>NC_089592.1:74699557-75299557 GCF_019320115.1 Miscanthus floridulus
CATGGCGCCGCCGTGCTCGGCCGCCATGGAAGTCACTTTTCCTCTCTTCTCCAGCCCCGCCTAGCTACCATACCGCACTCGCCGTCTTCTCGCGCATCACGTGCGCTCGCCAGCTCGCCCTGCCGTGGCCGGAGGTGGCCGTCGGCCTCGTGGCCGAGCCGCGCCGCCGCGCCAGCGCAAGCACCGACGAGGCCTCAGCCTCAGCCAGCCAGGCCGGCTAGGCCGAGCGGCAGTGGGCTGACGCCCTGCTGGGCCGTCTTCCCCTCCCTTGCGCTCGGGCCGTGCAGGCCGAAAACGGCCGTGGGCCAGCTGATTTCCAGCGGGCTGGCCCAGTAGCGTTTAAATGAATTGTTTTCCATTTATTCTTTATTATTTGAAATTTGAAATGGTTTGAAAAATGTTTGGGTACTCAAAGTTGTTCCAAATCTGTTAAAATAAATTTGTCTAGGTTCCTTATCATCAGATCTACTTGGGAAAAATTGTGCATGTCATTTTTGAGATACTTTGCTGTAGAATTTTATTTAATCATGAATATAGCTGATAACTTGAAAAATATGTAGAAAAATCTATAGTCTGCAGAAAAATATGATTCCAAGTTTGTTAATCTTCTTATGTCATGTATTTCCTAGAAAAAATATGTTTCATGCATGTGCTATGGGAAAATTTTTAGGTATAGTTCAAGTACCTTTAATAGCTGATTTTTGTTATTTTAGCTAGAGAGCAAATTTTGTATAAAACATGCATGTGACAATTTTTGTACAGTTATTGTATGCTATGAAGAACATAGAAAAAATATTATTTCTGTTGTTTGACACTTTTGACGGTTCAAAGTATTTTTATGTACAAAATTATGCCATAGCTTGTGATTTTTGTGTAGGCTAATCCACTCATTCAAACACCATGAAAATCTGATGGTAGTCTAATTAGAGTAGTACCATGCTACTGTAATTTTCTTAGATTTTTATAAGCACCAAAAATATAGATTGCTGTTGTAGCCCTAATTTAAAAGGAAATAAAATAATCCTCTTTAATATAAGATTAGTTAATAATAATAGCTTTGGTGTATCTTTGAAGCATTTGATAAGGTGTGTTGACTTAAACATATTAGTAGTAGAAGAGAATGCAGTAGATGACATGTGCTTGTAGTATATTTTCTTGGATGATGTTGACTACCTTGCATTTAAACATATCCATTGCATTCATCTCCTTCGATGCACCGTTTGCATAAGCACTTACGCGCATTGCATCATACAGGATCGCAAACCGAGAACCCAGTCATCATACCCGAGGAGCCCGAGGAGCAGTTCGAGGTGCAGCCGCAGGAAGTGCCAGAAGCCGACGAGGAGAACGTTGAGGAACTTCCGGAGTGCCCCGATCACCGTCCGAGCTCCTTCGAGAGAGGCAAGCCCCGGAGCATTTTTCTCCTGGTTTGCAATTATTAATTAAATGCTTTACTTTAATTGATGCATTACGTTCAGGAGTTGTTTGCAACCGTTGCTGCATTATACCTTGTTTACCTTTGTTATACTATATCCTTGTTACCCTGGTATCCGCAGTCGAGTCAATGCTTAGCTGGCTTAGACCGGTAGAAGTCAAGTGATTTCCTGTCACCTGCGAGCTATAGGTGGTTACCTGGATCTGCTTGGATGACTATGAAGTCATGGTATAACTAAGTGTTAAATGAAGTTGAGACCGGACGGAGACTTGCAGAGTTTTGGACTGTACTGCTTTCCGTCTGTGTCGATTAAGGACCGACCGTTGTTGGGCCTCGAGTCATGTTGAACGCATGCCTTACATTTAGCTGGCCGGATAAAGTACCTTCCGACCATGAAGCTAGGAGATTTTTTGGGCCGAGTAGATTGCCCGCAACGCACTGTGCCGGAGTAGGTGTGGTAGGACACGGGGGCGGGATGATAAGACCAAAGTGCAGTCGGTCGGCCCCTGGTACATGTGGTTCCTAGCAACTCGAGATTCCTGGAAAGTTGACTCGGTGATCAATATCTCACTTTAGCGGGTGAGTGAGGTTTGTGTAAGGAATAAATCACCAGCTGGTTAGGAATCGATTCGAATCGCCATCGCTCCTGGATAGTGAGCACTTGACTTGAGTTACTTCATCATAGTAAATGTTATGGAACACTTGGACAGTTATAATGAATATGACAGTATGGAAGTTGTTTAATGATCATTGGTTATCATTATCTACTTAATCACATGTTTACTCTAGTATAGGTGCAAATCTAGTCGACAGGTTAATAATAATTAACTTGGCAATAATGCTTTTTGAAAGGTTCTTAAAATGCTAAAAATGCTTCTTTTTGCAAATGAGTCAGCTACCCTACTATAAAGCCCTTCATAATCCTTGGTGTCATTTATTTTTGGTTATGTCGGGTAAGTCTAGCTGAGTACCTTCTCGTACTCAGGGTTTTATTCCCACTTGTTGTAGATGGGCAGATGTATTACGGCTACTGTATCAACTGCCTTTATCCTACGATGGGTGATGCTTAGGACCATGGGCATGGTCATTCCTTATGTCTCATCTGATGCTTTTGTTGGAGATGATCATTCGCTGGCACTATATTTAAACTCCGCGTGAGTGTGTGTGTGGTTTGAACAAATGACTTCCGCTACTTTTATTCAAACTGGTTTTGTAATAACTATGTTGAAACTCTGATGTACCTGTGATTGTGAACTTTTATGTAATATGTGATGGTGACCGCTAAACTTATTATGATCTTGGCTGGAATGCAAGTTGGTTTGAAATCCTTCATGATTTCACGGACTACCGGGTTATACGGGCTTAAGTTTGCTAAATAGTCTGCTCTGGCGGATGATTTTCTTACTTAATTTCATATAATTAGTCGGTTCTGTTACAGATAGTAAGACCAAATTGTTCATCACTAAGCTAATGGAAGTGTTAGAGAGCACTCAAGCCGAACTAGCATCTAGAGAGAAAACTCTTTTCAAACAAGAGGATCTCTATATTGCTAGCAAGGAAGCCCTTGTATTAGAGAGAAGTGAGGTGGAATCCTTGCACAAGGCTTTGGCCAAAGAGCAAGAAGCCCATGCTATCACCAAGAAGCCAATATTGACCTCAAGCAAAAGTATTGTGACTTAGATGGAAAGCACAAAGAACTTGAGGAACAATATAGCATTCTTTGGGATAGCAACTCACATCCTCCCAAAGAAAATGATGCCTATACTCCTTCCACTAGTCAAGGTTGTGGAAAATGTTACAATCTTGATTTAAATGTTTATTCCACTAACCTTGCTAATAAGGAGACCATGAGAAAAGTGATTGCTAGGCTCAATGAGATAATTGCAAAAGGGTGCATGGATGGCAAGACCCAAGGCAAAAGCAAGAAGATAGATGAGCCTAAGAAACCACAATACAAGAATGGGAGGCATCCCTCAATCAAGGATGGGCCTGGGCACACTATGGGAGCCAAAACCAATGGAAGAAAGATAGTGAACGGTTTTGAATATGTGCAGTTTGAAAGGAAGGAGTAGATTGGTACAGTTCAGCCTGCATAGCTCGCGGCAGTGCCACGATGAAGGGCGGCAATGTCGTGCCCTGCAAAAATGGGAAGGCTACCAATCCTGCTCCCGATCAGACCAAGCCCAAGAAGATGGTGCCCCAGCAAAAGCAGGTTCTCTAGAAGCTGAAGGAATCAATGTGGGTCACAAAGGACAAATATGCATATCAACCAAAGGTCCATGCACCCTGACAAAGCTTGTCATCTTGCTTTGTGTTGAAAAGTAACAATCTTGGTGAAGTTGTTGCTAAGTATGTTGGCAAGGAGACCAACATTTATTTAAATACTTCCATATGGGTTCCTAAGATACTTGTGACTAACATGCAAGGCCCCAAGAATATTTGGGGACCTAAATCAAGGAACTAAACTTGTTTTGTAGGCATACTCCTCTGGTGGATCAAGTTGGGTGCTTAATAGTGGATGTACAAATCATATAACTGGAGAAAGGAGTATGTTCTCATCATATTCCCTAATGTCACACTCAAATGAGAATATTGTCTTTGGAGACAATTCAAAAGGGGAAGTGATTGGTCTCGGTAAAGTTGCTATAACCCTTGAGCATTCAATTACAAATGTTTTACATCTAGATTCATTGAGTTACAATTAGTTGTCCGTTTCACAATTGTGTGAGATGGGTCACAATTGTCTCTTTATGGATAAGGATGTGGAAATCTATAGAAGGAAGGATTCCTCTGTTGTCTTTACTGGTCGTCTAAAGAATAAGCTTTACCTAGTTGATTTCAACAAAAGTAAAGCTAAGCTTGAGACTTGTTTAGTGGCAAAATCTAGCATGGGTTGGCTATGGCATCGTCGACTAGCTCATGTTGGGATGAGGAACTTGGCCAAACTTCTAGAAGATGAACATATATCCTTGGACTAACAAATGTTCATTTTGAGAAAGATAGGGTGTGTTGCGCTTGCCAAGCCAGAAAGAAAGTAGGTGTACCTCACCCACCAAAGAGCATTGTCTCCACCAAGCAACCATTGGAGCTAATTCACATGGATCTCTTTGGACCGGTTGCCTACCTTAACATCGGCGGTAACAAATATGGCCTTTTTATTGTTGATGACTATACTCATTTCACTTGGGTGTTCTTTGTGTTTGACAAGAGTCAAGTGCAAGAGAAGGTGAAGATCTTCATTAGGAGAGCACAAAGGGAGTTCAGTTTTCCTATCAAGAAAGTGTGTAGTGACAATGGAACTAAATTCAAGAACACCTATGTGGAAGAATTTCTTGATGAAGAGGGCATCAAGCATGAGTTTTCAACTCCATACACCCCTCAACAAAATGGTGTAGTAGAGAGAAAGAATCGGACTCTTATTGATATGGCAAGGACAATGCTAGATGAATACAATACTCCAGATATCTTTTGGTGTGATGCAATCAACACCACTTGTCATGCCGTCAAAAGTCTCTATCTACACAAGAAGTTGAAGAAAACTTCATATGAGCTTCTAACCGGTAACAATCCAAAGGTGTCTTATTTTAGAGTGTTTGGGTGTAAGTGTTTCATACTTAACAAGAAACCCAAAGTATCTAAATTTTCACCTAAAGTTGATTAAGGTTGTCTTCTTAGCTATGGATCAAATGAATATGCCTACCGTGTTTTCAACAAAACCTCCGGAAGAGTTGAAATAGAAGTAGATGTAACATTTGCTGAATCTAACAGCTCTCAAGTAGAGCAAATTGATTCAAGTGTTGTAGGTAATGAGGAACCACCTTATGAAGCAATCAAGAAGTTAGCCATTGGTGACATAAGGACATAGGAAGACAAGGCAACAGAGGTGGAGGCTCCTCAAGTTGTTGCTACACCAAAATCTACTGACGTACCTGATGCGGCAGTGCCACACCTCAGAGCGGCGGTGCTGCACCATTTCAAACTGTAGTAGCTGATTCAACTCCAATTCATGGATAAAACCTATAACCTATCTTTGAGCAAGATGATGATGGACAAGCAGACCAGCATGCCATCAATTATCCAACACTAAGGCAAACCATGCAATGAGATCACCCCGTTGACAATATCCTTAGGAGTCTTTGAAAGGGGGTTACAACTCGCTCTCATTTAGCAAATTTTTATCAATATTATTTGTTTGTTTCCTCTTTGGAGCCTCTTAAGATAGATCAAGCACTTGGAGATTCGGATTGGGTGATGGCTATGCAAGAAGAACTAAACAACTTCGAGAGAAATCAAGTGTGGCCCTTGGTGGAAAGAACCAACACGAATGTCATAGGTACCAAGTGGGTCTTCTGGAACAAGCAAGATGAACATGGCATGGTGACAAGGAATAAGGCAAGATTGGTTGCTCAAGGCTTCACTCAAGTTGAGGGCTTGGACTTTGAAGAAACATATGCACCGGTGGCAAGGCTAGAAGTAATTCGAATGCTTTTAGCCTACGCCGCTCATCACAACTTCAAGCTATATCAAATGGACGTGAAGAGTGCATTTCTCAATGGCCCCATACAAGAACTTGTCTATGTTGAGCAACCACCGAGCTTTGAAGATCCCAAGTTTCCCAACCATGTCAACAAGCTCCAAAAGGCGCTCTATGGGCTTAAGCAAGCACCTAGAGCATGGTATGAATGCCTTAAGGAATTCTTGCTCAAACAAGGCTTTGAAATAGGCAAAACCAATCCTAACCTTTTCACTCACAAAGTTAACAACAATATATTTGTGTGCCAAATATATGTCGATGATATAATATTTGGTAGTACTAATCATTCTTTTTTTGAAGAATTTAGTAGGACTATGACAAAGAGATTTAAGATGTCTATGATGGGTGAATTGAAGTTCTTCCTTGGATTTCAAATCAAGCAAGTGAAGGAAGGGATGTTTATTAGTCAAACGAAGTACACCCATGATATGCTAAAGAAGTTTGACATGGCGAATGCAAAGCCCATTAAAACTTCCATGCCAACCAATGGACATCTTGATCTCAATGAAGAAGGGAAAGCCATGGACATCAAGGTATATCTCTCTATGATTGGCTCTCTACTTTATTTGTGCGCATCTAGGCCCGATATCATGCTTAGGTGTGTGCATGTGTGCTAGATTTCAAGCTAACCTGAAAGAGTGCCATTTGATGGCTGTTAAGACAATTTTGAGATATTTAGTACATACTCCAAACCTTGGCTTGTGGTATCCTAAGGGCTCTAAGTTTGATCTCTTTGGGTATTCGGATTCCGATTACGCCGGTTGCAAGGTAGATCGAAAAAGCACTTCGGGGATATGTCAATTCCTTGGACGGTCTCTAGTGTCTTAGAGTTCTAAAAGGCAAAATTGTGTAGCCCTTTCCACCGCTAAGGCCGAGTATGTTGCAGCCGGTGCATGTTGTGCTCAACTACTTTGGATGAGGCAAACCCTTTGTGATTTTGGATGTCGCTTTACCAAAATCCCACTCTTGTGTGATAATGAAAGTGCCATAAAACTTGCAAACAATCCCATAAGCCACTCAAGAACCAAACATATAGACATCCGACATCACTTCTTGAGAGACCACGAAACCAAAGGAGATAACAAAATTCGCCATGTGAGCACCGAAAAACAACTAGCCGATATCTTCACTAAGCCTCTCGACGAGTCAAGGTTTTGTGCTTTGCATAGTGAGCTAAATATACTTGACTCTCATAACATGGTTTGATGTTTAGCGCACCTTTGATTGACCAACTAGTATCTAAGAAAAGGATTGTGAAAAGATTTAATTCATGTGTTTAAAAATTCTTTATCAAATAAATAAGTACATTATCGTCATTGCTTGTATTGATTATCTGTTGCTGATCATAATATGCTTAAGATATGTGTCCATATCCTATATATAGAGTTATTCAGTTAGTAGCTAACCCTTGTTGTCTGTGGGGTGCGGCACTACCGTACTTCCCTGCGGCAGTGCCGCGCCTAGGATGCAGCAGTGCCGCACTTTGAAATGCACCTAGCATTTGGGCTATGACAGAAGTTACTATGGGGCCCATATCTTTTACTACTTACCCATCCAGCCTGTAGTGACTCTCTTTTTCTCTCTCTCCCACTCACCCAGCCGACGTGTGCCGCTCTCTCTTCGTGCCCAAGTCGCCATCACCATCGTCGTGCCGCAGCACCCCTGTCCAGCACTACCACACCTTCCACCGGCCTCCCTCCGCGTCACCGGTGGACACTGGTGCTGCTGGGCCAAGCCGTTTCTCTCCTTCTCCCCTCAATCCTCGGATCCCAAAGGTATAACCATAAATCAACCTGATCTGTGCAATGTGTTGATTTCTTTCTATTGGGCTTGGTTACTAGTGATTGCTAGGCTGTGTAGACCATGTGCTGGGTGTTGATTGAGGTAGAAATCGTGATTCACCCAAGGAGCCAACTTGGGCACAGCGGCAGTGCTGCACTACGGCCAGCAGTGCTATGCACTTTTTGATCCTGGTTCGATGGTTGACTCACCCTATCTACTACAATCATCCCTCAAGACTAAAATCTATACATGTCATAAGTAGTTCCTAGTGTAGCCCTATTGAATCAATTACTTTGTAAAACTACATATTCTGAGATTGTGAAATGGTTTAGAAATAGACTTGGGGAATGAAGTGGATAAACTTGGTGAAGCAAGTTGTGAACCAGTGGAAACAACTAGTGCGGCAGTGCCGCGCCGTGGATAAACTTGGTGAAGCAAGTTGTGAACCAATGGAAACAACTAGTGCGGCAGTGCCGCACCCAGGAGCGACAGTGCCGCACTTCCTAGGGGTAGTTCCGTATCAAGTGTTCCCAGGGTTCACAATTTGACTCTCCTCTTTTATCTAAGTTATTTTCCAGGTCAACATCTACTCTCCATTGATGCAGTTTCTCATAGTTCTCTTTCTCTATGCATAGATGGCCTCTAGAGGGGATGATGAGAGAAGGGTGAAGAGAAGATTTGATCCAAATGCTCCAAGGAACAAGCAAGCTCCTCGCCGTGGCAGTGGGCGAGGTGGGCCAGCAGGCCGAGCAACAGGATCCAGCAGCAGGGTAGCAGGCTCTAGCAGTGATGCTAGAGGCAGGGGGAGCAGAGATGAGTAGATTCAGTAGGAGGAGGCTCTCAAGATGGCTGGCCATGTTATTCCTCCTAACACGTGCCCAGCCACTCCACCACACATAGAGCAGTATGATGCTTTGTACATTGTTGACTACACAGAGGATGTGCTTGAGAGGAGACCTAATGACACAAGGTCGCATCCGGTTGTGAACTACATGGGAAAATACAAGTTGGTGGAAGAAGCTAGAGATGAAAATCCCTATTTAGTGCCCAAGGATTAGGGGATTGACTACAGGTTTTGGAATGAATTTTATTCCAACTTCTATGCCTCTATGATTTTCAACTCCAAGAAATCCAAGATTGTCAAGATGCAGTACATTGACTAGCAAGAGATGGAGGCAAAGCATAACCCTGAGTTCAATAAGGTCATCACAGCTTGTGATAGGTTTGGGCTCTCTGACTTGATGGCATTCTGGTATAACTGGAATGTAGAGGTGCTTGCTCAGTTTCCTGCCACATTCTTCTATGACATTATGGCTGATGAGATACACTAGATGGCTAAAGGTTAGCACTACAAGATTGACTATGTGACCTTCAGTCACTTACTTGGCTTCAGTGAGGAGGAGCGTGGCTTCACATATATTCATGATGAGCGCAAAGCTAAGGTCAGAAACATTGCATACATGTGGATTGATAGGAGGATAGCAGATGGGAAGGCAAAGGGCCTGAAGAGCTTCTATTACATTCTAAACAACTTGATTAGGCACACCATTAATCCCAAGGATGGAGCTGCATCGGACCTTAATGGCTATGTGAGGAACGTTCTTGCTAAGTTTGCACCTAGTGGAGATAGATTCTGTGTTCCTCGCTTTATGTGGCGTGAGCTCCGGATTGCTATGGAGGATGCTAGGAAGGGGCTGCCCTATGCTCCTTATCTTATGTTTATGATTGAGAGGGTCACAAGCTACAAGTTTGAGAAGGACAGACTTAATGAGCCATACAAAACTGAGAAGACCCATGCATCAGGAGCTAGTGCGCCCATGAGACGTTCTTCAGTAGAAGCAGAGGATATTCTAGAGTCTTCTCATGTTGCTTGCCATAGAAGGAGGAAGAAGAGCAAGATTTTCTAGTGGATCAAGGCTTTGTTTAGCTTTTGCACCTATGCAGCTGACACAGCGTACCAGTCATGGTTAGAAAACCATGAGTAGAGGGCGAAGGTCGACCTTCCACCGCTTCCACTGCTATAGTCACCTCCTAGGTTTGATAACCTACCTAGTCTTTTAGATTTAGATATTGAGGAGGAGGATGAGGAGGAGCTTGGTCCGACCTTGTCATAGCTTCGTTGTTCTACATGCTACACTTCCACTACTCACCGCTAGGGTAGGGCGGTAGTCTCTGATGACGACGATGATGATGATGGTGGTGGTGGTGCTGCAGATGTGGATTCAGAGAACATCTAGGAGGGGAGCGACTGAGGTGTATCCTTTCTTCTTTTCTTTTTCTCTTTTTGGTGCTTGTTGACAAAGGGGAGAAGAAATTAGAGGGGTACAACTTTTTTTTGATGCCATGGCAGCTTGGAGGTTTCATGTCCTATCCGTTGAGAGCTAGTAGTTGTTGTGAGTTTGAGAGACGCTCAAAACTCTATTTTATTATAATATTGCTACCTAAGTACTCTATTTGTATTAGATATGGACATGTATCAGTGTGATGAATCTAGCTTGTCATATTTATGCTTTGTTTAGATATACCCTATGTAGCAGTTGTGTGGTGTATGATTTTAATTCTGTGCTGCAGCCAATAGTGCGGCAGTGCCGCACATATGCCCAGCAGTGCCACACTGTGGTAGTGCCGCGGCTATGGCGTGGCAGTGCCGCACTTGTCTAACTCAGCCCTTTGTTTGCATAACTGTCATACACATCACGTTATTATTTGACATAGTGTGCAGCACCCCACAGAAACATGGATGTAAGAGAAATGCCATCACTTAACTAAAATGTGAATTATGGCCTCTAATGCTATTTTGAGAATTCAATTCTCCATTCACACATTTAGGAGGAGTCTTTACACCCATGGCTCGAAAATCTCAGTTTATATCTATATCTTTTGTAAGCTCTAATTGGGTTGTCATCAATCACCAAAATGGGGGAGATTGTAAGTGCAATCAAGCCCTAATTGTGGGTTTTGGTGATAATGACCATGCAATTAGAGAGCTAATGAGATTTATCAACTTGACAAGTAGGAGACACACAAATTAGGATGATTCATATAACGGTGGAGCCCCCAATTATAAAAGATGACAGCATAGAACTCAAAGGCATTTACTTCATTTTATATTTCAAAATTGAGTATAGGAAAAGCCGTACTACAAAGGGGGATACAATACAAAAGATTAAATGTGCAACCAAGTGCTCACATCTCTACAAAATACATTCTCAAATCTTCAGCCAAAGCAGCAAGCTTTTCATTTCCTAACGCTATGCTCTTTGGCTGGTGCGGCACTACTGCACAAGGAGATCGGCACTGCCATAGTTGAGCCACGGCACTACCATGACTTAACTGACCGTTGGGATAGGGGGTGTATTTATACGCCTCCTCTCTCTCACACAACGGTCTTCTTTGACCTCTGGTCATTCAGACAGACCACCAGCTGCTCTTGACTCTCTCTCTCTTCTCCATTGAAGCCTCCAAGCTCTCAAGCTTTCCATTGAGTTTTTCCATACAATCCTTGAGAGAAAAAGACTCCAAACTCGATTAGAAAGCAGATCCACTTGTTCCCCAACTCCAAGAGCAGTTGGTTCACGTTTTAGCCGGTGGATTGTATCTATTACTCTTGGAGCTTTGCTCCTAGCTAGCTAGGCGTCGCCCATGGTGCTTGCCAACTTGTGTGGCAGCCCAGAGAGGTTTGTAATCACCCCAATCATCTAGGGAAATACCCCTCATCTCAAGAGTTAGCTCTCTTGACTTTAGAACAAGGTAGAGTTGAAAAGCTCAAGCCTTAGTGGCTAACCTCAACAACGTGGAGGTAGACAAGCCTTGGTGGCGAGTTGAACCATGGGATAAATCTTTGTGTCACTTGTGCGTTGCTTTATTACTTGTAATATTTGTTTCTTGAGGTGTTTCTAGGGTTTGATCCCGATCTATGAATTGGTGGTGAAACTACTTCTAGCTAGTGTCCTAGGTTCCTTATACATGCAGAAGGCTCGGTAATTTACTCGATCTAAATTTCCATTGCTGGATTTTGAATTGTGGATCACCCTTGTCTGCAGGTGCGGCACTGTCGCTCGTAAGTGGGGCAGTGCCGCTCGATGAATTTGATTCAGATTTTAGTTTTTGTTTTGACAGGCCTATTCACCCCCTCTAGGCCATACAGAGATCCTATAGTGTGTAACTTGTTCTAGCTATTACATTCGACATATAATAATTCATATATCATATTTTGCAATATTTTACTTGTAGGTCCATTGGTTTGCAAGTGACTCTATCTCCCAAGCAACATGTGTATTGGTCTATGATCGAACATAATAGAGGTGGGAGTGGACAGAAAGGGAGAAAGGCAAATGAGTGAGAGACAAGCCCTCCCTCTCCATCTCTCGCTCCCCTTTTATAGGGAAGATGGGAGGGGAGGTTTCTATTATCTTCCTTGGTGGGGCTTGCATTTACAAAAGAACCTTCAGGGGCTACAAATGAGCTCTAAACATTATCTCACAAGCCTATTGGCTATGTACTTGGGCCCTAAACACACTATTGATAGTCCCTAACATATAATACACCCCCAACAGTAGCCCCTCAGCTATTCGGTTTTACTCGAGAGGACAAGATCCAATAGTTGAACACAACTAATTGTGGCCCAATTATAACTCAGACCTAGCACAGGACTCTCGTCAATACAAAGATAGACTAAGGATGAATTTATCTTTGGCTAGTCTTCAATGGCAACCTTCGCTCAAACCAGCTCCATGACCCTGTCTTTGCTAGCTTCCACCTTCATATGGACTTTAGCCCTCGATACATTCTTTTCATAATTGAGCCTTCGCCAAAGACATTGATGCAGTTGAAGTAGGCGAGGTAGTCGATGTAGGTGAGGTAGTTGTAGATGATCATGACACATCTTCAAGTTTTCACTCATGGGCGCCAGGTAAGGCTTTGGTCTTTGGGTGGATTGCTCGTTCAATGCGCTCCTCGCCAGCCCCTTTTGGCTGGTGTTTGTGAGAAATTCTTTCGCGTGCTTGAAGTAAACAATGTAGGTGTGGTTGATGTCACAGATGTCATAGATGGTGTGAACACAAGGTTGATATGTGCCCTTGTGTGTCGAGTTGATGATGAGTGATTGTTGGAGATGATCTACTTTGGTTGAGTTTGGAGACTAATAATTGCGTGAGTGCGTGTGCAACTTGTCTCTTGGCTATATTGGTGTGCAGGTGTGGAGCACATACACGGTCAATGGGCATGGTGAAGGTCAAGTAGAGATGAACCATGCTAATGGACTGGGAGCAGTGAAGGATGGATGTGAGTCTAGGACCAAGAGACCAAGATGGACGGAAAACTGACCATGGTGGCTAACACTTGGGGACATCAACAAGCAAGAGCACTTGAGGAGGAGTAGACTATGTTGACCAAGTCAAGATAGTGGTTGGCCAAGTCAAGCGGTGGTGCTCAAGGACTTGGTGATCGGTCGGTCGAGGTTGACGGTGACACATGTCGAGATCGTGGGGGAGGCGTAGAGGATACGCTTCTATGGGCGGTATGGTGGTTTGGGTCTTAAAACCATCGACAGACGGTTTCTCGAGTTTGGGCCTTAAAACCCGGTTGAAGTTTCGGTACGAATGTGAGGCACGTGGTGTCATCACGAATCTTGCATCAAGGCAAAGCAAAGTCATGGAGAGCTCGTGGCCAACGGATTGATAGATCTCAAGTTGGACCATTTTGTCCCTGGGTTAAGAGGTTCAACCAAAATATCTAAGGGTGTGTTGGGAATGCATAATAGCTTTATAAATAGGATAGAGGTTGCCTCCATCCAGCCATCTCTCCAGTTTTACATTCTAGTCAATCTCTTGGTTTTCTAGTCTCTAGTTTACTGTTTTTACTGCTATTGAGATCCACAATTTAGGAGATTCATACTTTGTCTATGTTTAATCTTTCCTCGGTAAAGAATCAGACCTAATTGATCCTGAGCAATAAAGAAATCATGTTCTCTGATATCTTAGTCTTGATTCTAAGATGATTTGAGTTTTGGTTTTTCCCTTCCTCTTTCCCCCCTCTTCACCATTTTTTTATCTTTGGTTCCTGAGGTTTTAGGGTCATTTTGTTGGGTTGAATTCATGCAAGGACCTAATATGAACAACCCTGCCAAGTGAATCAGGTAGATTCATCTCGAGCATGATTTTTCACCCTTGGGAGGATTTTTAGAGAAACCCCCAACTCCCTCGATAGATTCCAAGATGTATGGTGTTTGTGGGTCTTGATTATTTGGGGATATCATCTAATATACGTAAGAATCAATCCTGCAAAGTTTGGGATTTTTTAGAGTCCATTTGATCGCTTTTTGGATTTTTTTGGAAGGAGAATTTGGATCCCTGTTTAGATGAACCGACCAGGCCCGCCAAAACAATCGGTCAAGCCAATTTGGGAGCCAGTCTGCTGCCTAAGCCTGCTCGCTGCTCGCTTGTGCTTCTAGGTGATCACATGAGCAGACCGAGCGCTAGCGCGTTAGGCGCAGCATGGACCAAGGTCATGGGTCGCTGAGGCCTAGCGGGGGGAGGGGGGCACGCCCGGAGTAGCAACTGGCCAAGCCGGATGGTGGCCCAACAAGGCTGAGTGGGACAGCACCCATGCGCTTGGGATTTTGGGTAGTCCAAGTGGAGCACCAGCTAAGCTGAGTGGGTTCTTTGCCCAGCGACCACAATCGGCTAAGCTAAGTGGGCTTTCGGCCCAAACTCGCTTGAGAAGGAGCAGCAACTGTTCTTTTCACTTTTTGGGAGTTTTGTTGATCCGTTTCGTGTGCCATCAGCTGTGTTGGCTTGTTGTTGTTCCAAGGAAGTTTTCTGAACTCCTTAGTCACTAGTTGGCTTGAGGATTTCTAGTCGGTCTCTTGCCTCTTTATGATAGAGGTGGAGAGCATCGTTTCTGGGTTTTTGGTGTTGTGTCTATTTTTTGGTCATTGTGTCCCATAGTGTTCCTAGTGAACATCCAGCCACCAGATGGCTCGAGGGCATCATGTTTGTTGTGTTCGGTGCTTTTGGAGTGTGATCTTGGGACAACAGCCATTTCGAGAGAAAGTTTAAATTGGCTCCAATTCAGCCCCCCTCTGGTCACCTTGTTCAGTCCTTCAATTAGTATTAGAGCATGTTAAGGATCATTCCACCTTCACCGGTTTCTGATCCTTGAAGGCGACATGGAGAGGTCGGGTAAAGCTCCATGGTTTGATGGCACAAACTACGCGTACTGGAAGGTCTGCATGTTGGCGTACCTCTGGATCTTGGAATCTCGAGTTTGGGAGATTTGTTTGGCTCAGGACTACATGGTGCTTGCTATTTGGATCGGTCAGGATCAGATTGACCTCCATAAGGCAAACAGTAAGGCTAGAAATGCTTTGTTCTCTGTTCTCTCACTTCCTGAGTTTAAGCGTGTGCAAAACCTTGAGATGTTTCATGAGATCTGGTCTACCCTTGAGAGATATCATGAGGGCACTTCTCATGTCAAAACTAGACTCTCTGAGACCCAACATAGAGAGTATGAGAACTTTGTTCAGTTGCCTGGAGAGTCCGTTGATTTGATGTTTTCACGTTTCCAGTCAGTCATAAACAAGATACGAGCAAACAAGTCACAGCTTCCCTATGATGATCATGAGAGGGCTCTAAAATTGTTACATGTCCTAGATCAGAGGGTGTGGGAGATCAAAGTTGTAGCAATCATTGATTCCCCCAACTATGAGACCCTCACGGTCGATGAGTTATTTAGCAAGACCAAGTCCATAGAGATAGACCTCCAATCTAGAGCCAAAATAGAGAACCCATCTGTGCCTACCATGGCACTTGTGTCCAGATCTAGAGGATCTTATGCTAACCCCTAATTTGCTATGTTTGCTTTGTCTTCTTTGATGACCATTTCATAGGAGCATGTTGAGGTGCTTGGAGATGACTTGCTGGTGTTGGTGATCAACCGGTTCAAGCGATTCCATGACAACTGCAAGAACCATCACCGTGGAGTACAAAAGGAGGGTTGCTTCAACTACAGTGACCCCCGAGCACTTCATCGCCAATTGCCTCAAGATGAAGGGCAAGTACAACTCCAGCAAGCACAAGGAGAAGCGCGAGCACACCTCTGGCAAGCACAAGTCTAGGGGAGGATGTTCGACAAGAAGGCGCTCAAGAAGCAGTTCTACAAGACTGCCAAAGCTCAAGAGTGAGCTTTCTTGGCCTCCCTCAGTGACCTCGACATCGATACCGGCGATGACACTTCTTCCTCCTCTTCGAGTCACAACGAGTCTGAGAAGAAGGTCAAGGACAAGCTGAACGGATTGTGCTTCCTTACCGACTCTATCAAGGAAGGTTTCTACGACATGGCGCTTGACCACAACATGAGCGGCGGCGATGGCGACGCCACCAGTGACAACTCTGACTCTGAGGTACAACTTTTCTTCGATGAACATGATGTTGAGCTTGATACTTGCAACGTTGCTTTGCTGAGTCAAGATAAGTTGCTTAGGTCATGCAAACCGATAAAGCTTGCCTCTAATGCCATATCTCAGTCCCTGCTTAGGTTTAACCTAGATGGTTTTGTCCATCACTAGGAATATGTCCTGAGGTTGCAAGAACTTAGTTGTGTAAGTTGATTGCTAGAGAGAATCTTCCTATTTATTTTGGTTAGTCGGTTGCATTTGAGGAGTACATTAAGATTGTTCATAAGTCATAATACTTGGTTTTCTATTGTCTATAGGAAAATTACAACCAACACTTTACTAAGTATTTTATTGAGTGTCGTGGTATGCTTGTTGAGTCTTTGAAGTCTATTACTCTATTGCTTTGATATCTGATATATGGTATGTTAATTCTAGGGAAGACAATTTAAGTGTTATTGCTTATTATGTTAATTCTGATTGGAATAGAGAAGAGTACTCTAGGTCTTAGGATCATTGATGTGTGACACAATGCAAATAATATTGTTGAATGTGTCCTTGTTGTTGTTGATGAATATAGTTTAACTTACAAGGTTTCTTCCATTACATTATACAATGCTTCTGCAAGCACTAAAGCAATGGATACCCTTAGTCCTACACTATCTGGTTATGTTGGTGATTTGTTTTTGCTTCAACGATTTTCTTATCATATCATCAATTTAACTGTAAAAGCTTGGCTTAATGTCTTGAAGCCCATGTTTCATGATTTAGAACTACCTGTTTCTACTATATCTTTAGAATATGTGTTTAGCCTCGGCATCATCGTCAAAGTCCTGAGATGGTGGAGATGCTATCTATCGGGTTCATAAACCCGGGGTCCCTCGGGGACCGGCTCCTATGCCAAGGCTCAGCCCGAGCAGATAGCACGTAACTCATGGGTTGGCTCAAGAGTCTAAAATGACAGGCTAGAAGGGCGGCCCAGTCACTGACCGAAAGGTCTGGTCGAAGAGGAACAACGCCCTCTCGTTGGCTGCATCAGCCCACCTCTCCGACTAGAGCGTTCACTTCGACTCCAGCCGCCACCGGACGACCTCTCCGATCGGAAGGCCTGGCCCAAAACACTACTTTCGACTTCGACCTTGCGTCTCTGATCGGGGATCACAGGAACCCTGCTCACCGCTCTTCTCCGACCGGCGCACTCAGAGCCGACTGGAGCCATCCGATCGGGGACGCCCACTCGGTAGGAACCAGAAGACGTGCGAAGAAAAGCAAGGCAAGGCTCACAAGTCAAAACCACTGTACCAGGGACCATACCCTGCATGAAACAGTACTCTACAGCCACCCTAACACAAATAGTATTGTAGGCGCCGATATCTCCCTCTACAGTATTGTAGGGGCCGCTAAAACTCCCATACGGTAAGGCCCCCATGTGTCTCTAGGCATCTATAGCGGTATGGGCGCCAGGATTTACCATACCAGGTGAACATAGCGAGACTCCTCACATGCCTCTAGGCATCAAACAGTATTTACAGGTATCGATGTCCACCATCCCTGAAAACATGGCGCCGCCGTGCTCGGCCGCCATGGAAGTCACTTTTCCTCTCTTCTCCAGCCCCGCCTACCCTACCGCACTCGCCGTCTTCTCGCGCATCACGTGTCGCTCGCCAGCTCGCCCTGCCGTGGCCGGAGGTGGCCGTCGGCCTCGTGGCCGAGCACGCCGCCGCCGCCAGCGCAAGCACCGACGAGGCCTCAGCCCTCAGCCAGCCAGGCCGGCTAGGCCGAGCGGCAGTGGGCTGACGCCCTGCTGGGCCGTCTTCCCCTCCCTTGCGCTCGGGCCGTGCAGGCCGAAAACGGCCGTGGGCCAGCTGATTTCCAGCGGGGCTGGCCCAGTAGCGTTTAAATGAATTGTTTTCCATTTATTCTTTATTATTTGAAATTTGAAATGGTTTGAAAAATGTTTGGGTACTCAAAGTTGTTCCAAATCTGTTAAAATAAATTTGTCTAGGTTCCTTATCATCAGATCTACTTGGGAAAAATTGTGCATGTCATTTTTGAGATACTTTGCTGTAGAATTTTATTTAATCATGAATATTGCTGATAACTTGAAAAATATGTAGAAAAATCTATAGTCTGCAGAAAAATATGATTCCAAGTTTGTTAATCTTCTTATGTCATGTATTTCCTAGGAAAAATATGTTTCATGCATGTGCTATGGGAAAATTTTTAGGTATAGTTCAAGTACCTTTAATAGCTGATTTTTGTTATTTTAGCTAGAGAGCAAATTTTGTATAAAACATGCATGTGACAATTTTTGTACAGTTATTGTATGCTATGAAGAACCTAGGAAAAATACTAATTCTGTTGTTTGACACTTTTCACAGTTCAAAGTATTTTTATGTACAAAATTATGCCATAGCTTGTGATTTTTGTGTAGGCTAATCCACTCATTCAAACACCATGAAAATCTGATGGTAGTCTAATTAGAGTAGTACCATGCTACTGTAATTTTCTTAGATTTTTATAAGCACCAAAAATATAGATTGCTGTTGTAGCCCTAATTTAAAAGGAAATAAAATAATCCTCTTTAATACAAGATTAGTTAATAATAATAGCTTTGGTGTATCTTTGAAGCATTTGATAAGGTGTGTTGACTTAAACATATTAGTAGTAGAAGAGAATGCAGTAGATGACATGTGCTTGTAGTATATTTTCTTGGATGATGTTGACTACCTTGCATTTAAACATATCCATTGCATTCATCTCCTTCGATGCACCGTTTGCATAAGCACTTACGCGCATTGCATCATACAGGATCGCAAACCGAGAACCCAGTCATCATACCCGAGGAGCCCGAGGAGCAGTTCGAGGTGCAGCCGCAGGAAGTGCCAGAAGCCGACGAGGAGGACGTTGAGGAACTTCCGGAGTGCCCCGATCACCGTCCGAGCTCCTTCGAGAGAGGCAAGCCCCGGAGCATTTTTCTCCTGGTTTGCAATTATTAATTAAATGCTTTACTTTAATTGATGCATTACGTTCAGGAGTTGTTTGCAACCGTTGCTGCATTATACCTTGTTTACCTTTGTTATACTATATCCTTGTTACCCTGGTATCCGCAGTCGAGTCAATGCTTAGCTGGCTTAGACCGGTAGAAGTCAAGGTGATTTCCTGTCACCTGCGAGCTATAGGTGGTTACCTGGATCTGCTTGGATGACTATGAAGTCATGGTATAACTAAGTGTTAAATGAAGTTGAGACCGGACGGAGACTTGCAGAGTTTTGGACTGTACTGCTTTCCGTCTGTGTCGATTAAGGACCGACCGTTGTTGGGCCTCGAGTCATGTTGAACGCATGCCTTACATTTAGCTGGCGGATAAAGTACCTTCCGACCATGAAGCTAGGAGATTTTTTGGGCCGAGTAGATTGCCCGCAACGCACTGTGCCGGAAGCAGGTGTGGTAGGACACGGGGGCGGGATGATAAGACCAAAGTGCAGTCGGTCGGCCCCCTGGTACATGTGGTTCCTAGCAACTCGAGATTCCTGGAAAGTTGACTCGGTGATCAATATCTCACTTTAGCGGGTGAGTGAGGTTTGTGTAAGGAATAAATCACCAGCTGGTTAGGAATCGATTCGAATCGCCATCGCTCCTGGATAGTGAGCACTTGACTTGAGTTACTTCATCATAGTAAATGTTATGGAACACTTGGACAGTTATAATGAATATGACAGTATGGAAGTTGTTTAATGATCATTGGTTATCATTATCTACTTAATCACATGTTTACTCTAGTATAGGTGCAAATCTAGTCGACAGGTTAATAATAATTAACTTGGCAATAATGCTTTTTGAAAGGTTCTTAAAATGCTAAAAATGCTTCTTTTTGCAAATGAGTCAGCTACCCTACTATAAAGCCCTTCATAATCCTTGGTGTCATTTATTTTTGGTTATGTCGGGTAAGTCTAGCTGAGTACCTTCTCGTACTCAGGGTTTTATTCCCACTTGTTGTAGATGGGCAGATGTATTACGGCTACTGTATCAACTGCCTTTATCCTACGATGGGTGATGCTTAGGACCATGGGCATGGTCATTCCTTATGTCTCATCTGATGCTTTTGTTGGAGATGATCATTCGCTGGCACTATATTTAAACTCCGCGTGAGTGTGTGTGTGGTTTGAACAAATGACTTCCGCTACTTTTATTCAAACTGGTTTTGTAATAACTATGTTGAAACTCTGATGTACCTGTGATTGTGAACTTTTATGTAATATGTGATGGTGACCGCTAAACTTATTATGATCTTGGCTGGAATGCAAGTTGGTTTGAAATCCTTCATGATTTCACGGACTACCGGGTTATACGGGCTTAAGTTTGCTAAATAGTCTGCTCTGGCGGATGATTTTCTTACTTAATTTCATATAATTAGTCGGTTCTGTTACAGATAGTAAGACCAAATTGTTCATCACTAAGCTAATGGAAGTGTTAGAGAGCACTCAAGCCGAACTAGCATCTAGAGAGAAAACTCTTTTCAAACAAGAGGATCTCTATATTGCTAGCAAGGAAGCCCTTGTATTAGAGAGAAGTGAGGTGGAATCCTTGCACAAGGCTTTGGCCAAAGAGCAAGAAGCCCATGCTATCACCAAGAAGCCAATATTGACCTCAAGCAAAAGTATTGTGACTTAGATGGAAAGCACAAAGAACTTGAGGAACAATATAGCATTCTTTGGGATAGCAACTCACATCCTCCCAAAGAAAATGATGCCTATACTCCTTCCACTAGTCAAGGTTGTGGAAAATGTTACAATCTTGATTTAAATGTTTATTCCACTAACCTTGCTAATAAGGAGACCATGAGAAAAGTGATTGCTAGGCTCAATGAGATAATTGCAAAAGGGTGCATGGATGGCAAGACCCAAGGCAAAAGCAAGAAGATAGATGAGCCTAAGAAACCACAATACAAGAATGGGAGGCATCCCTCAATCAAGGATGGGCCTGGGCACACTATGGGAGCCAAAACCAATGGAAGAAAGATAGTGAACGGTTTTGAATATGTGCAGTTTGAAAGGAAGGAGTAGATTGGTACAGTTCAGCCTGCATAGCTCGCGGCAGTGCCACGATGAAGGGCGGCAATGTCGTGCCCTGCAAAAATGGGAAGGCTACCAATCCTGCTCCCGATCAGACCAAGCCCAAGAAGATGGTGCCCCAGCAAAAGCAGGTTCTCTAGAAGCTGAAGGAATCAATGTGGGTCACAAAGGACAAATATGCATATCAACCAAAGGTCCATGCACCCTGACAAAGCTTGTCATCTTGCTTTGTGTTGAAAAGTAACAATCTTGGTGAAGTTGTTGCTAAGTATGTTGGCAAGGAGACCAACATTTATTTAAATACTTCCATATGGGTTCCTAAGATACTTGTGACTAACATGCAAGGCCCCAAGAATATTTGGGGACCTAAATCAAGGAACTAAACTTGTTTTGTAGGCATACTCCTCTGGTGGATCAAGTTGGGTGCTTAATAGTGGATGTACAAATCATATAACTGGAGAAAGGAGTATGTTCTCATCATATTCCCTAATGTCACACTCAAATGAGAATATTGTCTTTGGAGACAATTCAAAAGGGGAAGTGATTGGTCTCGGTAAAGTTGCTATAACCCTTGAGCATTCAATTACAAATGTTTTACATCTAGATTCATTGAGTTACAATTAGTTGTCCGTTTCACAATTGTGTGAGATGGGTCACAATTGTCTCTTTATGGATAAGGATGTGGAAATCTATAGAAGGAAGGATTCCTCTGTTGTCTTTACTGGTCGTCTAAAGAATAAGCTTTACCTAGTTGATTTCAACAAAAGTAAAGCTAAGCTTGAGACTTGTTTAGTGGCAAAATCTAGCATGGGTTGGCTATGGCATCGTCGACTAGCCTCATGTTGGGATGAGGAACTTGGCCAAACTTCTAGAAGATGAACATATATCCTTGGACTAACAAATGTTCATTTTGAGAAAGATAGGGTGTGTTGCGCTTGCCAAGCCAGAAAGAAAGTAGGTGTACCTCACCCACCAAAGAGCATTGTCTCCACCAAGCAACCATTGGAGCTAATTCACATGGATCTCTTTGGACCGGTTGCCTACCTTAACATCGGCGGTAACAAATATGGCCTTTTTATTGTTGATGACTATACTCATTTCACTTGGGTGTTCTTTGTGTTTGACAAGAGTCAAGTGCAAGAGAAGGTGAAGATCTTCATTAGGAGAGCACAAAGGGAGTTCAGTTTTCCTATCAAGAAAGTGTGTAGTGACAATGGAACTAAATTCAAGAACACCTATGTGGAAGAATTTCTTGATGAAGAGGGCATCAAGCATGAGTTTTCAACTCCATACACCCCTCAACAAAATGGTGTAGTAGAGAGAAAGAATCGGACTCTTATTGATATGGCAAGGACAATGCTAGATGAATACAATACTCCAGATATCTTTTGGTGTGATGCAATCAACACCACTTGTCATGCCGTCAAAAGTCTCTATCTACACAAGAAGTTGAAGAAAACTTCATATGAGCTTCTAACCGGTAACAATCCAAAGGTGTCTTATTTTAGAGTGTTTGGGTGTAAGTGTTTCATACTTAACAAGAAACCCAAAGTATCTAAATTTTCACCTAAAGTTGATTAAGGTTGTCTTCTTAGCTATGGATCAAATGAATATGCCTACCGTGTTTTCAACAAAACCTCCGGAAGAGTTGAAATAGAAGTAGATGTAACATTTGCTGAATCTAACAGCTCTCAAGTAGAGCAAATTGATTCAAGTGTTGTAGGTAATGAGGAACCACCTTATGAAGCAATCAAGAAGTTAGCCATTGGTGACATAAGGACATAGGAAGACAAGGCAACAGAGGTGGAGGCTCCTCAAGTTGTTGCTACAACCAAAATCTACTGACGTACCTGATGCGGCAGTGCCACACCTCAGAGCGGCGGTGCTGCACCATTTCAAACTGTAGTAGCTGATTCAACTCCAATTCATGGATAAAACCTATAACCTATCTTTGAGCAAGATGATGATGGACAAGCAGACCAGCATGCCATCAATTATCCAACACTAAGGCAAACCATGCAATGAGATCACCCCGTTGACAATATCCTTAGGAGTCTTTGAAAGGGGGTTACAACTCGCTCTCATTTAGCAAATTTTTATCAATATTATTTGTTTGTTTCCTCTTTGGAGCCTCTTAAGATAGATCAAGCACTTGGAGATTCGGATTGGGTGATGGCTATGCAAGAAGAACTAAACAACTTCGAGAGAAATCAAGTGTGGCCCTTGGTGGAAAGAACCAACACGAATGTCATAGGTACCAAGTGGGTCTTCTGGAACAAGCAAGATGAACATGGCATGGTGACAAGGAATAAGGCAAGATTGGTTGCTCAAGGCTTCACTCAAGTTGAGGGCTTGGACTTTGAAGAAACATATGCACCGGTGGCAAGGCTAGAAGTAATTCGAATGCTTTTAGCCTACGCCGCTCATCACAACTTCAAGCTATATCAAATGGACGTGAAGAGTGCATTTCTCAATGGCCCCATACAAGAACTTGTCTATGTTGAGCAACCACCGAGCTTTGAAGATCCCAAGTTTCCCAACCATGTCAACAAGCTCCAAAAGGCGCTCTATGGGCTTAAGCAAGCACCTAGAGCATGGTATGAATGCCTTAAGGAATTCTTGCTCAAACAAGGCTTTGAAATAGGCAAAACCAATCCTAACCTTTTCACTCACAAAGTTAACAACAATATATTTGTGTGCCAAATATATGTCGATGATATAATATTTGGTAGTACTAATCATTCTTTTTTGAAGAATTTAGTAGGACTATGACAAAGAGATTTAAGATGTCTATGATGGGTGAATTGAAGTTCTTCCTTGGATTTCAAATCAAGCAAGTGAAGGAAGGGATGTTTATTAGTCAAACGAAGTACACCCATGATATGCTAAAGAAGTTTGACATGGCGAATGCAAAGCCCATTAAAACTTCCATGCCAACCAATGGACATCTTGATCTCAATGAAGAAGGGAAAGCCATGGACATCAAGGTATATCTCTCTATGATTGGCTCTCTACTTTATTTGTGCGCATCTAGGCCCGATATCATGCTTAGGTGTGTGCATGTGTGCTAGATTTCAAGCTAACCTGAAAGAGTGCCATTTGATGGCTGTTAAGACAATTTTGAGATATTTAGTACATACTCCAAACCTTGGCTTGTGGTATCCTAAGGGCTCTAAGTTTGATCTCTTTGGGTATTCGGATTCCGATTACGCCGGTTGCAAGGTAGATCGAAAAAGCACTTCGGGGATATGTCAATTCCTTGGACGGTCTCTAGTGTCTTAGAGTTCTAAAAGGCAAAATTGTGTAGCCCTTTCCACCGCTAAGGCCGAGTATGTTGCAGCCGGTGCATGTTGTGCTCAACTACTTTGGATGAGGCAAACCCTTTGTGATTTTGGATGTCGCTTTACCAAAATCCCACTCTTGTGTGATAATGAAAGTGCCATAAAACTTGCAAACAATCCCATAAGCCACTCAAGAACCAAACATATAGACATCCGACATCACTTCTTGAGAGACCACGAAACCAAAGGAGATAACAAAATTCGCCATGTGAGCACCGAAAAACAACTAGCCGATATCTTCACTAAGCCTCTCGACGAGTCAAGGTTTTGTGCTTTGCATAGTGAGCTAAATATACTTGACTCTCATAACATGGTTTGATGTTTAGCGCACCTTTGATTGACCAACTAGTATCTAAGAAAAGGATTGTGAAAAGATTTAATTCATGTGTTTAAAAATTCTTTATCAAATAAATAAGTACATTATCGTCATTGCTTGTATTGATTATCTGTTGCTGATCATAATATGCTTAAGATATGTGTCCATATCCTATATATAGAGTTATTCAGTTAGTAGCTAACCCTTGTTGTCTGTGGGGTGCGGCACTACCGTACTTCCCTGCGGCAGTGCCGCGCCTAGGATGCAGCAGTGCCGCACTTTGAAATGCACCTAGCATTTGGGCTATGACAGAAGTTACTATGGGGCCCATATCTTTTACTACTTACCCATCCAGCCTGTAGTGACTCTCTTTTTCTCTCTCTCCCACTCACCCAGCCGACGTGTGCCGCTCTCTCTTCGTGCCCAAGTCGCCATCACCATCGTCGTGCCGCAGCACCCCTGTCCAGCACTACCACACCTTCCACCGGCCTCCCTCCGCGTCACCGGTGGACACTGGTGCTGCTGGGCCAAGCCGTTTCTCTCCTTCTCCCCTCAATCCTCGGATCCCAAAGGTATAACCATAAATCAACCTGATCTGTGCAATGTGTTGATTTCTTTCTATTGGGCTTGGTTACTAGTGATTGCTAGGCTGTGTAGACCATGTGCTGGGTGTTGATTGAGGTAGAAATCGTGATTCACCCAAGGAGCCAACTTGGGCACAGCGGCAGTGCTGCACTACGGCCAGCAGTGCTATGCACTTTTTGATCCTGGTTCGATGGTTGACTCACCCTATCTACTACAATCATCCCTCAAGACTAAAATCTATACATGTCATAAGTAGTTCCTAGTGTAGCCCTATTGAATCAATTACTTTGTAAAACTACATATTCTGAGATTGTGAAATGGTTTAGAAATAGACTTGGGGAATGAAGTGGATAAACTTGGTGAAGCAAGTTGTGAACCAGTGGAAACAACTAGTGCGGCAGTGCCGCGCCGTGGATAAACTTGGTGAAGCAAGTTGTGAACCAATGGAAACAACTAGTGCGGCAGTGCCGCACCCAGGAGCGACAGTGCCGCACTTCCTAGGGGTAGTTCCGTATCAAGTGTTCCCAGGGTTCACAATTTGACTCTCCTCTTTTATCTAAGTTATTTTCCAGGTCAACATCTACTCTCCATTGATGCAGTTTCTCATAGTTCTCTTTCTCTATGCATAGATGGCCTCTAGAGGGGATGATGAGAGAAGGGTGAAGAGAAGATTTGATCCAAATGCTCCAAGGAACAAGCAAGCTCCTCGCCGTGGCAGTGGGCGAGGTGGGCCAGCAGGCCGAGCAACAGGATCCAGCAGCAGGGTAGCAGGCTCTAGCAGTGATGCTAGAGGCAGGGGGAGCAGAGATGAGTAGATTCAGTAGGAGGAGGCTCTCAAGATGGCTGGCCATGTTATTCCTCCTAACACGTGCCCAGCCACTCCACCACACATAGAGCAGTATGATGCTTTGTACATTGTTGACTACACAGAGGATGTGCTTGAGAGGAGACCTAATGACACAAGGTCGCATCCGGTTGTGAACTACATGGGAAAATACAAGTTGGTGGAAGAAGCTAGAGATGAAAATCCCTATTTAGTGCCCAAGGATTAGGGGATTGACTACAGGTTTTGGAATGAATTTTATTCCAACTTCTATGCCTCTATGATTTTCAACTCCAAGAAATCCAAGATTGTCAAGATGCAGTACATTGACTAGCAAGAGATGGAGGCAAAGCATAACCCTGAGTTCAATAAGGTCATCACAGCTTGTGATAGGTTTGGGCTCTCTGACTTGATGGCATTCTGGTATAACTGGAATGTAGAGGTGCTTGCTCAGTTTCCTGCCACATTCTTCTATGACATTATGGCTGATGAGATACACTAGATGGCTAAAGGTTAGCACTACAAGATTGACTATGTGACCTTCAGTCACTTACTTGGCTTCAGTGAGGAGGAGCGTGGCTTCACATATATTCATGATGAGCGCAAAGCTAAGGTCAGAAACATTGCATACATGTGGATTGATAGGAGGATAGCAGATGGGAAGGCAAAGGGCCTGAAGAGCTTCTATTACATTCTAAACAACTTGATTAGGCACACCATTAATCCCAAGGATGGAGCTGCATCGGACCTTAATGGCTATGTGAGGAACGTTCTTGCTAAGTTTGCACCTAGTGGAGATAGATTCTGTGTTCCTCGCTTTATGTGGCGTGAGCTCCGGATTGCTATGGAGGATGCTAGGAAGGGGCTGCCCTATGCTCCTTATCTTATGTTTATGATTGAGAGGGTCACAAGCTACAAGTTTGAGAAGGACAGACTTAATGAGCCATACAAAACTGAGAAGACCCATGCATCAGGAGCTAGTGCGCCCATGAGACGTTCTTCAGTAGAAGCAGAGGATATTCTAGAGTCTTCTCATGTTGCTTGCCATAGAAGGAGGAAGAAGAGCAAGATTTTCTAGTGGATCAAGGCTTTGTTTAGCTTTTGCACCTATGCAGCTGACACAGCGTACCAGTCATGGTTAGAAAACCATGAGTAGAGGGCGAAGGTCGACCTTCCACCGCTTCCACTGCTATAGTCACCTCCTAGGTTTGATAACCTACCTAGTCTTTTAGATTTAGATATTGAGGAGGAGGATGAGGAGGAGCTTGGTCCGACCTTGTCATAGCTTCGTTGTTCTACATGCTACACTTCCACTACTCACCGCTAGGGTAGGGCGGTAGTCTCTGATGACGACGATGATGATGATGGTGGTGGTGGTGCTGCAGATGTGGATTCAGAGAACATCTAGGAGGGGAGCGACTGAGGTGTATCCTTTCTTCTTTTCTTTTTCTCTTTTTGGTGCTTGTTGACAAAGGGGAGAAGAAATTAGAGGGGTACAACTTTTTTTTGATGCCATGGCAGCTTGGAGGTTTCATGTCCTATCCGTTGAGAGCTAGTAGTTGTTGTGAGTTTGAGAGACGCTCAAAACTCTATTTTATTATAATATTGCTACCTAAGTACTCTATTTGTATTAGATATGGACATGTATCAGTGTGATGAATCTAGCTTGTCATATTTATGCTTTGTTTAGATATACCCTATGTAGCAGTTGTGTGGTGTATGATTTTAATTCTGTGCTGCAGCCAATAGTGCGGCAGTGCCGCACATATGCCCAGCAGTGCCACACTGTGGTAGTGCCGCGGCTATGGCGTGGCAGTGCCGCACTTGTCTAACTCAGCCCTTTGTTTGCATAACTGTCATACACATCACGTTATTATTTGACATAGTGTGCAGCACCCCACAGAAACATGGATGTAAGAGAAATGCCATCACTTAACTAAAATGTGAATTATGGCCTCTAATGCTATTTTGAGAATTCAATTCTCCATTCACACATTTAGGAGGAGTCTTTACACCCATGGCTCGAAAATCTCAGTTTATATCTATATCTTTTGTAAGCTCTAATTGGGTTGTCATCAATCACCAAAATGGGGGAGATTGTAAGTGCAATCAAGCCCTAATTGTGGGTTTTGGTGATAATGACCATGCAATTAGAGAGCTAATGAGATTTATCAACTTGACAAGTAGGAGACACACAAATTAGGATGATTCATATAACGGTGGAGCCCCCAATTATAAAAGATGACAGCATAGAACTCAAAGGCATTTACTTCATTTTATATTTCAAAATTGAGTATAGGAAAAGCCGTACTACAAAGGGGGATACAATACAAAAGATTAAATGTGCAACCAAGTGCTCACATCTCTACAAAATACATTCTCAAATCTTCAGCCAAAGCAGCAAGCTTTTCATTTCCTAACGCTATGCTCTTTGGCTGGTGCGGCACTACTGCACAAGGAGATCGGCACTGCCATAGTTGAGCCACGGCACTACCATGACTTAACTGACCGTTGGGATAGGGGGTGTATTTATACGCCTCCTCTCTCTCACACAACGGTCTTCTTTGACCTCTGGTCATTCAGACAGACCACCAGCTGCTCTTGACTCTCTCTCTCTTCTCCATTGAAGCCTCCAAGCTCTCAAGCTTTCCATTGAGTTTTTCCATACAATCCTTGAGAGAAAAAGACTCCAAACTCGATTAGAAAGCAGATCCACTTGTTCCCCAACTCCAAGAGCAGTTGGTTCACGTTTTAGCCGGTGGATTGTATCTATTACTCTTGGAGCTTTGCTCCTAGCTAGCTAGGCGTCGCCCATGGTGCTTGCCAACTTGTGTGGCAGCCCAGAGAGGTTTGTAATCACCCCAATCATCTAGGGAAATACCCCTCATCTCAAGAGTTAGCTCTCTTGACTTTAGAACAAGGTAGAGTTGAAAAGCTCAAGCCTTAGTGGCTAACCTCAACAACGTGGAGGTAGACAAGCCTTGGTGGCGAGTTGAACCATGGGATAAATCTTTGTGTCACTTGTGCGTTGCTTTATTACTTGTAATATTTGTTTCTTGAGGTGTTTCTAGGGTTTGATCCCGATCTATGAATTGGTGGTGAAACTACTTCTAGCTAGTGTCCTAGGTTCCTTATACATGCAGAAGGCTCGGTAATTTACTCGATCTAAATTTCCATTGCTGGATTTTGAATTGTGGATCACCCTTGTCTGCAGGTGCGGCACTGTCGCTCGTAAGTGGGGCAGTGCCGCTCGATGAATTTGATTCAGATTTTAGTTTTTGTTTTGACAGGCCTATTCACCCCCTCTAGGCCATACAGAGATCCTATAGTGTGTAACTTGTTCTAGCTATTACATTCGACATATAATAATTCATATATCATATTTTGCAATATTTTACTTGTAGGTCCATTGGTTTGCAAGTGACTCTATCTCCCAAGCAACATGTGTATTGGTCTATGATCGAACATAATAGAGGTGGGAGTGGACAGAAAGGGAGAAAGGCAAATGAGTGAGAGACAAGCCCTCCCTCTCCATCTCTCGCTCCCCTTTTATAGGGAAGATGGGAGGGGAGGTTTCTATTATCTTCCTTGGTGGGGCTTGCATTTACAAAAGAACCTTCAGGGGCTACAAATGAGCTCTAAACATTATCTCACAAGCCTATTGGCTATGTACTTGGGCCCTAAACACACTATTGATAGTCCCTAACATATAATACACCCCCAACAGTAGCCCCTCAGCTATTCGGTTTTACTCGAGAGGACAAGATCCAATAGTTGAACACAACTAATTGTGGCCCAATTATAACTCAGACCTAGCACAGGACTCTCGTCAATACAAAGATAGACTAAGGATGAATTTATCTTTGGCTAGTCTTCAATGGCAACCTTCGCTCAAACCAGCTCCATGACCCTGTCTTTGCTAGCTTCCACCTTCATATGGACTTTAGCCCTCGATACATTCTTTTCATAATTGAGCCTTCGCCAAAGACATTGATGCAGTTGAAGTAGGCGAGGTAGTCGATGTAGGTGAGGTAGTTGTAGATGATCATGACACATCTTCAAGTTTTCACTCATGGGCGCCAGGTAAGGCTTTGGTCTTTGGGTGGATTGCTCGTCAATGCGCTCCTCGCCAGCCCCTTTTGGCTTGGTGTTTGTGAGAAATTCTTTCGCAGTGCTTGAAGTAAACAATGTAGGTGTGGTTGATGTCACAGATGTCATAGATGGTGTGAACACAAGGTTGATATGTGCCCTTGTGTGTCGAGTTGATGATGAGTGATTGTTGGAGATGATCTACTTTGGTTGAGTTTGGAGACTAATAATTGCGTGAGTGCGTGTGCAACTTGTCTCTTGGCTATATTGGTGTGCAGGTGTGGAGCACATACACGGTCAATGGGCATGGTGAAGGTCAAGTAGAGATGAACCATGCTAATGGACTGGGAGCAGTGAAGGATGGATGTGAGTCTAGGACCAAGAGACCAAGATGGACGGAAAACTGACCATGGTGGCTAACACTTGGGGATATCAACAAGCAAGAGCACTAGAGGAGGAGTAGACTATATTGACCAAGTCAAGACAGTGGTTGACCAAGTCAAGAGGAGGTGCTCGAGGACTTGGTGATCGGTCGGTCGAGGATGGTGACACATGTCGAGATCGTGGGGGAGGCGTAGAGGATACGCTTCTGTGGGCGGTATGGTGGTTTGGGTCTTAAAACCATCGACAGACGGTTTCTCGAGTTTGGGCCTTAAAACCCGGTTGAAGTTTCGGTGCGAATGGGAGGAGGCACGTGGCGTCATCACGAATCTTGCGTCAAGGCAAAGCAAAGTCATGAAGAGCTCGTGGCCAATCGGATTGACAGATCTCAAGATTGGACCATTTTATCCCTGGGTTAAGAGGTTCAACCAAAATATCTAAGGGCGTGTTGGGAATGCGTAATAGCTCTATAAATAGGATAGAGGTTGCCTCCATCCAGCCATCTCTCCAGTTTTACATTCTAGTCAATCTCTTGGTTTTCTAGTCTCTAGTTTACTGTTTTTACTGCTATTGAGATCCACAATTTCAAGAGATTCATACTTTGTCTATGTTTAATCTTTCCTCGGTAAAGAATCAGACCTAATTGATCCTGAGCAATAAAGAAATCATGTTCTCTGATATCTTAGTCTTGATTCTAAGATGATTTGAGTTTTGGTTTTTCCCTTCCTCTTTCCCCCCCCCCTCTTCACCATTTTTTATCTTTGGTTCCTGAGGTTTTAGGGTCATTTTGTTGGGTTGAATTCATGCAAGGACCTAATATGAACAACCCTGCCAAGTGAATCAGGCTAGATTCATCTCGAGCACTGATTTTTCACCCTTGGGAGGATTTTTAGAGAAACCCCCAACTCCCTCGATAGATTCCAAGATGTATGGTGTTTTTGTGTTGTGGGTCTTGATTATTTGGGGATATCATCTAATATACTGTAAGAATCAATCCTGCAAAGTTTGGGATTTTTTAGGAGTCCATTTGATCGCTTTTTGGATTTTTTTGGAAGGAGAATTTGGATCCCTGTTTAGATGAACCGACCAGGCCCGCCAAAACAATCGGTCAAGCCAATTTGGGAGCCAGTCTGCTGCCTAAGCCTGCTCGCTGCTCGCTTGTGCTTCTAGGTGATCACATGAGCAGACCGAGCGCTAGCGCGTTAGGCGCAGCATGGACCAAGGTCATGGGTCGCTGAGGCCTAGCGGGGGGAGGGGGGCACGCCCGGAGTAGCAACTGGCCAAGCCGGATGGTGGCCCAACAAGGCTGAGTGGGACAGCACCCATGCGCTTGGGATTTTGGGTAGTCCAAGTGGAGCACCAGCTAAGCTGAGTGGGTTCTTTGCCCAGCGACCACAATCGGCTAAGCTAAGTGGGCTTTCGGCCCAAACTCGCTTGAGAAGGAGCAGCAACTGTTCTTTTCACTTTTTGGGAGTTTTGTTGATCCGTTTCGTGTGCCATCAGCTGTGTTGGCTTGTTGTTGTTCCAAGGAAGTTTTCTGAACTCCTTAGTCACTAGTTGGCTTGAGGATTTCTAGTCGGTCTCTTGCCTCTTTATGATAGAGGTGGAGAGCATCGTTTCTGGGTTTTTGGTGTTGTGTCTATTTTTTGGTCATTGTGTCCCATAGTGTTCCTAGTGAACATCCAGCCACCAGATGGCTCGAGGGCATCATGTTTGTTGTGTTCGGTGCTTTTGGAGTGTGATCTTGGGACAACAGCCATTTCGAGAGAAAGTTTAAATTGGCTCCAATTCAGCCCCCCCTCTGGTCACCTTGTTCAGTCCTTCAATTAGTATTAGAGCATGTTAAGGATCATTCCACCTTCACCGGTTTCTGATCCTTGAAGGCGACATGGAGAGGTCGGGTAAAGCTCCATGGTTTGATGGCACAAACTACGCGTACTGGAAGGTCTGCATGTTGGCGTACCTCTGGATCTTGGAATCTCGAGTTTGGGAGATTTGTTTGGCTCAGGACTACATGGTGCTTGCTATTTGGATCGGTCAGGATCAGATTGACCTCCATAAGGCAAACAGTAAGGCTAGAAATGCTTTGTTCTCTGTTCTCTCACTTCCTGAGTTTAAGCGTGTGCAAAACCTTGAGATGTTTCATGAGATCTGGTCTACCCTTGAGAGATATCATGAGGGCACTTCTCATGTCAAAACTAGACTCTCTGAGACCCAACATAGAGAGTATGAGAACTTTGTTCAGTTGCCTGGAGAGTCCGTTGATTTGATGTTTTCACGTTTCCAGTCAGTCATAAACAAGATACGAGCAAACAAGTCACAGCTTCCCTATGATGATCATGAGAGGGCTCTAAAATTGTTACATGTCCTAGATCAGAGGGTGTGGGAGATCAAAGTTGTAGCAATCATTGATTCCCCCAACTATGAGACCCTCACGGTCGATGAGTTATTTAGCAAGACCAAGTCCATAGAGATAGACCTCCAATCTAGAGCCAAAATAGAGAACCCATCTGTGCCTACCATGGCACTTGTGTCCAGATCTAGAGGATCTTATGCTAACCCCTAATTTGCTATGTTTGCTTTGTCTTCTTTGATGACCATTTCATAGGAGCATGTTGAGGTGCTTGGAGATGACTTGCTGGTGTTGGTGATCAACCGGTTCAAGCGATTCCATGACAACTGCAAGAACCATCACCGTGGAGTACAAAAGGAGGGTTGCTTCAACTACAGTGACCCCCGAGCACTTCATCGCCAATTGCCTCAAGATGAAGGGCAAGTACAACTCCAGCAAGCACAAGGAGAAGCGCGAGCACACCTCTGGCAAGCACAAGTCTAGGGGAGGATGTTCGACAAGAAGGCGCTCAAGAAGCAGTTCTACAAGACTGCCAAAGCTCAAGAGTGAGCTTTCTTGGCCTCCCTCAGTGACCTCGACATCGATACCGGCGATGACACTTCTTCCTCCTCTTCGAGTCACAACGAGTCTGAGAAGAAGGTCAAGGACAAGCTGAACGGATTGTGCTTCCTTACCGACTCTATCAAGGAAGGTTTCTACGACATGGCGCTTGACCACAACATGAGCGGCGGCGATGGCGACGCCACCAGTGACAACTCTGACTCTGAGGTACAACTTTTCTTCGATGAACATGATGTTGAGCTTGATACTTGCAACGTTGCTTTGCTGAGTCAAGATAAGTTGCTTAGGTCATGCAAACCGATAAAGCTTGCCTCTAATGCCATATCTCAGTCCCTGCTTAGGTTTAACCTAGATGGTTTTGTCCATCACTAGGGAATATGTCCTGAGGTTGCAAGAACTTAGTTGTGTAAGTTGATTGCTAGAGAGAATCTTCCTATTTATTTTGGTTAGTCGGTTGCATTTGAGGAGTACATTAAGATTGTTCATAAGTCATAATACTTGGTTTTCTATTGTCTATAGGAAAATTACAACCAACACTTTACTAAGTATTTTATTGAGTGTCGTGGTATGCTTGTTGAGTCTTTGAAGTCTATTACTCTATTGCTTTGATATCTGATATATGGTATGTTAATTCTAGGGAAGACAATTTAAGTGTTATTGCTTATTATGTTAATTCTGATTGGAATAGAGAAGAGTACTCTAGGTCTTAGGATCATTGATGTGTGACACAATGCAAATAATATTGTTGAATGTGTCCTTGTTGTTGTTGATGAATATAGTTTAACTTACAAGGTTTCTTCCATTACATTATACAATGCTTCTGCAAGCACTAAAGCAATGGATACCCTTAGTCCTACACTATCTGGTTATGTTGGTGATTTGTTTTTGCTTCAACGATTTTCTTATCATATCATCAATTTAACTGTAAAAGCTTGGCTTAATGTCTTGAAGCCCATGTTTCATGATTTAGAACTACCTGTTTCTACTATATCTTTAGAATATGTGTTTAGCCTCGGCATCATCGTCAAAGTCCTGAGATGGTGGAGATGCTATCTATCGGGTTCATAAACCCGGGGTCCCTCGGGGACCGGCTCCTATGCCAAGGCTCAGCCCGAGCAGATAGCACGTAACTCATGGGTTGGCTCAAGAGTCTAAAATGACAGGCTAGAAGGGCGGCCCAGTCACTGACCGAAAGGTCTGGTCGAAGAGGAACAACGCCCTCTCGTTGGCTGCATCAGCCCACCTCTCCGACTAGAGCGTTCACTTCGACTCCAGCCGCCACCGGACGACCTCTCCGATCGGAAGGCCTGGCCCAAAACACTACTTTCGACTTCGACCTTGCGTCTCTGATCGGGGATCACAGGAACCCTGCTCACCGCTCTTCTCCGACCGGCGCACTCAGAGCCGACTGGAGCCATCCGATCGGGGACGCCCACTCGGTAGGAACCAGAAGACGTGCGAAGAAAAGCAAGGCAAGGCTCACAAGTCAAAACCACTGTACCAGGGACCATACCCTGCATGAAACAGTACTCTACAGCCACCCTAACACAAATAGTATTGTAGGCGCCGATATCTCCCTCTACAGTATTGTAGGGGCCGCTAAAACTCCCATACGGTAAGGCCCCCATGTGTCTCTAGGCATCTATAGCGGTATGGGCGCCAGGATTTACCATACCAGGTGAACATAGCGAGACTCCTCACATGCCTCTAGGCATCAAACAGTATTTACAGGTATCGATGTCCACCATCCCTGAAAAAGGCAGCATGACCTCTCTAACATTCTACAATGACATCAATAGTGTTGTAGGCGCCTACCATTATCTTGTACCCATCGGTGTGGGCAACAAGGCTCGGTAGCATATGTACCCTCACCCTCTCACTTGTAAAGCCATCCCCTTTATCTATAAAAGGGGACACGCCCCCTCCAACAAAAGGGAGAGCCCTTCTTGAAGACAACCACACCGATCAAGTTTACTAGCTCACGACCACAGAACCACCGGGTTTGGACTCTAAGCACACACTTGAACACTTAGCTCATAGCGTAGCTCCTGTCGCTCTTGGCCCTTTCGACCGGAGCCGACCAAACCTCCTGTACACCCCTTCTTCCTCCTTCTCGTTTGTAACCCCACTGCAAACTTCGAGCACCTGGGCTCAAGAATAAAGTCACTGACCGACCTAAACTGGACGTAGGGCACATTGCCTGAACCAGTATAAATCCTGTGTCATTGAGTGCTAGGCCACCTCCGATCACAACATACGGCAAAACTACAAATATTCACTAGTTGGTCACTTTCGGCACCGACACTATCATTGGTGAAAGATTGATGCAAAAACTCAGCATAGCATGGAGAATTTGGAGCTTCAAGAGTCTTTTGAAAACATGCATTGTGATGAAAATTGTAATTTGGATGACTATATTTGTAAGATTGTAATATTTATGAACATTTGAGTTGTGGGTTGTACTATTTTTCTTTCTAGGGTTTCCTCACGAGGTATGAGTTTTTACCTAAAAAGGTCTTAATGAAGCAGCCATTGCACTAAACAACTCCAAGTTATCTTTGTGAATCAAGTTTGACCCTTAATGTTGTGCCTTTACTTGTATTTTGTATACTTGTAAATGGGTCTATGAATTGTGAATGAACTGTGAGACTGAATAAACTGTGAATCAAGTCTGATATGTGTCTTGAATAATTAAAGATTTGAGTTTGATTTGAAAAGCAGAGCTAAAACTTGCTTTTTGTGCTCTCGAGATTTTATGATTGTATAGGGACCATAGGCTAGCATGAGCACGGTGGGCTGATCATGCCGTCGGGCGACTTGGCACGACTCGACCCTTGTAGAGTCCTGCCTGGCCATAGGCACAACATGTGGGCTGGCATGGCATGGAATGAAGGGTTGATCGGGCTCGGGCCGACAATAATCAGGCTGTTCCTCATATAGGCTCAGGCTGCGGTGTCCGCTTCACTATCTATACAGTTGTCTATATTGAGGTAACCATACCATATATTAAATTCACAGGAAAAAGAATCTAAGAATGTAATGAGATGTAGCACTACCAGAAACACCTAAGTTGCCGAGTGTCCCCAGCTTTGCCGTGGGCAAGATTTCGGGCACTCGGCAAACAACATGTTTGCCGAGTGTCCCGAAGACGACACTTGGCAAATACAAAACTCACGGCATAATTGTATACGCCGAGTGCCTGCACTCGGCAAACAATAGACACACGGCAACTTCATGTCCTAGTAACACCATCGACCTCCATTAGCATTTTGCCGAGTGTCACATGTTAACACACGGCAAACCCACATATATGCCGAGTGTCACCATACGACACTCGGCAAACCTTCTTATATACCGAGTGTCACCTTGCGACACTCGGTAAACCTGCCTATATGCCGAGTGTCACCTTGCGACACCCGGCAACTCATGCTATATGCCGAGTGTCACCATCTGACACTCGGCAAACCATTTTTTTATTTTGCCCCCCAAACTTTTTGTACTGTTGTATTACAATACCTGTTGCTTTGTGTTAAAGTTTTGTACATTTCTGAGTGATTTTACTATATTTCATCAATTTATTTTAGTTAAATGAATTTTTGGTAATTTTTGGATTTGAACTGCAAGTGCTTCGAATATCCGAAAAAGTGAATAAAAAATGATATTCTTGTCACTGAGTCTGATGTGAGACCGTATCCAGGGCCAGACCAGAAATTTCGAATATCATGTTCGCGAAACATGACCACAAACGTGTGGCGGAAACGTCTGAAAATTCTATAAAAAGCAAACGAAGTCTGAAAATCATGAAATTCATCGAGTTGTCACGATATCATACGTAGAGGCTATGGTAAAAAATTGAGAATGTTTCGGCACAGTTAACACATACGCTGCTTACAAATCGGAGCATCTCCAGAGAAGTTTCTGAGATTTAAGAAGTATCCTGTAAGATCTGGAGACAATTTGAATTTCGATTTGGAGTTTCACTTCAAAAAATTTTCTATATGGATTAGAGAACAAAGATCATTTCCTGTAAATTTTTGGCAATTTTTCGGATCCGTTTGACAATTTTTAATTTTTTACCGCAATTATTGAATTTTATTTACGATAAATTGGATTTGAACAACAATTACATGAAATGTTGCCCAATAATTTATAAAAGCATCGAACATAAATTTCTAAGTGAATTTAACAAGGATTTTTGGAACTTCATCTGGGAAAAATTGAGTTTTGGAACTAAACAAAGTAAAAAAGCACATGAAATAACGAGTACCTTTGTCGAGTGCCAGAAGGTGGGGAACTCGGCAAAGGTTTAAAAAATGTTTTTTAAAAGCTGTAAGTACGAAAGGTTTGCAGCAAAAAAAAAGAAAAAAGAAAAATGTTGCCGAGTGCCCCATCGGGCCGGCACTCGGCAAACAGGGCCCAAGAGCGCAAATAGGCCTGGCCGCGCCTCCCTCCTCCCTCCTCTCCCCATTCAATTCACAGCCAGAGCCCACGGTGCTGCGCCTCCAGCAGCGCCTCCCTCCCCACCGGTGCCGGCCAGCCACGCCTCCAGCCGTCGTCGGGCCTCCGCCTCTGCGTCGCGCCTCCACCTTCACTGCCCCCTGCCCCCGAGCCCTCCCCTGCCCCCGAGCCCGCCCCTGCCCCGAGCCCGCCCCTGCCCGGGCGGTCGCCGGAGATGAGCGCCGGCCAGGGCACGCCACCACTGCTCCGCCCCCGCCCACCGTAGCAGCGCCCGCCGCCGCGCCCACTCCCCCCGGCCCCGCCCCTGCCTAGGTGCTCGTCGGAGAAGGCCGCCGGAGACGACTGCTCTCCCTCCCCCTCCCCTGACACTGACGACTGGGGGCCACCGCAGCTGGTCCGACCTCGCCGAGCTCCGGATCGACATCTCCCAGTTCCTCCCCATGGCCGTTTCCTCGCCGAGCTCCGAATCGACGCCTCGCCGAGCTCCGGATCGAGCTAGGTGAGCTGACAGAGAACCCGTGCTAAGATTGTTATTACACCGCTATACTATATGAAGTTTTGCCCCACTGATTTTAGTTCCTGGAGCAACATGGTCTAAGAATGTTCTACTGTCTATACTCCTATGTGATGGTAACGTTGTAACAGGCTTGCTCGTCGCCTGAAATGGGCAGTGGTACCATTTTTTTTTCTTTAATGAATGATAAACAGCTCTCAGGTGTATTCAGGAAAAAAGTATAGTATTGCGTTTGGAGATACCTGTATTGTGATAACGTCCTTTTGTTCTATGGCAGTGGGTCTTTTTCTATTTAAGTTTCTTGTCATAATATGCCCAAGTACAGAAAAATATTTCTTTTTCTTGGCTTAGCTTGGAAGATATATAGCATTTTACCAGAGCTCAGTGTCCGCTCCAGCTGAGGAGGCTCCAGCAGCTGAGGAGCCGCCACGGAGGCGCAGGGGTCGGCCGAGAGGCTAGGGTCGGCAGGCGCATGCAGCGACTCGGCCGCCATCGCCTGTACCTCCCTCGCCTCAGGAGGAGGCGGAGGAGGAGGAGCACGAGCATGAGGAGCATGAGGAGGAGTAGGCCGAGCAGGAGGAGGGCGAGCACGAGGAGGAGGAGGGCGAGCACGAGGAGCATGAGGCAGAGGAGGAGCCCTCAGCGGGGGGTTCCTCTTCCTCTGCTTTGAAGATCTGGTTGCGAGGCCCTTCACGCCTCCCGGAACGGCCTATACCTTTCATGAAACGGCCGGTGATTCGCCCCAATGGGCCAATGTAAGTATCTTAAGATGTTATCCCTACTTCATTTGATATGTTTAACATGGCAAAATATAAACTAATATTTTTTCGTTAATCACTTGGACAGGGGATGGAAGGTTGTGGCTGTAGGTGATCACAAACGCCTTCCCGGTGGAATCCTAGGTCTTCTGTGTAGGGAACACTTCCCCGGCCTGGTGGACTGGGCAGGAGGGGTGGAGCCGGCCTACACGTTCGAGCACTATGCCTCTGCCCCCGATGCACTAGATCGGGAAGGTAGGAAATTCAACAACAAGGCGCAGCGGGTTGTGAAAGAGCTGTGGGTAAGCCTTCCCCGCACTATCTTGCTCAATACATCGCATTCCTATCACATCCTTGAAATAATGACTACATACATAATGTTTATATGCAGGATTTCTATAGATGTGACGAGGGATACGAGGAGAGGGCTGAGAGGCACGCTCACAAAGCCTGCTACAAGCTCGTGAAGGACATGCACTACGAGGCACATGTCCTGGCTGTACAGCAATACAAAGCTATCTTCGAGGAAGTGAAGATCGACAAAGACCTCGCAAGAACCTTGACGCTGACCAAAGAGCAATACATGCTGGTAAATACTATTTCTTCCTGAGATTAAGTACACTTACTGTGATCTTCTTATATGACAAATGCTTGTTGACGTGTAGGTGCCTCCAAATTGGGTGGCCGGTAAAGGCGAGTGCTGGAGGAGGATGGTGGACAAGTGGTGCTCCCCGGAGTGGTCGGAGACACACGCCGCTTGCCGAGAGCGGCGTTTGATGATGACAGGTGCACCACACCATCAAGGGAACCTTACCCTTGCCGAGTACGTGGAGAGATGGGTACGTGACTTCATTTATGTATTGTAACGCTTGCTTCTGCATAGTTTCTAATGATCTTACTGTTTGTTTCACAGTCGGCGTCACATGGTGGCGCACCTTGCTCCCAGGTGAAGGCATGGGCTATGGCCCACAAAGGCAAGGCGATGTCCGCCGTCGACTTCGACCCGGAGGACCCTCCCCCCCCCCTCGACGTACAGCAATCCCTCCATCCATAGCCGTCTCACCGAGTACACAACGGCGGCCAAGGCGGTCCATGGGCTAGAGTACGATCCGAGCACCTAGGATTTCGAAGGAGACTCCGGATCGAGCTAGGTGAGCTGACAGAGAACCAGTGCTAAGATTATTATTACACCGCTGTACTATATGAAGTTTTGCCCCACTGATTTTAGTTCCTAGAGCAACATGGTCTAAGAATGTTCTACTGTCTATACTCCTATGTGATGGTAATGTTGTAACAGGCTTGCTCGTCGCCTAAAATGGGCAGTGGTACCATTTTTTTCTTTAATGAATGATAAACAGCTCTTAGGTGTATTCAGGAAAAAAGTATAGTATTGCGTTTGGAGATACCTGTATTGTGATAACGTCCTTTTGTTCTATGGCAGTGGGTCTTTTTCTATTTAAGTTTCTTGTCATAATATGCCCAAGTACAGAAAAATATTTCTTTTTCTTGGCTTAGCTTGGAAGATATATAGCATTTTACCAGAGCTCGGCGTCCGCTCCAGCTGAGGAGGCTCCTGCAGCTGAGGAGCCGCCGCGGAGGCACAGGGGTCGGCCGAGAGGCTAGGGTCAGCAGGCGCATGCAGCGACTCGGCCGCCATCGCCTGTACCTCCCTCGCCTTAGGAGGAGGCGGAGGAGGAGCAGCATGAGCACGAGGAGCACGAGGAGGAGTAGGTCGAGCAGGAGGAGGGCGAGCACGAGGAGGAGGAAGGCGAGCACGAGGGGCATGAGGCAGAGGAGGAGCCCTCGGCGGGGGGTTCCTCTTCTTCTGCTTCGAAGATCTGGTTGCGAGGCCCTTCACGCCTCCCGGAACGGCCTATACCTTTCACGAAACGGCCGATGATTCGCCCCAATGGGCCAAGGTAAGTATCTTAAGATGTTATCACTACTTCATTTGATATGTTTAACATGGCAAAATACAAACTAATATTTTTTCGTTAATCACTTGGACAGGGGATGGAAGGTTGTGGCTGCAGGTGATCACAAACGCCTTCCCGGTGGAATCCTAGGTCTTCTGTGTAGGGAACACTTCCCCGGCCTGGTGGACTAGGCAGGAGGGGTGGAGCCGGCCTACATGTTCGAGCACTATGCCTCTGCCCCCGATGCACTACATCAGGAAGGCAGGAAATTCGACAACAAGGCGCAGCGGGTTGTGAAAGAGTTGTGGGTAAGCCTTCCTCGCACTATCTTGCTCAATACATCGCATTCCTATCACATCCTTGAAATAATGACTACATACATAATGTTTATATGCAGGATTTCTATAGATGTGACGAGGGATACGAGGAGAGGGCCGAGAGGCACGCTCACAAAGCCTGCTACAAGCTCGTGAAGGACATGCACTACGAGGCGCGTGTCCTGGCTGTACAGCAATACAAAGCTATCTTCGAGGAAGTGAAGATCGACAAAGACCTCGCAAGAACCTTGACGCTGACCAAAGAGCAATACATGCTGGTAAATACTGTTTCTTCCTGAGATTAAGTACACTTACTGTGATCTTCTTATATGACAAATGCTTGTTGACGTGTAGGTGCCTCCAAATTGGGTGGTCGGTAAAGGCGAGTGCTGGAGGAGGATGGTGGACAAGTGGTGCTCCCCGGAGTGGTCGAAGACACACGCCGCTTGCCGGGAGCGGCGTTTGATGATGACAGGTGCACCACACCATCAGGGGAACCTTACCCTTGCCGAGTACGCGGAGAGATGGGTGCGTGACTTCATTTATGTATTGTAACGCTTGCTTCTGCATAGTTTCTAATGATCTTACTGTTTGTTTCACAGTCGGCGTCACATGGTGGCGCACCTTGCTCCCAGGTGAAGGCATGGGCTATGGCCCACAAAGGCAAGGCGATGTCCGCCGTCGACTTCAACCCGGAGGACCCCCCTCGACGTACAGCAATCCCTCCATCCACAGCTGTCTCACCGAGTACACAACGGCGGCCAAGGCGGTCCATGGGCCGGAGTACGATCCGAGCACCCAGTATTTCGAAGGAGACCTTGTCATGAGGGTGGGAGGAGGCAAGAAGCATGGCAGGTGCTGGCTTGGCAACAGCGTCATCGACACGGCCACTACTCCCACTCTCTCCTAGATCCGAGCAAGCGACACGGGCCAGAGGTCGCCCATACGCCCACGGCCGACCAGTACACAGCACGCCATGCAGACTTTGTAGGTTATTACTCTTTTATTTGTCGTTCATTGTTTCTTACATACCTTTGATTTTCATTATAACATTGGGGTGAAATTTTGTAGGCCGAGCTAGAAGAAGAGAGGAGGCAGAGAATAGCGTTGGAGGCGAAGATTGATGCTGATCGGCAGAGGCAGGAGTAGATGTTTCAGTGGATGCAAAATCTTGGTGCGAAGATGGGTGAACCTCTGCCACAAGCGCTATTCCTTCCTCCTCGTCCTCCTGAAGACACTCCTGTGAGTACATCTATCCCCATATCCACTCACTCACACACACACTCACACACACACCAGCACACACACACACTAGCACACACACACTCACACACACACACACACACACCAGCACACACTCACACTCACACACACACACCAGCACACACTCACTCACACACACACACACCAGCACAAACACACACACCAGCACACACTCACGCTCACACACACACACACCAGCACACACACACTCACACACACACAACAGCACACACACTCACTCACACACACACACACCAGCACACACACACTCACACACACACACCAGCACACACACACTCACACACACACCCCCCAGCACACACTCACACACACACACACACCCCAGCACACACTCACACACACACACACCCCAGCACACACACACACCAGCACACACACACACACCAGCACACACACACACTCACACACACACCATCACACCAGCACACACACACACACACTCACACACACAATTGTATTTGTTGTATTGCCTTTTGAATTGCAATGCTACTAGCTATATATGTCTCAACAATTCCTTTTGCAGCTATATATGTCTCAACAATTCCTTTTGCAGCTATCAAGTAATCTTGTCTATTCTTTGTGCAGGGTCAATTGGCGGCATCAAATGATGTACCTCATGACCCACCGCAGCAGTCGTCGTGGTCTAATTGGTGATTTGCTTCTTTTCATGTGTTGAACTTATTCCTTTTGTTGCACTTATGCTTGTAATGCACTTGTGGTGGATACTTTAAACTCGAACCTTATGTTGGTATTGTGGTATGACATTTGTGTACCATTGTGGATTATTGTGATGTATGTGATATGTGGTGTGTGGAGATGATATATATATGTGATATATGTGCTTTGTAATATATTTGTGCTGTGATATATGTATATATATGTGTGTGTGTGTGTGCGCTGTGAAATGTAATGCAAAAACAAAAAAAAATCAGATTTCTGAGGCTTTGCTGAGTGTTATGACCAAGACAGTCGGCAAAGCAAACACAATTTGCCGAGTGTTATCACCAAGACACTCGGCGAAAAGCTATTTTTTAAAAAAACAAATATTGTTTTAGAAAAGTTTGCCGAGTGTCTGCCAGCGCGACACTCGGCATATGTTTATCATTTGCCGAGTGCAGATATTATCACACTCGGCGAAAAGCTATTTTTTAAACAACCAAATATTGTTTCAAAAATGTTTGCCGAGTGTCTGCCTGCGCGGCACTTGGCATATTATTATGATTTACCGAGAGCAGCACTCAGCGACAAGGAATTCTAAAAACAAAAAAAATATTTAAAAAGAAATTAGTTGCCGAGTGCGTTGCCGTTTGACACTCGGCGAAGTCGCTGTTAACGGCGGGTCTGGCGTTATGACCGTTTCTTTTCGCCGAGAGCCAAACAGCACACGGCAAAAACTTTGCCGAGTGCCCGATAAATGGCACTCGGCAAAGTTGGCTTTGCCGGCACTGTTTATGGCGAGTGCTATTCGCCGAGTGTTACACTCGGCGAACCATTTGCCGAGTGTTTTCTGTCTTTTGTCGAGTGTTTCGGGCACTCGGTAAACTCGAGGAGTCCGGTAGTGTAGTGTCTATATTGTGGTAGCCATACCGTATATTAAATTCATAGGGAAAACGAATCTAGAAATGTAATGTGATGTAGTGGTCTGCCGGCCAACTTTTACAGCAGTAGCATATGAATGCAGAATGAAATGTAACGAGATGTAGTGGTCTGTAGGCATGGAAACAAGTGTGGGAAACGTGTAGCAACTGTTAAGGTACATGGTTTCCGTTTGGATAAGTTCTGATTGTGCATTGCACATGGTGATTGCACTTATATTTCTCAAAAAGGGCCCACTTGGTCTGTAAAGGTTTACATTTGTGCATGCTCATTAGAGATAGCAGTATAGCACTTGTCGCTCAAATGGACCACTAAGTCGGTAAAAGCATACATGAAATCCATTCTAGGATACTATACGATTTAATTTAACAAGCAACGACTGTTAAGGTAAATTTGTTTGTGGTTTGGGTAGGTCCTGACTGTACATATTACATGGAGACAGCACTTGTTCAAATGGGCCTGCCAGTACTGATGCAAGTGGCCAAGTGGATACCCAATGGGTAGTTTTGGGTCACTCCGTTGTTCATCTTTGCTCGACTTTTCTTGCTTTGAAATCCAGATTGGTTCATTTGGATGAGTTTTGGGTCAACCACCCAATGACCCAGAAAAGTAACTTGCATCCCTAGCTGCTAGGCTAGTTAAATTACAAATGAAGTCCAATTAACTGTTTGGCAGCAAAAATGCGTGGATAGATAACACAGGAACTATGCAATTTCCTTTTCCAGATAACAGAACAATGTGTTTAGAATGGGCTTTGCTATGGTACCTCCAAACAATTGTAGACCATCGATCTGGATGACAGTTCTCACATATTACCTCCTATGATCTAATATGACAAATACCTTTTTATGTATTTTTTTATATTTTAAAATAGGAAAAATATCTTCCAATCCCGACAAGGTAAATCTTTCTACTACTATATATTCTGAGCTGTTAGCTGTATACATATGACGTACAAAATTTCATGCTGACTGACATATCCTATAAAACTCGGATGCCAATCACAGCGCACCAGTGGAGAATAAATCTACAAGCTGAGAGTGTTGAGAAGAGAGACCCTGGTCTGGATCAAACTTCTGAAAAGCTTCTCAACTGAACTCTCTAGGCCGACAATACCCAACTCCAGTGCCTGCAACTGCACCTCCTCGCACGAAACTCTCCTCTTCTGCATCGATTTGGTGATCAGCGACCACTTGCTCGCGCCACAGGTCGCCATTTGCTTCGCCAGGAGCTCCACTGCAGATCTCAGCGCCGAGACAGTGATTCCTCTCGCCGTGGTCAACAAACTGACCAACCACGCATCCTCATGGGACGACGACGACGAGGAGGTAGAAGACTTGCTGCTGGCAGCTTTCTTCAGCTGGTGCTTGGCCTTCTTCACCAGCCGGGCGTAGGACTGAGCCTTGATCTGAGCTACCGGGAGGTCCCCTCTGTTGAGAACCATCTGCAGCTCCTGGACGGTCATCTTCAGGTCACCGAAGCTTTCTTGCAGGGTGTTGCAGAGGTCCAGCACCTGCAGCGACCTCTCCATTTCTTCCTCCAGCCTCTTCTTCCCGTGCACCAGCTGGTTGTGGTTGCTATGCAGGCATATGGCCTCGTCGATGTGGCTGTACACGTCTCCAAGCCTCCTCAGACCGTCGCACACCACTTCGATGGTACTGGTAGCCGCCGCCGGCGTAGAAATGAGAGAGACTATGCTTTGCAGAGCTTCTTGCATCTCGGTCTTGTTGGGATGAGCCATGGATGGCCAGCTTGTCGATCGCTGATGTCCGGCCATGTTTGGGAGGGAATTTGGTGCTGTCTTTTGGTGTTGATGAGAAGGGAGATGAGGCAGGCAAAGGGAGAAGATGACGAATGATGGATCATGGTGTTGCTCTCCCTTTCCCTTCTTATAGTCAGGCAGAGGTTGAGAGGATGGTACGGTGCTGCTGGCACCGGAAGGAGGGCAGGAACCTCCGGAGCGGAGCACCCTGATTGCAGATTTGCAGGGCACAGACAGAGCTGATTCCCTTCACTCAAATTGTGTGGCGAACTAACATGGGCTGGGTTGTCATGCTGGATGCGTCGCCAGCAAAGTACTGTAGAGTGCACGCGTGAGGGGCTTGATGGGCTGTTGGGTTGGGTCCGTCCAGTGGATGCCCTGGAACCTCAAGTTCATGGAAGGTGTCGCGGCATGCTTGTGCAATCCGAGGCAGGATCCTCCATTTGTACTCACCTGGTACGGTGCCAAGTTCGGCAATGTCTGGTTCAAGCGCCGCCTGAGTTCAGTCCGTTCAGCATGCGGCGTGGATGGACGGTTTCCTTGCCCGTCGCTGAACAGGCAGCAGCATGCCAGCATCAAAATCAGTCCCCGTGAAAGTACGTGCATGAACTTGACTCCGTGATGATTGGTTCCTTGGGTCGTAGATGATGGCAGGTTGTCTGAAAATCTCAAATTTGATACATGTAAGTTACGCCAAATGTGTTGCTGTGCACTTTGTTTGATGATGAAGTAGCCAACTGAGCTAGAAACAATCTCTGCACAGAAAATGTCTAAGTCTGTCACAATATTTTTTGCCCTTTTATAATTCAAATGTCATATTGATGGACACAACATGACCCCTTTTTCTAATACATATTGACACACAGCCTTCACCATGCAAGGATAAACATATTGATGCACAATTTTACATTGCACGCTGAGGGAGCCATGACTTGTGTGTTGTTCCCTTCTCTGTCAGGATTTTTTTTGTGTTGAAGTATGGAAGTCTTTTACGCCACATATTAAGTGCGACTCTACAAAAAAAAAAGCTTATATGTATGATATATAGAAGAGATGATACACGAAAATGACATGACAAGTTACCAAAAGAGAAGCGAAACTATATCCATTGGCTTGTACAGATCTGACTTCTGATAAATCTTTTAGTAATCATTTGGTTTGTGGGATGCTTCCATGATGCATCAGACATTGAGAGATATGTGGGCCTTTTTGGCACGGCTTATGCCGGCTTCGGCTTCATCTATTTTGCGCAAATCGAGGTACTGTAGCGTAAAGCCGTTTTGTAAGCCGGGGTTAAAATAAACTAGAAGGCGGGAAAAGCCAGTTTTTCTGGCTTCACCAGCCAGCTTTGGCTTCACCGGTGAAGCCGTTTTGGATGAGTCGTGCCAAATGGGCTGTAATATAAGCATTACCATTCTGAGGTATCACCCGGGTCTCGATGGTGGTACGCCGCGGAGGTCACCTAATGATTTCGGCCATCCATCTGATGACGATGACGGCTCCGGCGACAGCAACTGCAATCGTTTTCCCCCGGGCTTCGACTGCTGCCGTGGCGGGACGTCGCCGGGGTACGGCCGTGTCGTCTTCCCCGGTGCGGGCGGCCCATCCGAGGCGCTGGTCGGTGGGGCCGCGGAGGCCTCTCCCAGGTCGTTGGTGGTGGGCTCGGTACCCTACCCGCTGCGAGGTGGCTGCCTCAGGGGTGCTGGGCCCGGAAGCTATGGACGTGGCGTGATTCGTGTGGGCTCACGCCGCGGGATCCCGGACGTCCCATCGGGGCGTGGCACTGCACCAACTGTCAACGCCGAAAGCTGTGAGACAGACTTTCCAGACCAATGCCAGACGCTCGCTGCACTGGACTTCGTCGCTCCAGCAGACAAAGATGGGTTCGGGGCCCTTACACCCCGTGTGGACCCGATGGAGTTGGAGGCGGGGCTGGGGACCCCGTACCAGACGAACCGGCGCTGGATCGACCTGCGCTCCCCTGATCTGCTGCCGCATCGATCGGCCCAAGGGAGCGGCCCACAAGAATTGAAAATCTGCTTCGATGCTAGCCCAAGACTGAGAAGGGAAACGGTCCTTCAAAGGCCCATTCCGGAATGTGGGCTGGTGTTCCGCGGTCCGGCGAACGGGACGGAACGTGCGGACCCGATGTGTCGGGAGCTCATGCAGCTGGAGCTCATGGAACCTGAGCGCGCCGGTCCGGGGTCGTCGTTGGGTTCGCCGGTCGCCGCAGCAGCGTCCGCAACACTGGGAACGTCCAACGTCACCGCGCGGGCGGACGAGACGCTTCGAACGTCCGCTGCGGCGCGGCAGGCCGAGATTGTGGCTCGGGTTTGCATCCCCTTGGACTCGCCTATCATTAAGGCGGGGCCAAAGCTTCGCAAGTCGAGGACGCCGGCAACTGTGCTGTCTATCAGGAGGAGTCGTCGTCTTGCGGCCAAGCCATGGGCGGCCAACGCCACGATGCAGGCACAATCCGTCCTGATGCAGAAGCTCGGACTGGTGGATAATCTCCCGCCGGCGGATTCGGAGGCATTCGAGAAGTATTTGGCGACCTTCGCAGAACCGTTGACTCCGTCCAAACTGGAGGCACTGCAGATGCTTGTCGCGCCTGATTTTGATCCAGTGGCCATGAATCTCAACTTGGCCGAGTTGGAGGGGGAGGCGCTGTAGTGGTGCCTGGGACCTTTCTCAGTCGCGCCCTTTGTTTCTTAATGTTATCATACAACTGCTGTGTTTGGAATGTGCGTGGGCTAAATGGTCGTGCCCGTCGCAATGTCGTCAGAAACCTAGTGACCCAGGAGCACGTTTCTCTCGTGTGTCTACAAAAGACTAAGCTCTCCGTCATTTGTAACTCACTGGCTAATGAAATACTGGGATCTGTGTTTGACTATGACTATCTGCCGTCTGCTAATGTAGCCGGGGGGATTTTATTTGGCTGGCAGCGAGATCAATGGGTGCCAGGTGGATAAATGTCGCTTCTTCTTATCGGCTAAGGTGGCCAACACAGCGACACCGCTGGACTCCTGGTGGCTGACGGTGGTCTATGGGCCACAGGCGGACCAGGAAAAGGTCGAGTTCCTGGACGAACTTCGTCAGTTCAGGATGACGGCTGATGGACCTTGGGTGCTATGTGGGGATTTCAACATGATTTACAGAGCAGAGGATAAGAGCAACGATCGCCTCGACCGTCGTTGTATGCGCCGTTTCAGAGGATTCATCGATGCCGTCGAGCTGGAGGAGCTCAACCTGGTCGGCAGACGGTTCACCTGGTCCAATGAGCGGGAACTGCCGACTCTGGAACGGCTGGACCGTGTCTTCGCCACAGCGGGATGGTTGCAAGCACACTCGAATCATATCCTACGGGCGCTTTCCACGGATTGCTCCGATCACTGTCCGCTGCTGTTGATGGCAAACGTGGTGCCATGGGCAAAAAAGAGGTTTCGGTTCGAACCACACTAGATCAAATTCCTGGGGTTCATGGAGGTTGTGGTGTCGGCCTGGTCAGCAACTCTGTTGCATGCGGACCCGTTCCGTGTACTGGATTACAAACTCAGAAATGTGGCACGGGCGCTGAAGAGCTGGAGTGATAAGAAGATCGACAGTGTGCGGATGCAACTAGCCTTGGTCCGGGAGGCAATCACACGTTTGGATGTGGCTCAGGAATCCAGATCGCTCTCTGTGCAGGAGTCGCAACTGCGTAAGTCGCTGAAAGTCCGTGTGCTCGGTTTGGCATCCCTGCTGCGTACAATGGCCAGACAGCGATCAAGAATGATGTTTCTAGCCGAGGGGGATGCAAACACCAAATTCTTTCACCTCATGGCTTGCCACAGAAAACGCAGAAACTTTATACGGTCTCTCCACGTTCATGACAATGTAATTGTCAGTGGAGAAGGAATGGCTGATGCGCTGTACCACTACTATGACCATGTCCTAGGCACCATCTTTGTTCCCTCCCAGAGATTCGACCTTGGGATTATTGGGCTGCCATCGGTGGACCTTTCATGCCTGGAGGTGCACTTCACTGAAGCTGAAATTTGGGCAGTGATCTCTGAAATGCCGAATGACAAGTCGCCAGGGCCAGATGGCTTCACAGGCCTCTTCTATAAGACGGCCTGGCCCATAATCAAGGTAGACATTATGAACGCCTTCAATGCGTTCTGGGCTCGCGACACTAGAAACTTCAACTTGCTTAACGATGCTTATATGATCCTGCTAAGAAAGAAAGAACAGCCCGAGGAGATCAAGGACTACCGCCCTATCAGTCTCATTCACAGTTTTGGAAAACTGATCACAAAATGCCTAGCAGCAAGGTTGGCACAAGTGCTGGACAGTTTGGTTCGGCCAAACCAGACAGCCTTCATCCGAGGTTGTTGCATACATGACAATTTCCAGCTTGTGCGCCTCTATTGTAAGGCGATTCATGAAAAAAGGGTTCCCTATGTCCTGCTCAAGATTGATATAGCCAAGGCTTTTGACTCAGTGGCATGGAACTTCTTGCTCGAGGTGCTGGCACATTTGGGCTTCGGCCAACGGTGGAGGGACTGGGTCTCCAGCTTGCTGTCAACTGCTAGCACAAAAATACTTCTGAATGGTAGGCCTGGGAGAAGAATATGCCATGCGAGGGGACTTCGCCAGGGTGATCCACTGTCGCCAATGCTTTTTGTGCTCGTCATGGAGGTTCTCAACCATCTGATCTGCTGGCTGGATGTACAGGGTTTCTTGTCACCCTTGGGGGTCGCGGCGCTGTCTTTCAGGGTCAGCTTGTACGCTGACGATGTCGTCATGTTTATAAAACCTAAATTGGATGATCTGCTCGTCCTAAAGGGGGCGGTGGAGCTCTTCGGTCTGGCGTCTGGGCTGTTCTCCAACTTGGATAAGAGTGTGGCTACTCCGATTGGCTGCTCGGAGCAGGAGGCAGAACTAGTGCGTGACACTTTATTATGCAAGATCGAGGCCTTCCCATGTCGCTACCTGGGTATTCCACTGTCAATATTCAAGCTAAGGAAGAGCGATGAGCAGAGCCTGGTAGACGCCGTCGCCTCCAGGATACCACAGTGGAAAGGAAGATTACTGAACATGGCCGGGAGGACAACATTGGCCAGAGCCACGCTCTCGGCAATACCGATCCACATGTCCATTGCGCTGTGCCTTTCGCAGTGGGCCATTGACCAAATTGATAGGCGGCGACGTGCTTTCATTTGGTGTGGCGAGCAGACAGTCACTGCCGGCAAGTGCAAAGTGGCCTGGAAATCATGCTGCAAACCAAAGGATCTTGGAGGGCTGGGCGTCATTGACATGCGATGTGCTGGGGTGGCACTGAGGATCCGATGGGAGTGGAAATGTCGAGTGGATCAAAGACTGAATTGGTCCAGCTTGCATAGGAAAAAAGAAAAGATGGTCACTGCAGTTTTCAAGGCAGCCACAGTGTCCATTGTTGGCTCCGGAGAATCGACTTTCTTCTGGACGGACAACTGGATTGATGGTACAAGCATCCAGTCATTGGCGCCGGCGCTCTTTCAGGCTGTTGTAGCAAGGCGTCGGGGGGCGCTGGTATGTGATGCACTGCCGGGTAATGCTTGGGTGCGCCACATCACTGGAGCACATACGGTTCAGGTGATCAACGAGTTCATGTTGGTGTGGCAGCAAGTTCGGAGATTTCTGCCCTTGCAGGGAACACCTGATGTGTTTCGGTGGAAGCTCACACCGGATGGAGCCTACTCTTCGGCCTCGGCTTATGGAGCCATGTTCTTTGGTGCTTCGAGGACTCTTGGGGCAAGAGAGATTTGGAAGACCTCGGCGCCGCCAAGAGTTCGTGCCTTCTTCTGGTTGGTATTGCACAGGAGGTGCTGGACCGCAGAACGGCGGTTTCGCCATGGCTTGCAAGACAGTGGCATCTGTATCACTTGTGACCAAATGATGGAGAGTATGGATCATATCATCTTGGGTTGTGTCTACAGCAAGGAGGTCTGGGCCATTCTGCTGGCCAAACTCCATCTCCTGGATGTTGTGCTTGTCAATGAGGAGGATGTCATGGAGTGGTGGATTCGCAACAGAAAGCTCGTTGTAAAATCGGCGAGAAAGGGGTTCGATTCGCTCTTCTTCCTAGTTGGCTGGAGACTGTGGAAGGAGAGGAACTCGCGTACTTTTGATGGAGCTTCTACTGACGCGGTTGGGCTGGCTTGCTCGATCTGAGGCGAGGCCGAGGAGTGGTGTCTGGCGGGGTACAAGCACCTCCTGTCTTTGCTAGCATTGATGTAGTATTCAGGGGTCATTCACGTCGCAAGCATAGTACTATGTAAATCAATTTCACTCTTTGCCCGGGTGCTTTGGTAATCGGTGGATTACCATGGCGTTTATTTGTAATTCCGTGTAAACTCTCTTCTTCTGCTTAATGAAAACCGTGCCCGAGGCACGTTCGAGAAAAAAAAAACCATTCTGATACTGCATGAATGACTCAACTTTCCAATAGTGCTAATCTTATCCTTCATGCATGGAGCACCCAAGTGTCAAAATTTTTACATAGATCATCTGTCCTAGTCCTATCAGATCTACAAGCACGGCTACTTGTATCTCAAGCTCTGATCATAGTGTGCAGGTGCAGCAGTTTCGGCAGCTTTTGTAACTAAAAGCTGCGCGTGTTCAGCAAACACACCCTGCACTGCACCAGGCGCCTGAACAGCAGCTCAAGCCCGTCCTCCAGCTGTCGGATCGTGTCGACCAGTGGTCTGAGGTCTCGCTGCGCCCGCAGCGCCGCCTCGCCGTCGTGCGAGTCCTTGGACGACAAGGAGGAAGTGGTCAGCATGTCACCGGCGTCGTCCTCGCACGCCACCCGGGCGCTCTTCCGGAACGCCCTGGCGACGCACGTGGACCAGCTGCTCGCCGCCGCCGACCGACGCGGCCCGCCGCCGCCGACCGCAGGCACACGCCGGGACAGCGCCACCACGACGAGCTCCAGGACGGCGACGGTGAGCCGCCGCGCCTCCTGCAGCGCGTGGCCCCCGTCCAGCTCGGCCTCGGCCGACGGCGGCATCGAGGTCGAGCTCGAGCCGGCGCGGCGGCGCTGCTCCTGGCGTCCGCGCACGCCCTCTTCGCCAGGCGCGCGTACGCGCGCGCGGCGCCGTCGGCCGCCGCCCCGTCCAGGCGCCGCGCGGCCGCCTCGGCGGCGACCGCGCGCGCGTGCATGGCGCCCAGCACGTCCCGCGCCGCGGCGCACGCGTCCAGCAGCGCCACGGAGGCCTCCAGCTCGTCCTCCACCCGGTCGGCGCGCGCGGCCGACCGCGTCAGCGACTCCGCGTGCTCCTCGTACACGCGCGCCAAGCCCTCCAGGGCACCGGCGGCCATCGCCGCTGCCGAGGAGGAGGAGGAAGACGCGACGAGGACATGCTGCCTCAGCGCGCGCAGCTGCTGCTCCATGGCCAGCTACTGATCTCCTCACTCCGAGTATAGTACGTACGCTCGAGCTGCTCGATTCTCAGAGGCAGGCAGGCGCTTGATCCAGTGGACTCGCCACGCCGAGCGGATATATACCACGGCCATGAACGCACGCGTCCAGACATGGCAGGTTTCCCGTGCGCTGTCATGTCGGCGGCGGCCGGGGCCCGGCGGGCACGGCCTGGCTGGCGTGCCACCCGCGACCGCGGCAGCGGCGACGCACGGACTGTACGTACTATTACGAACGAGGAAGCGTCGGGCGGTTGCGAACCGCAGCTGGAGTGGTTGGTCGGTTCGGCTGGGCGTGAGCAGGGTACGTGGCGTCTCCACGGCCGGCGACGGCGGAGGAAGCTGCCGCGGCGTTGCGCACGGCCAATGGATGCACGAGACCGGATCAGGTACGGGATTGTCCGTATGATCCGGTGGCCGTACGTACCTGCGATTTGCGAGTTGTTTTATGCTGGAAACGTTTGAGATGGGCAAGGTCGATCAGGCTTTGTGCTGGCCTGATACGGCGACCAGCCCTAATCATGAGAGGTCAGTGTGTTCTTGCCTGTCTGGAGTCTGGACTGAATCCGCTACCGATCCCATGCATTGAGACAGGATATCAGAGTACGTGTCACTTTGTGAGTAGACTGCAGTGCTGTGGCCTGGAGTAGAGTACAACATGTCTAGATTGCTAATTTGGTTTTGAGCAATGCCACAACCACCTTCCAGATCATGCAGGCATTGCCGGCGGTCTGAAAGAGATGTTTTTGTGTCATGTGTCACGGCATCTGCATCACCTACTACGACGACGGGGTGCTCCTAGGCGTCCCGGTGAAAAGAGAGGCACACCGCCGTCTGTTACTTATTGGAATCCCTTCATGAGACATTCACTTATTAAAGAGCTACCATATCTGCCTTTGACAAGATCTTCGACGACGGCAACCTGACTACGTCCAACATCGAAGCGCTAGACGCACTCTTTCCAGACGGTGGAAAGGGCTCGTCTAGGCAGCCGCGAAGACGCAAGGCCACCTCCTAGGTCGTACCACTGCGTCGGTATTAGTTGTTTTCCATTTATGTAATATCGATACTTGAGGTCTTTTGCTAGGATAGTCCAGCTACGGCTGTTTTAGGTCGACTTCTTTCGGTGCTCAATAAAAGCGCGTTGTCTGTATTAGCTAAATTCTTCTTCTTAATACAATGATACGCAAATCATTTGAGTATTCGAGAAAAAGAGCTACCATATCTCTTCTAGGCATTGAACCATATATGCACCAAAATTGGCAGCCGTGTCCAATAGTTTAATCTCAATTTGCTGCACCAAATTGATGAGAGCGAGTTTCACTGAATCTCGCAACAGCTAAGGGCGTCCTCAACACTAGCTATTTCGCTAGTGACTAGACTGCCACTAACGTGGATAGTGGAAAAGGAGGAGAGAATAGTCACTAAAATAGCTGATCTATTTCTCTCATTCTAAGAATATGAGAGAGAGAGAGAGGAGCATATGGGTCCAGTAACACTTAGATAAATGAGAATGTCTAAAATAGTTTTCTTTCTTTCTTTTAGCTCCATATGACAGCTGGCTATGTAGCCGATGCCGCTATGAACATCCGAAGGTGGACTCAGTTTTCTTTGCTTAGCACAAGTCAAGGCATTGCATATGATTGCATTTGACATGGCATGCCATATTTGCATAAACCTAAAATTCATTCAACTTACCAAAGTTAACAACCAAACTCATGATTCCCATGTCAAATCTACCAAACCTAGCCAACGGATTCAAAGTATGAATGCACTTTACACACAGAACATATACATGCATATACTTACATGGAAGCGTCGTCTAAAACATTTTTGGAAAGTGTCTCATACATTTTTCAGAAAGTGTCTCGCATTATATAGCCCACTTTTTAAGAAATAGGAATAGATTTATACATTAGAAAAAAAAACAAGGGTAGAGGACAAACTCAAGAAACAAAAGATGGAATTATATACCCTTGAATTAGCTCAAGTGTTCGAGGCCATAGCTCTTCATTCCTCAAGTTGCTGGTCTTGATTGAAATGGTGTCAACAATATCAATGATAGTAGTGTTTATCTTTGTTAACACCTTTTTTATATAAATTCTAATTGCCTCAACCATATAGGCGTGGATGGTGGAAATATCTCTAGCTTTCTTTCATGCTCTCAAAATCTTGTACATGCACAAACTATTGTTATACAAGCGCGTTGAACGAATAGAAATTTCAAAAGAGAACTTGGCACTACAAGTTCATGGGCTACTGTCACCGTTCCGATTCGGAAGCATAATAGACAATGCTGGGCTAGGCGGTTACCACTTGCCAGTCATCACATGGATACCTTCTCTATGAATTCCTACTCTCATTGCTACAGCTTCTAATTCCAGCTCGTACATATCCACTCTGACTGCCTATTATGGCTTGTAATTCACAGAAACAACTCATGTGTGCTTCTTAATTTTCAGCGAATGATTAACATGTGTGTTTCTAGTAGTGAAAAAAATAATTATTTTTCTTTTAGGACACAGAATTCATGACATGCGCAAATAGAAGCTCAATCTGCAATTTCGCATACACATTTCATACACTGTTACTTGTTGAGAAGAGACATAACATTCTTGACGAGGGCCCTGCTGTTCTATTACAACCAGTTTCCTTTAACATTTGCGTTACCCCAAAACAGACTTCCTGGTTCGACTCTCTCTCTATCTCTCTCGGTTCTAAAAAGGAAAATCTTATATGTCCATAAGAATGAGATTTCTAGTCTTTTTTTCCTATCCAAATGCACAACACTTAGACATGTGTGTTAAACATTGCAAAAAAGAAAAGCAGAAGTAACAAGAATTTAATTGCTTTTCTTTAATGATGAACAGAGTTGATGAAAAGCTGCATGCAATTAGTTCAGAATTAAGCTTAGTCTGCAGTACCCATCGACTGTCCATGCAATGGAATATTTTAGCTGTTGTCAAAATGTAGAAGTTACTTCTTGAGAGGTGACCATGAAGCTATTTCGCATACACATTTCATACCAAGTTACTTGTTGAGAGGAAACATGGAGACTCATTCTTGATGAGGGAATTTTCACAGTACTCCACCTTACCCCTCAATAAACTTCCTGGTTTGTCTCTCGTCATGTTCGTCATGTGTGTTCTAAAGAGGAAAATCTTACCTGTCCCTCAACAAACTTCATCTAGGTTTCTTGCATGACGAAGCAAAGGGATTAAACCCTCGAGCCTTTTGCCAAGATCACAGCTCAGCCAGACAGCCACTAATCACTATATATAGGCAGGAGCAAAGCAGAGCACTCCCATCCCATTCCACTCCACTCCACTACCACGTGCCACGCTCCTCCATCCAACACGCGCACCAGTGGTGAAGGTAGAGAAAATTAGAGGGTGCACTTGCATTGTGGTTACATAGACATGTCTTATATAGGGTGTATATATGGTGAAATTCTAATCAAACTCACTATTTTTATAATTTTTTGGGGTGCATGTGCCCCCTATAGACAAGGCAGCTTCGTCCCTAGGGCGCACCGCCCTCGGCCGGTGGAACAGGGGCGCCATGGCAACAACTCCACGCTTCGTGCTAGTGCTGCTGGTCTGGTCGCTGCCTTGCTGGCAGCACTCGCCGGGATAGAGAGAGGTGACTACATCCACAACCCTCTCGACCCAAACCTGTAAGCTTTCCATCCATATCCATTCTCACCTAGTAAATTTAGTTGGTATGCTACCTGTCTAGAATAGAATGATGAAGGAGATTGTTGAAATTAAGTGCATCCGGCCCACCTTAAGATTGTTGAAATTAAGTCCAAACTTTGGGTTTGATGGTTTAATCTCAAACCCACTAAAGTCTCCTAGATGGCTCCTTCACCCCTAGCAGTGTCAGCCCTCTCTCTCGGTTATAAAGAGGTAAATCTTATATGTCCATAAGAATGAGATTTCTAGTCTTTTTTCCTATCCAAATGCACAACACTTAGACATGTGTGTTAAACATTGCAAAAAAGAAAAGCAGAAGTAACAAGAATTTAATTGCTTTTCTTTAATGATGAACAGAGTTGATGAGAAGCTGCATGCAATTAGTTCGGAATTAAGCTTAGTCTGGAGTACCCATCGACTATCCATGCGATGGAATATTCTAGCTATTGTCAAAATGTAGGAGTTACTTCTTCAGAGGTGACCATGAAGCTATTTCGCATACACATTTCATACTAAGTTACTTGTTGAGAGGAAACATGGAGACTCATTCTTAACGAGGGCCTTTTCACAGTACTCCATGTTACCCCTCAATAAACTTCCTGGTTTGTCTCTCTGCATGTGTGTCCTAAAGAGGAGAATCTTACATGTCCCTCAACAAACTTCATCTAGGTTTCTAGCACGACGAAGCAAAGGGATTAAACCCTCGAGCCTTTTGCCAAGATCACAGCTCAGCCAGACAGCCACTAATCACTATATATAGGCCGGAGCAAAGCAGAGCACTCCCATTCCTCTCCACTCCACTACCACGTCCCATGCTCCTCCATCCAACGCGCGCACCAGTGGTGAAGGTACAGAAAATTAGAGGGTGCACTTGCATTGTGGTTGGATAGACATGTCTTATATAGGGTGTATATATGGTGAAATTCTAATCAAACTCACTATTTTTATAATTTTTTGGGGGTGCATCTGCCACCTATAGACAAGGTAGCTTCGTCCCTGGGGCGCACCGCCCGCGGCCGGTGGAACAGGGGCACCATGGCAACAACTCCACGCTTCGTGCTGGTGCTGCTGGTCTGGTCGCTGCCTTGCTGGCAGCACTCGCCGGGATAGAGAGAGGTGACTACATCCACAACCCTCTCGACTCAAACCTGTAAGCTTTCCATCCATATCCATTCTCACCTAGTAAATTCTGTTACCATGCTACCTGTCTAGAATAGAATGATGAAGGAGATTGTTGAAATTAAGTGCATCCAGCCCACCTTAAGATTGTTGAAATTAAGTCCACACTTTGGGTTTGATGAACCCATTAAAGTCTCCTAGATCGGCTCCTTCACCCCTAGAAGTGTCAGCCCTCTCTCTCGATTGTAAAAAGAAAAATCTTATATGTCCATAAGAATGAGATTTCTAGTCTTTTTTTCCTATCCAAACGCACAACACTTAGACATGTGTGTTAAACATTGCAAAAAAGAAAAGCAGAAGTAACAATAATTTAATTGCTTTTCTTTAATGATGAACAGAGTTGATGAGAAGCTGCATGCAATTAGTTCGAAATGAAGCTTAGTCTGGAGTACCCATCGATAATCCATGTCCATGCGATGGAATATTCTAGCTTTTGTCAAAATGTAGGAGTTACTTATTCAAAGGTGACCATGAAGCTATTTCGCATATACATTTCATACCAAGTTACTTGTTGAGAGGAAACAGGGAGACTCATTCTTGATGAGGGACTTTTCACAGTACTCCACGTTACCCCTCAATATACTTCCTGGTTTGTCTCTCCACTTGTGTGTTCTAAAGAGGAAAATCTTACATGTCCCTCAACAAACTTCATCTAGGTTTCTTGCATGACGAAGCAAAGGGATTAAACCCTCGAGCCTTTTGCCAAGATCACAGCTTAGCCAGACAGCCACTAATCACTATATATAGGCCGGAGCAAAGCAGAGCACTCCCATTTCTCTCCACTCCACTACCACGTGCCACGCTCCTTCATCCAACGCGCGCACCAGTGGTGAAGGTAGAGAAAATTTGAGGGTGCACTTGCATTGTGGTTGCATAGACATGTCTTATATAGGGTGTATATATGGTGAATTTCTAATCAAACTCACTATTTTTATAATTTTTTGGGGTGCATGTGCCCCCCAATACACAAGGCAGCTTCGTCCCCAGAGTGCACCACCCACGGTCGGCAGAATAGGGGCACCATGGCAACAACTCCACGCTTCACGGTGGTGCTGCTGGTCTAGTCGCTGCCTTGCTAGCAGCACTCGCCAGGACAGAGAGAGGTGACTACATCCACAACCCTCTCGACCCAAACCTGTAAGCTTTCCATCCATATCCATTCTCACCTAGTAAATTCAGTTGGCATGCTACCTGTCTAGAATAGAATGATGAAGGAGATTGTTTCAATTAAGTGCATCCGGCCCACCTTAAGATTGTTGAAATTAAGTCCACACTTTGGGTTTCATGGTTTAATCTCAAACCCACTAAAGTCTCCTAGATCGGCTCCTTCACATGTAGCAGTGTCAGCCCTCTCTCTCGGTTGTAAAAAGTAAAATCTTATATGTCCATAAGAATGAGATTTCTAGACTTTTTTCCTGTCCAAATGCACAACACTTAGACATGTGTGTTAAACATTGCAAAAAAGAAAACCAGAAGTAACAAGAATTTAATTGCTTTTCTTTAATGATGAACAGAGTTGATGAGACGCTGCATGCAATTAGTTTGAAATTGAGCTTAGTCTGGAGTACCCATCGACTATCCATGCGATGGAATATTCTAGCTGTTGTCAAAATGTAGGAGTTACTTCTTCAGAGGTGACCATGAAGCTATTTCGCATACACATTTCATACCAAGTTACTTGTTGAGAGGAAACATGGAGACTCATTCTTGATGAGGGAATTTTCACAGTACTCCACGTTACCCCTCAATAAACTTCCTGGTTTGTCTCTCTACTTGTCTGTTCTAAAAAGGAAATCTTACCTGTCCCTCAACAAACTTCATCTAGGTTTCTTGCATGACGAAGCAAAGGGATTAAACCCTCGAGCCTTTTGCCAAGATCATAGCTCAGCCAGACAGCCACTAATCACTATATATAGGCAGGAGCAAAGCAGAGCACTCCCATTCCTCTCCACTCCACTACCACGTGCCATGCTCCTCCATCCAACGCGCGCACCAGTGGTGAAGGTATAGAAAATTAGAGGGTGCACTTGCATTGTGGTTACATAGACATGTCTTATATAGGGTGTATATATGGTGAAATTCTAATCAAACTCACTATTTTTATAATTTTTTGGGGGTGCATGTGCCCCCTATAGACAAGGCAGCTTCGTCCCTGGGGCGCACCGGCCGCAGCCGGTGGAACAGGGGCGCCATGGCAACAACTCCACGCTTCGTGCTGGTGCTGCTGGTCTGGTCGCTGCCTTGCTGGCAGCACTCGCCGGGACAGAGAGAGGTGACTACATCCACAACCCTCTCGACCCAAACCTGTAAGCTTTCCATCCATATCCATTCTCACCTAGTAAATTTAGTTGGCATGCTAGAATAGAATTATGAAGGAGATTGTTGAAATTAAGTGCATCCGGCCCACCTTAAGATTGTTGAAATTAAGTCCAAACTTTGGGTTTGATGGTTTAATCTCAAACCGACTAAAGTCTCCTAGATGGCTCCTTCACCCCTAGCAGTGTCAGCCCTCTCTCTCGGTTGTAAAAAGGAAAATCTTATATGTCCACAAGAATGAGATTTCTAGTCTTTTTTTCCTGTCCAAATGCACAACACTTAGACATGTGTGTTAAACATTGCAAAAAAGAAAAGCAGAAGTAACAAGAATTTAATTGCTTTTCTTTAATGATGAACAGAGTTGATGAGAAGCTGCATGCAATTAGTTCGAAATAAAGCTTAGTCTGGAGTACCCATCGACAATCCATGTCCATGCGATGGAATATTCTAGCTGTTGTCAAAATGTAGGAGTTACTTCTTCAGAGGTGACCATGAAGCTATTTTGCATACACATTTCATACCAAGTTACTTGTTGACAGGAAACATGGAGACTCATTCTTGACAAGGGTCTTTTCACAGTACTCCACGTTACCCCTCAATAAACTTCCTTGTTTGTCTCTCTACTTGTGTGTTCTAAATAGGAAAATCTTACCTGTCCCTCAACAAACATCTAGGTTTCTTGAATGTAGAAGCAAAGGGATTAAACCCACAAGCCTTTTGCCAAGATCACAGCTCAGCCAGACAACCACTAATCACTATATATAGGCCAGAGCAAAGCAGAGCACTCCCATTTCTCTCCACTCCACTACCACGTGCCACGCTCCTCCATCCAACGCGCTCACCAGTCGTGAAGGTAGAGAAAATTAGAGGGTGCACTTGCATTGTGGTTGCATAGACATGTCTTATATAGGTTGTATATATGGTGAAATTCTAATCAAACTCACTATTTTTATAATTTTTTGGGGTACTTGTGCCCCCCAATACACAAGGCAGCTTCGTCCCCAGCGCGCACCACCCACGGTCGGCGGAACAGGGGCGCCATGGCAACAACTCCACGCTTCACGGTGGTGCTGCTGGTCTGGTCGCTGCCTTGCTAGCAGCACTCGCTGAGACAGAGAGAGGTGACTACATCCACAACCCGCTCGACCCAAACCTGTAAGCTTTCCATCCATATCCATTCTCACCTAGTAAATTTAGTTGGCATTCTACCTGTCAAGAATAGAATGATGTAGCAGATTGTTGAAATTAAGTGCATCCGGCCCACCTTAAGATTGTTTAAATTAAGTCCACACTTTGGGTTTGATGGACCCACTAAAGTCTCCTAGATCGGCTCCTTCACCCCTAGCAGTGTCAGCCCTCTCTCTCGGTTGTAAAAAGAAAAATCATATATGTCCATAAGAATGAGATTTCAGTCTTTTTTTCCTGTCCAAATGCACAACACTTAGACATGTGTGTTAAACATTGCAAAAAAGAAAAGCAGAAGTAACAAGAATTTAATTGCTTTTCTTTAATGATGAACAGAGTTGATGAGAAGTTGCATGCAATTAGTTCAGAATTAAGCTTAGTCTGGAGTACCCATCGACTATCCATGTGATGGAATATTCTAGCTGTTGTCAAAATGTTGGAGTTACTTCTTCAGAGGTGACCATGACGCTATTTTGCATACACATTTCATACCAAGTTACTTGTTGAGAGGAAACATGGAGACTCATTCTTGACGAGGGCCTTTTCACAGTACTCCACATTACCCCTCAATAAACTTCCTGGTTTGTCTCTCTGCTTGTGTGTGCTAAAGAGGAAAATCTTACCTGTCCCTCAACAAACTTCATTTAGGTTTCTTGCATGATGAAGCAAACGAATTAAACCATTGAGCCTTTTGCCAAGATCACAGCTCAGCCAAATAGCCACTAATCACTATATATAGGCCAGAGCAAAGCAGAGCACTCCAATTCCTCTCCACTCCACTACCACGTGCCATGCTCCTCCATCCAGCGCATGCACTAGTGGTGAAGGTAGAGAAAATTAGAGGGTGCACTTGCTTTGTGGTTGCATAGACATGTCTTATATAGGGTGTATATATGGTGAAATTCTAATCAAACTCACTATTTTTATAATTTTTTGGGGTGTATGTGCCCCCCTATAGACAAGGCAGCTTCGTCCCTGGCGCGCACCGCCCGCGGCCGACAGAACAGGGGCACCATGGCAACAACTCCATGCTTCGCGGTGGTGCTGTTGGTCTGGTCGCTGCCTTGCTAGCAGCACTCGCCGAGACAGAGAGAGGTGACTACATCCACAACCCTCTCGACCCAAACCTGTAAGCTTTCCATCCATATCCATTCTCACCTTGTAAATTCAGTTAGCATGCTACCTGACTAGAATAGAATGATGAAGGAGATTGTTGAAATTAAGTCCATCCGGCCCACCTTAAGATTGTTGAAATTAAGTCCAAACTTTGGGTTTGATGGTTTAATCTCAAACCCACTAAAGTCTCCTAGATGGCTCCTTCACATCTAGCAGTGTCAGCCCTCTCTCTCGGTTGTAAAAAGGAAAATCTTATATGTCCATAAGAATGAGATTTCTAGTCTTTTTTTCCTGTCCAAATGCACAACACTTAGACATGAGTGTTAAACATTGCAAAAAAGAAAAGTAGAAGTAACAAGAATTTAATTGCTTTTCTTTAATGATGAACAGAGTTGATGAGACGCCGCATGCAATTAGTTTGAAATTGAGCTTAGTCTGGAGTACCCATCGACTATCCATGCGATGGAATATTCTAGCTGTTGTCAAAATGTAGGAGTTACTTCTTCAGAGGTGACCATGAAGCTATTTCGCATACACATTTCATACCAAGTTACTTGTTGAGAGGAAACATGGAGACTCATTCTTGATAAGGGAATTTTCATAGTACTCCACGTTACCCCTCAATAAACTTCCTGGTTTGTCTCTCTACTTGTGTGTTCTAAAAAGGAAATCTTACCTGTCCCTCAACAAACTTCATCTAGGTTTCTTGCATGACGAAGCAAAGGGATTAAACCCTCGAGCCTTTTGCCAAGATCACAGCTCAGCCAGACAGCCACTAATCACTATATATATAGGCAGGAGCAAAGCAGAGCACTCCCATTCCTCTCCACTCCACTACCACGTGCCACGCTCGTCCATCCAACGCGCGCACCAGTGGTGAAGGTATAGAAAATTAGAGGGTGCACTTGCATTGTGGTTACATAGACATGTCTTATATAGGGTGTATATATGGTGAAATTCTAATCAAACTCACTATTTTTATAATTTTTTGGGGGTGCATGTGCCCCCTATAGACAAGGCAGCTTCGTCCCTGGGGCGCACCGCCCGCGGCCGGTGGAACAGGGGCGCCATGGCAACAACTCCACGCTTCATGCTGGTGCTGCTGGTCTGGTCGCTGCCTTGCTGGCAGCACTCGCCGGGACAGAGAGAGGTGACTACATCCACAACCCTCTCGACCCAAACCTATAAGCTTTCCATCCATATCCATTCTCACCTAGTAAATTTAGTTGGCATGCTACCTGTCTAGAATAGAATGATGAAGGAGATTGTTGAAATTAAGTGCATCCGGCCCACCTTAAGATTGTTGAAATTAAGTCCAAACTTTGGGTTTGATGGTTTAATCTCAAACCCACTAAAGTCTCCTAGATGGCTCCTTCACCCCTAGCAGTGTCAGCCCTCTCTCTCGGTTGTAAAAAGGAAAATCTTATATGTCCATAAGAATGAGATTTCTAGTCTTTTTTTCCTGTCCAAATGCACAACACTTAGACATGAGTGTTAAACATTGCAAAAAAGAAAAGCAGAAGTAACAAGAATTTAATTGCTTTTCTTTAATGATGAACAGAGTTGATGAGAAGCTGCATGCAATTAGTTCAAAATGAAGCTTAGTCTGGAGTACCCATCGACAATCCATGTCCATGCGATGGAATATTCTAGCTGTTGTCAAAATGTAGGAGTTACTTCTTCAGAGGTGACCATGAAGCTATTTCGCATACACATTTCATACCAAGTTACTTGTTGACAGGAAACATGGAGACTCATTCTTGACGAGGGTCTTTTCACAGTACTCCACGTTACCCCTCAATAAACTTCCTTGTTTGTCTCTCTACTTGTGTGTTCTAAATAGGAAAATCTTACCTATCCCTCAACAAACATCTAGGTTTCTTGAATGATGAAGCAAAGGGATTAAACCCACGAGCCTTTTGCCAAGATCATAGCTCAGCCAGACAACCACTAATCACTATATATAGGCTAGAGCAAAGCAGAGCACTCCCATTTCTCTCCACTCCACTACCAGGTGCCACGCTCCTCCATCCAACGCGCTCACCAGTGGTGAAGGTAGAGAAAATTAGAGGGTGCACTTGCATTGTGGTTGCATAGACATGTCTTATATAGGTTGTATATATGGTGAAATTCTAATCAAACTCACTATTTTTATAATTTTTTGGGGTACTTGTGCCCCCCAATACACAAGGCAGCTTCGTCCCCAGCGCACACCACCCACGGTCGGCGGAACAGGGGCGCCATGGCAACAACTCCACGCTTCACGGTGGTGCTGCTAGTCTGGTCGCTGCCTTGCTAGCAGCACTCGCTGAGACAGAGAGAGGTGACTACATCCATAACCCGCTCGACCCAAACCTGTAAGCTTTCCATCCATATCCATTCTCACCTAGTAAATTTAGTTGGCATTCTACCTGTCAAGAATAGAATGATGTAGCAGATTGTTGAAATTAAGTGCATCCGGCCCACCTTAAGATTGTTTAAATTAAGTCCACACTTTGGGTTTGATGGACCCACTAAAGTCTCCTAGATCGGCTCCTTCACCCCTAGCAGTGTCAGCCCTCTCTCTCGGTTGTAAAAAGAAAAATCATATATGTCCATAAGAATGAGATTTCAGTCTTTTTTTCCTGTCCAAATGCACAACACTTAGACATGTGTGTTAAACATTGCAAAAAAGAAAAGCAGAAGTAACAATAATTTAATTGCTTTTCTTTAATGATGAACAGAGTTGATGAGAAGTTGCATGCAATTAGTTTGGAATTAAGCTTAGTCTGGACTACCCATCGACTATCCATGTGATGGAATATTCTAGCTGTTGTCAAAATGTTGGAGTTACTTCTTCAGAGGTGACCATGAAGCTATTTCGCATACACATTTCATACCAAGTTACTTGTTGAGAGGAAACATGGAGACTCATTCTTGACGAGGGCCTTTTCACAGTACTCCACATTACCCCTCAATAAACTTCCTGGTTTGTCTCTCTGCTTGTGTGTGCTAAAGAGGAAAATCTTACCTGTCCCTCAACAAACTTCATTTAGGTTTCTTGCATGATGAAGCAAACGGATTAAACCATTGAGCCTTTTGCCAAGATCACAGCTCAGCCAAACAGCCACTAATCACTATATATAGGCCAGAGCAAAGCAGAGCACTCCAATTCCTCTCCACTCCACTACCACGTGCCATGCTCCTGCATCCAACGCATGCACTAGTGGTGAAGGTAGAGAAAATTAGAGGGTGCACTTGCTTTGTGGTTGCATAGACATGTCTTATATAGGGTGTATATATGGTGAAATTCTAATCAAACTCACTATTTTTATAATTTTTTGGGGTGTATGTGCCCCCTATAGACAAGGCAGCTTCGTCCCTGGCGCGCACCGCCCGCGGCCGACAGAACAGGGGCACCATGGCAACAACTCCATGCTTCGCGGTGGTGCTGCTGGTCTGGTCACTGCCTTGCTGGCAGCACTCGCCGAGACAGAGAGAGGTGACTACATCCACAACCCTCTCGACCCAAACCTGTAAGCTTTCCATCCATATCCATTCTCACCTAGTAAATTCAGTTGGCATGCTACCTGTCTAGAATAGAATGATGAAGGAGATTGTTGAAATTAAGTGCATCCGGCCCACCTTAAGATTGTTGAAATTAAGTCCAAACTTTGGGTTTGATGGTTTAATCTCAAACCCACTAAAGTCTCCTAGATGGCTCCTTCACCCCTAGCAGTGTCAGCCCTCTCTCTCGGTTGTAAAAAGGAAAATCTTATATGTCCATAAGAATGAGATTTCTAGTCTTTTTTTCCTGTCCAAATGCACAACACTTAGACATGAGTGTTAAACATTGCAAAAAAGAAAAGTAGAAGTAACAAGAATTTAATTGCTTTTCTTTAATGATGAACAGAGTTGATGAGAAGCTGCATGCTATTAGTTCGAAATGAAGCTTAGTCTGGAGTACCCATCGACAATCCATGTCCATGCGATGGAATATTCTAGCTGTTGTCAAAATGTAGGAGTTACTTCTTCAGAGGTGACCATGAAGCTATTTCGCATACACATTTCATACCAAGTTACTTGTTGAGAGGAAACATGGAGACTCATTCTTGACGAGGGTCTTTTCACAGTACTCCACGTTACCCCTCAATAAACTTCCTTGTTTGTCTCTCTACTTGTGTGTTCTAAATAGGAAAATCTTACCTATCCCTCAACAAACATCTAGGTTTCTTGAATGATGAAGCAAAGGGATTAAACCCACGAGCCTTTTGCAAAGATCATAGCTCAGCCAGACAACCACTAATCACTATATATAGGCTAGAGCAAAGCAGAGCACTCCCATTTCTCTCCACTCCACTACCACGTGCCACGCTCCTCCATCCAACGCGTTCACCAGTGGTGAAGGTAGAGAAAATTAGAGGGTGCACTTGCATTGTGGTTGCATAGACATGTCTTATATAGGTTGTATATATGGTGAAATTCTAATCAAACTCACTATTTTTATAATTTTTTGGGGTTCTTGTGCCCCCCAATACACAAGGCAGCTTCGTCCCCAGCGCGCACCACCCACGGTCGGCGGAACAGGGGCGCCATGGCAACAACTCCACGCTTCACGGTGGTGCTGCTGGTCTGGTCGCTGCCTTGCTAGCAGCACTCGCCGAGACAGAGATAGGTGACTACATCCACAACCCTCTCGGCCCAAACCTATAAGTTTTCCATCCATATCCATTCTCACCTAGTAAATTCAGTTGGCATGCTACCTGTCTAGAATAGAATGATGAAGGAGATTGTTGAAATTAAGTGCATCCGGCCCACCTTAAGATTGTTGAAATTAAGTCCACACTTTGGGTTTCATGGTTTAATCTCAAACCCACTAAAGTCTCCTAGATCGGCTCCTTCACATGTAGCAGTGTCAGCCCTCTCTCTCGGTTGTAAAAAGTAAAATCTTATATGTCCATAAGAATGAGATTTCTAGTCTTTTTTTCCTGTCCAAATGCACAACACTTAGACATGTGTGTTAAACATTGCAAAAAAGAAAACCAGAAGTAACAAGAATTTAATTGCTTTTCTTTAATGATGAACAGAGTTGATGAGAAGCTGCATGCAATTAGTTCAAAATGAAGCTTAGTCTGGAGTACCCATCGACAATCCATGTCCATGCGATGGAATATTCTAGCTGTTGTCAAAATGTAGGAGTTACTTCTTCAGAGGTGACCATGAAGCTATTTCGCATACACATTTCATACCAAGTTACTTGTTGAGAGGAAACATGGAGACTCATTCTTGACGAGGGCGTTTTCACAGTACTCCACGTTACCCCTCAATAAACTTCCTGGTTTGTCTCTCTACTTGTGTGTTCTAAACAGGAAAACCTTACCTGTCCCTCAGCAAACATCTAGGTTTCTTGAATGACTAAGCAAAGGGATTAAACCCACGAGACTTTTGCCAAGATCACAGCTCAGCCAGACAGCCACTAATCACTATATATAGGCCAGAGCAAAGCAGAGCACTCCCATTTCTCTCCACTCCACTACCACGCCACGCTCCTCCATCCAACGCGCACACCAGTGGTGAAGGTAGTGAAAATTAGAGGGTGCACTTGCATTGTGGTTGCATAGACATGTCTTATATAGGGTGTATATATGGTGAAATTCTAATCAAACTCACTATTTTTATAATTTTTTGGGGTACATGTGCCCCCCAATACACAAGGCAGCTTCGTCCCCAGCGCGCACCACCCACGGTCGGCGGAACAGGGGCGCCATGGCAACAACTCCATGCTTCACGGTGGTGCTGCTGGTCTGGTCGCTGTCTTGCTAGCAGCACTCGCCACGACAGAGAGAGGTGACTACATCCACAACCCGCTCGACCCAAACCTGTAAGCTTTCCATCCATATCCAGTCTCACCTAGTAAATTTAGTTGGCATTCTACCTGTCAAGAATAGAATGATGTAGTAGATTGTTGAAATTAAGTGCATCCGACCCACCTTAAGATTGTTTAAAATAAGTCCACACTTTGGGTTTGATGAACCCACTAAAGTCTCCTAGATCGGCTCCTTCACCCCTAGCAGTGTCAGCCCTCTCTCTCGGTTGTAAAAAGAAAAATCTTATATGTCCATAAGAATGAGATTTCTAGTCTTTTTTCCTGTCCAAATGCACAACACTTAGACATGTGTGTTAAACATTGCAAAAAAGAAAAGCAGAAGTAACAAGAATTTAATTGCTTTTCTTTAATGATGAACAGAGTTGATGAGAAGTTGCATGCAATTAGTTCGGAATTAAGCTTAGTCTGGAGTACCCATCGACTATCCATGCGATGGAATATTCTAGCTGTTGTTAAAATGTAGGAGTTACTTCTTCAGAGGTGACCATGAAGCTATTTCGCATATACATTTCATACCAAGTTACTTGTTGAGAGGAAACATGGAGACTCATTCTTGACGAGGGCCGTTTCACAGTACTCCACATTACCCCTCAATAAACTTCCTAGTTTGTCTCTCTGCTTGTGTGTTCTAAAGAGGAAAATCTTAGCTGTCCCTCAACAAACTTCATTTAGGTTTCTTCCATGATGAAGCAAAGGGATTAAACCATAGAGCCTTTTGCCAAGATCACAGCTCAGCCAGACAGCCACTAATCACTATATATAGGCCAGAGCAAAGCAGAGCACTCCAATTCCTCTCCACTCCACCACGTGCCACGCTCCTCCATCCAACGCATGCACTAGTGGTGAAGGTAGAGAAAATTAGAGGGTGCACTTGCATTGTGGTTGCATAGACATGTCTTCTATAGGGTGTATATATGGTGAAATTCTAATCAAACTCACTTTTTTTATAATTTTTTGGGGGTGTATGTGCCCCCTATAGACAAGGCAGCTTCGTCCCTGGCGCGCACCGCCCGCGGCCAGCAGAACAGGGGCGCCATGGCAATAACTCCACACTTCGCGGTGGTGCTGCTGGTCTGGTCGCTGCCTTGCTAGCAGCACTCGCTGGGACAGAGAGAGGTGACTACATCCACAACCCTCTCGACCCAACCTGTAAGCTTTCCATCCATATCTGTTCTCACCTAGTAAATTTAGTTGCCATTCTACCTGTCAAGAATAGAATGATGAAGGAGATTGTTGAAATTAAGTGCATCCGGCCCACCTTAAGATTGTTGAAATTAAGTCCACACTTTGGGTTTGATGAACCCACTAAGGTCTCCTAGATCGGCTCCTTCACCCCTAGCAGTGTCAGCCCTCTCTCCCGATTGTAAAAAGAAAAATCTTATATGTCCATAAGAATGAGATTTCTAGTCTTTTTTTCCTGTCCAAATGCACAACACTTAGACATGTGTGTTAAACATTGCAAAAAAGAAAAGCAGAAGTAACAAGAATTTAATTGCTTTTCTTTAATAATGAACAGAGTTGATGAGAAGTTGCATGCAATTAGTTCAAAATGAAGCTTAGTCTGGAGTACCCATCGACTATCCATGCGATGAAATATTCTAGCTGTTGTTAAAATGTAGGAGTTACTTCTTCAGAGGTGACCATGAAGCTATTTCGCATATACATTTCATACCAAGTTACTTGTTGAGAGGAAACATGGAGACTCATTCTTAACGAGGGCCTTTTCACAGTACTCCACGTTACCCCTCAATAAACTTCCTGGTTTGTCTATCTGCTTGTGTATTCTAAAGAGGAAAATCTTACCAGTCCCTCAACAAACTTCATCTAGGTTTCTTGCATGACGAAGCAAAGGGATTAAACCCTCGAGCCTTTTGTCAAGATCACAGCTCGGCCAGACATCCACTAATCACTATATAGGCTGGAGCAAAGCATAGCACTCCCATTTCTCTCCACTCCACTACCACGTGCCATGCTCCTCCATCCAACGTGCGCAGCAGTGGTGAAGGTAGAGAAAATTAGAGGGTGCACTTGCATTGTGGTTGCATAGACATGTCTTATATAGGGTGTATATATGGTGAAATTCTAATCAAACTCACTTTTTTTATAATTTTTTGGGGTGCATGTGCCCCCCAATACATAAGGCAGCTTCGTCCCCAGCGCGCACCACCCACGGCCAGTGGAACAGGGGCACCATGGCAACAACTCCATGCTTCGCGATGGTGCTGCTGGTCTGGTCGCTGCCTCGCTAGCAGCACTCGCCGGGACAGAGAGAGGTGACTACATCCACAACCCTCTCGACCCAAACCTATAAGCTTTCCATCCATATCCATTCTCACCTAGTAAATTCAGTTGGCATGCTACCTGTCTAGAATAGAATGATGAAGGAGATTGTTGAAATTAAGTGCATCCGGCCCACCTTAAGATTGTTGAAATTAAGTCCACACTTTGGGTTTGATGAACCCACTAAGGTCTCCAAGATCGGCTCCTTCACCCCTAGCAGTGTCAGCCCTCTCTCTCGATTGTAAAAAGAAAAATCTTATATGTCCATAAGAATGAGATTTCTAGTCTTTTTTCCTGTCCAAATGCACAACACTTAGACATGTGTGTTAAACATTACAAAAAAAAAGAAGTAACAAGAATTTAATTGCTTTTCTTTAATCATGAACAGAGTTGATGAGAAGCTGCAAGCAATTAGTTCAAAATGAAGCTTAGTCTAGAGTACCCATCGACTATCCATGCGATGAAATATTCTAGCTGTTGTTAAAATGTAGGAGTTACTTCTTCAGAGGTGACCATGAAGCTATTTCGCATATACATTTCATACCAAGTTACTTGTTGAGAGGAAACATGGAGACTCATTCTTGACGAGGGCCTTTTCACAGTACTCCACGTTACCCCTCAATAAACTTCCTGGTTTGTCTCTCTGCTTGTGTATTCTAAAGAGGAAAATCTTACCTGTCCCTCAACAAATTTCATCTAGGTTTCTTGCATGACGAAGCAAAGGGATTAAACCCTCGAGCCTTTTGTCAAGATCACAGCTCAGCCAGACAGCCACTAATCACTATATATAGGCTGGAGCAAAGCATACCACTCCCATTTCTCTCCACTCCACTACCACGTGCCATGCTCCTCCATCCAACGCGCGCACCAGTGGTGAAGGTAGAGAAAATTAGAGGGTGCACTGGCATTGTGGTTGCATAGACATGTCTTATATAGGGTGTATATATGGTAAAATTCTTATCAAACTCACTATTTTTATAATTTTTTGGGGTGCATGTGCCCCCCAATACACAAGGCAGCTTCGTCCCCAGTGCGCACCACCCATGGCCGGTAGAACAGGGGCGCCATGGCAACAACTCCACGCTTCGCGGTGGTGCTGCTGGTCTGGTCGCTGCCTCGCTGGCAGCACTCGTCGGGACAGAGAGAGGTGACTACATCCACAACTCTCTCGACCCAAACCTATAAGCTTTCCATCCATATCCATTCTCACCTAGTAAACTCAGTTGGCATGCTACCTGTCTAGAATAGAATGATGAAGAAGATTGTTGAAATTAAGTGCATCCGGCCCACCTTAAGATTGTTGAAATTAAGTCCACACTTTGGGTTTGATGAACCCACTAAAGTCTCCTAGATCGGCTCCTTCACCCCTAGCAGTGTCAGCCCTCTCTCTCGATTGTAAAAAGAAAAATCTTATATGTCCACAAGAATGAGATTTCTAGTCTTTTTTTCCTGTCCAAATGCACAACACTTAGACATGTGTGTTGAACATTGCAAAAAAGAAAAGTAGAAGTAACAAGAATTTAATTGCTTTTCTTTAATCATGAACAGAGTTGATGAGAAGCTGCATGCAATTAGTTCAAAATGAAGCTTAGTCTGGAGTACCCATCGACTATCCATGCGATGAAATATTCTAGCTGTTGTCAAAATGTAGGAGTTACTTCTTCAGAGGTGACCATGAAGCTATTTCGCATATACATTTCATACCAAGTTACTTGTTCAGAGGAAACATGGAGACTCATTCTTGACGAGGGCCTTTTCACAGTACTCCACGTTACCCCTCAATAAACTTCCTGGTTTGTCTCTCTGCTTGTGTGTTCTAAAGAGGAAAATCTTACTTGTCCCTCAACAAACTTCATCTAGGTTTCTTGCATGACGAAGCAAAGGGATTAAACCCTCGAGCCTTTTGTCAAGATCACAGCTCAGCCAGACAGCCACTAATCACTATATATAGGCTGGAGCAAAGCAGAGCACTCCCATTTCTCTCCACTCCACTACCACGAGCCACGCTCCTCCATCCAACGCGCGCACCAGTGGTGAAGGTAGAGAAAATTAGAGGGTGCACTTGCATTGTGGTTGCATAGACATGTCTTATATAGGGTGTATATATGGTGAAATTCTAATCAAACTCACTATTTTTATAATTTTTTGGGTGCATGTGCCCCCAATACACAAGGCAGCTTCATCCCCAGCGCGCACCACCCACGGCCGGTGTAACAGGGGCGCCATGGCAACAACTCCACGCTTCGCGGTGGTGCTGCTGGTCTGGTCGCTGCCTTGCTAGCAGCACTCGCCGGGACAGAGAGAGGTGACTACATCCACAACCCTCTCGACCCAAACCTATAAGCTTTCCATCCATATCCATTCTCACCTAGTAAATTCAGTTGGCATGCTACCTGTCTAGAATAGAATGATGAAGGAGATTGTTGAAATTAAGTGCATCCGGCCCACCTTAAGATTGTTGAAATTAAGTCCACACTTTGGGTTTCATGAACCCACTAAAGTCGCCTAGATCGGCTCCTTCACCCCTAGCAGTGTCAGCCCTCTCTCTCGGTTGTAAAAAGGAAAATCTTATATGTCCATAAGAATGGGATTTCTAGTCTTTTCTTCCTGTCCAAATGCACAACACTTAGACATGTGTGTTAAAATTGCAAAAAAGAAAAGCAGAAGTAACAAGAATTTAATTGCTTTTCTTTAATCATGAACAGAGTTGATGAGAAGCTACAAGCAATTAGTTCAAAATGAAGCTTAGTCTGGAGTACCCATCGACTATCCATGCGATGAAATATTCTAGCTGTTGTCAAAATGTAGGAGTTACTTCTTCAGAGGTTACCATGAAGCTATTTCGCATATACATTTCATACCAAGTTACTTGTTGGGAGGAAACATGGAGACTCATTCTTGACGAGGGCCTTTTCATAGTACTCCACGTTACCCCTCAATAAACTTCCTGGTTTGTCTCTCTGCTTGTGTGTTCTAAAGAGGAAAATCTTACCTGTCCCTCAACAAACTTCATTTAGGTTTCTTGCATGACGAAGCAAAGGGATTAAACCCTCGAGCCTTTTGTCAAGATCACAGCTCAGCCAGACAGCCACTAATCACTATATATAGGCTAGAGCAAAGCAGAGCACTCCCATTTCTCTCCACTCCACTACCACGTGCCACGCTCCTCCATCCAACGTGCGCACCAGTGGTGAAGGTAGAGAAAATTAGAGGGTGCACTTGCATTGTGGTTGCATAGACATGTCTTATATAGGGTGTATATATGGTGAAATTCTAATCAAACTCACTATTTTTATAATTTTTTGGGGTGCATGTGCCCCCAATACAAGGCAGCTTCGTCCCCAGTGCACACCACCCACGGTCGGTGGAACAGGGGCGCCATGGCAACAACTCCACGCTTCGTGGTGGTGCTGCTGGTCTGGTCGCTGCCTTGCTAGCAGCACTCGCCGGGACAGAGAGAGGTGACTACATCCATAGCCCTCTCGACCCAAACCTGTAAGCTTTCCATCCATATCCATTCTCACCTAGTAAATTCAGTTGGCATGCTACCTGTCTAGAATAGAATGATGAAGGAGATTGTTGAAATTAACTGCATCCGGCCCACCTTAAGATTGTTGAAATTAAGTCCACACTTTGGGTTTGATGAACCCACTAAAGTCTCCTAGATCGGCTCCTTCACCCTAGCAGTGTCAGCCCTCACTCTCGGTTGTAAAAAGGAAAATCTTATATGTCCATCAGAATGAGATTTCTAGTCTTTTTTTCCTATCCAAATGCACAACACTTAGACATGTGTGTTAAACATTGCAAAAAAGAAAAGCAGAAGTAACAAGAATTTAATTGCTTTTCTTTAATCATGAACAGAGTTGATGAGAAGCTGCAAGCATTTAGTTCAAAATGAAGCTTAGTCTGGAGTACCCATCGACTATCCATGCGATGAAATATTCTAGCTGTTGTCAAAATGTAGGAGTTACTTCTTCAGAGGTTACCATGAAGCTATTTCGCATATACATTTCATACCAAGTTACTTGTTGAGAGGAAACATGGAGACTCATTCTTGACGAGGGCCTTTTCACAGTACTCCACGTTACCCCTCAATAAACTTCCTAGTTTGTCTCTTTGCTTGTGTGTTCTAAAGAGGAAAATCTTACCTGTCCCTCAACAAACTTCATTTAGGTTTCTTGCATGACGAAGCAAAGGGATTAAACCCTCGAGCCTTTTGTCAAGATCACAGCTCAGCCAGACAGCCACTAATCACTATATATAGGCTGGAGCAAAGCAGAGCACTCCCGTTTCTCTCCACTCCACTACCACGTGCCACGCTCCTCCATCCAACGCGCGCACCAGTGGTGAAGGTAGAGAAAATTAGAGGGTGCACTTGCATTGTGGTTGCATAGACATGTCTTATATAGGGTGTATATATGGTGAAATTCTAATCAAACTCACTATTTTTATAATTTTTTGGGGTGCATGTGCCCCCAATACACAAGGCAGCTTCGTCCCCAGCGCGCACCACCCACGGCCGGTGGAACAGGGGTGACATGGCAACAACTCCACGCTTTGCGGTGGTGCTGTTGGTCTGGTCGCTGCCTTGCTAGCAGCACTCGCCGGGACAGAGAGAGGTGACTACATCCTGTTAACACTAGATTTTGGTCGACTCTGGAGGATGACAGGTGGACCCGCATGCGGGAAGAAGGATATTCGGCAAACAAAACGAGCGGTCGGCTAAATGCTTGTGCAGTCGGTTACTTCAGAAGGTGGTGACTCCATTCGGGAAAGCAGAAGATGGCAGGCAAAGCTGATCGAAAAGATAAAAGTTGTAATAATAAAGGACTCTGAGAGTTTAGGGCAAGGAATCGTAGTTTCCAAGTTTATTTAAGAGTTCCTTTGTAAATCATAGTCTTTTAGGACTCGTGTTTTGTCTAGGGTATAAATATTGACCCTCGACCATTGTAATAGGGGTTCACAACCAAATCAATACAACCGGCCCCATGCCAACTTTCGAGTCCTTTTGTCGTGTCGTCGAGTTCTTTGTGAGGAGTCATCGATCCGTCGACCTCCGTAAGTTCCGACAACCTTGTTATCATGTTTAGTATCATGCGGTGGATTTAGACGTGATGCAAGTAGTCTTGTTTGTTTTCAATGATCGTGCGGCGGATCTTTGCTTGACAATCAAGAAGTCATTGCTTATGCTTTGTTTATGAGTAGATACCGTGCGGCAGGCGTTTGCTCAATATGCTTAGTGAAAGCAAGACAGTTATTGGCTCTATTAGATACAGCAAAATCTAAATAGATTTATTAAGTTATCCTGTGTTGCATGTTTTAAATATTTTATATATTTGTAATACACTTCTGCCCAATCTAGATTGATATTGTTCGGCCCTCTCTTATGGTTTTATTCATGCTTCAATGATCATTACTTTTCATATTACCTTTGCAAATAGATAACATGCTCATAATGGCTGAATTATTTTAATCTAGATTGTCACATGTCGTGGGTTCATGCATGTTAATTACGTTTAAGCTTTAACGAAACTAGGTGTCGTGCGGCAGATGCAGGTTTTAGATTAGTTTAGTCGTGTTTATTTGCATGTTCCTTCTTCATGGACCCCAACTCGGCTGGACTGCTGAGCTTGGTTATGCATTAACTCATAATTAATTTCACTTTTTCAAACATGTCTTCCCACGCACATGCATTCGACAATCGGATCTTTACGTGTGTTCATCTTACGATTAGTTGAATGGTTTATAAACTTGTTGGCAGACAGCTTCCTATAGCTGTATGTCGTTGTAAGTGGCTTCAGGGCCGTATATATGGAACTGTCTGGTCTCACCCAACATGTTCCGGTTTGGCATTTAACTGTTTTATCCCTTGTTAGTTTTTTTCAGGTCAAACTGACTAGCATGTTTCTGGATCACGAAGCACTCGGGGACCCGATTGAAGCCACGCTTTCTGGCTTGCTGTGTGTGAGGCACAGTGTGTCACATTTTGTGTCAACACACTTTTTGGCACGCCCGGTGGGACCATCTGTTAGTTCAAGATGGCGTCTGAGATCAACAATGATCATGTTCTGGATGTGAGCATGGCAGAATTGCCAGATAATTACAGGGATTTAGTGCTACAAGTATGTGAGCAATACCAACGGAAGTGTTTGATGTCTTTTTCCAAAAACAAGAGCAACAAAGTGTTTCAAAAGCAGTCAATGCCAAGGGTTCTTCTTCCACATCAAACTGATTACACTGAAGAGGAGGATGCTCAGAAGATGGCAGCCCTGGTTTATAAAGCTATGGGAGAAACCATGACAAACCATCACATAGCTTTTCTGAATACCTTTTGGGCAATCATGATCAGTACTTTTGGTCCAATGGTTGATAAATACTTTGAAGAAAATGTTGGCCCACTCAGTGGACCGACACTTTTCAATGTTCCAAAGCATCAAGAGAAGCCTGTTGGAAAAGAAGTAGCATCGACTTCAAATATAGGTGGATTGACTCACACTGAAAAGCAATCACATCCCACCTATGGCCAGGTGACATTTGGTACCACAGGAGAAGTGCCACCTTCAGCTTATAGAGTTTCTCCAGCATCAAACAGATTGTAGAAGAATATGTATGGAGATGAGTATCAAGAATTTACTGATTACAATGCTATCAATGCTGTGCCAGATCTAGGGTATAGGAGTGTTTCAGGATTGCCTTCTGGAGTGCAAGTACAAGGAAATCAGGATTCAGGCATTGATGTTTTGATGCACAGGATGGCTGATATGATGCAAAATCAGTTCGGCTTGAAGCCAAAAAATCAATCCTATTCATACAAGTCTCCTTATCCACAGTGGTACAACAGAGTGGCGTTACCTCCAAGGGTGAAGCCTCCAACAGATTTGACCAAGTTTTCTGGTCAAGATGATACTAGTACCATAGAGCACGTCAGTCGGTACTTAATGCAGCTTGGAGAAGCTGCTTCAGATGAAGCTTGGAGGATTCAATATTTTCCTTTGTCTCTTACAGGACCAGCTTTCACGTGGTTTACGTCTTTACCAGCTCATTCCATTGGTACGTGGGCAGAGCTAGAGCAGAAGTTTCATTCATATTTCTACACGGGTACTAATGAGAAGAAGTTGGTCGATCTCATGAGTCTGAGGATGAGAACAAATGAGACACCATTGGAATATCTTTGTAGATTTAGGGAGACCAAGAATATGTGTTATTCTCTGAATTTACCAGATGATCAACTACCTGGAATAGCTATAGCAGGAATGTTGCCGAATATCAAGGAGAAGTTGTTTGGCATGGAGTTTGATGATCTTGGCCAACTTGCACAGCGTTTAGCAGCTATGAGTAATCAGGCCCAAGGATTCAGGAGAGATAATCACTTTCAGAAGAACAATGCCACTAATGAGGTGTATCAAGGTTTTCTAGAGGAAGCGACTGAGTATATTGATGAAGATGAGATAGCTGCAGCTGAGTTGAATTGGGCAAAGGAGCCTACTCAAATTAGTCAACGCTGGTTGAAACAACAAAAGGGAACCTATGATTTTGATGTTACTAAGGTAGATAGGGTTTTTGCATTATTGATGAAGGAAGGACGCATCAAGCTGCCAGAAGGACATCCCATGCTACGTCCTGAAGGAGTGAAAGACAAAAAGTATTGTGGCTTCCATAACACTAATTCTCACTCTATCAATGATTGCCGAGTGTTTAGAATATGAATCCAGAAAGCTATCCAAGAGGGACATTTGAAGTTTGATGGCAAGATGAGAATTGATGATCAGCCTTTTCCACAAAATATGATTTCTTTCTCTGTGAATATGGTCTCTGCCAATGATCTCAAAGGTAAAGGCAAGATGAAGGTGTTGACTTCTGATAGAGCAAAGAAAAGTGGTGCTGTTGACCCGGATCAGCAAGTCACCAGTAGAGAGCTGCAGCAACGAGTTCGGTTTCAGAATAGCCGAACCGAGAAAGGTCAAACTTCCAAACCCAGAGTTACATCACGTATTTTGCTAAACAAGTGGCAGAGAGAACAAGAGAAGGAATACTATAAGAAGCAATGGTTTATGGAAGAATGCTGGAGGTATGAGGAAGAGGTATACCGAAGGGAGCAAGAAGAATACATGACAGAACAGGAGCAATCTCATTAGGGTTGTTCATTCTTTAGGCATTGTTGGAATGAAGGCTTGAGGTTGCCTGCTAGAAATAATTGTCCGGAGTGTAGTGCTCAGTACTCCGAGTATAGGCAATCTCGAGTCAACCGCCGTCCCGTCTATGAAAGACTTGGAACGAAGGTTCCTGAAGATGATCGGCGCTTAAAAATAGATGATTTTGAGAATCAGCAAAGGAAAAGATTTGCAGGTCAAGGTTGGATTCATGATAGGGTGCATAATGAAGAAGCTGATTCCTATAGATATGTATGGCAAAAAGGACAGTGGTGTCCTCCAGGCCTGAGGAAAAGTCAGAAAAGAAGAGTTCAACGGTTGAGGAATAGGGAGTTGAAACAGGAAGTTACCAAAACAAAGTAAATATGGCGTACTAAGAAGAAGCCTGATGGATGTGGTCCTTCGGCTGATGCTTGCATGGCTTTCTTCCTCCCATCAGAGTTTATAGCTCCCGAAAGCCAAGATGTCCAAGAAAAGGTGTACTCTGATTTTGATGAAAGTGAATGTCAAGATTTGATGGCTCAGCTTATATTAACACAGCAGGCTGTTTTTGACAAACCAATCAAGAATCATCACTTGAGACCACTCTATTTAAAGGGATATGTCAATGGCAAGCCTTTAACTAAGATGTTTGTTGATGGAGGGGCTGCTATCAATATCATGCCTTATACTACCTTCAGAAAGCTTGGGATGACTAATGAAGAATTGTTGAAAACTGACATGGTGCTTAGGGACTTTGCTGGCAACCCTTTCGATACCCAAGGTGCTATCCATGTCGAGCTGACTATTGGGTCGAAAACTCTGATTACTACCTTTTTTGTCATTGATGGCAAGGGGGCATATAGTCTACTCTTGGGCAGAGATTGGATCCATGCTAATTGCTGCATTCCTTCAACCATGCATCAAATTCTCATTCAATGGATTGGAGATGACGTTGAAGTTGTACATGCTGATGATTCGGTAAGTGTTGCTGCCACAGAATCTACCTACTGCGAATATGAAGGCGTCGATTGTTTCTCTAGAAAAGTGTGGAAAGAAGGTCCTGTAAATGTTTTCAGCGAGGGCCAACAGCCGATCCAAGCAGTCGGCTCTCATAGTAATTTTTAATGGGAAATCCTATCGATGGCAACAAAGGAAAGTTGGGACGTGGTTTTATGTTGGCTGATAAGTTGGAAGAAATTGATGTTGGTGATGGTTCTAAGCCAAGGCCGATGTATATTAGTGCAAAGTTAGACCCAGAATATAAATCAAAGTTGATAGATCTGTTGAAAGAGTTTAAAGATTGTTTTGCTTGGGATTACACGGAAATGCCTGGATTGGATTGTTCCATTGTTGAGCATCGATTACCCATTAAACCTGGATTTCATCCTTACAAACAACCTCCACAGAAGATATACAAAGAGGAGGTATTGGCCGATGTGAAGAAGGAGGTTGAAAGATTAATAGAAGCAAACTTCATTCGGCCATGCAAGTATGCAGAGTGGATTTCAAATATAGTACCGGTATACAAGAAAAATGGAAAAATGAGGGTTTGCATAGATTTTAGAAATCTTAATAAGGCCACTCCCATGGATGGTTACCCAATGCTAGTTGCCGATTTACTAGTAGATGCAGCAGCAGGTTATGAAGTCATTAGTTTTATGGATGATAATGCTGGCTATAATCAAATTTTTATGGCAATGGAAGATATTTCAAAAACAGCCTTCAGATGTCCTGGTCATATTGGTTTGTTTGAATGGATAGTCATGACATTTGGGTTAAAGAATGCCGGTGCAACTTATCAAAGAGCTATGAATTATATTTTTCACGAGCTAATCGGCAAGATTGTAGAGATCTACATCGATGATGTAGTGGTCAAGTCTAGAAATCATGAAGGATATTTAGCCGATTTAAGAAAGACTCTAGAGTGCACAAGAAATCATGGCTTGAAGATGAATCCAAACAAATGTGCCTTTGGAGTTTCGGCTGGTGAGTTTTTGGGATTTTTAGTTCATAAAGGAGAAATTGAAGTTGGAAAAAAGAGCATGGAAGCAATAGACAAAGTTGTGCCGCCAACCAATCTCACAGAATTATAATCATTGTTAGGCAAAATCAACTTTGTAAGAAGATTCATATCCAATCTATCAGAGAGAGTTTTACCCTTTTCTCCTTTATTAAAGCTCAAGAAGGATCAAAAATTTGTATGGGTGACATACAACAAAAGGCTTTTGATGAGATCAAGCAATATATGAAGGCACCACCTGTGCTGGTACCTCCACAACTTGACAAGCCTTTTAAGTTGTATGTGGCGGCCGATAGCCTAACAATAGGATCGGCGCTTATGCAAGAATTTGAAGGAAAAGAAAGAGTCATAGCTTATCTTAGCTGAAAGCTACTAGACCCGGAAACAAGGTATTCGGCTGCAGAAAAACTTTGCTTGTGTGTGTATTACTCATGTACCAAATTTTGGCACTATTTGTTGAATGCCAAATGCGTGGTAGTTTCTAGTTTTGATGTAATCAAACATATGCTATCAATGCCAATTTTGAATGGAAGAATTGGCAAATGGATTTTAGCATTGTCAGAATTTAATTTAAGGTACGAATCGGCAAAGGCGGTAAAGGGTCAAATTATTGCCGATTTTATTACCCAACATCGGGATCTTTCTGTTGAGGCAATAAGCATTGTGCCTTGGGCCTTATTCTTCGATGGATCATCTTGTAACAAAGGTGGTGGTGCTGGTATTCTCTTGATTTCCCCACAAGGAAAAACTTTTGAGTATGCGGTTCCTATTGAATTTCATGTTACTAATAATCAGGCAGAGTATGAAGCATTGCTTAGAGGGCTTCAGCTTCTTATAGAAGTAAAGGCTGTTGTTGTTGAAATCTTTGGGGATTCTGAGTTGGTGATTAATCAACTGAGTGGTCAGTATGAATGCAAGAACAATGTGTTAAGAGAATATTATGAGGAGTGTAGAGAACTTTTGAAGAATTTTCTGGTAGTAACCTTGCATCATATCCCTAGAGAGTACAATGAAGAAGCAAATAAGTTAGCTCAAGCTGCTTCTGGATATCGAGAGAGTCGGGAAGTTTTTGCTATAGAAGAAGGTGTTTTAAATACTGATCAAGTAGATGGTGATTGGAGATATGAAATTACCAATTATCTGAAAGGTCCATCTCAAAAAGTTTCCCGAAAACTCAGGTACAAAGCTCTCAAATTTGTGTTCCTTGATGATCAGTTATATTACAAGTCCATCGATGAAGTATTGCTCAAATGTTTAAGTCAAGAAGAGGCCAAGAAAGTGATGTATGAGGTTCACGAAGGATTGTGTGGTGCACACTAGTCAGCTTATCAGATGAAGAGGATAATTAGGAGAACTGGTTATTTTTGGCCGACTATGTTGGAGGATTATTTTGAATATTACAAAGGGTGTCACAATTGTCAAAAATTCGGTAATATTCAAAAAGTTCCAGCATCTGCTATGAATCCCATAATCAAGCCTTGGCCGTTCAGAGGATGGGGTATAGATTTAATTGGTCAGATCAATCCTCCTTCTAGTAAGGGACACAAATTTGTACTCTTGGCCATGGATTATTTCACCAAGTGGGTTGAGGCTATCCCTTTGAAGAAGGTAATGTTAGAAAATATGATCAGTTTTGTTAAGGAACATATAATTCATAGATTTGGGATTCCTCAAACTATAACAACTGATCAAGGAACTCAGTTTACTTCTTCAGAATTCTATGATTTTGCCAAAAATATGGGGATTAAGTTGTATAATTCTTCTCCTTACTATGCATAAGCTAATGGTCAGGCAGAAGCATCAAATAAGATTATGATTAAAATCATCCAGAAGAAGATTGATGAAAAAACAAGGAGATGGCACTTGGTTCTTAATGAAGCATTGTGGGCTTACCGAATGGCTTGTCATGGGTCCACTCAAATGTCTCCCTATGAACTGGTTTATGGGCATCATGCTGTATTACCATGGGAATTACGGTCAGGTTCAAGGCGAGTTGTGTTACAGAAAGAATTAGTAGAAGAAGATTATAAGAATCTGATGATGGATGAATTGGAAGATTTACATTTGATTCGTCTCAAGGCATTGGAAAATATTGAGAAAAATAAAATACGCGTTGCCAAGTATTATAACAAAAGGGTTAGGCTGAAGCAATTCGCAGAAGGAGACTTGGTTTGGAAAACTATATTGCCAGTTGGAACAAAGGATAGAGCGTTCGGCAAATGGTCTCCAAATTGGGAAGGTCCTTTCCGAATAGTAGAATGTGTACCTGGCAATGCATACATATTGAAGACTTTATTTGGGGAGGAGTTTACCAGAGTTATCAATGGAAGATTTCTTAAGAAATATTACCCCAGTGTTGAGGTTGGTTCATGAATGTAGATCAAAAAAGCCGATAAAGGGAAAATCGCCTTTAGCCTAAAAAAAATAAGACTGGGAATAGCCGATATTGTTCATATCGCCTTTAGCACAAAATAGCCGATGCAGTTTGTATCGCCTCTAGCACAAGAATGTTTATGCAAGACCGGGGTGTTTTCAGCATTTTTCTGACGGTCGCAGGCAGAATTTTACCGAAAAGAATCAAAGAAATAAGTATTCTTCCAAAAGACAAGATTATTTATAGAAGTCCATCCTAATACAAACTATTCCTCAAATAACTTGTTGAGGATGGACTGGGGGTTTGTGGATTCGGCAAGGGCGACGGCATGATCATCGTAGACCTCTAGACGCTCATCGATGTCGTCGATCTCGTCCGGGCGTCCTCCAGCGAAGCCGACTGGCTGGAAGGAGTAGTCTTCATTGGTTCGGGAGGTCATTGCTGCCAGCTCAAGAGAAACACCAAGGTGCACACCTTGGATGATGGCCTGATCAATACGGCCGTCCATAGCATCAAGGCGTGCCTCGGATGTCTCCCCTGGGCATTCACCTTGTCGGCAACCTTGTTCGTCGCCGCCTTCAGGCAGTCATTCTCCGCAGAAAGAGCTGGGCAGAAAAGAAAAAAATGGGTCAGCAAGCGGGGGAAGCCAGAATGATAAAACCAAATGAAGATATCAAACCGGTGATGGCATCGCAGAGTTGCTTCCGCTGGTCCTCCCATTCGGCTTGCTCGATGCTGAATTTCTTGGAGACGTCGCCTAGCTCCTCCTAGGCCTCGTCCCTCTCCTGGCGAAACTTGAGCGCTTCCTCGTGAGAGTATGGATGGTGTGCATCTGTTGGTTCCGCTGGGCCCCAAGGATTGGGATGATAGGAGCTTGAAGAGCTAGAGGATCCGGAAGAGCCGGATGATGGAGTTCCCGGTTGAGCTGCTATCGCCGGAGGAAGGAGATGATATTGGCTGGAGCTGATGACCCTTATCCTGATGAATGAGGAAGAAAAAATCGAAACTAAGAGATGAACAAGAAAATCGCAAGGGGGCAAAAAGCCGAATCGTACCCACGGCGCCGGCAGCGCGATGCTCTGCTTCCTTCCACCTCTCCGTCAGCAGGTCGCTTGCCACGGTTGCCACTGTTTGCCATTTGCTTTGGTGGAGGTTAGGGTTTTCTTCTAGAATGAATCGAACAAAGGAAGTGGAGGAGATAGATGTGAGAACGCTAAAACGGAGATAGCGATGAAGGCTAACGGAAGGGTCTATTTATAAGCCGAAGCGAAGAATCGTGGCAAATTCCACGGAGTCATGGGGCGAGAATACCGAACGATGGAGTAGGGTTTTTCCCTTTCAGCTGGGCCGCTACTGGGCTGGGCCAGGCATGGATTAAGTCGGACGTTGTTCGACTATCTCCCTGATTTGTTGGAGCCAGCATTATTCGGCTATACCCTCACAACATTTAAATTAGGATTCGTTCGGCTATTGGAAGAATGGAGACAATCGGCTACATTCTAATTGAATAATTTAAGGGAAAATGGCCGATTGCTTTTTCAAACGAATAAAAATATGTAAACATAAAGTTGATTAATCAAGGGACAGAGGATATCACACTTAAGTTTATTACAAGCCCAATGTCTACTTGTTCAGAAGCTGATTGATTGTCTCTATGGCTTCAGTCCTGATTCGGCTAACATTATCTAGCACTTTCTGATCCTCATCTTCAGAACTCTGGATGCTGGATAACTTAGTTTTGATTTGCTGATCTTCTTTGATGGTCAAAGTTATCTTTAGTGAAGCTGCTTCTATGTTCTTCGGCAAATTAGCTATATGGGCCCTGTGAGACTGAATTGTGGCATTTAGTTCAGCTAGTTGAGCTTCTAGTCTGCTTTTTTCATCCTCCATGGCTTTCAGTTCAGGCTCCAAGGTTGTCAAGGAATTTCTTGTAGTCTGGATATGAGAGTGAAGATCTTTAATCTTCAGCTTCTTCAAAGATCTATCCTTCTGCAAAGCAGCCCTCGAAGATATGTTCTTGGTTGCCCTTCTCACCATGGCAAAGTGGTCATCAAGATGGGCTGCAGATTCTAGGGGGCCTTAAGAGAAGAAGGGATATCTTGATCAATGAGTTCAAGGAGGTCTCTTATCTGATCTGCATCCTGAACCAGACTAATGGTATCCTTGTTCAGCAGAATGATCACCTCTTTTAGCCGAGCCTGATTTTCCAGCGATAAGGTTTGTTGAGAAGTAATCTCTTCACCTTTCTCAATGATGTAGTCCTCAATAGAGAAGGAGTAGCTGGTGGTCAGTTTAGTGATGTTCTTCTAAAAGAAAAGAGAAGAAAGGAGGTGTTAACCGATTGGGTGAATTTGCTAAAATATAGTGTAAGACAAGGCATTACCTGCTGAACTGATTGATCATCAGGATGGGTTATACCCTGGCTTGCTAGAGGACTTGGCTGAATGTTCAGAAGGGACGGGTTTGGAGTTTGATCAGAAGAAGTTTCCCTTACCAGTTCATCTAAGATTTCATCTATTCTCAATAAAGTAAATGATAATGAGCATAAGGGATAGATGTTATTTAAAAAAAAGAGAGAAAAAAGAGAATTGGTTGAACGATGTTACCTATAGTCTCATCAGATTTATGAGCCTTTGAACCCTCAGCTTCATGAGTCTCTGAAGCTTCACTGTCATGGATTTCTTCATGTTTGGTAGAAACTTCAGGGGTTGGTTTTACAGCTGCTGAGGTACTGCCTAGTCTGGGAATTTCAATTTGTGGCTACAATGGAAGTAATAAATGTAGAGGTGGTCAGGTTTACTGCTAAGTGGGGTTGTTAACCTGATAGAGAATAAAAGGTTCATACCTTAAGAGATAATTTGGCTTTCTTGGTCCTTGGTTTCTTGGTAAGAGAAAACTTTCAGGTGTTTTCCTTTTGCTTTTTCCTCTTGAAGACGCAGCAGCTGAAGTAGCAGGAGTTCTTATGAGTGCCTTTAAAGGTACTGAATCCAAAGTTGCAGGAATTTTCATGAATTCCTTTAATTTTGGGGCATCAAACCCCAGAGCAGGCTTGGGACCGGCCGAATAGTACTGGATTGCTTTGGCTGGGGGAGTAGACTCAAGATCCTGTGCATAACCAGATGTTAAAATAAGAAGTGAATTCAAGAACAGGAAATGATGAGCATAATGAAATTACCTCACTATCAGAAGTAAAATCGGGCTGCAAGTTTTTGCATAAAGGATGAACTGATATATTGAAGATATGAGCATGCCATTCTTGCCACCAAGAGACAAAGAAGGGATGAGCAACATCTATTAGCCCAAATGGAGATGGTTCGTATGTTGGCAATTCCCATCCTAATTCAAAGATTTTCTTGGCTTCCATTCTTTCAGTTATTACTTCCCTTGACTTTATGATTGTTGAGAAGAGGAATCTTGGGGGCAGCTGGCCACATCCTAATTGTCTGGCCACCATATTTGGATAGTAGAATTCATAGGTGGACTGCACTAACCTCCCATGATGAAATTCGGCTGGCAGAGTGCAAGGTTTGATAAAGGAGTTGAAGATCTCCGTGGATTCTTAACCTGAACAACCAATTTCATAGCTAAACTTGCAGGGCAAAGTCAAATTTTCATTTTCTCTATAAGGAAACCAGAGCACATTGCCGAATCCTTTGAAAAATAGCTTGAAGAAATGACCGATGTCTATGTCAATGCTGATAGATGATGCTGCTTCCCCATAAGTCTGACAAGCCTTAACCTTTGCTGTACTACCTTCAGCATAGTTAACTGAAGGAAAACTTAGATTGAAGAGGCTCACAGAGATTATCTGATGCATGTATAGCTGGAGCCACATTTGAATTAGCCACCAGGGACCATTCACACAAGAGATTTCTCCACCTTGGCGCATCTGAAGAGTAATCTGATGCATCATATGATAAATAGACCCTAAGAGATATTTGCCTAGTGGGATCTGAGTGCCTGCAGCTAAGTCTTCAGCCATCACCATGTGATTCAGGGTTGGTTCATTGGATTTTTCACAGAAGATGAATCTACATAGCCACATATTCATGAAGGCTTTCAACTCTTTGTCAGAGATGGTGCCAGATGCATTCATGTAGTTCTAGATGTATTTGACCCATCCACATCCAGAGCTGACGGCTCTTTGATTACTTTTGCTCTTATACTTATAAGGGTATACTGGTAGTGACACGTTCAAGCCAGTCATCATGAACACGTCGGCTAGAGTGATGGTCATCATACCATGGCCAAAAATGAAGGCATTAATGGTGTCAGACCAAAAATGGGAAGCTGCTATCAAAAGGGAATCATTTCTGGGTGTTTCTGCTAAGGATAATTCTAGACAATGACTGATGTCTTGACTTTCCCAGTGGCTGCTGCTTTTCTCCAGCATTCTCCTGTACCAATTCCGCCATCTAGCGATTGGGGGAAATGGCCAATTCTTGAACGTGTTTGGCCATCGGTTTGGCAAGGTGATCCCAGATTTGAAAGGGATTCTTTGGGTTTCCTTCTCGATAATTTCAAAAGGGTCAGGATTTCCCATTGGGGCCGAGGAAATAGGAATCGGGGTTGGCAGCATAGGGGATCAAAATCTGATTCTTGTATTCCTTTAAAGGGTGATTGAAATCAAAGAGGAATAAGCCAAAAGAAGAATGGGAAGATCAAGTGGAAATTGCCGAATATAAGTAAAGTTTACCTCTGGAATTTCATCCTGGGTCGTCATTGAAGATTCAAAGTGGGTCCGAGGTTGCGTTGAAAGCTTGAATTTTTGGACAGCGGCTGCGGTATTGAACGGTGCTGACCTAGGAGGAAGAAGGAGCTTGTGGTCAATTTCAGAATAAAATAACTTTTATCCCGAAATTGAGGGGGCATGTGTTAACACTGGATTTTGGTTGACTCTGGAGGATGATAGGTGGACCCGCATGCGGGAAGAAGGATATTCGGCAAACAAAACGAGCGGTCGGCTAAATGCTTGTGCAGTCGGTTACTTCAGAAGGTGGTGACTCCATTTGGGAAAGCAGAAGATGGCAGGCAAAGCCGATCGAAAAGATGAAAGTTGTAATAATAAAGGACTCTGAGAGTTTAGGGCAAGGAATCGTAGTTTCCAAGTTTATTTAAGAGTTCCTTTGTAAATCGTAGTCTTTTAGGACTCGTGTTTTGTCTAGGGTATAAATATTGACCCTCGACCATTGTAATAGGGGTTCACAACCAAATCAATACAACCAGCCCCATGCCAACTTTCGAGTCCTTTTGTCGTGTCGTCGAGTTCTTCGAGAGGAGTCATCGATCCGTCGACCTCCGTAAGTTCCGACAACCTTGTTATCATGTTTAGTATCATGCGGTGGATTTAGACGTGATGCAAGTAGTCTTGTTTGTTTTCAATGATTGTGCGGCGGATCTTTGCTTGACAATCAAGAAGTCTTTGCTTATGCTTTGTTTATGAGTAGATACCGTGCGGCAGGCGTTTGCTCAATATGCTTAGTGAAAGCAAGACAGTTATCGGCTCTATTAGATACGGCAAAATCTAAATAGATTCATTAAGTTATCCTGTGTTGCATGTTTTAAATATTTTATATATTTGTAACACACTTCTGCCCAATCTAGATTGATATTGTTCGGCCCTCTCTTATGGTTTTATTCGTGCTTCAATGATCATTGCTTTTCATATTACCTTTGCAAGTAGATAACATGCTCATAATGGCTGGATTATTTTAATCTAGATTATCACATGTCGTGGGTTCATGCATGTTAATTACGTTTAAGCTTTAACGAAACTAGGTGTCGTGCGGCAGATGCAGGTTTTAGATTAGTTTAGTCGTGTTTATTTGCATGTTCCTTCTTCATGGACCCCAACTTGGCTGGACTGCTGAGCTTGGTTATGCATTAACTCATAATTAATTTCACTTTTTCAAACATGTCTTCCCATGCACATGCATTCGACAATCGGATCTTTATGTGTGTTCATCTTACGATTAGTTGAATGGTTTATAAACTTGTTGGCAGACAGCTTCCTATAGTTGTATGTCATTGTAAGTGGCTTCAGGGCCGTATATATGGAACTGTCTGGTCTCACCCGACATGTTCCGGTTTGGCATTTAACTGTTTTATCCCTTGTTAGTTTTTTTTTCAGGTCAAACTGACTGGCACGTTTCTGGATCACGAAGCACCCGGGGACCCGATTGAAGCCACGCTTTCCGGCTTGCTGTGTGTGAGGCACAGTGTGTCACATTTTGTGTCAACACATCCACAACCCTCTCGACCCAAACCTGTAAGCTTTCCATCCATATTCATTCTCACCTAGTAAATTCAGTTGGCATGCTACCTATCTAGAATAGAATGATGAAGGAGATTGTTGAAATTAAGTGCATCCGGCCCACCTTAAGATTGTTGAAATTAAGTCCACACTTTGGGTTTGATGAACCCACTAAAGTCTCCTAGATCGGCTCCTTCACCCCTAGCAGTGTCAGCCCTCTCTCTCGGTTGTAAAAACGAAAATCTTATATGTCCATAAGAATGAGATTTGTAGTCTTTTCTTCCTGTCCAAATGCACAACACTTAGACATGTTTGTTAAACATTGCAAAAAAGAAAAGCAGAAGTAACAAGAATTTAATTGCTTTTCTTTAATCATGAACAGAGTTGATGAGAAGGTGCAAGCAATTAGCTTAAAATGAAGCTTAGTCTGGAGTACCCATCGACTATCCATGCGATGAAATATTCTAGCTGTTGTCAAAATGTAGGAGTTACGTCTTCTGAGGTGACCATGAAGCTATTTCACATATACATTTCATACCAAGTTACTTATTGAGAGGAAACATGGAGACTCATTCTTGATGAGGGCCTTTTCACAGTACTCCACGTTACCCCTCAATAAACTTCCTGGTTTGTCTCTCTGCTTGTGTGTTCTAAAGAGGAAAATCTTACCTATCCCTCAACAAACTTCATCTAGGTTTCTTGCATGACGAAGCAAAGGGATTAAACCCTCGAGCCTTTTGTCAAGATCACAGCTCAGCCCGATAGCCACTAATCCCTATATATAGGCTGGAGCAAAGCAGAGCACTCCCATTTCTCTCCACTCCACTACCACAGTGCCACGCTCCTCCATCCAACGCGCGCACCAGTGGTGAAGGTAGAGAAAATTAGAGGGTGCACTTGCATTGTGGTTGCATAGACATGTCTTATATAGGGTGTATATATGGTGAAATTCTAATCAAACTCACTATTTTTATAATTTTTTGGGGTGCATGTGCCCCCCAATACACAAGGCAGCTTCGTCCCCAGTGCGCACCACCCACGGTCGGTGGAACAGGGGCGCCATGGCAACAACTCCACGCTTCGCGGTGGTGCTTGCTGGTCTGGTCGCTGCCTTGCTAGCAGCACTCGCCAGGACAGAGAGAGGTGACTACATCCACAACCCTCTCGACCCAACCTGTAAGCTTCCCATATCCATTCTCACCTAGTAAATTCAGTTGCATGCTACCTGTCTAGAATAGAATGATGAAGGAGATTGTTGAAATTAAGTGCATCCGGCCCACCTTAAGATTGTTGAAATTAAGTCCACACTTTGGGTTTGATGAACCCACTAAAGTCTCCTAGATCGGCTCCTTCAACCCTAGCAGTGTCAGCCCTCTCTCTCGGTTATAAAAAGGAAAATCTTATATGTCCATAAGAATGAGATTTCTAGTCTTTTCTTCCTGTCCAAATGCACAACACTTAGACATGTGTGTTAAACATTGCAAAAAAGAAAAGCAGAAGTAACAAGAATTTAATTGCTTTTCTTTAATGATGAACAGAGTTGATGAGAAGTTACAAGCAATTAGCTTGAAATGAAGCTTAGTCTGGAGTACCCATCGACTATCCATGCGATGAAATATTCTAGCTGTTGTCAAAATGTAGGAGTTACTTCTTCAGAGGTGACCATGAAGCTATTTCGCATATACATTTCATAACAAGTTACTTGTTGAGAGGAAACATGGAGACTCATTCTTGACGAGGGCCTTTTCACAGTACTCCACGTTACCCCTCAATAAACTTCCTGGTTTGTCTCTCTGCTTGTGTGTTCTAAAGTGGAAAATCTTACCTATCCCTCAACAAACTTCATCTAGGTTTCTTGCATGACGAAGCAAAGGGATTAAACCCTCGAGCCTTTTGTCAAGATCACAGCTCATCCAGACAGCCACTAATCACTATATATAGGCTGGAGCAAAGCAGAGCACTCCCATTTCTCTCCACTCCACTACCACGTGCCACGCTCCTCCATCCAACGCGCGCACCAGTGGTGAAGGTAGAGAAAATTAGAGGGTGCACTTGCATTGTGGTTGCATAGACATGTCTTATATAGGGTGTATATATGGTGAAATTCTAATCAAACTCACTATTTTTATAATTTTTTGGGGTGCATGTGCCCCCCAATACACAAGGCAGCTTCGTCCCCAGCGCGCACCACCCACGGTCGGTGGAACAGGGGCGCCATGGCAACAACTCCACGCTTCGCGGTGGTGCTGCTGGTCTGGTCGCTGCCTTGCTAGCAGCACTCGCCGAGACAGAGAGAGGTGACTACATCCACAACCCTCTCGACCCAAACCTATAAGCTTTCCATCCATATCCATTCTCACCTAGTAAATTCAGTTGGCATACTACCTGTCTAGAATAGAATGATGAAGGAGATTGTTGAAATTAAGTGCATCCGGCCCACCTTAAGATTGTTTAAATTAAGTCCACACTTTGGGTTTGATGAACCCACTAAAGTCTCCTAGATCGGCTCCTTCACCCCTAGCAGTGTCAGCCCTCTCTCTCGGTTGTAAAAAGGAAAATCTTATATGTCCATAAGAATGAGATTTCTAGTCTTTTTTTCCTAGTCCAAATGCACAACACTTAGACATGTGTGTTAAACATTGCAAAAAAGAAAAGCAGAAGTAACAAGAATTTAATTGCTTTTCTTTAATGATGAACAGAGTTGATGAGAAGCTGCATGCAATTAGTTCGAAATTAAGCTTAGTCTGGAGTACCCATCGACTATCCATGCGATGGAATATTCTAGCTGTTGTCAAAATGTAGGAGTTACTTCTTCAGAGGTGACCATGAAGCTATTTCGCATACACATTTCATACCAAGTTACTTGTTGAGAGGAAACATGGAGACTCATTCTTGACGAGGGCCTTTTCACTAGTACTCCACGTTACCCCTCAATAAACTTCCTGGTTTGTCTCTCTACTTGTGTGTTCTAAAAAGGAAAATCTTACCTGTCCCTCAACAAACTTCATCTAGGTTTCTTGCATGACGAAGCAAAGGGATTAAACCCTCGAGCCTTTTGTCAAGATCACAGCTCAGCCAGACAGCCACTAATCACTATATATAGGCTAGGAGCAAAGCAGAGCACTCCCATTTCTCTCCACTCCACTACCACGTGCCACGCTCCTCCATCCAACGCGCGCACCAGTGGTGAAGGTAGAGAAAATTAGAGGGTGCACTTGCATTGTGGTTGCATAGACATGTCTTATATAGGGTGTATATATGGTGAAATTCTAATCAAACTCACTATTTTTATAATTTTTTAGGGGTGCATGTGCCCCCCAATACACAAGGCAGCTTCGTCCCTTGCGCGCACCACCCACGGTCGGTGGAACACGGGGCACCATGGCAACAACTCCACGCTTCATGGTGGTGCTGCTGGTCTGGTCGCTGCCTTGCTAGCAGCACTCGCCGGGACAGAGAGAGGTGACTACATCCACAACCCTCTCGACCCAACCTGTAAGCTTTCCATCCATATCCATTCTCACCTAGTAAATTTAGTTGGCATGCTACCTGTCTAGAATAGAATGATGAAGGAGATTGTTGAAATTAAGTGCATCCTGGCCCACCTTAAGATTGTTGAAATTAAGTCCAAACTTTGGGTTTGATGGTTTAATCTCAAACCCACTAAAGTCTCCTAGATGGCTCCTTCACCCCTAGCAGTGTCAGCCCTCTCTCTCGGTTGTAAAAAGGAAAATCTTATATGTCCATAAGAATGAGATTTCTAGTCTTTTTTTCCTGTCCAAATGCACAACACTTAGACATGTGTGTTAAACATTGCAAAAAAGAAAAGCAGAAGTAACAAGAATTTAATTGCTTTTCTTTAATGATGAACAGAGTTGATGAGAAGCTGCATGCAATTAGTTCGAAATTAAGCTTAGTCTGGAGTACCCATCGACTATCCATGCGATGGAATATTCTAGCTGTTGTCAAAATGTAGGAGTTACTTCTTCAGAGGTGACCATGAAGCTATTTCGCATACACATTTCATACCAAGTTACTTGTTGAGAGGAAACATGGAGACTCATTCTTGACGAGGGCCTTTTCACAGTACTCCACGTTACCCCTCAATAAACTTCCTGGTTTGTCTCTCTACTTGTGTGTTCTAAAGAGGAAAATCTTACCTGTCCCTCAACAAACATCTAGGTTTCTTGAATGACGAAGCAAAGGGATTAAACCCACGAGCCTTTTGCCAAGATCACAGCTCAGCCAGACAGCCACTAATCACTATATATAGGCCAGAGCAAAGCAGAGCACTCCCATTTCTCTCCACTCCACTACCACGTGCCACGCTCCTCCATCCAACGCGCGCACCAGTGGTGAAGGTAGAGAAAATTAGAGGGTGCACTTGCATTGTGGTTGCATAGACATGTCTTATATAGGGTGTATATATGGTGAAATTCTAATCAAACTCACTATTTTTATAATTTTTTGGGGGTGCATGTGCCCCCTATAGACAAGGTAGCTTCGTCCCTAGCGCGCACCGCCCGCGGCTGGCAAACAGGGGCGCCATGGCAACAACTCCATGCTTCGCGGTGGTGCTGCTGGTCTGGTCGCTGCCTTAGCTGGCAGCACTCGCCGGGACAGAGAGAGGTGACTACATCCACAACCCTCTCGACCCAAACCTGTAAGCTTTCCATACATATCCATTCTCACCTAGTAAATTTAGTTGGCATGCTACCTGTCTAGAATAGAATGATGAAGGAGATTGTTGAAATTAAGTGCATCCGAGCCCACCTTAAGATTGTTTAAATTAAGTCCACACTTTGGGTTTGATGAACCCACTAAAGTCTCCTAGATCGGCTCCTTCACCCCTAGCAGTGTCAGCCCTCTCTCTCGGTTGTAAAAAGAAAAATCTTATATGTCCATAAGAATGAGATTTCTAGTCTTTTTTTCCTGTCCAAATGCACAACACTTAGACATGTGTGTTAAACATTGCAAAAAAGAAAAGCAGAAGTAACAAGAATTTAATTGCTTTTCTTAATGATGAACAGAGTTGATGAGAAGCTGCATGCAATTAGTTAGAATTAAGCTTAGTCTGGAGTACCCATCGACTATCCATGCGATGGAATATTCTAGCTGTTGTCAAAATGTAGGAGTTACTTCTTCAGAGGTGACCATGAAGCTATTTCGCATACACATTTCATACCAAGTTACTTGTTGAGAGGAAACATGGAGACTCATTCTTGACGAGGGCCCTTTTCATAGTACTCCACGTTACCCCTCAATAAACTTCCTGCTTTGTCTCTCTATTTGTGTGTTCTAAAAAGGAAAATGTTATCTGTCCCTCAACAAACTTCATCTAGGTTTCTTGCATGACGAAGCAAAGGGATTAAACCCTCGAGCCTTTTGCCAAGATCACAGCTCAAGCCAGACAGCCACTAATCACTATATATAGGCCGGAGCAAAGCAGAGCACTCCCATTCCTCTCCACTCCACTACCACGTGCCACGCTCCTCCATCCAACGCGCGCACCAGTGGTGAAGGTAGAGAAAATTAGAGGGTGCACTTGCATTGTGGTTGCATAGACATGTCTTATATAGGGTGTATATATGGTGAAATTCTAATCATACTCACTATTTTTATAATTTTTTGGGGTGCATGTGCCCCCTATACACAAGGCAGCTTCATCCCTGGCGTGCACCACCCGCGGTAGGCGGAACAGGGGCGCCATGGCAACAACTCCACGCTTCGCAGTGGTGCTGCTGGTCTGGTCGCTGCCTTGCTAGCAGCACTCGCCGGGACAGAGAGAGGTGACTACATCCACAACCCTCTCGACCCAAACCTGTAAGCTTTCCATCCATATCCATTCTCACCTAGTAAATTTAGTTGGCATGCTACCTGTCTAGAATAGAATGATGAAGGAGATTGTTGAAATTAAGTGCATCCGGCCCACCTTAAGATTGTTGAAATTAAGTCCACACTTTGGGTTTGATGGTTAATCTCAAACCCACTAAAGTCTCCTAGATCGGCTCCTTCACCCCTAGCAGTGTCAGCCCTCTCTCTCGGTTGTAAAAAGGAAAATCTTATATGTCCATAAGAATGAGATTTCTAGTCTTTTTTCCTGTCCAAATGCACAACACTTAGACATGTGTGTTAAACATTGCAAAAAAGAAAAGCAGAAGTAACAAGAATTTAATTGCTTTTCTTTAATGATGAACAGAGTTGATGAGAAGCTGCATGCAATTAGTTCGAAATGAAGCTTAGTCTGGAGTACCCATCGACTATCCATGCGATGGAATATTCTAGCTGTTGTCAAAATGTAGGAGTTACTTCTTCAGAGGTGACCATGAAGCTATTTCGCATACACATTTCATACCAAGTTACTTGTTGAGAGGAAACATGGAGACTCATTCTTGATGAGGGCCTTTTCACAGTACTCCATGTTACCCCTCAATAAACTCCTGGTTTGTCTCTCTGCTTGTGTGTTCTAAAGAGGAAAATCTTACTGTCCCTCAACAAACTTCATCTAGGTTTCTTGCATGACGAAGCAAAGGGATTAAACCCTCGAGCCTTTTGCCAAGATCACAGCTCAGCCAGACAGCCACTAATCACTATATATAGGCCGGAGCAAAGCAGAGCACTCCCATTCCTCTCCACTCCACTACCACGTGCCACGCTCCTCCATCCAACGCGCGCACCAGTGGTGAAGGTAGAGAAAATTAGAGGGTGCACTTGCATTGTGGTTGCATAGACATGTCTTATATAGGGTGTATATATGGTGAAATTCTAATCAAACTCACTTTTTTATATTTTTTTGGGGTGCATGTGCCCCCTATAGACAAGGCAGCTTCGTCCCTAGCGTGCACCGCCCGTGGCCGGCGAAACAGGGGCGCCATGGCAACAACTCTACGCTTCGCGGTGGTGCTGCTGGTATGGTCGCTGCCTTGCTGGCAGCACTCGCCGGGACAGAGAGAGGTGACTACATCCACAACCCTCTCGACCCAAACCTGTAAGCGTTCCATCCATATCCATTCTCACCTAGTAAATTCAGTTGGCATGCTAACTGTCTAGAATAGAATGATGAAGAGATTGTTGAAATTAAGTGCATCCGGACCACCTTAAGATCGTTGAAATTAAGTCCACACTTTGGGTTTGATGAACCCACTAAAGTCTCCTAGATCGGCTCCTTCACCCCTAGCAGTGTCAGTCCCTCTCTCTCGGTTGTAAAAAGGAAAATCTTATATGTCCATAAGAATGAGATTTCTAGTCTTTTTTCCTATCCAAATGCACAACACTTAGACATGTGTGTTAAACATTGCAAAAAAGAAAAGCAGAAGTAACAAGAATTTAATTGCTTTTCTTTAATGATGAACAGAGTTGATGAGAAGCTGCATGCAATTAGTTCAAAATGAAGCTTAGTCTGGAGTACCCATCGACTATCCATGCGATGGAATATTCTAGCTGTTGTCAAAATGTAGGAGTTACTTCTTCAGAGGTGACCATGAAGCTATTTCGCATACACATTTCATACCAAGTTACTTGTTGAGAGGAAACATGGAGACTCATTCTTGACGAGGGCCTTTTCACAGTACTCCACGTTACCCCTCAATAAACTTCCTGGTTTGTCTCTCTGCTTGTGTGTTCTAAAGAGGAAAATCTTACCTGTCCCTCAACAAACTTCATCTAGGTTTCTTGCATGACGAAGCAAAGGGATTAAACCCTCGAGCCTTTTGCCAAGATCACAGCTCAGCCAGACAGCCACTAATCACTATATATAGGCCGGAGCAAAGCAGAGCACTCTCATTCCTCTCGACTCCACTACCACGTGCCACGCTCCTCCATCCAACGCGTGCACCAATGGTGAAGGTAGAGAAAATTAGAGGGTGCACTTGCATTGTGGTTGCATAGACATGTCTTATATAGGGTGTATATATGATGAAATTCTAATCAAACTCACTATTTTTATAATTTTTTGGGGGTGCATGTGCCCCCTATACACAAGGCAGCTTCATCCCTGGCACGCACCACCCGCGGCTAGCGGAACAGGGGCGCCATGGCAACAACTCCACGCTTCGCGGTGGTTGCTGCCTTGCTGGCAGCACTCGCCGGGACAGAGAGAGGTGACTACATCCACAACCCTCTCGACCCAAACCTGTAAGCTTTCTATCCATATCCATTCTCACCTAGTAAATTCAGTTGGCATGCTTCCTGTCTAGAATAGAATGATGAAGGAGATTGTTGAAATTAAGTGCATCCGGCCCACCTTAAGATTGTTGAAATTAAGTCCACACTTTGGGTTTGATGGTTTAATCTCAAACCCACTAAAGTCTCCTAGATCGGCTCCTTCACCCCTAGCAGTGTCTGCCCTCTCTCCCCGGCACACACACCCCTAGAAGTGACAACAATCATATGCACACTACTCGATAAGACCATAATGCTACCATGCTCAGTAGCGTAATTTGTTGTGTTGTGACAGCCGATTTGGATCTATTAGTTTAAGTCTAGCCGCACAATTGCATGTTAATTGTCTGGCTCTTCTCCCTAAAAAAGACTCATGTGGCATTTTTTTTAACTAGAATCATGTCCGTGCGTTGCAACGAGAGGAAAAATATCTGACCACTTTAGTGTGCGCCGAGCGGTAGCCAAAGTAAAGGTCGACGGACGCAACACTTTGTCCAGTGCAGCTATGTTTGCAATAAAATTTTAGGTTTCCCCTTCAAACAAAATTGCTTTGAGTCTTAATGATTTCTTTGTGAAAGTGTAAACATCTCTAATATAAATGGTTGTCTCACATGTCGAGTGCTAAAATCAAAGTAATATTCTAATCTAACATATATGAAACAAGTTGTGATTGAACCCATAACACCAAACAAATTGAAACAAGGTATGTCTAGTTGTAGAGACTTGCTAATTTCAGTTACAGCCTTTTTCACAAGTCAAAGACATCCTCTCAAGCTCACTTACAAGTTACAACCTGATTCTAATCTAACATATGATCCAAAGGGGCTGCAATGCGCTGGCAGTCTGCAGGGTTGCTCATCGATGCGCATGCACATGCGGGGTGTTTGGATCTAGGACTAAACTTTAGTTCCCGTCACATCGGATGTTTATATGTTAGTTAAGAAGACTACATATGAGCTAATTATAAAACTAATTACATCAGTTATGGCTAATTTGTGAGACGAATATATTAAGACTAATTAATCCATGAGCAGCGTATGTTTACTGTAGCATCACATGAGCTAACCATAGATTAAAGCCCCGTTTGGCAGGGCTTCTCCACCGGCTTCAGAAACCGTTTGGAGCCGTTTTCTACCAAACGGGGTAAAGTAAAATAGCTTCACTTGTGAAGCCCCTAAAAATATGCTCTCACAGTGATTTGGGGTGGGATGGAGCCAAAAAAAAAGTGGCTTCTCCCGGCTCCTCCTCCAGGCCCCTAAAAACATGCTTTCACAGAAAAGTCATTTTACCAAACGGTTTATCAAAACCGCTTCAGCTCCACCAGTGGAACTGTTCGTGGAGCTGAAGCAAAAAAAATAGCTTCACTAGTGAAGTGAAGCTCTGCCAAACGGGACCTAATTAAGCTTAATAGATATGTCTCATGAATTAGCCATAACTTATGCAATTAGTTTTATAATTAGCTCATGTTTAGTTCTTTTATTAGCATCTAAACATCCGATGTGACCGAGACTTATTGAACCGCTGTTTTCCGGGCTTGGGAGATAAAACTTTTTTCTTTGGTCCGTACTAGTAGTGCATTTTTGTTGTGTTACGAAATCGGCAAAAGCTTTGTTTTTTTCCTTTACATCTATTGTTATTTGGAAATTGCGGATGGGGTTTCATAGGAACATCTGTAGCAACCGTGAGAGCACACGGAGCTGCTCCCTCCGTCCCGTAATATTTACGCATCTGTCTTTCAAAATTTTTCCCATAATACTTGCACATATAGACACCAGAGGCACACACTCCTAGACTGACAGTCCGATGGGACTAAAAAAACAATCGACTTGTGTCAAAGATGAAAAAGAAAAAAAAAACATCTCAGTCTGGTAACCACACGTTCCAAAATTTGGTAACCTTACTCTGAGAAGGAAAAGGCAGGCCGATGATGTCAAAAACAAGAAAATCTTCTAATTAAGGGATATTTAGGAGCCGATCAAAAAATATTATTTAATATATTTTGGGAGAAGCATAGCCCCGTACTCAGCTTTGATCATGGTAACTAGCCAGGCCGGAGTCCAGCTAGAATATAAGATCGGGCTAAGCAAAGGAGATAAATTAAAAGAGGTCATCTAATCCGGTGATTTAATTGAGAAGACAAGATCACGGAAGGGATGATTACCGTGATTATTTTAATAACTTAGCCGATCAATATTTGGTTTGGTCGACAATTACACTTGGGGTGCACATCTATATACATGTGACATGGCATCGTGTACGTGGATTCTCAGCATGATTTATGGAATGTATATGGACTTGGACGGAACGAAAGGAAGAGCGCTTGAGATGGGAAATATTTTATGTTACCTGGCCGGCTAAGCTACACAAGGAATTAAGCTGACATGTTTTTACGTATACACGTGGTGAAGATATGTGCAGGAATTTCTATCAACCAAGACATGCATGAGGCCACAGGCGTGTCCGCTTGAAAGTTTGGGTGCAGCACGATAAAACTGAAGAGGGCATGTTTGACGGCTTCCAACCAGCTTGAGTCCGAGACGAATACAATATCAGGAATATACGTTGGCCAGTACATATGTACTTTACACGCATGCGGCGATTAAGGAAATAAAGAGACCGGCTACAACGGAAGTCATTTATTTGGTATGTAGTACGGCTTCAGGACTCGTGCATGTTAGATTTTGCCGAGATAGATTGGATGCTTTCGGCAATTCTATACCTTGTACTTGAAAGACTAGCGACCCTATAAATATAAAGGGTTATGGCCTATTGTAGGACAACCAATCAATCCAACATACAAGTTATTTACTTTTTCAGCTTTGGTCACCTTTAGGAGTAGGAGTAGAGTAGATTTCGGCGAGTTCTTCAGCAAGTACGGCTGCATCGATCCGATCGACCTCCACTGCTTGTTGTAAGTACCGTCATGGTTTATACCTCTATTCGTATGGTTGTATCGATCCGGTTGACCCCCACTGCGGCCCTGGTATAAGCTAGTTATCGACTCTTGTTTAATTCAAGTATGGCATGTGTAATTCTGCCTCACACCCCACTGCTTGAATTAAATCAAGGTCAAGTTATCGGCTCTACCTTAGAATGGCAGTCTTTGGTAGATTCATTAAGTTACCGATATTGCTTATTGCTTTCATTATTTATCTAATTACAGCAATATCACTCTGCCCGGTTGAGATTGATTTAGATCGGCCTTATATCTTATTTGACCTATCGTTTGCTAACATAAAACTGATCTAATCTACACCTTAAACGATGAGTTACATTTTATCGGCTGTTTTACATCAATCTTAATCGTGCATAACGTGCGGTTAAGGCATGTTGCGTCTTGAGTAGATCTATTGGTTAACGAGAACCGTTCCATGGCCCGTTATCACGGCCTGTGTGATTCTGCCTCACACCCTACTGTTAGCACCGTGGAGTGGAGATCGTTATTTAGTAGATCTATTCCTGGTAAGGCATGACTTTAACTGTGCGTTATGTCTGAATCGACTGTTTTAGCCGATATCGAGTACTTTCACGAACAGTTCGCATCACGAGATCGTTGAAGTAAAGATAGGTTGAAAGATATGTTAGCCCCATGATCTTATTAGTGTATTACGGCCTGCATGATTTTGCCTCATATCCCACTGATATTAGTAATGAGTTAGGGTCGTCGAGTCTATTGTTATTTCTACGGCCTACATGATTCTGCCTCATGCCCCACTGGTCATGATGATAGATGAGATCTAACATGTCCATTAGATTTATCTTTATTAAACGGTTAAGTGGTGTTGAATTGTCTCTTTATATAAAAAGGGGTTCGGTTACTTATAATCATTGGCTCAGCACAAACCGATCATTGTTGACATCTTATTGCCATTGGTTAATATCTGTTCGATTAATGATATTTATCCTGAATGATAACCGATTCTTCTTACATAACCCCATAAGCTTTAACTGATTTACTCTCATGAATATACTGGAATCGACTATTTAGTCGATCTCCTTTCATATCGCCTCTCATAGCCGTATATTCGGGACTGTCTGGCAACACCGGTAAGTTCCGCCCATAATTACTGATGAACTTTCTCTCCTTGTCAATTGCAGGGTCAAATTGACTGGCACGTCTCGGGAGGATCATGCAGGATCGACCATCCCTGCGCTGAAGCTAGGCGGATCTGCTCCATCGAGCAGACCCTTCCGGCTTGCTGCGTGTGTTCTTGACACGGGACGAAAATTCTGTGTCGACACTTCCCGAAGGTGCTATTTGAACGCTGCTTCGAGCAACCATAAAGCTGAGCTGACAGGATGTCCAAGATAAGGGCAGAAGCGTCATTTTACATCTGTCTTGGTTTGCGTGCAACTGCTGAAATCTAGAAATACAAATATTTCGGACGGAGGTGTTAAATTTAAAGTGGGCCAAATCCAATATTTTATCTAATTAAATCGAATAATTCTAAGGCCCGTATTAAATATTATACGCTATATGATTTAGTCATATACGAGATATTTGATTGAACGTTGACTCGACTAATATATGCGGATCATGTCTGTCTACATTGAGAAGCTAGGAAAAGAATGAGCCACATGAGCATGCGGTGCATGAATTGGTTTTATCATTCAAGCCAATTATGGGAAGGAGTTTCTATTCCTAAATGTGGGAGTTACAGGAGTTTCTGCTCCTAATGGCATGGCAGGAGTTACGGGAGTTTCTACTCCTAATGACGAGAGTTACGGGAGTTTTCGCTCATGATGACAGGAGTTTCTTCTATGAGCGTCTCTTATGTTTCTAACTCTTTCTTCTGCGGATGGCTATGCCCGCTCTGCTTTTTGGCTACAAGATAAAAGCAAAGACAGCATTTAGTCTCTTGTGTCTCTTATGTGCGCTAGACATCAACGCTTCCGCTGCAGCCAAGTCTTCCCTGTCCCGGTTGCTACGAGCACGGGAATAGGGAGAGCAGGCCTCCGAAACCGGCGTCGTTCATGAGTTTATCAACCTCATCTTCAGTGGTGTTCGTGGCTACTCGACTGCTCGACCATACAACAAGACCGGCAATCAGGTTTTTGGGAGCCACTATGCGACTGCTCGATCATACAACAACCTCATCTTCTTCCCAGTGTTCGTGGCGGCAACTGGAGATCAGCACTGCAACCTCTCTGCACTGCATAACCGGCTCTAGTGCCGCGGGGTATGTTGTAGTTCATCCCCTATTTTCAGCGATTAAAATCATGATAATTAGTATCGTCTACATGTTCTTGATACTTAGATCACACATCTACGTGTCTAATGTCACCAATATTTTGATAATATTTTTCTGAATTAAACTAGTACTGAAATTGCCTAAATTTCTAACAGGAGAGAGTAGCTAATATGCAACGGAGATGACAGCTCGTCCCTTTCGATTCAGGGTTCTAGTCCAAATACGATGCAGCAGCTCCTCGGTCCATCTTCTCGAACGCCGTTTAACACGACTCTCACGATAAAACAAAAAGAATAGTGGTTTCCTGTCTACATTTTTATTGTTTTATTTGGTTATTATTGATACAGAAGGACGAGTGGTCGACCTTACTGGTGTTACCGTGGCAGAATATAACCGAGTTCTCAGTGTAAAGCACTATATTATCGAATGTTTAGTTGGGGACACAACATGCCATACCTCAATGTAAAACAGTGCCTAGTGAGGAGTGAGCTAAGGACACGTGAGACCTACAGAAGAAGAAAAAAAGTGTGGCAAAGCTGCGAGAGGAAGTTTAGCCAAGTTTGGCAGAGTACACAGTAGCCAACTAAATATATATGCCCTTACTATCTCGTTTATGCCCTCCCACCATTACAATTCTTCTCAAAAGAATTTCAGAGGGTACCATGCATGCATGAAATCCCCGTGTTTCAAACAAACTACGTTTACATTGGGACAACAAATGTCGATTCCTTTGTCTTCCACTCTAGAATATCAGCTGTATCTGTGCCTACCACTAAAAGTGTATTTAGCATCTTTCTCTTCTTTTGGATCGAACTGCCCTGGTATACGCACATACTCCAAACCTTTTGGGAGTACGAGACCTTGTGATCAAAGCTAAAGTTTGGGGGAAAATATCGGTAAACAATGTGGGCACCGTGCTTTTTATTTTTTTCGCGACTGTGCTAAAGCACGTATTTCATTAAGAGGCAGTATAAAGTGCAATACAAACCTAATACTCGGCAACCAGGCTGGTAATTATAATGAGGATTACCACCTGGAGCCACACAACAGAAACTTACTAGGCTATAGTATATTACGTTGTGTCGTCGGGGTCGACCGACCCCCACGACCTTACGGTACCCTCGTGTACACTAGGATTTTTCACCAGTTATGACCCCGGTCAAAAATATACAAGACCCCGACAGACCAAGAGCCCATCCGACAAACTAATGATCAAGTCAAAAGCGCAGCAGGCCCAGTTGCAGTCCAACTTGATCCCCTTGTACCCTGGTTGCTCCGCTTGTCCAACGGACCAACGCTCCAACTCGGCCTTTTCGGCCTTTCCCCTTCGTTGTGAACTTGTGATGTAGTGACGTCGTTCTTGACTTCACGCGTCTGTGTGGCCGTGCGCCACACGTCTTGGCGAAGTGGCAGCTACCGACTGGCGGGTGAGGGCCGCGAAGCTCTCCACTATTCGCATCAGGCCAATATGTAGACACACGTATATAGTGCAGTTCATTCATTCACAAGAAAAATCGCCAAACTTTTGAACCACGTGGATCACTTTTAGGTTGACCAATATCGAGTTTAAGATCTTTTTTTTCCCCAAATATATAATCGTGCAAATATGTCATTTTGTTGCTTGCATCGGATTAAGGTACCTTCTCCTATTTTTTACTCCAGCAAAATTGTGAAGAAAATTAGTAGTTTTTTTTATGTATGGCTGCTTGCAAATTGTAAAGGGCCGTGCTAGCGCCTAAGACGTCGGCGCGCACCCGCGTGCTGCTATTCCTGCCTGTGATGCTTCGCGCCTCGCGCCTACTGCTGTTGTTGGGTCTGCGCCCGCATGACAGAGATAAGCAGCGATGGATGGGTGTGCGCAGCACGTGCATGCCCACGAGTTAGAGCGCGTGGGGAGCAACACCTGCTGCAACACATTGAAACTATGTGAAACAATTGAAACATACGTTTACAACATATGTGTATAAACACTGCAACGCATAACAATATCCAGATAAAACACTTGTAACATACGTCTAAAATAGGTGAAACATTTGGAACATACACTTGCAATATACGTGTATAGTCACTGCAACATATGCAACATCCAGATGAAACAACTGAAATATTTGGAAACACATTTGCAACATATGTGTATAGCCACTGCAACATATGCAACATCCCGATGAAACACTTGCAACATACGTTTGAAACAGCTGAAACATTTGAAACATACACTTGCAACACTTGTGTATAGCCATTGCAACGTATACAACACCAAATCTACTTTTGCAACGTACATATGAAACGCATGAAACATATGGGTCCAACACGTGCTCATCTACTTGCTGCTGCCCAATGAAGGTTGACGCGGGCGCGGGGAGCGTAGCGCGAGGCATGAGACACGAGCAGCGCGCTGCGCGAGGCGTAGATGTTGTGAGGCACCGGCGGTGTGCGCGGCACGAGGCGCACACGGCACGGGCGGGTTCGGTGCGACCATGCGAGGCACGAGGTGCAGGGCGCACGACGCGAGGCGAGAGGCGCAGGGGCGCGCGGCGCGAGATAGGTCGGACGGACGTCCCGAATTGTAAATGTAAAAAAAAAACTATTAGACGTTAGTGTTTAATTAGGCAGCTAATAATTTAAAAAGCAAGTAAAATACATTGTGAATTTGTTATTTTATTAACTATAATTTTATATTGCCACTTGACCCAGTGGCGATTTATCCTGGCTTCGGTCCGGTCCTTGCGACTACAATAGCGCCAGCAGCACAATCAGCTTCCTGTGCCCGACGAGCGACCACTCGCTTGCCTCCTCTATATATGATCTGAGACAGCAGCTGCATCGGCTGTATTAGAGCCCACCGGAACCAGAGCGAGGGCGATGGGAGGGGGAGCCGTATGAATTCAACGATACGTATCCATACACAAACGAGATGAAATTGGTTCGTCTGTTCAGGAAAAGCTGAAGCTTGGCAAGAGCTCACAGCTCAGTAAAGCTTCTTCGACTGTTCTGGCAGTGCACCATGTTCCTCAGTGCCTGTGCGGCTGTGCTACTGCAGAGCATCATCTACTCCCGGTGCCTGACTGCGGTGACGACGGATTCACAGATCAGCCTGTTCCATAGCAGTTTTGACTTGAGCAGATCAACAAGACAGGCTGGGCCGTAGATTACTTGCGGCCTTGTTAGCCCAGCTCGACAGCAAACAGCTGGACCGAACTCTCTTTCAGAGCAACCAAGTTGGAAGCAGTAACCCTGTCCAACGTGCTTGCTCCACAGTCAGAGAGTCTATCTCTATGTGTACCTAATAATAAAAAAGTAAAATTTTAACCTATTTTTTCTATTCATCTATTTTTTGGTCCGTCTTCTCTAACTAACTTCGTAAATATAGAAATTGTCTCTATCTACGGCTAGAAATCCTAATCTAAATAGATATTTTCTTGTCAACGCTCCTCCGTACAAATACCATTGCCGAGTCTTCTGACCGAGTCCAACTGGCTGGCATCAATACAAAATAGAATAGAACTCCAACACGAGTTCTATTAAACAGACTACTTTTTAATACATACGGAGTATAACAGTAAAAAAATAAGTAAAGAAAAAATAATACTAAGAAATAAGTCATAATAGGGTACAGATACCTTTCCCAAAGCAACTACGTTCATAAATGAGTTCTAATACGATACAAATCTATTTACTGTCGCTCGTAATATTGCCGAATAAGATTTTGATTTTGTTTCATTTACTGTTGCTCGTAATATTGCCGAATACAATTTTGATTTTGTTTGACCCTGAGCCTCCAACGAGGACTCGTTGGTGTGCCGTACCATGGCAGGATTGTTCTTCGTTCTTTACATTAGTATATCTCTTTTCTATTTTCTTCATTGTACGACGGCGTGCCGTGCAGCGCCGCGGCTGTATAAGGACGTGCAGCGGCGCAGGTCGCTGGCGACTTCGCGCCGTGTATCCAGCTCGCGACGGCAGGTTCTACGAGCCTCGCCGGTGTTGGATGGACGTGATCGAGCCGATCAACAAAAAGGCCTGGAGAGTTCAAAAAAAAGACATGGAGGATGGCGTACATTGTCGTGTGTCCCGTGAAACCAACATCCCGCTGGTGCGACCCGCGGCAGCTGTCGGTGTCGGCGTCTGAGAATCTCCATGATTTGCTCATCCGAAAGGAGAACGAAGGTGTCCCTATGCCAAACGCCCGTCTTGGCGAGGACTCCAGCCATGGAAAACCAGGTAATGCGATGGCGGAGTGATGAGTAAAGAGCGACATCTACGCGAAGATTGACGACCGAGGACCGGCGACCGAGTGACGGGCGACGTCTATGTGAAGACGGGCCGGATTCGTGCATGACCGGGACGCAGGGCTCGGCGTGTCGCCGCAAGGTGCGGGACTCAGCATCTGTCGCCGCGGGGCCTGAGACTTGGCGTGTGTTGTGCATTGTTTCAAGGCTCGGCATCCATGCCAATCGGGCTCGGCGTGCACCACCACGGGGCTCTACATTAAGTCTGCCAAACCACTTGCCGGCACGGAGCGGGCGCCCACCCGAATCTCATATCGGAACGCCGGAGCAAGCGGGCGCGGAGAGAACTGCTAGCACAGTGGCACAATGCAGGTAACCTATTTTCTCTGCTCCCTGTTGAATCGGCTAAATATAGGATAGTTTTTCTCCCGTTGTAATGCACGGGTATTTTTTTCTAGTCTCTACAACTAAAATATTCATAATTATTTCATCCACAGGTGCGACACCAAAGCCGCTCGCTCCCATGCATCCCCGGGTGCGACACCAAAGCCGCTCGCTCTAATAAAAAAAGAAAAAAAAGGAAACGCACGATCATAACACGAGCCCTACCAGTTGATCCCGCCGGCCGCTGCCTCCTGGATCCGCCAGACCGAGCCGACCGTGAGCGTCGAGAGCCTCGCCGCGTATCCCTTCACAGGCGTGCTCCCTTCTCAGGGCAGCCGCTATTGGGCCGGCTAGACCGCGTCCACGAGGCCCGGTTCCCTGAGGCGCCAGTCGCCATCGTTCCGTGCATCCCAGCTAGGCCGTGCGGACGCGACGCTGCCCCACCTGGCTGCCTGGCACCGACATCCTTCCTCTCCTGGCGGCTGCGGAAGCTTCGTGCAGCAACCGAGCAGACTAGCGTGGCCCTCGCGGCGACGGCGCACGCTCCTCCTGCTGCTTGCCGTTGTCGCCGCAGCCCGCCCGGCCGCGGGGCTAGGGTTGCGCAGGGCGGCGGCGGCATCTTAGCGCAGTCGAGAGCCTCCAGGGCGATGTCTGCACACGTGAGATTTGTGGAGGGAGAGAGACCAGGCAGCTGCTCCTCCGCTCGGCGGCGGTGGCGGCAAGGGGAGCCATCGATTGCCAACCTACTTCTACCACCGTCTCGCTTGCATCTCCGAAATCTGAATCTCCACCAAGGATTGACGAGAGGTATGGTTTACTGCCTTCTGGATTGTATTCCTGCCTTCTCGATGTCTGATGGCCTATTCCTGTGCTTTCCTGCAGATTGCTGGTCCTCTGTTGCCTCAATGATCGGATCCGTGTTCTTGAGTTTGTATTTGTCATCCAGTCCGTTGTGGTATTTGTCTGCGAAAACGCAGCACGAATCAGAAACAATGCGTGTTTCATGTTTCAGTCTTCATTCGTGTTGGTGTGGATATATTTTCAGATGTGATCTATTCGATGCCCGTTTCAGTTCTCTGGTTTTGGGACGGATGGAAATCACATCAAGTCTTGCTAATGTTTACTGCAAATTGAGTTGGTACTGGGTTATGCATTTGCAGGGCACAAAAAATCATAGGCGCATCAAAGCCAAGCCTGACGCCCAGACGTTGCACTTCTCCGGCACAACAAGCTCGGTCAATGTGTCCTGAGGTCGAACTCCAGTGCACACACATCAGACCTTCTTGGTGCTGGTTGCGTTCTTGCCATTACACTGCTGGATGGCGAGACTCCCTAATTTCCAAAGTCTACAACAAATCAAGGTGAGGGCACTCGACATAATAGGCTGAATGCAATGATAACCACGCACATGATCTGCTTGACCAAATGTCTCAATGATCTAAGGCTTATCTCAACGAAGGATTTAGTATTTGCCTCACATCTCAATTATTTTTTTGTTTGGATTTAAATAGCAACATATTTGACTACTAAGAAATGCTGATAGTGCTGTTATCACACTGCTGGAGCTACGTAACTGCAAGAACTCTTAACTTCCATTTGATATTTTTCACTAGGTAGGAGGAATGGATTTTTCATTGAAAATTTGTATTGTTCAAAGGCAACAATGAACTTGCAGATGACGAAGCCAACAGAGGTCGCTATGCAGTCCAAGAACAATGAACTTACTAATGTTGCTAGCTTGCTTGAGAATCTCCAGCAGCTTAGCATGAACAACTCCTCCTCCATAGCCGCTACCCCCTGCCCTTGCCATAGCCCCCTACCTCACAACAGGCGTGTTACAACAATACTTGAGCTTATTGCTGTTTGTTATTTTTTTTTAAAAAAAAATTGTATCCTCATGCATAATCCAACACTTGATCCAAGGCCGGCTTCTGCCGAGTGAGTGATACACAGACATCTCTGCATCTGAATCCTTAACATCCTTAACTGTATCTCTCGGTGTTTGACGTTGTTGATCTGTATCTCTGTCTTTTCTTTGTATCAGATGATGAAACCTCGAAACAATCTTAGGACACCTTCTGACACAGTGCTGGTAGCTCTGTGAGTGAGAAGGCAATTCTTTTCTGATGATAATGCAAGTGCTCTTAATTTTGCCTTTTATTTTTGTTTTTGGGTATCTTTTGGTCTTTAAAATTGTTTGCTCTAGGTAGGTATCTTTACAAACTTATACTGTCATGTGATCTGTGGTATGTCAATCTAGAATTACCGTCAAATTACTTATGCCAAAAATTGTCTGACTTGCTATGGCTTATGTGACTACACGTATTATACATTTCCTGTTTTGGTCATGTACTCATGTTAGTTTAATCTGATTATATAGACATAGTTGTAGTCCCAATGAGGATCTCAAGACCTACCGATAGGAAGTGCTGTTTGACAATGTAAACAGCAGCTGCTTCTTTCTGCTGCAAGTGTCTATCCTTCGACCATAACCTCTAGTCTGATCTGGGATGGAGCCCCATCTGTAGTTGTTTAATTCAACTGTGGTGTGATTTAAATCGGTCCCTGAGGGGTTATAATAACTACCTGTTAATTTATTAACGTATTTTAGTTTATGAACTGTAATGATATGCTACAGACAAAAAAAAACTGCAATGAAATGAAATTTCGGGCCTAATGCCACGCTTCTGTTAGACATGGCATTGACTAGAGATGCTATGATTAGGCCGAAACAAAGTTGTTTCAACATTAGCATGGCACAATTCTAACGTTAGCACGGCGCAAGATCAATATTGTTCTACAATTAACTTTTGACTTAATATGGTTCGTAGCGTTAGCACGAGCACTATACTATAAGAATATAAATATAAATAATGGGATGACCTCTATGGTTCTGCTGTATAGAATTTTCATCTTCCTGTACACAATCAGTTTGTCCACCAACCAATCTTTATATTGATTTATTTGTGTTCAGTCTGTTCAACTTCAGACATTCATAATTTCAGTCTCACTTTAATTTTATGCAGGAACATGTTCAGTTTGACCATAAGATAAATCTTCAGTTCGAACGTGCTCCATTACATAGCTGAACCATTTGTGCTCTCTTGAAGCAGATCCACTTGGGGCCCTTGTGGAGGTACAAAGGAATGGTGCAAAAGAATTTTTCAGCAGCCGTATAATTTTTCAATTACACCATGGGCTGTACAGGGGGTAAATTCATATACTTGTTGGTGATAAAGCTTTCAAAAATGAATTTGCCATCAAGTTAGATTAGCTCAGTGATGATCCTGTTAATTTCCTTGCGAACATGCTTGTTGAACTTATCCAACATGATGATTATTGATCTGGGGATTCAAACGGCCCGACCATACCATGTAAGTTGCTGCCATTGAAAGGAAAACATTTTCAAGGAGATTGAAAAGACTGAACTTGAGATTGATTCATTGGAAGGTGAATTTATATTTGTGAATATATATTTGAAGAAACCAACATTTCTTATCCAAAAAATTGTAGACTTCTAACAGCCTGATCAAAGGAGCCTTGGACGTCAGATTCGACAATCAATTTATTGTAAAACAGTGGTGTTACATGGCAATAGTGGTCTGATTATGTGATTATCTTTAATCCAATGATTATCTATACTATAATTTCATTGTATCAATACTATTCCGTCTACAGGTGCGACACCAAAGCTGCTCGCTCCATGCATCCCCGGGTGCGACACCAAAGCCGCTCGCTCTAATAAAAAAAGAAAAAAAAAGGAAACGCACGATCATAACGCGAGCCCTACCCGTTGATCCCGCCGGCCGCCGCCTCCCGGATCCGCCAGACCGAGCCGACCGTGAGCATCGAGAGCCTCACTACTTCTCCCTTCACAGGCGTGCTCCCTTCTCAGGGCAGACGCTATTGGCCCGGCTAGACCGCGTCCACGAGGCCGGGTTCCCTGTGGCGCCAGTCGCCATCGTTCCGTGCATCCCTGCTAGGCCGTGCGGAGTCGCCATCGTTCCGTGCATCCCAGCTAGGCCGTGCGGACGCAACGCTGCCCCGCCTGGCTGCCTGGCGCCGACATCCTTCCTCTCCTGGCGGCTGCGGAAGCTTCGTGCAGCAACCGAGCAGACTAGCGTGGCCCTTGCCACGGCGGCGCACGCTCCTCCTGCTGCTCGAACTTGCTGCATTACATAGCTGAACCATTTGTGCTCTCTTGAAGCAGATCCACTTGGGGCCCTTGTGGAGGTACAAAGGAGTGGTGCAAAAGAATTTTTCAGCAGCTTTATAATTTTTCAATTACACCATGGGCTGTACAGGGGGTAAATTCATATACTTGTTGGTGATAAAGCTTTCAAAAATGAATTTGCCATCAAGTTAGATCAGCTCGGTGATGATCCTGTTAATTTCCTTGCGAACATGCTTGTTGAACTTATCCAACATGATGATTATTGATCTGAGGATTCAAATGGCCCGACCGGTACATGTAAGTTGCTGCCACTAAAGGAAAACATTTTCAAGGAGATTGAAAAGACTGAACTTAAGATTGATTCATTGGAAGGTGAATTTACATTTGTGAATATATAGTTGAAGAAACCAACATTTCTTATCCAAAAAATTGTAGACATCTGACAGCCTGATCAAAGGAGCCATGGATGTCAGATTCGACAATCAATTTATTGTAAAACAGTGGTGTTACATGGCAATAGTGGTCTGATTATGTGATTATCTTTAATCCAATGATTATCTATACTATAATTTCATTGTATCAATCAAGACTCGATGTTTCTGTTTGTTCACATTAAAACTTGAAATTTTATATTCTAACTGTTCATGCTAAGTGAGAACTCATGTAATATTGATGATTACCTATAAACAGAATGTTGGTCGTTTTTTAATGATACAACACATGTTCAAATTTGAATTATCATGGTATAGTTTTTTCCCGTTGCAACGCACGGGCAATCACCTAGTAAAATAAAAAAAGTGAAACCAACAGCATCAGCATCATCGTATAAAAGAAGATTTGCATGCAAGTTACCATATGGTCCCAACTCCTAACCATGAACCATGCTAAAAAGAAAGAAAGAAAGATACGGTCCCAACATGTAAAGTTGGCAGGTTTCTTGTGTTCTCGTACTGACCTTTGTAACATATGCTCCAGAATAGCTGGCCATCCTGATCCATAGACCATGCTATTCCACTTCCGACTCATGAAAAATAACACCTGAAATGTTGGATAAACGAAGCCCAATTACACAGTTAAGATTTGTTTTCAGTTATGGCCTGAAGACTCTCCAGGCAGAATAGGCCTATTGTTCCTAGGGAGAGACAAGTGGGTTGGCCACTTGGCCTACAAACCCGCATACAGGCTTAATTCAGCAGGTTGCCCGCGACAAGCCGCAAAACTAAGGGCTCGTTTGGCGCAGCTCCTGGAGGAGCCGGTGAAGCCACGATTTCGAGCTTCTCCGGCTCCGCGCTACAGTGCGCTACAGTACCGGAGCCGGAGCCGGAGCCGCCCGGAGCCCCACCAAACGGGCTCTAAGCCTATATGCGAGTTCACGGGCCAACCCACTTGCATCCCTAAGTGTTCCCTTTATTTCTGGAACACACAAAACTCATCTGACTTTGTAGAAGATGCAAGGATGCATAAGGTCCACTACAGTAACACCAAGAACAAAAGGGTCCAGACAAAATAAATGAAGCAAAGTACACATACTCACCTATGAAAGGAACAAACCTGACCACGGCGATGTGATATCTTTTCTTCAGAGAATGGCATGGATATGGATCAGTTGAAAGCCTGAAATACAGCTCAACAGAATGCCAGAATGTGATTAACACCTAGTGGAGTCAGATATGCACATGAGGTAATCTTATTTCAACGTGAAAATATGTTTCTAAGGTTCTCCATACAAAACATAGGTCACAGTATGACAATTTCTAAAATAATTCAACCAAATGAATTCAGACAGCTCTCATAGCTGCAGCCTTGATGTAGTTGTAGAGAGCTATCACTATCAGGAATGGCCCAAAGAAATAACGAAATGGGACACTAGAGATGTCAGGGGACTAATTTGCTGGACCACAATGCACAATGCCGATAAGAAATTGTCGAGCAATTTGTTTCAGCCAACAAGCACCGTCCTAACTGAAATTAATGTTGGCAAAAGGATGTAGCCTATCGACATGTCCAGTCTCCTTCCACAACTAACAAAGGAAGCTACTTCTTAAAACTCAGGACCCTACATGCTTCCCTCATGTCTCTCGGCCAATGTACGGCTCTTGTGCCATCAGCTGAGGAAGGACTCACGAAACATCATACATAATCTTTTTTATGATCTCTCTCCAACTGATTCCTATCATAAATCTGCCCTTATGTTAACAAGCGCTGGGACTAAGATTATTGCCAAGTGCGTACATTCAACGCGGAGCCACTGCTACAATACAGATCCAATCATCCAACTACCAAGTCACCACTATGGCCTCTGCAAGGACCGCGGTGCACCTACATTTGGGCCAGCAACATCAGATACATAACCACACTGCCTTCATTGTAGAGAACATTGAATTAAGTCTTGCTGCTTGCCAACTAGGCACATCAATAACTACTATGCAAAAGCCGTGGACTATTTTACTTTATTTTATTTTATTTTATTTCATTAAAACATGACATATTTGTTGTCACCCCTACATATTTATTTATTCAACAAAATAATGACTATTGAAGGGCGGGCCTGGTGCAAGCGGTAGAGTCTTACCGCCTGTGACCGGAAGGTCCCGGGTTCGAGTCGCGGTCTCCTCGCATTGCACAGGCGAGGGTAAGGCTTGCCACTGACACCCTTCCCCAAACCCCGCACAGAGCAGGAGCTCTCTGCACTGGGTACGCCCTTTAACAAAATAATGACTATTGACTATCAAGGGTTCCCAAAATTATACGTAGACCTGTATTCTTAAACTGGTCATCTAGAAGCAAATAAGCAAAAGATACACTCTGGTCTAAGTGTCTAACCATTTTATCTTGTTTCCGTTGCATTGAACACACTGGAAAAGGGACAAGATGGAATTCTGCAAATGCAAAATAATCTGCAAATAAAATCACAAGGGGCAGAGGAATGTACATCTTTAATATTTAATCCTCATCGAACAACATAGGATTGGGTGAACTGAACCTGTATAACAGGGGTGAGTAAGTCAGTAGTCATGTTTATATCTCAGAAAAAAAAGGCAAAATGGAAAAACTGGACCTTTTCGTGAAAAACTGGAACTAAGAATTTGTACCATCGAGTCAAAATTAGGCCCACTCCAGTAGGCTGAAGCGATCGCATACCAAGCCAGTAAAGATGGCTCCACCATGTGCAAAACTATGGTCCAGTGCATTGAATTACCCAACCATAGATAGGAACATCTCACCAGGGAAGCTCATGGGCTTGTCCCTTGCCAGCTTGCCATTTGTGATAGCTGAGACCCTGAGATCAAGATGCAAACCCTCCCATGTTCTACCACATATGTGCCTGTATAAATACATGATCACTGAAACAAACCATCACCACACACAAATCGAACTGATTCTGATCATTTCATTGCAAAGACAGGAGTCTGTTTCCTTGATAGAAAGGCAAGTAGCCACCATGATCAGCTCCAAGAAACTAGCTCAACTGTCCAAGAAGTAGCAGGGAATGGGTGTGGTTGCACGAAGAAGGGTCACAACAGTGGACAAGGATCCATCTTGCAGCAGCGTAGTTGCAGGGAAGGGCAACTGCGTTGTCTACTCTTCTGATGGGAAGCGGTTTGAGATCCCCCTCACTTACCTCCACACAAGAGTCTTTGCAGAGCTCCTCAAGCTGTCACAGGAAGAGTTTGGGTACACGAGTGATGAGAGGATCACACTTCCTTGTGATACAGCCGTCATGGAGTATGTGATGTGTTTGCTGAGGAGAGAAGCCCCCGAAGATGTCGAGAAGGCACTCAGTTCCATAGTGATACCTTGCCACCATCAAAGCAGAATGGTGCAACCATCCAGTGGATTTAACCACCAATTTGCTCTGTCTACCTCCTGAAGATGAAGACACCAGGGCTTTCAGCTTGTTTTCTCTCCTTTTATTTTCTCCCATTCCATCTTTTTTGCCCAGCTGTACCATGGAGCACGGTTTTTGTGTAACGTTTTTCCATGATATGCTGTGGTTGTACAAATGGAATGTAAAAATAATTACATCGTGATTAGAAAAGGAGGAATCAAGCTTGCATTGAATAAATACTGACTCCAGTTAACCAAAGATCTAGCGGAAGTCCTTTTTCTTGACTCAATTTATTCAAATCAACCAGACTCATCCTACCCAAAAATGCGTTCACTGTAACAAAACTTTCTTGACTCTAGTTATTTGAACCAAGCAGCACCATTCTAAGTCCTAACCAAATTTATATTTGCTGTAATAAATGTAAATCAGAGTTAACTAGTAGCAAGTGTCGTTTTTCTTGACTCAAGTTACTACATCCTAATGGATACAACAATACATAGTATTGGACTAGGACTATACCAATGGCTTAGTTGCCTTATTGCACAATTACAAAGAGTGAAATCCAATGCAACATTGTATAAATGAACATTTGTGTGCAAGTTACAACTGTATGTGTTCATTACCTGTGCATACAATTCCAACATGTAAGTTGGTAGGTTTCCTGTGTTCTTGTACTGACCATTCTAACATATGATCCAGAGAAGCTAGCCATCTTGATCCCTTGATAATACTATTCCACTTGAGATTTACTGAAAAAAACTCCTGAAATGTTGGAGAAAAGAATTATACATTAAAATATGTTATAAAGTATCATCTGAAAACTCTAAAAAATAATATAGTTTTTTTCACATCACAAAAAAGGCATAGATGAGTTGAGAGCTGGAGTGGAGTTACATATGCACGTGAGATAAGCTTATTTCAACACAAAAATATTGTCATAACTCATAAGGTATATCATACAACACTGGTCAAAGTACATACGATTTAGAAAAGAAATGGCCAAAATGGTATTCAGATAACTGCAGTCTTCTTGAAGAGACCTACAAGGAATGGCAGGAAGAAACAAAGAAATGAGGGCATGTGAGATGCTGTTGACTAACTGGACACAACGTACAATGGAGATAAGAGATTGTCGAGCAAGTTAGTTGAACCACCCAGCACCGTCCTAACTGAATTAATGTTGCCAAAAGCATGTAGCCTATTGACATCTCCAGTTCTCCTTACACAACTAACAAAGGAGGCTACTTCTTGAAACTCAGGACCCTACATGTTTCCCTCATGTCTCTTGACTATTGTATAGCTCTCTCATCATCAGCTGAGGAAGGGCTCATGAAGCATCCTAGATAACCTTTTCAGTGGCCAGTCCTCAAAATGATTCTTTTTATAAATATGCCCTTATGTTCACAAGAGCTGGGACCGAGATGATTGCTGATTAGCTGAATGCTTATATGAACGTGGAGCCACTAGAACAGAATACCGGTTCAATTATCCAACTACCAAGTCCCTACTATGGTCCCTGCAAGGACCGCAGCGCACCAAAATTTGACCCAGAAATATTGGATTCATAATTGCATTGCCTTCATTGTAGCAAACACTGCATTAACAGATCTATGGCCTTGCAGCTTGCCAACTAGACACATCAATAACTACTGCAGCAAATGCCATGAACCATTTTATTTTATTGAAACCACATGGACCTTTTTCCTGTCACCTATGCATATTACCCAAAGCCATTATAGTATCCTTATACCTCACCCACAGGCCATCAGTTTTAAACTGGTCATCTAGGCAGAAAATTAGCAAAAGATATGCTCTGGTCTAAGCAGGAGCTTTAAGAAAGAAGTTTATATAGATAAATGCTGGCCGGTAAAATTCTACATAGATGTAAACAAATTCAAGAGAATGTTTTTGCTGATTTGCAAGCTTGTTATCTTGTTTCCATCATGTTGCGATTGCTGGAAAAGAGGGGAGAAAATCAGCAAAGGCAGCATGAAATAGTTTCTGCAAATAAAATCATAAATGGAAGAGAAATTTACCTCATTTGACAATGGAATCCTCATTAAACAACACAGGATAGGGTGAATTGAACCTATATAACAAGGGAACATAAGTTGTTATCACATTTAATATCTCAGAAAAAGCAAACTGGAAAAACTGGACCCAGCATTTTGTAGAGTTTGTTATGAACAGCTCTTGTATTGAATAATAGTCCCATGGGGGCAATATATAGGAGTACATGAGTGCGTATAGAAAAGGACTTTACTAATTTTAATGTATACATAAAACACTCTATAATCCTAACACCATTAAGTCAAAATCAGGTCCACCCTGGTAGGCAGAAACAATCACATACCAAGCCAGTAAAGATGGCTCCACCATGAGAAACAATGGTCCTGTGCTGCTGTGCATGGAATCTCCAACAATTGATATGAACATCTCACCAAGGAAGCTCATGGGCTTGTCCCTTGCCAGCTTGGCATTTGTGGTAGCTGAGACCAAGATGCAAACCCTCACAAATCCTACCACATATGTGCCCTATAAATACACGATCACTGACACAAACCATCACCACACACAAATCAGATCATTTCTCATCATTTCATCTCAAAGACAGGGGTTCATTTCCTTGTTAGGCAAAGGCAGGTAGCAACATGATCAGCTCCAAGAAGCTAGCTCAGTTGTCCAAGAAGATGCAGGGAATGGGTGCAGTTGGGAGAAGAAGGGTCACAGCAGTGAGAAAGGAAATCAACCCATCTTGCAGCAGCATAGTTGCAGGAAAGGGCAACTGCATCAGTCTACTCTTCTGATGGGAAGCGGTTTGAGATCCCCCTTTCTTACCTCCACACGGCAGTCTTTGTAGAGCTCCTGAAGCTGTCACAGGAAGAGTTTGGGTTCACAAGTGATGGGAGGATCACACTGCCTTGCGATACAGCAGTGATGGAGTATGTGATGTGTTTGCTAGGGAGAGAAGCCTCTAAAGATGTTGAGAAGGCGCTCCTGAGTTCCATAGTGATGCCTTGCCACCACACAAGCAGGATGGTGCAACCACCCAGTGGAGTGAACCAGCACTTTGCTGTGTGCAGCTCCTGAAGATGAAGACATCCATGGCTTGGAGCTTGTTTCCTCTCTTTTTTCCCTTCCATCTTTTTTTCCCAAAGTACCTTGGAGCACGGTTTTTGTGCGATGTTTTTCCAATGGTACACTGAGGATGTACAGATGGAAGCATGTAAAGACAATCACACTGTGATTAGAAAAGAAGGAATCAAGATCACCATTGAGACAATAAAGTAGTGTTGATGTAGAACCTACCAAAGAAGATACTATGATGTTTGCACTCTAAAGTCAGAGCTGGCAAATGGTCTAGTACTCTAGCGAATAGCAGCTTTCCTTTTTCATTAGCCCTCTACATGTAATGGCAACAGTAAATAAAAGGGTCTATTTAAATGGGTTACTACAGCGCGCAGAGTTCTAATCTGTAATGAAGAAATTTTGTTCAGATTCAGCTCCAGCACACGAAAACGCTAACTGTCACAGACTGGCTGATTCAGTTTGGTGCTAGATAGTCCCAATTCCTAACACACGAAATTAGTTCATACCATAACACACTGCGCTAACTGCTGAATGTTCAGAAAGTAAACCTGAATCAGAAATAACTGATGGAGGATACCTAATTTGACTTTATCTTACTAAATCTCGGTTTCTAAACAACTACGCCCATGTGTGCAGATATCAGCTCATCATCCTAGAAGAGACAATGCGGAGACTCTTAGCCAAGGAAATGTGAGAATAGTACCACTCAAAGCCTACAATGAAGGAAGGAGGGAGGGAGAGAGGGAGGGAAGGGCGCCCTCGCACCGGTATGCACAGTCGCAAAGACTCTTCGCCCTCCCCTACCCGCAGACGCCAATCACCGGGCGCCGACGCCGACGCAGACGCCGCGTACCGTACGCCTCTTCCAATTCCAACGGTGCTTCAGGTCCGGGAATCTAGGCTCTGTTCGCTCGAGGCCTGCGAGCCAGAACCGGTCTACTTTTCCAGCCATGAAAGGATATTTTTCTTTCACAATACGAATCAATTACGACAGCAATAAGTTCTACCTAACTTGAGCTGAAACGGAAATCGAAAATAACGGGTGGGCCTTCCCGGACTCCTCGGTTAATAGGACAGTCATATTAGGCGGTCCAATAAGTCAGGGTACTTCTCTGTATCACAGATTACAAACGCCTCACTTAGTACCACATCATGGATGAACAACATCTGTAACAGTAGAAGTGGAAATAAAAGCAAGGAAAGCGCATCAGCACAATTCATACCTTTCTCGTCCTTTTGGCTAAGATCAAGTGCAGTATCTGTTCTTATCAGTTTAATATCTGATATGTGAGACACTGTCTCACAGTGATATATTAAATTTATTTTTTCTAGGGAAAAACCTATCATGGTAGCTTGCTACTGGGGCTTCAAGTGTCGCTCTAGCGCTGCACTATTGCTTGAGCTGGCACACCCCTACCAAAGCAATATTAAATTTTTGATTGTGTGTCCAGTTTGATCTAGTTGTATAATCGATTGCAACTAACTTGGTTGATGCTTGTCAGGTTCAGTATTTAGGGAGCAGGGCAGATGGATCTTTCTACTTTCGGGTTGTTCAGAATATGCTTGGATATCTATGATGTGCTGTCAGTGTATATATATGTGACACGACAATTAATTTTCAGCTCAAATCCACAATACAAAAGCCCAGTTATGTAGGATGTCCACTGCTCTCAAACTGACCAGAAAGGGCATCCAGAAAAATCTAAAGTTTTCACAAACTGAAACTGCTCTGCTGCTGCTGGTGGATCTGGAAGATATATACGAGTATATAGCTAACGTGAAGGAAAGTTTTCAAATTGAATCAACTACATGTTTAATGTTCAATGTTTAATGATGTGATACAATAGTGTAAGATTTGGAGCATATATGACATGTAAGAATAAATACCTGATGAAGATTTGGAGTTGAGGTGAAGGGGTATTCAATTGTGCAAGTGCAACAGGAACACGTCGGAAATAGGATGCCTGAGGTCTTGGTGCGGTACACGGGAATTTTTTTTCTTCTCTTCCTACGTTTTCCCTGTAAAATTAAACTGATTCCTGTGAAATTTCTGCATTCCAAACAACCCTTACTGTCTTGATCCTCTTGACTGTGTAGATGGTATAGCAACAAGAGTGCAAGTAATTTCAGTACAAAATTCAGTGGACGACGACAGGAGCAGAACTAGAACTCGCGTGATGTTGTGCTGCGTGCCATTGCGTGCGTCTCTGCTCTAGTAGGCCGACTTGGGCCTTATATGTGGGCCAAAAGTATGGGAACTTGATAGCGTCTCCAGCTGAAAGTGAACTAGCAGTTCAACAACTAGACAATCAACTGCCAATTCCAGTTTCGTGGATGCTTTTGATGCAGATGTTTTTTTTTTAATTCAACACCGACTGATTGATATTTGATACTTGTCAGCTTCAGTGTTTAGGGAGCAGGCTAGTACATGTACAATTCGAATTCGTGGCGCTACTGTTTCCAAAATCTGCTTCAGAGAGTTCAGGTGGGGATCATTCTGCTTGTATAATTCATTTCTGTTTGTCAGGGTTGTAGACAATTCCATATGTATTTACACATTTTCAGAATACGATTGGTGAAATATATGCTGTGCTATCAGAGTTCTGAGTTCAGAATATGATTTGGATATTTATGATGTGTTACCAATAATTGTCAGATCAGCCGTTCAGCTTCAAGCCCTCAAGTAACTGTGTTCTAATACAAATGTCCACAATACAAGAAATTCCAATTCTGTAGGATATCCACTACGAAACTGACCAGAAAGGGCATCCGAAGAAAATCCGTTTTTCCTACTCCAGAAATCTAAGTATACACAAGCTGTTCTGCAGCTGTCCTGTGAAATCTGACTTCATTGGCATGGCGGCGAGATCGGCACCGTGTGCTGCTGCATGACGAGCACGGAGCCCATCTCCAGCGACTCGTTGGACGCCAGGATCTCTCCCACGGGCCCTATCTCGCTGCCGCCCTCCGCCCACCGCTCCAGCCCGGCCATCAGCTCCACCGGCTGCCGCCCGCCCCGCCCCAGCACCACCAGCGAGAACATCCCGGCCATCCCTTCCAGCGTCTCCACCACGTCCGCTGGGTTTTCCACCACCTTCTCCACGTACATGGCCAGCTTCCCGCGACGCGTAGTTCTCGTAGAACCGCCACAGGAACCGCTCGTCCACGTCGCCCTCCTGGAACGGCACGTCCAGCTCGTCACCGCCGGCCTCCGCCGGCGCGCGGGAGGTGGAGGACGTGACGGTGTCGTACGTGCTGCGCTTCACGAACCGGAACACCGTCAGCCCGATGGCCGGGTGCTCCACGAGCCGGCACGCGAACGACACCGCCTCGCGGTCGTCGGGCCCGCCCAGGAACACGGCCGCGATCACGTGCGTCACCGTCCGGTCGCTGCACGGGTGCACCAGTGTCCTCCCGGTCTCCGGGGCGATGCCGATGGGCGTCTGGAAGCTGGTGCCGCTGCACCGGTACGGGCGGTCCACGAGGAGCCCCACGGTGCAGGGCGCCCGCTCCAGCACGTCGTGGTTCAGCTTCCACCGCTCCTCGAGGCGGCACGCCATCTTGCCGTCGAACCGCTGCTCCTTGTAGCAGGGGAGGAGCAGCAGGACCGGCGTGCGCTTCCTCCGCGCCGCGGCACGCGACGGCCGCGTCCCGAGACGCGCCGAGGCTCACCACGTCGATCTGGCGGAAGAAGATGCCCGTCGTCTTGGAGAACACGTCGACCACCATGTTCATCTGCGTCACGGGATCGGGGCCGCCTTTCCCCTCGGCGGCTTCGTCGCCCCGCACCTGCTGGTGGTACGGCGTCCGGGCGGATCGGTCGCGGGGGGCCTCGAAGAAATGGAGGACTGGGACGGCCGGCTGCTCCTGGGGCGTGATCACCAGGAGCTCCACCAGGCTTAGGACGCCGGGCGCGGCGTGCGCGCTGTGGGCGCAGACGAGCATGCGGCAGCTCCTGCTCTGCGCCCAACGATTCCATGGCCTGGTGCCTGGTCCTGTACTCCTCCTTTTCCCTGCGCAGAACCGCGGCGGCGGCTGGCCCGGCGATGACGGTGCTGATCAGGTTGCCGATGATCATCGCGTACAGCGCCTGCTCCGCCCACACCTGCATCGCCCGATCGACCACCACGATTAGATAGATAACCGTGCTAGCTCGCCTGGTATACGGATATGGAGCATGATTATACTAGGACAGTACTAGCTACCAACCCCTTCCGATTTGGCGAACTTCATGTTCATGGTGTCAACGTGTCCCTTGACGTTGAGCAGGACGCTGTAGCGGAGCGCGTCGGAGATTGGGATGTTGAGGTACGTGGAGGCGGACGCGGCGCCGATGGCCTTGGCCACCAGGCCGAGCAGCGTCAGGAGCAGGCCGGGCACGATGATGGCGCCGGACATGGAGTTGTAGTCGAGCCTCATCCCGATGGTGGCGAAGTAGAAGGGCAGGACAAAGCCGTTGACGGGGGGCCACAAGCGCGTCGGCGACGGACCGTGCGGCGGGGCCTTCCCTCGGGAACGCCATCCCCAGCGCGAGGCTCGTCGGCATCCCGTCGAACCCCAGCAGCTGCTGGATGTTGCTGATGAACCAGATGCCGAAGAGTATGGCCACCAGGTGGCGGGTCCTGACGTGGTGCTGCCCGACGTTGCGCTGGTTGATGCGCGTCACGAGGGGGCGCACCTGCCACACGGCGACGCCTGCCACGGCGAGCGCCAGGAAGCCCTTCTTGATCTGGGGCGAGGATGTGGTACAGGTCCTGGCTCTTCTCCTTGGCCAGCGCCGTGGACGACAGGACGGCGTCGCCGACGACGCAGATGAGGTTCGTGATGATAGCCGCGGCGACGAGGAGCCGCCCGTTCTCCGTCACCGTGAGGTTGAGCTCAGCCGGCGACCCGCGCGACGGTGATGGACGAGGTGTTGGTGATCGCGAGCATGAGGGTGGCGGCGAGAAGCTCGGGCGTCTTCACAGGGGAGTGCATCATGCTGCCGTACATCCCGGTGGACACGATGGCGGCCACGAGCAGGCTAGCGGCCACGGTCGCGTAGGCCAGGGCGACGCACCGGTGCGTGGCGTTCCGCAGCGCGGCGAGGTCCAGGTCGAGGCCGACGAGGAACATGTACACGACGCGCGCCGCGCAGATGTAGCCGCCGTACATGTCCTCGACGTCGTCCACGTCCACGTGCAGGATGGCGTTGCGCAGGCCCATGCCGCCCACGGCAACGCCGGCCTGAAATTGTTAAAGCAGATCCGCCATGCACAGCAGTTTCAGATCGAGCGTCCTGGAAGGTAGCCGCGGATCGAGATTGGGGAGACACGCGCGTACGTACGAGGATCTGAGAGACTGCGCTCGGCTGGTTGTAGCGTCGGAGGAAGAGGTGGATGAACTTGGCGAGGAAGATGACGGCGAGCGCTTGGATGATAACGAGGAACAGCATGTCAAGGGCGACGCCGGGGACGCGCGTGGTCACCAAGGGGTCGATCTGCGGGCAAATGTTGAAAGATCTAGCCATTGTGCAGCCCCGGCAGTCGGCCGCCGCCGCCGAGGGCCCCGATCGAGTGCTAGATAGCTCAGCTTGCTCCGGAACGGAACTTCTCCGCCAGTAGGTACGGCGATCGGCAAGCAGGCTCGTCTCCTCAGGCAGGCAGTCGTGTAAACGGATTCAACTCCGGGCGTACTGCGGCGAGCGAGCATGCAGCGGTCTTGCATGCGGTAGCTTGGTTCTGGGCATTTTCCGTCCATATTGGAGGGACGGCCATGACTTTCGTGGCCGTGGCCCGGAAGACGCTCTGAAATAGCCGAATAGGCAACCACCGGCGCTTGCTTGCTTGCGTGTCACCTGAATTGAACGGTATCGAGAATGTCTATATCACACACTCTTTTTTTTTTCACCTAGCACACGAATTTTGTAAAACATCACATAATACATAATAGAACATTACACAATACATAATAGAACATCAGAGCATCTATTTGGTAGTCGGGTATTATTCGTGTGTTTTTTTGGCCAACTAGCACCCGAATTCGTAGAACATCACTTGTGCACCATGCGAACATCGCGAAAAACATCATAGAACATTACTGACCGAGTATCATAGAACATCACATGTATACTATACGAACATCACAGGTATACTATAGGAACATCAAAAAATTCGTGTGTGAGATGGGTGTAAAACACATGGGTGTTGTTTAGCATTCTTGTTTTGAATGCTTTGATTCTTTTTTTTTTGAGGATGCAACACTTTGATTTGGGCACCTTAATTATCATTTTTGTGTATTTTTGTTTGATGGGCTTTTATTTAGGAAGGATTTTGTTTTTTCTCTATTATTATTAGTTAACTTATAAGGTTACACGGACATATGCACCTCCATGTCCGGAGTTGGCGTCGCCTACAAGGGCTTCTCCAGCTCATATAAATAGATACTCCATTTGTTTCAAATTATAAGTTAACTTAGATTTTTTAGGTACATAATTTTATTATAAATCACGATTACGCTTTGTCTAAATGCATAGTTTTACTATGTAACTAAAAAACTAGAATAACTTATAATTTATAACGGACGGAGTAGTAAAAAAGATTACTCCTCTAATGGTTTGTCTCTAGCATATTGCTTAAACTATGTGGGTCACATATATACGATTTTTAACGGTCCAACATCTCTTGCGCATGAATAAAGCACGGATCCAACTTCTCACAATACATTCTCTATCTGAACTGGCTTTTGAAGAAGAGAGTGGCGGAACAAGAAGTTTTAATTAGAGGGCGGCTAAACATGGTCGAAACCCCGCGAACTAGCTAGCCGGATGGTGGTGCCAAGGACATGTCGCACATGTTAATCGTGAAGCCGTTAGTCAGGGCATGGTGGATCACTTGTGTGTCAAGGAGGTCCAGCAACAGGTTAGTGATCTTTGGAGAGTGTGGCCTAGACTGAGTGCATGTCCGTACTATTTATTGCATTGCGTTAGGGGGGGGGGCATGGCCCCTGCTAGCCACCCTCGGTTCCGCCACTGAGAATAGATAGCACATCTTCCACCTTCCCTCATTATTTATGGAGACACCCTCACTCCTAAGAGGTGATTCTCCATTGAAAATAGGGAACAACTCCGTATGTCAATTTATAGGTGACGTGGAAGTGAGAGAAATCTAAAAAAACAATATGCTAGCGACCAACACCTCACTAGTCTAATTGCGTGGGCCCTGACACTGGCCCACACGCGAGCTACCACCCCGATCACTTTTCTCATCTCATGCTTGCATTTGTCGAACACCCACTTTTGATTTCCCCTCCACTTTATGTCACCAGGAGCGAATCGAAGAGGACGGTAGCCAATGATTTGGGGTAGGACCACGATGCGGGGAAGAGATGGAGGTGGGCGGTATCACATCACCTTCTCATGAAGAAGAAGAGTGCGACTAGGATGAGACACCAATTCTAGTGTCATGGGCTCGTGGCTACTAGACATGAGCTTGAAGCCAAAGGACATCAATGAGGACAAGGTGGCTAGGGAGGAGAAGGGCTAGGTAGCAACGTGAATGGCTATGGAAGAGGAGGCAGTGATGAGATGTTAGAGAGGGGAAGAATGATGCGGTGATGACATATTGGTGATGTGGCAGAGGTTGTGGCGACATTAGGCAGTGTCTCAGGAGTTGAGGAAGATAAGGCCAATAAGTTTGGGAGGTGATTTTCTATAATATTAATAAGTTTGTTTTTGCAAAAAAATATTTGTCTAAATCAAAATTTGTAAAACTATACTACTACCGTCGATTGAAGTGATGGCAAATACATGCCGCTAATTAAGCTAGCGAAATTTTGGTTACCACCCATTTGAATTGGTGGAATTTCTTTTTTGTACAGGCTCATCTTAAAAAATAATAACTTTTAAATATGAACTCAAATGAAAATAAAATTATATGAAAAATATAGAGAAAAAAGAGACCTACAACATAGTTTTTCCTTTGTTTGGATACCTAACAAAATTGCTACAATGTTCAGATCTGTATTTGTTGATTTGAGCATTAAATTGACTATTTAGGTTTTAAGATGCCTTTAAACGAAAATATTGTAAACTACAAATTATGTCTCTCTCTGCTCAAGTGTACTCATCCCATACACATCCAATGGCAGCGGCGATGGGAAAAAATGGTATGACTAACAGATGAAATGGTTGGGCTGGCAGCTCAGCTAGAAGGGCCAAAGACTTTTGGCCCATTTGGTAGCTTTGCGGTTGCAGGCCAGGCAGATGGAAGTGGTCAGTTGGAGGATCTATCTCAGCCAAGCATCCAAATTCCAATTCACCTAAGATACGTAAGGGTCTGATTGGTTGCTCGCATTGCGGTAGCCAGCATAAGAGTCTAGTATTAGATATCTAATCCAGCATAGTCTTATGCTTCAAAGCAGTGTTTGGTTGTCTTGCGTTTCAATTTTGCACAGCATAAAACACTGTTTGGTTGCCCGCATTAGACGTTGGAATGCATAATCGCCTGTGTTTAGTTGATTGCATAACATGTATATGGGCATCCATTCTTATGATATCAGTAACGTTACCCTTTGACCATTTCACGACCGTACCGTCTCCTAGCTCTTCCTCTCGCAGTCTCTCGCTCACCGAATCTCTCTGACTCTACATGAGAGCCTCCAATTCACGAATCATCCCTGTGTTCTCCTACGCTACATCAGAGAGCCTTGGACCGACTCGAGCTAGCTACTAGACTACTAGTGCTTGACTAACCTAGCCAAGCCACTTTCGTTCGCTTCTTCACCTGCAATCAAGGCAGTAGTTAAAAAGACTGCCTTTTCTTCTTCTTCCCCCTGTCTGAAGGAGGTTTGGTTTCGGTTATTCAGATCAGTAGTAGTAATAGGAGTATTAGCAGAGCAACGATGGTTGGTCTGGTCGTGAGTCTCACGACTTCATCCTCTGCTGAGCTGCTGAGCTGCGCCTGTTCCATGGACTACCTTGGACCACCCTCCTCGACATCTTCAAGGCTACTCTTCCTCGGTGGCCTGTGTGTGTGCTGGGGGCGTGCTGCTTCACGTGCTTCCGTGCGGCAGGGGCTGCGACGGCGTGCTCCTCGGCGGCCCGTGCGGTGACGACGACGTCGTGGTGGCAGCGTGCTCCTCCACGTGCTCCCATGCGGCGGGGGCGGCGACGGCTTGCTCCCAGGCGGCGGGGCGGCGACGGCGTGCTCCCATGCGGCGGCGGCATGCTCTTCAGCAGCCCGTGCGCGAAGGCGGCGTGCGGGTCAGTCGCTGGCACGAGCTAAGAGAAGGTGCGTGGGGGCACTGCACAGCGGGTGCAGGCGCTTGCACAGCGGCTGCAAGGAATGGAACGTGGCCTGCAGAGCGGGTGCTGGGGCTACTTGCATAGCTGGATACGCCAATTTTGAACGTATAACGGGATGCAATTCCAGGTTGCTTTGAGGAGAGTGCTATGCTGCATAAAGTCTTGTACAGGTAATCAAAGAAAGCCAATTTGTATTATGGGAGCCAGTTTAAGGTGCTTGGATCGGGAAACAAAGCCTCAAAACGAGAGCTGCTGGAGTCTCAAAAAAGTCATTAGTCATCGCGGTCATTTTCACAAGTAGAGGAGAGCAAGTCAGATGTCGGTCCCAAAGGTTTTTAATTCCCGTAGAAACTTGTTGGTCCAAAAAAAAAAAAAAGCGCCAGCCAAGCCGCCGTTGAAAGAAACGCCTGGCCGCCTGCAGGCTGCAGTGAGCAGTCCACGGAAATTGACCGGCCGGCGAGCTCCGTGTCCATCCACTGTTCCTCTACCGCGCCCGCGCATGCAGATGCAGCAGATGCGATGCTTCGGAACTCCCTTTCAACGCGCGACCGATCGATCCGCTCGTCCGGGGAGCCCGCCACGAGTGAGGCGAGGTGACGGACGAGACCGAGCGCAAGGGCAGGCAGGGCAGCGGGACGGATCGCGCCGCGTCGCGTCGCATCGTCATCGTCGTGGTTGGTGGTGGTGTGCGGGAAGAGGGAAGCTTAGCCGTTAAGAGAGCGAGCGAAACAAGGAAACCAAGCGCGGCACGCGCGGCGAGGAGCCTTCGCCAACCACCTGGGGGCCGGGGCCGCCGTCGCCGTCAGCCGCGTGCCGGACGGATGGTTTGCATTTATGTGCCCGGCACAGCGCAGGTGAGAAGCCTGGCGGTGCATGCTGTTCAGCTGTTGCCTGGTTGCTGCTGCCTCCCGCCCGGACGCTTTTGCGTGCGTGCGTGGGCGCGTTCCACCGACAGCGAGGCTCTCCACGTCAGACGCACCTGCGAAAGCAGCCGCGGGCGCACGGCTGACCTGGCGAGCCGAGCGCAGCCGTGGGCGACGCGACGCGAGCCAATGGTCACCACGTCCACAGTCGCCGGGGGGCACCAAAGTCTCCAGCAAGAACAACGCGTCCACCAGAACAACCTATAAATTTCCAAACGCGGCGCGTCACAAAAAGTCCGTCCGCAAAGTCGTCCTCGTCTGCTGCTGTGTCATCTGCTCTGCTACGACTAAGCCGGAGCTCCCACCGTCAGGTCTTCTTCCCCTTTCGTGTCCTCTGCCTGCGCGCGCACCGACAAACGAGCGAGCAATCGTCATGGACATGGAAGCGGCCTCGTTCTTCGGCGCCGCCAGCGCGTCGTTCTCTCCCGCGCCGTCGTCGTCCAGGTCGCGCGGCGGCAGGGGCATCTCCCGCGTGCCGGCGCGCGTCGCCGGAGCGGTGGTCCGCAGCCTGCTCACCTTCGTCTTCGCGTCAGGTCGGTGGATAGATTTTCGACTTGCCTCTGTTTCGTTTGATCGATCGGTTCGGTTCGATTCATGTGCTCACTGCGTCTCCTTCCTCCGTCGTCGCGTGTTACCGCTACTGATTCTTCTGTTGCCTTGTTGGTTTGTTGCAGTGGGCATGGTTCTCGGGGCCGTCACGGGCGCGCTGATCGGGCTCGCCACGGAGAGTGGCCTGGTGCGCGGCGCCGGCATCGGGGCCATCTCCGGCGCCGTCGTGTCCATGGAGGTCGTCGACTCCTCCGTCGCCATCTGGCGCTCCGACGAGTCCGGGATCTGGAGCGTCCTATACGTGGTAAGTAACTGCACTGATGACCACCTAGCGCAATAAGCACCCGAATAATCAATCAGTTTCGCCATTTCATATCCAATCCAATCTCTTAGTAAACAATTTGTGCTAAATGTTTCAGCTTGATGTCCTCTGGAGCCTACTGACTGGCCGCCTGGTACGCGAGAAGGTGGACCCCGCCGTGCAGAGCGCCGTCGACAGCCAGGTAAGCACAAACGATCTTCTCACAGTCCAGTATCATCATGTCGATCGACAAGGCTCTCAGGTCTCCAGCCCAAGCTAACGTGTTCTCGATCGGCCGCGCAGATGAACGCCGAGGACTCGGGGGACGACATGGCGTCGCCGACACTGGCGGACATGTTCGAGACGGGCGGCGCCACCGCCGCCGCCGCCAAGGGCATGCCGGCCCGCCGCCATCGCGGCGCTCCCCGTCGCGGCCTTCACCGAGTGCACCGTCGCGGACGCCTCCGGGGAGCCCATCGGCTGCTCCGTCTGCCTTCAGGACTTCGAGGCCGGCGAGACGGCGCGGAGCCTGCCGGAGTGCGGGCACACGTTCCACCTGCCGTGCATCGACGTCTGGCTGCTCCGGCACGCGTCGTGCCCGCTGTGTCGCCGCGCGGTCTAGGCCGCTGCGGGCGCGCGCGTTTCGTCAGGGTGTCTTTCGGCGACCGTGCGCCTGCACATCACACGTGTCCCGGACCAGGAGCAGAGTGTACTAGCCTAGTAGCAGGACACCTTGGTTGTTCTTTTCTTGCATACCTTGATTTTTTCTGTTTTTTTCTTCTTCTTCGTGTTGGGCACGCGTGTACAGATACAGTACGTGGCTCACACTGTCACACACACGATGTGGATGTAAATATTTATTTATAGAGGTGAATGTTGTAAATAATGTAATAGTTGTAGAATTGAGATTTTGTATGATCACTAGTGTATAACACGACTACATACTGTGCTCTACCGGCTGGTGACAGAAGCATGTGTTGTTTGCACACCCACACCACACGGTGCTCCAAGACGCAAAATTTAGTGGTCAGTTCGGCTGGGCTGAAACGATCGTATACTATCGTGGATTATTACTGCTGGCTGGTTTAGTGTGAGAGAAGAATACTGTTCTGGCTGGAAATTTACGACCAAGCGAACAGGACGGGTAGCTCCATCCGTGAAAAATGTTGATGTTCATTGTTGTGGACAGCCAAACTAATCGCGGTTAGTTACGTCCGGTTGCCGGAAGATGGCACAATTGCACCAATATCTTCTAGTACTACTCCATTGAAAAAGTATACTATCTAACTTTCAATATCGTGGAACTGCATTTGAAGAAGAATTAGTCATATTATTTGTTACACTTCAATTTTTTTGGATCCTGAGACGTGATTGGGAAACACAACAATATTTTTCTGAAGTTCTAAAAATTTTGCCAACCTTTGATAACGAGCTTGGAAACAAAATTGATTTTCGTTTAGGAAACAAATTCTCAAGTCAAATGAAAGAATCATAGGTTTATAAATTTGTTTGGTGCATCATGACACATTTAAAATGTCTGTATGTATGCTTAGAAAATAATTTCATGTTTTTGTTTTGTGTTAGGAACCTTTTTGTTTGTTTGTTTTTCTCAAGTTTTAGAAAATACAAAGGTTCTTCTATTTTTTTTAGTTTCCCGATGCAAACTTTGTCTCTGGCTCGAGATCATTTGCTTCCTGGACTCCGTCCATTTCGTTTACCTTTTCCCTGAGGGATTCCTTTCCCTGAAGGAGCGGGCCGCGCTTCCCTTCAGTTTGGGTTGGCCAACAAATAGTCAGATGCCAGCCCACAAGCAAACTCTCTCTTGTTTCTCTGGACGTCTGGGACCATGTGGCAGTCCTTGCATCTTTTCTCTCTTGTCTCTTCGCATCCCAGCACACGCACCGAATCCATCCCTCTTACTTTGGAGAGAGGTAGCTGAGTAAGATGCTAAGTTCCATATACATCACAATCATTTATTGGAAAAAGTGAGAAACATTGATACAATATGTTAAACCTAAGTTAAACTATGGAAGCTGCGCCTGCCGAAGAGAGACGCCAATCTTGCTGATTCCTGGGCTGGTGCTTTTGCAAGTGTAATGTAATTTAATATCTGAGTGTGTTTGCCAAAAGGTGCGAAACAATGCAATCAACAAACCCTTTGCCTAAGGGCACTGATCAAGCAATAATATATTCAGGTGGGGATCCTCCTCCCCCCGCCCCACTTGACCTTCAAAAAAAAAAAATGTTAAACCTTACTCATCAATATTAAAATCCATATTCGCGGAAGAATTGACGTCGAGAGCCATCTTCCCTCCTGGTCCAATGTTGCTTCGACACATGGCCACATTCCAATTACCCTTTGTGCGTCGAGTACCCGCTGGCAGTGGTGGGTCTAGAAAAATAAGTCAAGAGGAGTTTATCTTATATTTTTTCATCGTTAGTCTCTCATTCCAAGCTTGAATAAGTATAAATAGGTAGGAGGGGCTCCTTGGTCCGAGCAGTCGTAGCCGGGGCTTGAGCCCATCCCGCCCCAGTGCTAGATCCGCCCTTGCCTGCTAGGTGTTTCGGTGGATTTACCTCTTACATGCTTAGGGCGTATACCGTATCACCTGTTGCTATCGGCCTTTTCAGCGTGCTATTCAGCCACGCGCGACGGGGCGCGTCCCTTCCTAGTAGGTCGTATAGGCGGTGTCCTTTTGCTCTTGGACGGTTTTAATGTTTTGATTTTGAAATGTAAAGTCATCGAATATGATGACTCATGAAAGATTGAGTTTACACCTCATGTTATGCATTTTGCTTTATGTTTAAACCTAAATAGATAGTTGAATCCAACGAGTGGAGTGGAAAGAATAACCATATGGTCAAATAGGTTGCATGCTCTAGGAAACCTCTGTGCGCCGGTGCGAGCTCGTCGGGCAAGGAGGCCGGCCCCCACAGTGACGCTAGCTTGAACGCCGGGGGGCAGGGTGGCCAGCGTGCCGCCACTCGCACTGGTCTAGGAGGCCACGCCACCACCCCCGGAGAAGAGAGAAGCTGAAAGGTCCTTGTTTGGTTTTGGTAATTGAGTGACAACTTAGGTGGACTAATTGTGTTTATGTGAGATACACAGGTGATTAGTCCACAGGTACATGTGTGTGAGCAACATATGCCATGAAGGTGAAAATGGCTTGGACCGGTTGCAAAGCTCACACATGTGATGATGAAGGAGCTTAAATGCACATGAGACATGACATTGAGTCATGTGATCAAGGTGGAGAAGATCAAGACAAGACTTGGCTTGATGGACCGGTTGCAAGCGTGAAGGGCAAGTCGAAGGCTTTGGAGTGATGGACCGCGTGGCGGTGAAGCTTGAGCAAGACTTGGCGCCGATGGACGATGGCAACGGTGAAGAGCAAGTAGAGTCAAGATCGATGAACCAATATGATCATGTGATGATATGAAGTGGATCATATCATTATTGATCGTGTTGGTGCATGTGTTGCATCGACATTGAAGGAGATGGAATGGAATGCGCAAGGCAAAGGTATAACCTAGGGCATTTCATTTCACCGGTCATAGGTGTGTAGAGAAGTTTATGACCGGGTTTAGGATAGATGGCCGTACTATCAAGAGGGGCAAACTTGTTTGCATATCGGTCATCTAGTGCCACTCGAGTGATCTAACTTTGCATTGTCGCTAGGATCGAGTGGCGTGGCAAGTTGAGTGGCTAACATCCTTTGGGAAATGATTGTGAAAATGCTAACACACATATACATGGTGGTGTACACTTGGTGGTGTTGGCACATTTACAAAGGAGGTGGTGTTTGCAGGGGTGAGATGGGTTTGGGTCCCTCTCTCCCTCCCGCCGAGCTTGCGAGGCGGGATTCGGCGCTTTCGAAAAAATGGAATGTCTATTTTCTATTGCGCCGGATGCAAATTCTGGTGGTTAGCACATTAGTGCAAGGGTGAAGAAGTTAGAAGTGAAAACGAGTTGGTCATGAAGATGCCGGTGTCGGTCAACTGACCGGACGCTGGATCTGAATGCACCGGACGCTGGCAGGCTGCGTCCGGTCGCACTGACGTGGAGTGTAGCAGTAGCTGGAGAGTGACCGGACGCTGGCTGCGTCCGATCACGTTCGACCGGACGCGTCCGGTCATGCTCGGGAGCTTACTGGAAACGACCGGACGCTGAGGGTCCAGCGTCCGGTCAGTTGAGTGCTGCTGCGTCCGGTCAAGTCAAATGACCGTTGGAATCGGGACACATGGTCGTCTGCGAGCGACCGGACACTGAGGTCCAGCGTCCGGTCAACTCGACCGGAGCGCCCGGTCGGCCCGACCGTTGCCCAGTGAAGGGGTAACGGCTAGTTTAGCCCCTGGGGCTATAAATAGAAGTGGCCTTCGGCCATGGCTGGTGTGGAGCACCTCAAGGGACTTAGTGTCCATGCTTGTGAGTGCTTGGGAGCCCTCCATCACACATATACTTGATAGTGATCATTCGATTGTGTGAGTGAGCGATTCTAGTGCGATTGCATCGAGAGGTTGCATCGAGTGGCACTAGGTGATCGAGTTGCAAGCCGGTGGTGCTTGTTACTCTTGGAGGTTGCCACCTTCTAGACGGCTTGGTGGTGGTCTCCGTCGAAGCGCGCAAGAAGCTTGTGCGGCGCTCTGGAGAAGTGCTTTGTGAGGGGCATTGTGCTCGCCCCGCGGGAGCCGCGAAGAGCAACTCTAGTAAAGCGTGTCATTGAGCTACCCTCACTCAAGGGGTAGGTTCTTGCGGCGCCCGACGTGCGGGCTTAGCGGGTGATGCTAATTAGCCGCCGAACCACCAAGTGAGTGGTCGACACAACGGGGACTAGCGTGTTGGCAAACACGTGAACCTCGAGAGAAAAATCATCGTGTCAACCTTATTCTTCCCGTTGGTTTGCATCCCCGTTATACAAGCTTGCAATTACTTTTATACATATTAAGCTTGTGTAGTTGCTCTTGTAATTAGATAGCTTGTGTAGCTTGCTAATTACCTTCTTGCTTGTGTAGCATAGAAGTAGCTCCCTTGCGTGGCTAATTTGGTTTTAGTAACCTTGTTAGTCACATTGCTTAGTTTGTGTAGCTAAGTATTTGCGCTCTCTAATTAGGCATTGGTTGCCTTGTTATTGAGCATTGCTAGTGAGCATCGTTAGCTTTGTGCTTTTGCTTACTAGCATGTGTAGGAGCTCCCTTGTCGCTTAAAGTACTAGTGGCCTAGGTTTGTGTAACCTTGCTCCTAGAATTGTTTAGGAGAGCTCTAGCTAGCCCGGCACCTTTGTTGCATAATTGTTATCTTTGCAAGGTGCTAGTGAACATATATAGTGGGGGTATAGTCTTGGCTAGACCGATAGTTTTAATTCCGCATTTGTATCGGTTAGCCGACGCAATTAAGTTTTAGAAAAGACTATTTACCCCCCCTCTAGTCGCCATCTCGACCCTTCAGAAGCGCCGAAGGAATGGAGCAAGAAAGGGGTGGGAAGGTCGAGGAGGACCGGGTCTACCTCCTCTGGCCATCATCGGCAACGGAGGATGGTCGCCGGCGGTCAGGTTGCGAGCGGCGCGGCTCCTGGGCCGCGCGAGCTCTGTCCCACGGGGGAGGGGACCGAGCGTCGGGAGGAGGGAGACGGAAACAGAAGGGATGAAAATAGCGAACTGGTGTGTGCTTCAGTTGTGTAATGGAGGACAGTGGTGGGTAATTATCCCTTAACTCCACGAGAGAGATACATAAGGCTGGTTTCTGGACTACCCCTTGAGGAGCTAACAAAACGTGGAGTTGGCCTCAACTCCACCTTTTCTTAGAGCGGAGTTTCTTGAGCTGGACCTGTTTGGCTTGGTAGTTTGGGAGCGGAGCTGCGAAAGTTAGAGGAGAGCAATCCCAAACAGCGTGGCTACCGCCCGGACGTCCGGACGCTAGCCCCCGTACGGACGCCCACGCCTGTCCCGACTACTGCACCCGTCCCGCCTGTCACGCATGCTACTAAGCCTGCCCGCCTACCCCGCATGTACGTTCGTCCCCGCATGCAACTGTTGCACTGCACATCCGCCCCTGCATGTAACTGTTGCGCTTGCACATCCACCCCTGCATGCTGGTGCGCCTACAATGCGGTTGTGTGCCTCGTTCCAGCTAATGCCCGCCTCGTGCCTGTTGATGCACATGCAGGTGGGGACCACCCACGCCCGCTTCACTCGCCTCGCACGTGGGGACCGTCTTTAGCATGCTCTCACTTTCTGTGTCTGCTAATATTGCAACATGAAGCACTTCTGCAACACACGTCTGAAGCAGGTGAAACATTTGCAATAACGCTTGCAATAACATATGTGTATAGCAACTGCAACATATGCAACATCCAGATAAAATACTTGCAACATACGTCTGAACACAGACAAAATATTTTAAATAGACGCTTGCAACATATGTATATCGCCACTGAAATATATGCAACATCCAAATAAAACACTTGCAACATACGTCTAAAACAGATGAAAATTTGAAAACATACACTTGCAACATACTTACATGCATGTATAGCCATTGCAACATATGCAACGTCCAGATGAAACACATACAATATCCAAATGAAATACATGTATCATCAAGATGAAATATACATTTAAACACATGAAACATATGGAGCTCAATGCCACTGAGTATGTGGGCCCCGCACTCCTCTCCGTCGGTCCTTCTCTCTCTGGTCACAGCACATGCAAAGGCCCCCACATGCCCCGTGCACCCCACCCCGAACGTGTAACCGCAAAAGCTCCCATGCGCTGCCCCGCACCGCATGCACCCCACGCGTGAAAGAGTGGTCGCACACGTTCCCATGCGCTGCCCGCAGAAAGGACCAGTGTGGGCCCTTTCTACCCGTGACGGTGCGCACCGTTTTTTTTTTCTTGACCGTCGCACGCACGCGGTGTTGGTCTGTCCAGACGAACGGACGACCTGAACCAAAACATTACCGAATCCTGAGGCGGAGCGGTTAGAAACAAAATAAAGGGGAATGGAGAAATAATATCTTACACTAACGCATAACACTTGTATAAAAAATATAGCGCAGTGTATCTAGTGGTGCAAATTGCACGGGCTAACTTGCTACTAGTAATAATATGATAAAAATGTAGGAGTGTCACGGTATCCGTCTTTACTTACAAACAAAAAATAAAATAAAAGTGTTGCCTCGGTATCATATCAAATTTGTACTCCGATTAATTCATTTTCCTTTGAGCCGCAAGCAACCTGTCGGTTTTGGCATTACATCCAAGATCACCTCGAAGCACAACCACCACCTGCACTGCACGAGATATACAAATACAATCATACAATCCAAGAAGGTGCCCGAACTCTCAAGCAAGCAAAAATCAAAGCATTCTTCAGGCTTACTGAACCATGCCATTCTGCTCGCATGGCATCTGGATATACGTGCTGTACATGTGGCGCGCGTCTTTCCTCCATTATCACTCATCTGAAACATTGGCTGCCGCCGCCGCCGACGATCCACCCCATTTCTGTATCCTGGAGTGCGCCTCGCTGGCCTCCTTGTCCCAGTTGGTGCGCAGCGTGATGGCGACCAGGATGAGCGTCTGCAGGCCGACCCCCGTGAGCATGCCGCCCCACATCCCCTGCACCCCGCCGCGCAGCGGGAAGGCGATCATGTACCCGACGGGGATGCCGACGAGGTAGTAGCAACCGAGGTTGACGTACGCCACCAGCCACTGCCAGCCGGCGCCGACGGCGACGCCCGACAGCACCGGCTGCACGCTGTTGAGCAGCAGCGAGAAGGCGAAGACGACGCCGAGGCTGGCCACGGCGCGCACCACCTCGGGGCTCTCCGTGAACGGCGCGCCGTACACGTCGTGGAAGGCCAGGATGAGGATGAAGAAGGCCAGCCCGATGGCCACCGACGACATGAGCACCACCAGGATCGCCAACTTGGCCGCGCGGGGACGCCCGGCACCCAACTCGTTCGACACCCGCACGCTGATGGCCGCGTTGAATCCGAAGAACACCATGATCTGCCACCCGAACAGGTTCGTGCTGTGATTCGTATATACGCAGTGCAGAAGCAACACGGCGACCGAGCAGGCGTTAGAACTGCAGCTGCAGAGCAACCATTTCATCTGAAACACGTAACTACTCACCAGATGGAGACTGCGGCAACGGCCACCTGAGCGTTCTCCAGGTTGCCGACGATGACGATCAGGAACATGTAGAACCAGAACTCCAGGCTGCGTTCGTGAGAAGAAACGTGCGTGTCAGCAGTCAAAGGCTCGAAGCAATATCATCGTTTTAAAAAGAAAAGAAAAGAAAAGAAGCAGGACAATAATCTTGTAGAGTAGTACGACGCACCAGAGCATGACGGCGGAGCCGAGGGAGAGGCGCGCGAAGCCGAAGAGGTCGGAGAAGGCGAGCCAGTCGAATCCGTTCCAGGAGCCGGGGCAGTAGCCCATGAGGATGTAGGCGAGCTGGCCCAGCACGACGAGCCACCAGGACGCGTTGAGCGCGACGGCGAGGCCGACGAGCCCCATCCGCATGGGCCCGACGAGGACCCAGCTGAGCGCGACGTGGAACACCAGCGCGACCGCCGACACGGCCGCCATGGCCATCACCTTGCTCTGCGCCTGCAGGAACTTCTGGATGGGGAAGTTGAAGGCGTAGGCGAAGAGCTGCGGGATCATGTAGAGCGCCAGGCGGCCCGCGAGGTCGGCGATCTCGGCGTCCTGGTGGAAGAGGCGCAGGATCGGGGTGGCGAAGAGGTAGAGCGGGAGCATGAGCACGGCCATGGCGTTGAGGATGATCCACGACCGCTGCAGGTACACGCCCAGCATGTGCAGCTGCTTCGCGCCGTACGCCTGCCCGCACAGCGTCTCCAGCGCGCTCCCCATCCCCAGCTGCGTCACCAACGCAACACGCGCAGCAGCCATGCATGCTCTTTTCAGGAGATTTGCATAGGAGAAAAATCTAATGACAAAATTTCATCTTTGCAAATTTCTTTGAACAGAGTCTTTTTTACTATCCTTGTTGTAGCTGTGTGCCTGGCCTGCTCTAGGTTAGCAGTAGTGATCTTGTTTCGTTGACTTCACAAATATATTGCCTGAATGCAAGTATTTTTGACGGCATGTGATTGGCATTGATGAGGCACACCGACGATCGTGTCAGATGCCCATAGGGCCGGGTGACCACTGACCATCGATCGATGTATCTCAACTCTGGAGTCGAAGGAGTGTGTGGTTTTGGCTTTTGGTAAGTCAGTCTGGAACTGGATGGATGGGTGGATCGAGCGAGGATCTGCAGCGGGTAGAAAGTATACAGACCGTGATGCCGAGGGCGAGGCCGGCGATGACGTTGTTCTCGGTGGAGAAGGCGTCGAGCTCGAGCGTGGTGAGGTGGCCGGCGAAGACGAGGGTGATGGCGCCGAGCGAGTACTGCGCGATGGACGTGAAGATGGCGGGGCCCGCCAGGTACCAGAGCTTCCGGTTCTCCGCCGCCGCGTGACGCAGGAACGACCCCACGCTCCGGATCTCCTCCAGGTCCTCCTCGCCCTTGCTGAAGCTCCCGTTCCCGTTGCCGTTGCCGGCAGCCAGCAACGACTCCCTCATCATCTCGTCTCCTCCGCCGCTCACCGCCATCGGTCTAGCTAGCTAGCTCCGGTGAGAAATCGAAAGATAATCTCTCTCTCTCTCTAGCTCGCTCGCTCTGTGGTGCTGTGCTCTCTACTAGAAACCTCTTGATCAAATGATGGAGGAAAGGAGGAGGCGGCATAAATGGGCAAGCTGGGAACTGGGATACTGGATCGTCCTATCGAGTTGGACCAATACTGTATAGGTGATCAGCTACTCCTACTATTGTACTACACGTCTATCAGTATGGTAACTCCAGGAGCGCAATGTGCATTTTATATTAATGAAATATATATAATACTTCCCCCATTTTCCAACCCTATTCGTTTCTCTTATAATCCGTACTTTTCAGCTTGTTTTTTTAGCAGGGATAGTGTTTTCTCTCACAATAAATCAGTTAGAACAATATTTCGGCTTGTTTTTTCAGCGAAACGAACGAGGATACATTAGATAAAGCATAAATATATTTCAGTAACACATTTATTTGATATTTTAGATGCTAGTACATTTTTCTATAAACATGGCAAATTATCCACGTTTGACTTAGAACAAAATTTTAAGCTAACAACACCCAAAAGGTGTGTTTCTATGATATACCAGAAGAAAAATACAAGATTATGTCCCAAAAAAAGTCATAATCATGCAACTAAAAAAGTGTCCAAAGGGCCATCACCGTCCAACGGTGATGAGGGGTTGAAACCTGGGCTCCTGTGCACCACCACCGCTGGTTCCCCCTCCTTCCTGTGTGATAGCCTCGCTGGTGGTGAGGAGGAGCGGGCTCATGGGCTACCGGATGGAATCATCTTCGTCGATTTTCCTCGCTGGATCATGTTTCTTGAAGAGAATTCTAGTGTGAATGTCTATCTAGGCATCCAGCCGGGTGTTCTCATGGCGTTTTTGTTTTTACAGGGTTGATGTGATTGGTGGGGATGATCATGTTTCTCGTTTGCATCTTTGTGTCACCGGATCGTTGGATTCTGACCTTGCGATGGCCAAAAAATTATCTAGACTTTCAGTTTTAGCATGGCTCGTACTAGTGGTGCTAGATTGATGGTTCCATTATCATCTTCGACGATGAGGTGGCCTATGCCGTTTCAAAGTGTTAGAAGTCTCACAGAAGGTTCCTGTGGCATTGGATCATGTGGTGTTTCCAAGGTTTAGAGTCTGTTGTTGTAGATGATTGGAGGGCGATGCTCCGACTGTGGTCATTGACATCGCTGAGTTTCAACAAAGCATAACTTGGCAATCGCCAAAAACATGCATTGGAGGTGAAGAATGCCACTAGGAGGATTTAGATTTACTCCAGTATATCTTTCTTATTGTCTAGAGGCTTAGATATAAATAGTTATGCAATTATTCTCTCAATTTAATAGAACCCCTTGCCATTCAAAAGAAAAACAACCAAGCAACTGAAAAGAAATCACACAAAAACAACTAAACTACATGAAACAACTTGACGAATCTGTCGGCACGAAATTTCGTTCCGTGCCAAGGGCACACGAGCAAGCCGGAAGGGTCTGCTCGATAGAGCTGGAGATCCGCCTAACTTCAACGTAGGGATGGTCGATCCTGTGCACTCCTCCCGAGACGTGTTAGTCAATTTGACCATGCAATTGACAAGGAGAGAAATCTAATCAGTAATTTAAGGCAAAATGTGCCGGTGTTGCCAGACAGTCCTGAATGTGCGGCTCTGAGAGCCGATATGAAAGGAGATCGACTAAATAGTCGATTCCAGCGTACTCATAAGAATAAATCGGTTGTGTAAGAAAAATCGGTTATCATTCATGATGAATATCATTATTCAGACAAATATTAGTCAATGGCAGTAAGATATCAACAATAATCAGTTTATGCTAAGCCAATGACTGCAAGTAACCGAATCCCTTTTATATAAAGAAGCAACTCATCACCATTTAACCATTTAATAAAGATGAATCTAATGAACATGATCTCATCTATCGCTATGACCAGTGGGGCATGGGGCAGAATCATGCAGGCCATAGAAACAATAATAGATTTGACGACCCTAACTTATTACTAATATCAGTGGGGCATGAGGTAGAATCATGCAGGTCGTAATACAATAATTAGATCATGGGGCTAACACATCTTTCAACCTATCTTTACTTCAACGGTCTCGTGGCGTGAACCGCATATGTGAAAGCACTTGATATCGGCTAAAACAGTCGATTCAGGCATAGCGCACAGTTAAAGTCATACCCTATCAGAAACAGATCTACCAAATAACGATCCCCACTCCACGATGCTAACAGTGGGGTATGAGGCAGAATCACACAGGCCATGATAACGGGCTATGGAACGGTTTTTGTTAGCCAATAGATCTATTCAAGACCAGACATGCCTTAACCGCACACTATGCACGATCAAGATTGATATAAAACAGCCGATAAAACGTAACTCATCGTTTAAGATGCAGATTAGATCAGTTTAGATTAACAAACGATGGGTTAAACAGGATATAAGGCCGATCTAGATCAATCCCAATCGAGCGAAGTGATATTGCTATAATTGAATAAATAATGAAAGCAATAAGCAATATTGATAACTTAATGAATCTATCCAAAGGATGCCACCCTTAGATAGAGCCGATAACTTGACCTTGATCTAGTTCGAGCAGTGGAGGTCGACCGGGTCGAGGCAGCCGTACTTGAACTAAACAAGAGTTGATAACTAGCTTATACCAAAGTCGCAGTGGAGGTCGACAGGATCGATGCAGCCGTACGAATAGAAGTATAAGCCATGACGGTACTTACAGACAAGCCGGAGGTCGGCCGAACCGATGCAGCCCTGTTCGCTAAAGAACTCGCTGAGATCTACTCTACTCCTACTCCTAAGGGGTGTCCGGAGCCAAAAAAGTAAGAAACTTGTATTTGATTGATTGTGTGTCCTTTATAATAGCCGGGGTCCAATATTTATACCCGGAGCCTAAGCATGAATCCTACTCAAGCATGACTCATTACAATCTTTGGCATATAAGAAAATATTCCTAATTTAAGATAACTTGGACCCTAATCTTTCCCTTTTTATAGAGTCCGATATGTAGTTTCCTGACGCCAATCGTAGCTCATCACCGCTATCTGCTGACGTCATCCAAAGAGATCCGATTCTAGAGTCGTATCTAAATCAGCTGATATTGATCCTTATGCAATAAATTCCTTGATGGGCACAATTTTGGAAGCCTTCGAGTCCCTATTATTCTTCTTCCAAATTTTGGTGTAAACACATGCCCCCAATTTTGGGATAAAAGTAATTTTATTCCAAAATTATCACGTTAGTATCCCCGATAGGTCCGTAGTCACGGGTAGAGAATCTTGATCTGGGGTCTACTGTTTGTCACCGTCTATGTCAGCTCATGAGCCCATGCTTCAAAAACTTTTACGAGAGCATCATGGCTTCACGGGCGCTTAGATCCATCTTTCTAGTCTGACTATAAAATGCCCATCCAACTCTGGCAAGAGTAATTCAATAATTCAGCTATGTTTCTCTTCTATCTGCTTCCTCGAGTGCCTCTGACTCCGCCTGACCCTCCATGGTCTATCTTTTTGCCATAGAGATCTTGAGCGGTTAGAAAAATTCTTGTGCATAGGGTGATTGTGTCGCTCATTTTAGCGCCCTGTCGAGCAAGAGGATCAGCTACTGTGGTTAGAAGAATTCTTGTGATATCACCTAAGTCTTCTCTCCATGCTCGCAGAGCTGTTCTAGTGTTTGCAAGGGATAAAATGTGTGGACACCTTCCCCTTGTTTGTTCCATCAAACGCCCATCGGGAAAGCCACAGGCTTCTTTCCCACAATTTCTCAGTCACCGAGAAATCAGCTAGGCATCTGTTAGGCGGGTGGTCTTTCCCCTTCTCCTAGCATAAGTCTATCAACGGGTCGATGTGACTCAGTTCACGATGACCTTTGGCCTTGTGGGGATCCGGAGTCACTTCAATCCAAAGAAGACATGGTTGGTTGATCGCTAGTCAATGTAAATCTTTCGTATCCATCCCACGATATTTTGTGATTATGGGAAGCAATATGTCCGACTCTGTTATTTCTTCGTTATCCATCCCCTGAATTTCTAGAGTGTCGATCCGTTTCCATATCTGACTTCAATTCCATACCCCCGGCGAAATCTATCTTCTCACCTTCCCAGGCTATATATACGGGCCACGGCTATGGATCGAAAAACAACCCGCTTTGTCTCAAATCTCTTGCATCTTTAGTGTAGTTCTTGCTTTTCTGTAGGTTTGATATCATGGAGAATAACAAGTGGTCTGCTGAGGAGGCCCTAAATGGATCTGCATCATCGCGTCAGTGCCTTCATCGTCAAGAGGGTGCAACTCAAGATGCTCCAATCATTTCAGAGCAGAGGGCCAACTCTGCTTAGCCTTTGGGGTCATCTTCCACACCAATTCGCCGCTAGCTCCCCCACTATCCGAGGAGGCAGATCAACAATAATGATCTGCTGGCCTCCATCGATCGGACTGATCAGAATCTAGCCAGCTACCTCTCCCTTACAGAATCGGCTCTGGCCATGATTCAAGGCTGATCACCCCCTGAGGGCAACCCAGTGGGGGAAAGGTTGGCCAGGGCTAAAGCCAGAATCATAGGTGAGACGTCTACCACAATTTTCTGTCTCTTCTTAATTTTGCTTTCAAGATTTCTGATCATTCCTTCCTTAAATCTTTTAGATCTAACTGCTCAGTTGAAAAGCCTTCGATCAGCTGCAGAGCACGCAACGAGATTTGTCAATGCCAGGGGCGCCGTTCCGGTGGTTCGCTTGCATGACATCCCGAACCGTGTCAAGGAGGTCGCTCTTTGTGGCGTTCGTCATGGTGTTGCCATGGCGTTGGCTGCTGCACAAGCCCGCTCTGGCCATGATCTTTGACTTCTTCCCCATTGTTTTCCAGCCACCGAACACCCCGGGGATCATGAACGCCTAGTCGATGATTTCTTCAACGTTGCCAACTATGTAGCTTTCAACACCTAGGCCGATGATATAGTAAGCAAAGTGTTTTTTCGGCCCGTAGCTTGTAATAGGTGATATTTAGCAAACAATTCCCCCATCTTGAGTGATTTTCCTTTGCTTCGTACTTCATATTATATGCATCACTTTGTCTATGTTTGCTTTGCTCCTATAGGCAATACATATCATACTGGCTTTTACCCCTTTGGGTTTATTTTTTGCACTAGAGGCGATACCTTTCTGATATCGGCTATTAGAGCTGACGACCTTACAAATCGGTTATCAAGTATTAATCCAAACGCTAGGGTAATATTTCTCTAGATATTTCCCATTGATTGCTCTGCCAAATTCTTTCTCTCCTTTTAATGTTTCCAAAATATAAGCATTACCAGGCGCCCAACGTTTGATCCGATAAGGTCCTTCCCAATTAGGTGACTATTTGCCAAACTTACTGTCCTTTGACCCGATCGGCAATTTCACTTTTCAGACCAAGTCTCCTTCAGAAAATTGCTTAATCTTGACTTTTTTATTGTAATATTTTGCAACCCTTAGTTTATTGGCTTCGATATTTTCAAGAGCACGCAGCCGACGGCAACTCAAGTCCTCTAAGTTATCTATCATAAGATTCTTGTAGACTTCGGCTGATAAATCATTTTGCAATATAACACGCCTTGATCCAATCTGAACTTCCCAAGGAAGAACTGCATTATGGCTATACACAAGTTCATAAGGTGATGTTTTAATTGATCCATGACAGGCCATCCTATATGCCCATAGTGCCTCATTAAGCGTTGAATGCCACTTCCTTGGCTGTTCCTCAATCTTTTTCTTGATCAGCTTAATTATAATCTGATTGGACGCCTCTGCCTATCAATTAGTCTAAGTATAGTAAGGAGAAGAATTTAGTAGCTTGATTCCCATACTGGTAGCAAAATCTCTGAACTCTTCTGATGTGAACATTGTCCCTTGATCGGTAGTTATAGTTTGAGGAATCCCAAAATGATACACAATGTGCTCCTTGATAAAATCAACCATGTTCTTTGAGGTTACTGTCTTCAAAGGAATTGTCTCAACCCATTTAGTAAAGTAATTTGTTGCTACCAATATGAACTTATGTCCTTTACTTGAGGGTGAAAAAAACTGGCTAATTAAATCAATTCCCCAACCTCGAAACGGCCATGGCTTGATTATTGGATTCATGGCCGATGCAGGCGATTTCTGGACATTACCAAAACGTTGACAGTCCTGGCACCCCTTGTAATATTCAAAACAGTCTTCCAATATTGTTGGCCAGAAATATCTAGTTCTATGAATAATCCACTTCATCTTATAAGCCGATTGATGAGCTCCACATATCCCTTCATGCACCTCACCCATCAACACCTTAGCTTCCTCTCAATTTAGGCATTTGAGCAATACTCTATCGACTATTTTGTAATACAGCTGATCATCCAATAAAACATACTTAGTCGATTTATATCTTAGCTTTCTAGAAACTTTCTGTGACAGATTTCTAAGGTAATCAGCTATTTCGACTCTCCCATTCAGTATTGGCATTGATAACATGTGCTTAATCACATCAGCCTTGGAAACAACCGTACATTCAGTCGATAATAAGTAGTGTTGCAACTTAGTGCAAGAGAAATATAAGCACAAGCATAACTTTTTGGTGCGAGAATATCTTGTCTCTAGATCCAGGAGCCTTCTACTCAGATAGAAAACAACTCGCTCTTTTTCTTCAAACTTTTGCATCAAGGCCGATCCAATCGCCTTATCATCAGCCGATATGTACAACTTAAAAGGCTTACCTTGCTGAGAAGGGACCCCACTTGAATTCTTGACAATTTTTCAACTTCAACAAGGGAGAAAACGACAGAATTCTTTTCGATAAATTCAAAATAAATCTTCTGATGAAATTAATCTTACCAAGCAGAGATTGTAACTCTATTTTAGTAGTCAGGGGAACTGCCTCATCAATTGCTTTTATGCTTTTTAACCAACTTTGATTCCTCTCTCATGGACCATAAAACCTAAGAATTATCCAGCTGACACTCCAAAAGCATATTTATTAGGATTCATCTTTAGACCTTATTTTCTTGTGCATTCCAGAGTCTCCCACAAATCAGCAAGATGCTCTTTGTACCCTTTGGATTTTATCATCACATCATCGATATAGATTTCAACAATCTTACCGATCAACTTATGAAAAATATAATTCATCGTCCTTTGATAAGTTGCACCAGCATTCTTTAGACCAAAGGTCATCACAACCCACTCGAATAAACCAATTGCACTGGGGCACCTGAAAGCGATCTTTGCTATGTCTTCCTCAGCCATGAAAATTTGGTTATACCTTGCATTGCTGTCCATAAAGCTAATAACCTTACGCCCGGCTGCTGCATCTACTAACATATTAACTATCGGCATCGGATAACCATCCATGGGTGTGGCTTTGTTCAGTTCCCTGAAATCGATACAAACTCTTAATTTTCCATTCTTCTTATACATAGGGACAACATTCCATATCCACTCTGCATATCAGCAAGGTCGGATAAACTTTGCTTCCAGTAACCTTTCATTCTCCTTTTTTATATCATCAAGCACGTTCGGGTTAAATCTCCTTTGAGCCTGTTTAAACGGTCGATATCCAGGTTTGATTGGCAACCGATGTTCAACAATTGATCGATCTAGGCTAGGCATCTCATAATATTCCCAAGCAAAATAGTCTTTAAATTTCTTTAATAAATCAACTAACTCTCGCTTATACTTAGGATCCAACTTGGCACTTACATACGTCGGCCTAGGTCTATCTCTAGAACCAATATCTACTTCTTCTAATTCATCGGCCGACATGAAGCCATGTCCTAGTTTGCCATCTGTACCATCTATTGGATTATCCATTAAAACAAATTTTCAAAGCTGACTACTTAGATCGGTTGTTGTCTTTCATTATTGCTAGAAAAGCATTCGAAGTCTATTAGCTCCGAAAAGACTGGATCGATTGTTGCGATACTTATAGACTCATCAGTGCAAACCAATTCAACATCATCTCCATGCCATTGAATCAAACACTGATGCATGGTCGATGGTACACAATAGTTTGCATGAATCCAATCACGACCAAGGAGCAAACTGTTCAACCCTTTTCCATCGATGATGAAGAATGTGGTGAGCAGAGTCTTACTCTCGATTGTTAGTTCGACATTCATTGCCCCTCGGGTCTTAGACGCATTACCCCCAAAGTCTTTAAGCATCATGTCAGTCTCAATCAGATCTCCTGGTCCCTTGCTAAGCTTACAAAAAGTGGTGTAAGGCATGAGATTGATAGAAGCACCTCTGTCCACCAATATCTTGTTCATCGGCTTCCTATCAGCCAAACCTTTTACATATAAAGCCTTTAAGTGCCGATGCTTGATTGGTTTATAAAATATAGACTGCTGTATAACCGTCAGCTTGGCAACTATCTCTTCATACTCTGATTCATTGAAATTTGAATAAACTTTTTGATCTGCCAGAGCTCTGAACTCTGATGGTAACAGAAAAGTCATTTGAATATTAGCCGATGGTTGCCTTCTATCGGCAGTTTGCTTAGCACGCCATACTTTAGGTTTACTAGATGCCTGAGCCTGTTCTAACTCTCTATTCCGTAGGCATTGCACCCTTCTCTTCTGACTTCTTGTCAAACCTTCTGGACACCATTGGCCTTCCTGCCAAACATATTTTCTCTTGTTACTTTCTTCTTCATAATCAGCCCAGTTTTGATCAACGACTCTTTTTCCAAGCCGATTATGAACACTTCCATTTTTAAGCATCGGTCCATGTTATCATGATGATATGCATCTTGTGCATGGATATACCGGTGGTTGGCTTGAGACTACCTAAACTCCCAATACTGATTACTGCACTCTGGACAACTATTCCTGGTAGGCAACTTCAAATATTCGTTCCAACAATATCTGAAGAAAGGACAATTCCAATGTGATTCAGCTTGCTTCCTCTCTTCTTCTTGTTGATGCTGGAATTCTTGCTCTTTCTAAAATCTAGACTTTCAGTTTTAGCATGGCTCGTACTAGTGGTGCTAGATTGATGGTTCCATTATCATCTTCGACGATGAGGTGGCCTATGCCGTTTCAAAGTGTTAGAAGTCTCACAGAAGGTTCCTGTGGCATTGGATCATGTGGTGTTTCCAAGGTTTAGAGTCTGTTGTTGTAGATGATTGGAGGGCGATGCCCCGACTGTGGTCATTGACATCGCTGAGTTTCAACAAAGCATAACTTGGCAATCGCCAAAAACATGCATTGGAGGTGAAGAATGCCACTAGGAGGATTTAGATTTACTCCCGTATATCTTTCTTATTGTCTAGAGGCTTAGATATAAATAGTAATGCAATTATTCTCTCAATTTAATAGAACCCCTTGCCATTCAAAAGAAAAACAACCAAGCAACTGAAAAGAAATCACACAAAAACAACTAAACTACATGAAACAACTTGACGAATCTGTCGGCACGAAATTTCGTTCCGTGCCAAGGGCACACGAGCAAGCCGGAAGGGTCTGCTCGATAGAGCTGGAGATCCGCCTAACTTCAACGTAGGGATGGTCGATCCTGTGCACTCCTCCCGAGACGTGTTAGTCAATTTGACCCTGCAATTGACAAGAAGAGAAAACTAATCAGTAATTTAAGGCAAAATGTGCCGGTGTTGCCAAACAGTCCAAAATGTGCGGCTCTGAGAGCCGATATGAAAGGAGATCGACTAAATAGTCGATTCCAGCGTACTCATAAGAATAAATCGGTTGTGTAAGAAAAATCGGTTATCATTCATGATGAATATCATTATTCAGACAAATATTAGTCAATGGCAGTAAGATATCAACAATAATCAGTTTATGCTAAGCCAATGACTGCAAGTAACCGAATCCCTTTTATATAAAGAAGCAACTCATCACCATTTAACCATTTAATAAAGATGAATCTAATGAACATGATCTCATCTATCGCTATGACCAGTGGGGCATGAGGCAGAATCATGCAGGCCATAGAAACAATAATAGATTTGACGACCCTAACTTATTACTAATATCAGTGGGGCATGAGGTAGAATCATACAGGTCGTAATACAATAATTAGATCATGGGGCTAACACATCTTTCAACCTATCTTTACTTCAACGGTCTCGTGGCGTGAACCGCATATATGAAAGCACTTGATATCGGCTAAAACAGTCGATTCAGGCATAGCGCACAGTTAAAGTCATACCCTATCAGAAACAGATCTACCAAATAACGATCCCCACTCCACGATGCTAACAGTGGGGTATGAGGCAGAATCACACAGGCCATGATAACGGGCTATGAAACGGTTTTTGTTAGCCAATAGATCTATTCAAGACCAGACATGCCTTAACCGCACACTATGCACGATCAAGATTGATATAAAACAGCCGATAAAACGTAACTCATCGTTTAAGATGCAGATTAGATCAGTTTAGATTAACAAACGATGGGTTAAACAGGATATAAGGCCGATCTAGATCAATCCCAATCGAGCGAAGTGATATTGCTATAATTGAATAAATAATGAAAGCAATAAGCAATATTGATAACTTAATGAATCTATCCGAAGGATGCCACCCTTAGATAGAGCCGATAACTTGACCTTGATCTAGTTCGAGCAGTGGAGGTCGACCGGGTCGAGGCAGCCGTACTTGAACTAAACAAGAGTCGATAACTAGCTTATACCAAAGTCGCAGTGGAGGTCGACAGGATCGATGCAGCCGTACGAATAGAAGTATAAGCCATGACTGGTACTTACAGACAAGCCGGAGGTCGGCCAGAACCGATGCAGCCCTGTTCGCTAAAGAACTCGCTGAGATCTACTCTACTCCTACTCCTAAGGGGTGTCCGGAGCCAAAAAAGTAAGAAACTTGTATTTGATTGATTGTGTGTCCTTTATAATAGCCGGGGTCCAATATTTATACCCGGAGCCTAAGCATGAATCCTACTCAAGCATGACTCATTACAATCTTTGGCATATAAGAAAATATTCCTAATTTAAGATAACTTGGACCCTAATCTTTCCCTTTTTATAGAGTCCGATATGTAGTTTCCTGACGCCAATCGTAGCTCATCACCGCTATCTGCTGACGTCATCCAAAGAGATCCGATTCTAGAGTCGTATCTGAATCAGCTGATATTGATCCTTATGCAATAAATTCCTTGATGGGCACAATTTTGGAAGCCTTCGAGTCCCTATTATTCTTCTTCCAAATTTTGGTGTAAACACATGCCCCCAATTTTGGGATAAAAGTAATTTTATTCCAAAATTATCACGTCAGTATCCCCGATAGGTCCGTAGTCACGGGTAGAGAATCTTGATCTGGGGTCTACTGTTTGTCACCGTCTATGTCAGCTCATGAGCCCATGCTTCAAAAACTTTTACGAGAGCATCATGGCTTCACGGGCGCTTAGATCCATCTTTTCAGGCTGACTATAAAATGCCCATCCAACTCTGGCAAGAGTAATTCAATAAATTCAGCTATGTTTCTCTTCTATCTGCTTCCTCGAGTGCCTCTGACTCCGCCTGACCCTCCATGGTCTATCTTTTTGCCATAGAGATCTTGAGCGGTTAGAAAAATTCTTGTGCATAGGGTGATTGTGTCGCTCGTTTTAGCGCCCTGTCGAGCAAGAGGATCAGCTACTGTGGTTAGAAGAATTCTTGTGATATCACCTAAGTCTTCTCTCCATGCTCGCAGAGCTGTTCTAGTGTTTGCAAGGGATAAAATGTGTGGACACCTTCCCCTTGTTTGTTCCATCAAACGCCCATCGGGAAAGCCACAGGCTTCTTTCCCACAATTTCTCAGTCACCGAGAAATCAGCTAGGCATCTGTTAGGCGGGTGGTCTTTCCCCTTCTCCTAGCATAAGTCTATCAACGGGTCGATGTGACTCAGTTCACGATGACCTTTGGCCTTGTGGGGATCCGAAGTCACTTCAATCCAAAGAAGACATGGTTGGTTGATCGCTAGTCAATGTAAATCTTTGTATCCATCCCACGATATTTTGTGATTATGGGAAGCAATATGTCCGACTCTGTTATTTCTTCGTTATCCATCCCCTGAATTTTTAGAGTGTCGATCCGTTTCCGTATCTGACTTCAATTCCATACCCCCGGCGAAATCTATCTTCTCACCTTCCCATGCTATATATACGGGCCACGGCTATGGATCGAAAAACAACCCGCTTTGTCTCAAATCTCTTGCGTCTTTAGTGTAGTTCTTGCTTTTTTGTAGGTTTGAGATCATGGAGAATAACAAGTGGTCTGCTGAGGAGGCCCTAAATGGATCTGCATCATCGCGTCAGTGCCTTCATCGTCAAGAGGGTGCAACTCAGGATGCTCCAATCGTTTCAGAGCAGAGGGCCAACTCTGCTTAGCCTTTGGGGTCATCTTCCACACCAATTCGCCGCCAGCTCCCCCACTATCCGAGGAGGCAGATCGACAATGATGATCTGCTGGCCTCCATCGATCGGACTGATTAGAATCTAGCCAGCTACCTCTCCCTTACAGAATCGGCTCTAGCCATGATTCAAGGCTGATCACCCCCTGAGGGCCAACCTAGTGGGGGAAAGGTTGGCCAGGGCTAAAGCCAGAATCATAGGTGAGACGTCTACCACAATTTTCTGTCTCTTCTTAATTTTGCTTTCAAGATTTCTGATCATTCCTTCCTTAAATCTTTTAGATCTAACTGCTCAGTTGAAAGCCTTCGATCAGCTGCAGAGCACGCAACGGGATTTGTCAATGCCAGGGGCGCCGTTCCGGTGGTTCGCTTGCATGACATCCCGAACCGTGTCAAGGAGGTCGCTCTTTGTGGCATTCGTCATGGTGCTGCCATGGCGTTGGCTGCTGCACAAGCCCGCTCTGGCCATGATCTTTGACTTCTTCCCCATTGTTTTCCAGCCACCGAACACCCCGGGGATCATGAACGCCTAGTCGATGATTTCTTCAACGTTGCCAACTATGTAGCTTTCAACACCTAGGCCGATGATATAGTAAGCAAAGTGTTTTTTGGCCCGTAGCTTGTAATAGGTGATATTTAGCAAACAATTCCCCCATCTTGAGTGATTTTCCTTTGCTTCGTACTTCATATTATATGCATCACTTTGTCCATGTTTGCTTTGCTCCTATAGGTGATACATATCATACTGGCTTTTACCCCTTTGGGTTTATTTTTTGCACTAGAGGTGATACCTTTCTGATATCGGCTATTAGAGCTGACGACCTTACAAATTGGTTATCAAGTATTAATCCAAACGCTAGGGTAATATTTCTCTAGATATTTCCCATTGATTGCTCTGCCAAATTCTTTCTCTCCTTTTAATGTTTCCAAAATATAAGCATTACCAGGCGCCCAACGTTTGATCCGATAAGGTCCTTCCCAATTAGGTGACTATTTGCCAAACTTACTGTCCTTTGACCCGATCGGCAATTTCACTTTTCAGACCAAGTCTCCTTAGAAAATTGCTTAATCTTGACTTTTTTATTGTAATATTTTGCAACCCTTAGTTTATTGGCTTCGATATTTTCAAGAGCACGCAGCCGACGGCAACTCAAGTCCTCTAAGTTATCTATCATAAGATTCTTGTAGACTTCGGCTGATAAATCATTTTGCAATATAACACGCCTTGATCCAATCTGAACTTCCCAAGGAAGAACTATATTATGGCTATACACAAGTTCATAAGGTGATGTTTTAATTGATCCATGACAGGCCATCCTATATGCCCATAGTGCCTCATTAAGCGTTGAATGCCACTTCCTTGGCTGTTCCTCAATCTTTTTCTTGATCAGCTTAATTATAATCTGATTGGACGCCTCTGCCTATGCAATTAGTCTAAGTATAGTAAGGAGACGAATTTAGTAGCTTGATTCCCATACTGGTAGCAAAATCTCTGAACTCTTCTGATGTAACATTGTCCCTTGATCGGTAGTTATAGTTTGAGGAATCCCAAAATGATACACAATGTGCTCCTTGATAAAATCAACCATGTTCTTTGAGGTTACTGTCTTCAAAGGAATTGTCTCAACCCATTTAGTAAAGTAATCTGTTGCTACCAATATGAACTTATGTCCTTTGCTTGAGGGTGAAAAAAACTGGCTAATTAAATCAATTCCCCAACCTCGAAACGGCCATGGCTTGATTATTGGATTCATGGCCGATGCAGGCGATTTCTGGACATTACCAAAACGTTGACAGTCCTGGCACCCCTTGTAATATTCAAAACAGTCTTCCAATATTGTTGGCCAGAAATATCTAGTTCTACTGAATAATCCACTTCATCTTATAAGCCGATTGATGAGCTCCACATATCCCTTCATGCACCTCACCCATCAACACCTTAGCTTCCTCTCAATTTAGGCATTTGAGCAATACTCTATCGACTATTTTGTAATACAGCTGATCATCCAATAAAACATACTTAGTCGATTTATATCTTAGCTTTCTAGAAACTTTCTGTGACAGATTTCTAAGGTAATCAGCTATTTCGACTCTCCCATTCAGTATTGGCATTGATAACATGTGCTTAATCACATCAGCCTTGGAAACAACCGTACATTCAGTCGATAATAAGTAGTGTTGCAACTTAGTGCAAGAGAAATATAAGCACAAGCATAACTTTTTGGTACGAGAATATCTTGTCTCTAGATCCAGGAGCCTTCTACTCAGATAGAAAACAACTCGCTCTTTTTCTTCAAACTTTTGCATCAAGGCCGATCCAATCGCCTTATCATCAGCCGATATGTACAACTTAAAAGGCTTACCTTGCTGAGAAGGGACCCCACTTGAATTCTTGACAATTTTTCAACTTCAACAAGGGAGAAAACGACAGAATTCTTTTCGATAAATTCAAAATAAATCTTCTGATGAAATTAATCTTACCAAGCAGAGATTGTAACTCTATTTTAGTAGTCAGGGGGAACTGCCTCATCAATTGCTTTTATGCTTTTTAACCAACTTTGATTCCTCTCTCATGGACCATAAAACCTAAGAATTATCCAGCTGACACTCCAAAAGCATACTTATTAGGATTCATCTTTAGACCTTATTTTCTTGTGCATTCCAGAGTCTCCCACAAATCAGCAAGATGCTCTTTGTACCCTTTGGATTTTATCATCACATCATCGATATAGATTTCAACAATCTTATCGATCAACTTATGAAAAATATAATTCATCGTCCTTTGATAAGTTGCACCAGCATTCTTTAGACCAAAGGTCATCACAACCCACTCGAATAAACCGATTGCACTGGGGCACCTGAAAGCGATCTTTGCTATGTCTTCCTCAGCCATGAAAATTTGGTTATACCTTGCATTGCTGTCCATAAAGCTAATAACCTTACGCCCGGCTGCTGCATCTACTAACATATCAACTATCGGCATCGGATAACCATCCATGGGTGTGGCTTTGTTCAGTTCCCTGAAATCGATACAACTCTTAATTTTCCATTCTTCTTATACATAGGGACAACATTCCATATCCACTCTGCATATCAGCAAGGTCGGATAAACTTTGCTTCCAGTAACCTTTCATTCTCCTTTTTTATATCATCAAGCACGTTCGGGTTAAATCTCCTTTGAGCCTGTTTAAACGGTCGATATCCAGGTTTGATTGGCAACCGATGTTCAACAATTGATCGATCTAGGCTAGGTATCTCATAATATTCCCAAGCAAAATAGTCTTTAAATTCCTTTAATAAATCAACTAACTCTCGCTTATACTTAGGATCCAACTTGGCACTTACATATGTCGGCCTAGGTCTATCTCTAGAACCAATATCTACTTCTTCTAATTCATCGGCTGACATGAAGCCATGTCCTAGTTTGCCATCTGTACCATCTATTGGATTATCCATTAAAACAAATTTTCAAAGCTGACTACTTAGATCGGTTGTTGTCTTTCATTATTGCTAGAAAAGCATTCGAAGTCTATTAGCTCCGAAAAGACTGGATCGATTGTTGCGATACTTATAGACTCATCAGTGCAAACCAATTCAACATCATCTCCATGCCATTGAATCAAACACTGATGCATGGTCGATGGTACACAATAGTTTGCATGAATCCAATCATGACCAAGGAGCAAACTGTTCAACCCTTTTCCATCGATGATGAAGAATGTGGTGAGCAGAGTCTTACTCTCGATTGTTAGTTCGACATTCATTGCCCCTCGGGTCTTAGACGCATTACCCCCAAAGTCTTTAAGCATCATGTCAGTCCTCAATCAGATCTCCTGGTCCCTTGCTAAGCTTACAAAAAGTGGTGTAAGGCATGAGATTGATAGAAGCACCTCTGTCCACCAATATCTTGTTCATCGGCTTCCTATCAGCCAAACCTTTTACATATAAAGCCTTTAAGTGCCGATGCTTGATTGGTTTATCAAATATAGACTATTGTATAACCGTCAGCTTGGCAACTATCTCTTCATACTCTGATTCATTGAAATTCGAATAAACTTTTTGATCTGCCAGAGCTCTGAACTCTGATGGTAACAGAAAAGTCATTTGAATATTAGCCGATGGTTGCCTTCTATCGGCAGTTTGCTTAGCACGCCATACTTTAGGTTTACTAGATGCCTGAGCCTGTTCTAACTCTCTATTCCTTAGGCATTGCACCCTTCTCTTCTGACTTCTTGTCAAACCTCCTGGACACCATTGGCCTTCCTGCCAAACATATTTTCTCTTGTTACTTTCTTCTTCATAATCAGCCCAGTTTTGATCAACGACTCTTTTTCCAAGCCGATTATGAACACTTCCATTTTTAAGCATCGGTCCATGTTATCATGATAATATGCATCTTGTGCATGGACTATACCGGTGGTTGGCTTGAGACTACCTAAACTCCCAATACTGATTACTACACTCTGGACAACTATTCCTGGTAGGCAACTTCAAACATTCGTTCCAACAATATCTGAAGAAAGGACAATTCCAATGTGATTCAGCTTGCTTCCTCTCTTCTTCTTGTTGATGCTGGAATTCTTGCTCTTTCTAAATAATGCTGATAATCCTTTTCCTTCTGCCACTGCCATTTATTTAATAGAATTCGAGATGTAACCCGTAGCTTTGTCGCCCCTTCTTTTGACTGTTTCTCCCTACTCATATCGGTTTTTTTGCTTGTCGTGATGTCTTCTAATTTCTCTGTATTCATCAGCCGATATTTGCTATCTTAGGATCGATTGTTCCAGCTTCTCTTAATTTGGTTGATGTCAGGACCTTAGTCTTTCCTTTGAGCAGCATAGCATCGACCATGTTTTGATCTCCTAGGAAAGGATTATCATTAACTTTCATTTTTCGAGGTGTATAAAATTTAAGTCTTCCTTGCTGAATAGCCCTCTATATATGCTGCCAGAAAATTCTGTATTCATTAATGAAATGAGAAGTAGCGTTATAAAACTTGCAGAACTTCTTATTCTTCAACTAATTAGGGGGGCAACATAACATGATTATCGAGTAGCTTGATCTGTCCCTTCTCAAGCAAGAAATCAAAGAGCTTGTCTGATTTTGTGACATTAAAGTCATAGCTCTCCTCGACTCCTCTTTCCCAAGGATTTGGCACTATTACTATCTTCTTGCCCCAATTCCATTCAGCCACGACAACCTCTTCTTCTTCATCTTCATAGCCATCATCGATTGAATATGAATTATAAGCTTCGGCCACTGTGGTACTCTTCTAGAATCGGGTGTCTCTGCATATACTCTAGAATTGGCTATTGAGCGCTACCACTCATTGAGCCAATTGACCCAAGTTGTCAAATTCTTGTCCTAGCAGTTTTTCTTTCCATGTTGGCAGGAACAGGCAAAGCTGGCTAACTGATCATCAGCCAAGTTTAATGAGAAGCACAAATTCCTAGTCTCTCGGAACTTTTGAAGAAACTCAGTGCCCGATTCGTTAGTTTTCTGTCTTATAGTTGTTAAATAGGTAATCTTCTTTTCTCTAGTCCCTAGTATAAAAATATGTATGAAATTTCTTCTCTAGGTCAGCCCAATTGGCAATGGAGTTGACTGGCAGTGATGAAAACCAAGTGAAGGCTGGCCCTGACAGGGACAAGGAGAAGAAACGAACTTGATGGGCCTCTTCAATAGATGCTTCGCTCAACTGTGTAAGATACCAACTGACATATTCTATTATGCTTGTGCTGTCTTGGCCAGTGAACTTAGCAAAGTCTGGAAGCCTGTAATTTGTAGGAAGAGCGACCAAATCATACCATTCTGGATACGGGCGTTTGTACGAGAAGGTCAACCCTTTTGGCTTTAGACCGAACTGATTCTTCATCATCTCGGTCACCTTTAGCAACAACACGTCAGCATGTGAATTTGGATTTCTCTGCACTTGCTGACCCATCTGTGGATTGAAATCCCATGTGCCTTGATACCCTGGATTCAAAATCATATGAAGGGTGTTATAATCTATGCCATAATGATACCCCTGTGGAATCTCTATCTGCTAGGTCCTTTGCGGGTTTGCTGCTTGAAGTCTCTGGTTATAGACATTAGGATCTATATCTCTACGGATCCTTTGAATTGATGGCACTATTTTTTGAGCCGATGACGGTATGTAGCCTGATGTGCCAAAATTAATCACCTGGTTCTGACCTTGCCCCTACCGGCTATTGCACATGCTGCACTAATGATCTAGGATTATCTTGTATCTAATTCATAGTAGTACCTTGAGCTTGCTCAGATGAACCCTGAACTGCCTGGACATCGTCATTACCAGCTGGTGCTACTTCTTGATGGTTGGTGCTGACTTGATTAGTCCCTTAGGGTCGACGGATGTGGAATGTTGTAATAAACCAGCCCAACCTAACCAACTGGAAACCCATAAAACATCTCTTTCATGGCGTTGTGGAATGTGTCCAAGAAAGCTTCATTATGGCTTGATATGGCATCACGAACATATTTGTTTACAGCTTTCATGAAGAAACGCCTGTCTCCAGCTTCGTCTGCATCTGTTTGCCCATGCAATAGAACTCTTGGTAGTGGATATTTCTGAACAATAGTGTTGTCACGTGTTTTGGTGTAGGACAACAAACACTTGTTCTGAAATTCTTCTATTAGCTTTGCCAATGACATCTCTATCTCCATTAGGCAGGTCTTCATAATGTACCATAAGGATGTCATTGTTGTTGTAAACCATCATGACGATTGTGGGGTCCCACCGAATGTGCTAGAACGTGTGTCAACACAAAATTTCATTCCATGCCGAGGGAACACGAGCAAGCCAGAAGGGTCTGCTCGATGGAGCTGGAGATCCACCTAGCTTCAACGTAGGGATGGTTGAATCTTGCGCACTCCTCCCAAGATGTGCCAATCAATTTGAACCCTGCAACTGACAAGGAGAGAAAGCTAATCAGTAATTTAAGGCAGAACAGTGCCGGTGTTGCTAGACAGTCCCGAATGTGTGGCTCTAAGAGCTGATATGAAAGAAGATCGACTAAATAGTCTATTCCAGCATATTCATAAGAATAAATTAGTTAAAGCTCATGGGGTTGTGTAAGAAAAATCAGTTATCATTCAGGATGAATATAATTATTTAGACAAATATTAGTCAATGGTAGTAAGATATCAACAATAATTAGTTTATGCTAAGCCAATGACTGCAAGTAACCGAATCCCTTTTATATAAAGAAGCAGCTCATCACCATTTAACCATTTAATAAAGATAAATCTAATGAACATATTAGATCTCATCTATCGCTATGACCAGTGGGGCATGAGGTAGAATCATGTAGGCCATAGAAACAATAATAGATTTGATGACCCTAACTTATTACTAATATTAGTAGGGCATGAGGCAAAATCATGCAGGCCATAATACAATAATTAGATCATGGGGCTAACACATCTTTCAACCTATTTTTACTTCAACGGTCTCGTGACGTGAACCGCATATGTGAAAGCACTTGATATCGGCTAAAACAGCCGATTCAGGCATAGCGCACAGTTAAAGTCATGCCCTATCAGAAATAAATCTACCAAATAACAATCCCCACTCCACGGTGCTAACAGTGGGGTGTGAGGCAGAATCACACAGGCCATGATAATGGGCCATGGAACGGTTTTCGTTAGTCAATAGATCTATTCAAGACCAGACATGCCTTAATCGCACACTATGCACGATCAATATTGATATAAAATAGCCGATAAAACATAACTCATCGTTTAAGATACATATTAGATCAGTTTAGATTAACAAATGATGGGTTAAACAGGATATAAGGCCGATCTAGATCAATCCCAATCGGACAAAGTGATATTGCTGTAATTGAATAAATAATGAAAGCAATAAGCAATATCGGTAACTTAATGAATCTATCCGAAGGACGCCACCCTTAGATAGAGCCGATAACTTGACCTTAATCTAGTTCGAGCAGTGGAGGTTGACTAGATCGATGCAGTCGTACTTGAACTAAATAAGAGTCGATAACTAGCTTATACCAAAGTCGCAATGGAGGTTGACCAGATCGATGCAGCCGTACGAATAGAAGTATAAGCCATGATGGTACTTACAGACAAGCCAAAGGTCGGCCAGACTGATGCAGCCCTGCTCATTGAAGAACTCATCGAGATCTACTCTACTCCTACTCCTAAGGGGTGGCCGGAGCCGAAAAAAGTAAGGAACTTGTATTTGATTGATTGTGTGTCCTTTACAATATCCAGGGTCCAATATTTATACCCAGAGCCTAAACATGAATCCTTCTTGAGCATGACTCGTTACAATCTTCGGCATAGAAGAAAATATTCCTAATTTAAGATAACTTAGACTCTAATCTGTCCCTTTTTGTAGAGTCCGATATGTAATTTTCTAGCACCAATCATAGCTCATCACCGCTATCTACTGACGTCATCCAAAGAGATCTGATTCCAGAGTTGTATCTAAATTAGCTGATATCGATCCTTATGCAATCAATTCCTTGATGGGCACAATTTTGGAAGCCTTTGAGTCCCTGCAATTCTTCTTCCAAATTTTGGTGTAAACCGAATCTAACCAAAGAAGATGACCAAGCATCGAACTAGGTGCCGCTAAGAGTGACCAACTGCCACAAGGCAATGAAGAAGCTACAAAATCTTCGCCCAAATGAACAATGCTCAGCCGCACACTGGTAGATACATGGACTCCATGGACACTGGTGTAAATTAGTAGTGCAAAGGAAGAGGGCGAGGCAAAAAGAATCTATTTGTCCCTTGTATGAACCTACCTCGAAGATGAGCAAAAGCACAAGTGCTACCATGACTGAGCCAACAACAAGGTAGATATAGGCCAAAGCAGACCTCGTAGAGCAACACCACCAAAGAGGAAGCAATGCCAAAAAAATGCCTCCATCACCCAACTAAGAGATGATGAGCAAGGGTTTCATCCATGGATTCACCAAGGAATGGCGGTGCATTAACAACATCCTCAAAAGGGAGACTGGCATTCAAAAATGTCACCATTGTCAACATGGCTCTAAGCGGGCTATGGCTTTTGCAAGAATTAGTCCGAGGCCACCACCACACAACCAAAGACAGCACACGGTCTCCACACTAGCTAGTACTATCATGAAAAAGCGACCATCATAGCTAGACAGTCATCGCCTTCTTTGTCGACGTCGTGAGGCCACGCAACCTCCACATCCTGCTAGCCTTAATGTTTGATGCTCGGCTAAACCGCAGAAGCGCCGCCATATGATGCTCAAACGTAGCCCATGTGGCTCCACCTTTGCCAAAGTGCGAGAGTAGTGCTACCCTTGAAAAGGATCAAGATGCTCAAGAGGGGGGGGGTGAATTGGACTAATTCTAAAATTCTTTGCAATAATTAAACCCTACACTTAGCCCACTTCACCCCTTGTGCCTAGAAAGTGATTCTAATGATCTATCGCACAAAAGTTTAGCACCCTAAGTTCCAATCCTACTCTAACATGGCAATTCTAAGAATGTAAAGACAAGAATTAAATTGCTCAAAGTAAATGCTCAAAGTAAAGAGAGGAGAAGGAACACAGCGATGTTTTGCCAAGGTATCAGAGAGTCACCACTCCCCACTAGTCCTTGTTGGAGCACCCAGTGCAAGGGTGTAGCTCCTCCTTGATCCACGCAAGGATCAAGTGCTCTCTATGAGCTGATTCTTTGACACTCTATCACAGGTGAATCACCCACAACCGCTCACAACTTGAGTTGGGTCATCCACAAGCTTTGCCGGATGATCAGCAAACTCCCAATCACTACTAAGGCATCTAGGTGATGGTGATCACTAAGAGTAACAAGCAAAAACTCTCACTTGACCACAACAAGTCTAATGAGAAGGGTGGATGCACACTTGTGTCAACACGGAATTCCATCCTGTGTCGAGGTCACACGAGCAAGCTAGAAGGGTCCTGCTCAATGGAGCTAGAGATCCACCTAGCTTTAGCGCAGGGGTGGTCGATCCTACGCACTCCTCCCAAGACGTGCCAGTCAATTTGACCCTATAATTAACAAGGAGAGAAAGTTTATCAGTAATTAAGGGTGAAACATGCCGGTGTTGCCAGACAGTCTCGAATGTGCGGCTCTGAGAGCCGATATAAAAGGAGATCGACTAAATAGTCGATTCCAGCATATTCATAAGAATAACTTGATTAAAGCTCATGGGGTTGTGTAAGAAGAATCAGTTATCATTCTGGATGAATATCATTGTTTAGACAAATATTGGTCACTAGCAAAAGGATATCAACAATAATTAGTTCATGCTAAGCCAATTGCTGCAAGTAACCGAACCCCTTTTTATGAAAGAAACAGTTCATCATCATTCAACCATTTAATAGAGATAAATCTAATGAACATATTAGATCTCATCTTCACTATGACCAATGGAGCATGAGGCAGAATCATACAGGCTGTAGAAACAACAATAGACTCGACGACCCTAACTTATTACTAATGTTAATGGGGCATGAGGTAGAATCATGTAGGCCGTAATACAATAATAAGATCATGAGGCTAACACATCTTTCAACCTATCGCTACTTCAATGATCTCATGATGCGAACTGTTCATGAAAGCGCTCGATATCAGCTAAAATAGCCGATTTAGGCATAGCGCACAGTTAAGGTCATGTCCTCTCAGAAATAGATGTACCAAATAACGATCTCCACTCCATGGTGCTAACAGTGGGGTGTAAGGCAAAATCACACAGGCCGTGATAACGGGCCATGGAACAGTTTTCACTAGCCAATAGATCTACTCAAGATCAAACATGCCTTAATCGCACGGTATGCACGATCAAGATTGATGTAAAACAGTCGATAAAACATAACTCATCGTTTAAAGTACATATTAGATCAATTTAGATTATCAAACGATGGGTTAAAAAATATAAGGCCGATCTAGATCAATCCCAATCGGGAGAAGTGATATTGCTATAATTAAATAAATAATGGAAGCAATAAGCAATATCGGTAACTTAATGAATCTATCTGAAGGAACGCCACCCTTAGATAGAGCCGATAACTTGACCTTAATCTAGTTCGAGCAGTGGAGATCGATCGGATCAATGCAACCATACTTGAACTAGAGAAGAGTTGATAAGTAACTTTTACCAGAGTCGCAGTGGAGGTCGATCGGATTGATGCAGCCATACGAATAGATGTATAAGCCATGACGGTACTTATAGACAAGCAATGGAGGTCGATCGGATTGATGCGGCCATACTTGCTAAAGAACTCACCGAGATCTACTCTACTCCTACTCCTAAGGGGTGGCCGGAGCCAAAAAAAGTAAATAACTTGTGTTGGATTGATTGTGTCTTTTACAATAGCCAGGGTTTGATATTTATACCCGGGACCTACGTATGACTCCTATCTAAGCATGACTCATCGCAATCTTTGGCTCTAAGAGAAAACATTCCTAATTTTAGATAACTTGGACTCTAATCTTTCCCCTTTTGTAGAGTCCATCATGTATTGTCTCGGCGCCGATCATAGCCTTTGTCGTTATCTGCTGGCGCTGCCTGAAGAAAGCCGATTCTAGTGCTACATTCGAATCAGCTGATTCCGATCTGCACGCAATTGATTCCCTATTGACATGATCTTGGGAGCTTTCATGTCCCTTGCGACTCTTCTTCCAAATTTTGGTGTAAACAACTTGCTGCTCTCTTTTCACTAATGAGGCCTTAATCTTGGATCGTCAAATCTCAATCACCCCACTAGGCTCTTGGTCTTCTTGGCACTCTCAAGGGTGTTTCTTAGATGTTGAAATGAGCAAGAGTACTCCCTTGAATGAATAGAGGAAGTATTTATACCCCCTCATTCAAAACGAACAATTATGTGCCTGAGTCAGCACTCTGTGGGGTGACCAGACACTCCGATCAAGGTGACCGGACCCTCCAGTCAGTTCTCCCCGCCGTTGAACCATTAAGTTGTGACCAGACTCCAACCAACGTCCGGTCAGCACTAACTGGACGCGTTCGGTCATGAAAACTGCTCTCTAGAACCTTACTGATGTTGACCGAATGCTAGAGCCTAGAGTCCGGTCACTTCACTATTTAGCATTCGATCAGTAACCGAAACCTGACCAGCGTCCGGTCAGCACTTACCGAACACGTTCGATCAGGATTCTCCCTCTCTAGAACCTTACTGGAGTTGATCGGACTCTAGCACCCAGGGTCCGGTCACATTTCACTCAGTGTCCGGTCGCATCCAGATGACTTCACCTAATCAGATGAACTGACAGGACTCTACTGCCAGCGTCCGATCACACCGAAATTAGCATTTGGTCAATATTTGACCCTCCATTCACTTCCAACTCAAAATCATATGTGAATGAAGTTTGCTCCAGTTGATCTTAGGGCTACTTTAGAGCTATCTAGTGCTAGATTTGACAAGTGTGCATCACACCTTACCCACTAGACTCACCTAGGTTAAGCTACTAGTCCATACCCCCCTTAATAGTATGGCCAAAGGAAAAACAAAGTTTTAAACTACTCTAAGTGTCTCTTCAACACCAAATGACACTTAGAACTAGTCCATCCTTAATCTTGTTGTCCATCCTTTGAAAACCGAAATGATTTTCATCGTAGGGGCATGACAACCATGATTGCCCAATCAATTACCATTACCATGACCTAACTTAATTGCCTCTACAAAACACATGTTAGTCATAGTAATCACATATTATCATTAATCACCGAAACCCAACTAAGGGCCTAGATGCTTTCAATCTCCCTCTTTTTAGTGATTGATGACAATATAACCTCGAGTATCTAAAAGAGATGAGGTTTTCAACATGCTTGGTTCATATAAGCTTTTGATAATAAGAACAAAAGAGTTAGGCAAGCTTATATGACCCAAGCCAACATGGTGTACTCAACAGATATGAAATAAGCATAAGTGCAAGAAATAAAGTTCATTTGCATAGGAGTAAAACATGAAAGCAAAGCAAATATGCATAACCAAGTGACATGACATATAAATAATTCAAGTAGAGAGCACACATGTCACATATCACATTAATATCACTATCACATAAATATCACGATCACACGTATGTAGTTCAATGCATGAAAGTAAACATGAATGCATAATAATGTATCACACATAAAAAGCTAGATGTAATAAATAAGCTCCCCCTAGATATATCGCTCCCCCTAAGTCTATCATACTCGATCCCTCTCCCCCTTTGGTGTCAAACACCAAAACCTAAGGGTCGGTTGGTGGGGCTGGAGCTGACGAGTCGAGCGTTGAGGTGCGATGAGCGATCTAAAACTGGGTAGCATCATCATCTGATCCTAAGCTCTAAGCAGTCTGACCCTCTATCGCTGGAAGTGACGCTGAAGCGGTCTGGGTTGAATCTGGAACTGGTGCGACCTGTGACTCTACAGGTATGACTATAGTAGGTGGCTCTGATGATGCAACTGATGATGGGAGTGTCTCTGTAGTCCCAGTAATAGGAGCAACTATGGAAGGAGTTGGGACAGGTAGCTCTAGTGGTGTAGGCTGCCCTGTCAACTCACTGAATATCGCACCAAGGCACCTGGAAACTAGGGTGTCTGTCACAAACATCAACGAACTCTGAACTGGTGTGAAGCCCGTATGTAGAGGTGTGAAGGAAAGACCCTGGGCTAGCATTGGTGAAGCAAACCACTAGGACACCTGCTCTATAGGTGAAGCGAACTATGTAGCTAGCTGTCCCTGACTCTAAAGCACACTAGGTAGAAAAGCTGGAGTCATAGTAGTGGTGGCAGGCTGACCGAGCTAAGGTGTAAGTTGTGGTGGTGGAGCTCCAATAGCAGTAACGACATGCTGCATGAACCCAAGTAACTACTGTTGTATGAGGAGCTACTACTGCTGCATGGCCTGCTGCTGCTGCTGGATAGCCTGCTGCTATCGCTGGACTCGTCCTGTCTAGCCTGAATGTGTGCTAGAGCAGCTGCTGTCTCCTAGGCCTGGTGAGCCTGATCCTGCCTCATTCGCTCAAGTATAGCAAGAAGAGCGAGGTATGTCTGCGTTGCCTATGGAGCTAAGCTAGAGCCACTGGCCTCACCGTCTTATCGTCGTGGAGGCATCTGAGGGATATCCTGATAATCATCATCTGAGCTATCACTAGGGTCGCTCTCAACCATACCCTCCTGCTGAGCATCTAGCTGCTCCTCCTCTATAGCTACTATGCCCTTGATGATCTCATCCTGCTAGGCTGTAGTCTCTTGCACCTCTAGGCAATGGCGTGGCTAGCTAGGTGTCCTTGCTGCACTATGGCAGAGCATCTGAGTCATGTTATAAGCTGGAAACTCTATAGTAGCTCCTAAATACTCTATCAACATCTCAGGAGGCCTCACTATCACTGCCTTGTGAATCAGAAAAGTGATCCAGTGAGCATATGGCAGCTGTCTGTGACCTCTGAATCCTTCTAGAAGTTTATCCTCCATCTCAAAAAGAATGAGATACCATATATCAAATACTATCTATTGGATCAGGGAGTTCAGTAGCCATAACTAAATGCGAGTCAATCTCTTGTGATATCCTATCCTCGGTAGCAGGGTCCTCCTCATGATAGCATCAAGCAGTCTAGCTGTGGGAGTAAGATCTCTTGGTGTCCTACTCAACCCCTTGACTAATGGCTCTGTGAAGCAAGGTCAGATGAGATCTACGAGAGGCATGGGACCATCATGAGGGCATCTAGGAGGCTCTATGTGTCTATAGCAAACCTCATGAAGATGAATGGGTGACTCCTATAACCTGAGGATCTCTCTAACCCTGAAGCTCATCAGCATGTAGTCACGGCCTCTGAATGCAAAGTGTATGAACCTGTGAGCTGGGTCAATCTAAAGTGTAGCATAGAACTCATGGACCTAAGATGGAACATATCTACCTATCCGTCCAATTAAGTCTGTCAGCCCTGGCAAGTAAGAGAGATAAGGGCGGATCTGCTCTCTAGTTGCTGCTACAATGGCCTCAATGGAGCAAACCCTCTATGATCTGAAAGCCACATCACTGTTCAAATAAGCATTATAGAAATCCTCATGTAGTGGTGTATAGAAACCCTCTGAAGCATGCTCATCCCTCCTCGGCAGGAACCAGTCCTCGAAACTGAATAAACTTGAGCTGCTGCACTTGCTTGGCTGTGGCAGCCCTCAAGTCTAGGTGAGTCATTGGAGGTGGACCCTATGGTCTAGGAGCCAAACGAGAACCCCTCCTTTGTGTCTCTAGCCTGGGTATCACCTAGGTACGGGTACGACTAGAGTGGCGTAACTATGGCTAAGGTGCCTGCTCTGTCTCCTCTGTCTGCTCTCCCTCCTGAGTCTGCTCAGCACCCTCTAACTGCATTGATGGCTGTGTCTACTACTATGGCTCCCCCTGAGGCTGAGTCTCCTCCAAAACAACACGTTGCCCCTCAAGCATGATAGTCCTATCTAGACTACCATGACGATGCTCAACCTACTCAATGGCTATCCTCTATGCTGGTGAAAGCTGATCTACAATGACAACACCACTTTGAGCACCTCCTCTCTCTACATGCTTTGCGGCGGTTACTACTACTGCTGTTCTCGATCTATCAGCATCTGCAAACTTCTGCTTCTTTGATGTAGTCTTCTTTGTCCCCTTGCCTTTCACCTTAGCAGGCAAGCGAGGTGGAGGCCTCGGATCCTCATCACCTGGACCACCTCTGGTGTTCTTGACACATGCCATTGCTGGACCTAAAAAGAGCAACTGCCACAGATAAGAAACAACTGCCAACTGTCACTTACGAGGCTTGGCCTCGATCTGTACTCACGAGCTTGGCCCTGAGTTAATTGTCAACTGCCAAAGTAACCTCAAAAACACCGACTCGCTGCACGATAGAATAGATTAGATATATGAATAATTTCAATATACATCTAGAGATACAAAACCCTAAGAAGCAAGCATTAGATATGAAATTAGAATCGATGGCTTGCTACCTGATGAATCAGCAAATTGAAGAGAAGAGGAATGGATCATGGGCACCACCGAAATCGGCAATTAGGGTTAGGGAACCAGCGATGACTGTGCAATGCAGTGGGCACGGTTAGGCAATGGCACTAGCGGTGGCGCTGATGCGGCAGAGGAGGCATAGGCGCAAGCTTGGGCAAGGGCGCGGTGGCGCTATTGCTACAGGGAAGGCGTAGGCGGCAACGTGGGTGTGCTGCGGGCGATGCAGGCATGGTGGCGTAGTGCAGCAGCTCGGGAGCGGCGCAGAGAGGGCACGGTGGCTACGGTGGTGCCGTGGCATGACTGTGCGGCAGTGGAGGTGTGCAAGGTTGTCATGGATGTGGTAGCTAGGGCACGGCGATGGCGATGTCGGCGTGGGGTACGAGATTAGGTCAAGGCACGTCAACATTATATGGTGGCCCCCGTGACGGATAAGAAAAGGAAATAGAACAAAGACCGGAACCCACATGACTTCTACTGACTGAACGCTTCGGTGGCAACGACTAGACGCTGCCACCCAAAGTCCGGTCGACAACAGAGAGGTCCAAAACCTCCCAAGTCACGATCGGACGTGTCTGACCACTACTGACCGAACGCAGCCAGAGTCCGGTCGATCCTTAGATCTTCTTCTTCGCTTGACCGGATGCAGGGACATCATCTGATCGGACACAGAGAAAGAACTATTTCAGCATCTGGTCACTCCTTCGTGGCAATGGTTCACCTCCTGTGAACTGACCGGACGCAGGGAGGAGAGTCCGGTCCAGCGTTCGGTCACCCCTTTTCAGCAAATCTTCAATGTTCCTTCGTGTTGTCTATTCCCAATCAAGTCCCAACTTCAATAAGACACAAATAAACACTAATTGGGACTGATGTGAGTGACCTTTCTCAAACTCTCAATTTTTTAAAGTATTTTGCCTTAGGCTATAATTCTTTTTTAAAAAATAGGCAATAAAAGGGTAATTGAAGAGAAATAATAAAACAGCATACATGCATATGCAATGCAATACTTGACAGTAATTCTAGTTGCTTGTCAAGTTTGATTCAAGGTTAAGCTTCTTCACACGCTTTTCGATGGTTATCTTAACCATGTTAGACAAGCCCTAAATGCATTACCAAAACTTAAACATGTTGTATATTATAATGCAATGCAAGGAACAACACAAGCTCATTTTCTAGAGAAGTTGCTAAAATCAAGCACATTGAGCTCATTTCTCAACCGACAAAATGTAGCCTCATCTAGCGGTTTAGTGAAGATATCTGCCAATTGATCCTCAGTCCTTACACCTTCTAGTGAAATATCATTCTTAGCCACATGATCTCTAAGAAAGTGATGGTTGATATCTATGTGCTTAGGTGCGAGAGTGTTGAACCAGATTATTAGCAAGCTTTACCACACTCTCATTGTCACACAAAAGAGGTACTTTTTCTAGAACTACACCATAGTCTAGCAAAGTTTGCTTCATGTAAAGTATTTGTGCACAACAAGCACCCACGGTAATGTATTCCGCTTTGGCGGTGGATAAAGCCACACTATTTTGCTTCTTGGAGGACCAAGACACAAGTGATCTACCATAGCAAATGGCACCCACCGGATGTGCTTTTCCTATCAACTTTGCAACAGGCATAATTCGAATCGGAATAGCCAACTAATTTAAATCTAGCTCCTTTAGGATACCAAAGGCCAATGCTTGGTGTGTGCTTAAGGTACCTATGGATTCTTTTAACGGCAATCAAATGAGCTTCCTTAGGATTAGCTTGAAATCTAGCACACATACACACACTAAACATGATGTTAGGCTTAGATGCGGTTAAATATAACAAGCTACCAATCATAGAGCGGTAGAGAGTTTGATCAACCATTTTACCTCCCTCATCTAGGTTGAGATGTCCATTAGATGGCATTGGTGTCTTGATTGGCTTACATTCATCCATATTAAACCTCTTGAGAAGATCCTTGGTATATTTTTCATGAGAGATGAAAATCCCTTCTCTCATTTGCTTGACTTGAAAACCAAGAAAGAATGTAAGCTCTCTAATCATAGATATCTCAAACTCCTTCGACATCAATTCACCAAACTCTTTGTAAGAATCTTCATTTGATGATCCAAAGATAATATCATCAACATATACTTCATAACTGAAGATCTCTCCATCAAGCTTCTTGATGAATAGTGTGGTGTCGAACCTTTCCAATGGTGAAGCCCTTCTCAATGAGGAAATCCCGAAGGCGCTCATACCAAACTCTTGGGGCTTGCTTAAGCCCATATAGCACCTTGGACAACCTATAAACATAATTAGGATATCTAGGGTCTTCAAACCTGGGAGGTTGATCAACATAGACTAGTTCATTAATAAAGCCATTTAAAAATGCACTTTTAACATCCATTTGATATAATTTCATTTCATGATACGATGGATATGCAAAGAGGATTCGAATGGCTTCAAGTCTTGCAACCGGTGCAAAGGTCTCTCCAAAATCCAACCCATCAACTTGAGAGAACCCCTTTGCAACTAGTCTTGCCTTGTTCCTCACAACAATGCCTTGATCATCTTGCTTGTTGTGAAACACCCACTTTGTTCCAATGACTCTTACACCTTGTGGTCGCTCTTCAAGAGTCCAAACTTCATTGTGGACGAAGTTGTTCAACTCTTCATGCATAGCATTTATCCAATTGGAATCTTGAAGTGCTTCTTCTACATTCTTAGGTTCAACACAAGAGACAAAAGAGTGATGTTCAATAAAAGAAGCAAGTTTTTTAGATCGAGTCATTACACCCTTTGATGGACTTCCTATGATGAGATCTTGTGGATGAGCTTGTAAGTAGAGGTGAATTTCTTCTATCAACCACTTGAGGGGGAGGTTGTGGAGCATTAATATCTTATGCATGTGCCACCATTTGATCATGATAGATCTGAGTATCTTTATTTTCTACTCTCTCATCTTTATCACCATCTTGTGGCACATTTGATGAAGAAGGTGGATCAATCACTTGTGCATCATCATCATCATATTTAGGCTTGATGTCTCCAACCAGAATGTTCTTCATAGCCTCCCTCAATGGTTCATCACCTACATCATCAAGATTCTCATGTGCTCCTTGGGAGCTGTTAGATTCATCAAATTCCACATCATATGTTTCTTCAACCAAGCCGGTGGCATGATTAAATACTCGATATGCTTTGGACTTTGACGAGTAACCAACAAGAAAACCAATATCACAACGTCTTTAAAACTTCTCTAGGTGTTGCCGCTTCTTGTAGATGTAGCATTTGCAACCAAACACCCTAAAGAAAGAGACGTCCGACTTCTTCCTATTGAGCAACTCATAAGGTGTCTTACCAAGAAACTTTTGAAAGAATAGGCGGTTGGATGCATAACATGCGGTGTTGATAGCTTTTCGCCCATAGAGCTTCAGATGTGTTGTACTCATCAAGCATTGTTCTTGCAAGAGTGATAAGTGTCTGGTTCTTTCTCTCAACTACACCATTTTGTTGAGACGAGTATGTTGCAGAGACCTCATGCTTGATCCCAACTTCATCACAATAGGCTTCAATATTTGTGTTGTCAAACTCTTTTCCATTGTCACTTCTAATCTTCTTGAGCTTCACTTCAAACTCATTTTGTGCTCTCTTGGTAAACTTCTTGAAGCACGAAGCAACCTTGGTCTTGTCATGAAGGAAGAACACCCATGTATATCTAGAGTAGTCATCAATAATCATAAGACAATAAAGATTTCCTCCCAAACTCTTATAAGTTGTTGGTCTAAATAAGTCCATGTGGAGGAGCTCTAGCACTCTTGTTGTTGACATGAAAGCTTTTGTAGGATGAGTGTTTGCATCTTGCTTGCCTACTTGACATACATTACAAAGCTTGTCCTTCTTAAATTTTATATCCTTCAACCCTCTCACCAATTCATTCTTCATAAGCTTCTTGAGTGAGCTCATCCCAACTTGAGCAAGTCTTCTATGCCATAGCCATTCAAGTGATGTTTTAGTGAATAGGCATGTCTTCAAGTTAGCATCTTCGAAGGTGAAATCTACTAGATATAGGTTGTTGTATCTAAAACCCTTGAATATAACTTGATCATCATCTTTCTTAGATACGGCCACTTCCTTCTCGGTAAACAAGCATTGGAAGCCTAAGATCACACAATTGTCCAATGGATAGCAAGTTGAAACTCAAGAAAGCTAACATATAGCATATTTGAGATAGAATGATCATTTGATATTGCCACTTTGCCTAATCCTTTGACTTTGCCCTTTGAATTATCTCCAAATGCAATTCTTTCTTGGCCATCTACTTCTTCATCTAGTGAGATGAACATACGAGGATCATCGGTCATATATTGTGTGCAACCACTATCAATTACCCAATGACTTCCACCGGTCATGTAGTTCACCTACACACAAGGGATCAAGCTTGTTTAGGGACCCTATACTTGTTGAGGGCCCTTGACTTTCTCTACTAGTGACTTTGCAACCCAAATTTTCTTAGGCCTATTCTTGTTGAGAGGTCCTAAGAACATTACTTTCATTTTACCACTAGAATCATTTCTAAGCATGTAATGAGCACTTAAAGCAAAAGGTCTAGCATGCTTGGGCAAGGGTTGTGGTGGTGGAGTTTGACACTCATGGGCAAAATGGTCTTCTTGTCCACACTCAAAACACCTCTTTGGCTTTGGCTTTGACTTGTGTTGTCGTTGTTGAGCTTGAGCCTTCTTCTCTTGATTTGCCAAGTATCCAATTCCACTTATATCCATCTTCATGACTGGTAGTTCATGAGTAGCTCACTTTGAAGATGTTGTCCTCCTATAAACTTGCTCAACCCGGTCTTGAGATGCCCTTTTTCTAACTTGAGCTTCTTGTTCTCTTCTTTGAGCTCATCATGATTCTTCTCCCTTTTGAGTCTCTTGTTTTCTTCTTTAAGCTTCTCATTCTTAAGAGCTAGATCACTATCATGCTTAAGGTTCTCTATCATGATGGTGTTGGTGGTTGATAGCTTCTCAAGATCTTTCTTTAGCTTCTCATTCTCATTCTTGATCTTGACATACTCATTATAGTCATCGGACTCAACCACTTGCTTGCCTTTGCTACTAGAACCTTGCTCAATGCTCTCAATAATCAAATCATCACATGATGTAGCTACATCAATCTTAACAACATCGTTAGTAGCATCATGTGGCTCATTGGATAAAAACTCATGAAAGATAACAATATTATCATGATTAACCTTGAGGTTGGTATACTCTTCTTTTAGCATGTTGTAGCTAGTGATGAGCTCATTGTGTATCCTCTCAAGTTTATCATGATTATCTTTAAGCTCTTTCTTAGAAGATTTGAGCTCCTTGAGTTTGGATGACATAGCATCATTTGCTTCTCTAAGCTCAACACTAGCCTTTTCTGCTATGTCATATTTAGCTAAAAGAGAATCATTCTTAAGTTCTAGCTTTTCATTCTTAGCTCTTGACTTTCTAATGGTCTTAGTGCATTGATTTAGCAATTTAACAAGATCATCATATGAAGGTGGATTCAAATTCATCATCATTACTATCACTATCATCATTGCAAGCATTTTCATCACCACTACTTTCATCATCATTTGATACCTTTCGTTCACTCTTGGCCATAAGGCATAGGTGTGTAGAGGATGATGGTGGTGGTGTCGATGAAGATGATGAAGAGTCAATCACAATGGCGACCACCTTCTCATTGTCACTATCATCATTGGATAAGCAACTTGATGAATCAATGTCTGTGAGCCAATCACCGACGATGTATGCCTTGCCATTTTTCTTCTTCTTGTGGAAGTCCTTCTTGACATCCTTCTTCTTGTATGTGTGGGGGTATTAACCCCTATACCCTTATGGCTAGGTTTGGGCCGGCCTGGACCAGGGGGTTTGGCCCACTAGAAGATGGCGCGCCGCCTGGCCAATTTGCTTGGAGTCCCACGCAAGGAATCAAGGGAGACTTGGAGATCAAGCAAGATCTTGATCGGTTAGAATAGGAATCCTTATCCGGCCACCTATGGCAATTGTAACTAGTTAGGATTAGTTTCTAGATCTGTAACCCTGCCTCTCAGACTATATAAGGCAGGTAGGGGACCCCTCTCAAAAAAACATATCATTAACATATAGCAATACAATCAGATGTAGGACATAGGTATTATGCCTTCACGGTGGCCGAACCTAGATAAAACCTTATGTCTGTCTTACGTCACCATCTCGTTCATAGCTTGCGCACCTGTCTGCCGATAATCTACTACCTTGGGCATATCCCTAGGTAGACTGCCGACCATATTTCATCGACAGTGGCGCGCTAGGTAGGGGGTGTGCGTACTGCTCCCTAGAAGAACAAGATGGTCATCATCCCCGGTTCCATGGCTACGCTGAACGGCCTCACGTTCACCATCAGCTAGATCACCTAGACCACTGGCTCCAACAACTTCATCACCATGACCACGGAGGAGGCGTGGATCCAATCTGCGTCGACCACTGCTTCACCAGGCATCGTCTACGGCTCTGACCACGTTGGACCTAGCTTCGGCCATGCCAGCATCGTCTTCAGCCACGTCGACAAGCCATCGTTCGCTTCCTCGCTACAAAGGGAGGCAGATCGACAACACCGACCTGCTCGACTCCATCGATCGGGTCAGCACCAAGCTTGCTGAAACCCTAGCTCTGGTAGATTCGATTCAAAATCAACCTACCGAGCAGGTAACCACTACCCACAACAGATCTACCCAACCAGCTCGAGCCAGTCGTCCTGCACAACTCGGTATGGATCTCACGGTAACGTCTAATCCTAAAGGGCGCTCTGTTCATCGCCGACCAGCCCTCGTGATGGGTCTCTGGCTCTCCGAGTGTGAAGCCTCGATGGAGAACTACCAGGCTTAGCCCTATGGCCTGTGAAATACTACTTCCAACTATGCATACCATATACAACGCTGCTTGGATCTATGTTCTATACATCGACCTTGGCCAAAGCCACGCAACTTCGTCAACATGGTTCAGATCGAGGAGTATCAAGAAGGGTCGGTCCACATAGTTCAAGATGACGGTTCAAGCTCCCCGTCCAGCATCACATCTATTGGCTCCGTCCACACTGAGCCCCAGCGTCGTGACAATGAAGAAGTTGAATACGATCTTGATATCCCAGACCACTCCTCGGGTTTCCCACGATTCCCATCTTTCCCACCAAGGCGAGGAGACTTGATTAATGTCGTCAGTAATGACGAACCACCGGCAGTTGGCAAAACAGAACAAGAAAGGCTAGCATACGAACCACGCAATATTGACTAGTTTAATCACAGACAAGCCAAAGCCAAAGTAGAAGAGGAGGCACGACGCATAAGGTTCCAGCCACGCGATCTCAACAATGCCTTTGATAGGGTAGTGGAAAAGCAGGTCTTCAGGACTCCAAGTGTCCAACGTAGCTGTTGCTATGGTAATAATGCAACGACTACCCAATACCTTAGAAATCCAGGCAATTCATGATGATGTACAAGCCTACCTGACGGCTGCTATAGCCCAGACCATAGAGATTGCAAACCAAGCTCGGGCTCCGACCATCTCAATCGAATCAAGCCGCAGTCGCTAGTACTCAAGTCACCCACAGTCACCCAACCAACATGGCTCGTGCAACAATGACCCATCCGACAATGGTCAAGGTAGAAACGGTGGTCATGATGGTGGTTGGGATGACAACCGCCACAACAACCGAGACGATAATCGACGAGATAACCGTGACAATCGTAGTGATAACCACAGTCGCAGGGTCAACTAGGGTGGCAATCGGGATCGCCATGATGGCAATAATGATCTCCGCCATTCCCTCAGAGAACGCGATCTGCGCGATCACATTAACCAAAGAGCCAACGATCGTGCATCCCATTAAAGCTATCGCTGTAGGGAATATGATACTACCCACGACCCTTTAGGTTTGAAGCAGTTTACTCCTCACCTTTGCCAAGTCATATGGCCCAAAAACTTCAAGCTCAAAAAACTCCAGAAGTACGATGGCAAGGAGAACCCCGAGTTATGGGTCATGCTCTACGAAACCGCGTGCATATCAGTCATGGCTGACGAGCACGTCATGTCTAATTACTTCCTAGTCGCCATCGGCCATGCAGGCCACCAATGGCTAGTCAGCTTGCCGGCGAACTACTTTGATTCTTGGTAAGAGCTCAAGCAACCATTCATCAACAACTTCATTGCTACTTGCGAACAACCCGACAACAAATATGATCTGCAGCAGGATTCGAGAACGCAAAGATGAGCCACTGCGCGAGTACGTCCGACGCTTCTCGGAGATGTGCATCAAGGTCCCATCAATCTCCGACAATGAGGCAATCGAAACTTTCATCACTAGTCTCCGCTTCCACGATGCCCTAAGGGACAAGCTCCTCCGCAAAAGACCTAAATCGGTCACAGCGCTCCTAGCCACTGCTAAAAAATATGCGGATGCCGATGATGCTAAAAAGATAATCATCAAAGAAGCAGCAAGGGTTCCACGCTCTGACCACCCCCCACACCACGACGACTACCATGGCAACCGTGGTCGGAACGACAATTTTGATCTCTACAACCTAGTGCAACGATCCCTGCGACCACCACGACCAGCGTAATCAGCGGCGTAATCGCCGTGACGATTACAGGGGCAAGCGTGCTCGGGAAGATGACGACGAAGTCAACATCGTTAAAAAAGGTGGCGGGCGTCGCAACTATGAAGAAGACTACGCCAAAGCATTGAAAGGACCTAGCCAGCTCCATCCCAAGTCAAACCATACCATGGAGAATTGCCATGTTCTCAAATCTATCTACACTGCGCCAACAGGCTCCGGATACATCTGACAAGCCTAATGACGTAGGGGAGCAGCGTAACTGAGGACAACAATGACTGAAGATGCAGATCCCTATCACAAGTACGTCAAGCCAACCGATCGCGTCCACACCATCATTGGGGGCAGAGTGTCCATCGAGACCAAACGAGAACGCAAGCTGCTCGCCCGCGCTTGCTTGAACGTGGCCAATGCCGACAACCTCATCACCGATCTATGGCTCCCTCCTTGGTCTCACCGCGAGATCTCCTTTAGCAGAAAGGACTAATGGGCTACAATACCTAAGCCAGGGTGTTTTCCTCTAGGTTCTCGATCCTTGTATCAACAAGGTTCAGTTCGATAAAGTGCTGATTGATGGTGGTAGTTCCATCGATATACTATTCAAGAACAGTTTGCCAGCCCTAAAGATAACCCAGGCTGATCTCAAGCCATACTGAGGTATAGTTCTGGGGTGTTCTCCCTGGATAGAGCTCCACACCTCTCGAGCAGATCACGCTACCTATGCAATTTGGTACCCCAACCACTTCCACACTGACTACGTCAACTTCATGGTCACCAACTTCGAAGGCACCTACCTTGCTATCCTTGGCCGACCAGCGCTCACCAAGTTCATGGCCATACCTCACTATAGGTATTTGGTGCTCAAGATGCCTACCGAGAAGGGGGTTCTAACTCTCAAGGGCAACGTATACGTAGCTTACACCTACGAGGATGACAGGCTTCAAAATAACAGAGGCTCACGACCTCTCTATTCGCATGGCCGAGACCACGCTTCGATGCCAAGCAGACCCTAGCCGACCACCTGGAGATCCCAGAGCTCAAGGCCCCACTGCAAGCACATCAAGTCTAAAGAGCACAAGGCGATCCAGCTGGTCGACGGTGATCCCAGCAAAATAGCCCTTATCGGGGCCAACCTAGATCCTAAATAGGAAGAGGCGCTCATCAGGTTCTTGAGGAGCAACAGTGAGTGTGTTCGCATGGAAACCCGCTGACATGCCCGGTGTACCTCGGAACTTGATCGAGCACTCCTTAAATATCGATGGCAAGGCCAAACCCATCAAGCAGAAGCTACTGACGGTTCGCTCATGACAAAAAGGAGGCTATTAGGGTAGAAGTTACATGACTTTTAGCAGCCTGGATTTATCAAAGAAGTGTATCATCCGGAGTGGTTAGCCAACTCGGTTCTTGTATGCAAAAAAAATAATGAATGGAGAATGTGCGTTGATTACACTGATCTCAACAAACACTACCTTAAAGATCCCCTTTGGCTTACCTCACATAGACGAGGTTGTAGATTCAACTGTCGGTTGTGAGTTGCTTTCCTTTCTCGATTGCTACTCTGGTTATCACCTAGATCGCTCTAAAAAGGACGACCAGATCAAGACATCCTTCATCACGCCCTTCGGCGCCTACTGCTACATGACCATGTCATTTGGGCTTAAGAACACCGGGGCTACCTACCAACGTGCCATATAGGCCTACCTCAAAGACGAGATAAAAGATGACCTCGTTGAGGCTTATGTTGATGATGTAGTTGTTAAAACCAAGGAAGCAAACACCCTTGTTGACAACCTAGAACGTACCTTTGTAGCCCTTAACACATTCCAATGGAAATTAAACCCAAAGAAGTGCATCTTTGGTGTTCCATCTGGTATATTGCTCGGCAACATCGTCAGTCATGACGGCATACGCCCTAACCTAGAGAAGGTAAAAGTTGTCTTGGACATGAAGCCTGCCCAAAAAGGTGAAGGATGTTCAGAAGCTTACCGGATGCATGGCTGCCCTCAGTCGTTTCATATCAAGATTAGGTGAAAAAGGACTACCATTTTTCAAGCTTCTCAAAGCATCCAAGAAGTTTGAGTGGTCGAAGGAAGCAGACGCTGCCTTTACATAGCTGAAACAATTCCTTACATCACCTTCGGTCCTCACTAGTCCCAGAGAAGACAAAACCCTCCTGCTTTACATCGCGGCAACTAATCGAGTGGTCTCCACTGCCATGGTGGTCGAGCATGACTGAGCCCGACCACGTCTACAAGGTACAACAACCAATTTATGTCATCAGTGAGGTGCTCAATGAATCCAAGACCAGGTACCCACAGATTTAGAAACTGATCTATGCCATACTAATCACATCCTGAAAGTTGAAACACTACTTCGATGGATATCAGTGTGGTGGTCATGACTGAGTACCCTCTGGGAGACATCATTCACAACAAGGATGCAAATGGGCGCATCGTCAGATGGGCAATGGAGCTATACCCTTTCTCCTTGGAATTTGCAAGCCGTACTACAATCAAGTCTCAGGCACTTGTCGATTTCATCGTCGAGTGGATAGACTTAAGCACACCTACCTCTCAGGGGCCCATCGAGTATTGGAAGATGTACTTTGATGGCTCTCTCAACATCGACGGTGCAGGAGCAGGAGTCCTTTTCGTATCACCATCCAAGGAGCAGCTCCGATATGTCCTCAGGATTTATTTCCCGGCGTCTAATAATGCCGCCGAGTACGAAGCATGCCTACATGGTCTGTGCATTGCAGTCGAGCTCGGTGTTAAGCATCTCTAAGTCTATGGAGACTTGGCTCTGGTCATCAACCAACTCAACAAGGACTGGGATACGACCAGCAAAAAAGATGGACACATACTACAAAGCGATCAGAAAGCTGGAAGGCAAGTTCTATGGCATCGAGTACACACATGTGGTCTGAGACAAAAATCAAGCAGCAGATGCACTGTCAAAGTTAGGATCATCCTAAGCCAAAGTCCCACATGGCGTATTTGTTCAAGACCTGCTCACGCCCTCCATCAAAGAAGAAGATCCTGCGGTCGACAAGTGTCTAGACCAGCTATTGGTGGCTACGGTTCTGGCGTCAAACACTACCAAACCACCTCCGACCACTAAGGAGCCCGACTAGAGAGTACCTTTCATCAAATACCTAACAGATGGTAGCGGTTAGACTGATCGGACAGAAAATAAACGCCTGATGTGTCGCAGTAAGCAGTATCTACTCGTCGATGGCAAGTTGTGGCGCAAGAATGCGAAAGGAGGAAATCTTAATGAAGTGTATAACCTAGGAGGATGGTGAACATCGCCTAGACAAAATCCACTCTGGCTCCTGTGGCAACCACACTGGCCTCGAGAACGCTGGTCGGTAAGGCTTTCTGAGCAGGGTTCTATTGGCTGTTAGGCCATAGCTAATGCAAAGAAGCTAGCCCGCCAATGTGAAGGTTGTCAGTTTTTTGCCAAGAGAATCCATGTACCAGCACACAAGATTTAGACTATACTAGCCTCTTAGCCCTTCGTGTGCTGGGGACTGGATATGATCGGGCCTTTCAAACCGGCTCCTGGAAAATTTACATGTGTCTTTGTGCTGATCGACAAATTCTCCAAGTGGATAGAGTACATGCCCCTAGGTCAAGGCATCTTCAGAAAAGGCTATCGCGTTCCTCGACCAGGTCATCCACTATTTCGGCATACCCAATAGCATCATCACCGATCTGGGTACTTAGTTCACTGAGAACATTTTTTGGGACTTCTACGATGAAAGGAGCATAGTAGTAAAATACGTCTTGGTGGCACACCCTAGAGCTAATGGGCAGGTCGAGCGGGCAAATGGTATGATCTTGGACGCACTTAAGAAGAGGATGTACAGAGAGAATGACAAAGCTACTAGAAGATGGCTCAAAGAGTTACCAGCCATGGTCTGGGGTCTCAGAACCCTGTCCAGTCGCAATACCAGCGTATCACCATACTTTATGGTTTATGGCGCTGAGGCGGTACTCCCAGCAAATATAGCCTTCAGATCAGCATGGGTAGAGAACTTCAACGAAGACAAGGCTAATGAAGTACGGGAGCTAGAAGTGAATAGTGCAGAAGAGAAGCGGCTAGATTCTTGCATACGTATAGCTAAATACCTTGCAGTTTTGCGTAGGTACTACAACAAGAACGTCAAGGAGCAGTTCTTCATGGTTGGGGACCTAGTCCTAAAGTGAAAGACAAATCAGGCTGGTGTCCACAAACTCGCAACCCCATGGGAAGGGCCCTTCATGATCAAGGAGGTTACATGCCCTACATCTTACAGGTTAGCTCAGCCTAGACAGAATAGACATACCCTAATTCCTGGCACATCGACAAGCTTAGGCATTTCTATGCTTAGCTACTAAGATATGTACCCCTCTTGTACTTTCGATTTATTTCAAATAAAGCTATTATGATTTCTCTGATCACTCTAATGTGTCACTTCAAAGTCTATTGTTATTCTAACTCTACCAGTTAAAACCGACCACCATTCCTTCTCGGGTTCTCAGAGCAGGCCCTGTCTCTGGTTCCTCCCAACACGTGCACAGTGATCCGCTCTCTACGCTATGGGTGATCGGCAGGTGCTCTCTGGTTTGACTTAGTGTGTTTCTACGTGTGCACAAGCTATGCACCTCACAGTCCGACCGCAAGGCAAACCAGGGCCATACAAACTTTTCAGGATGACGTGTCGACTAAACTGGTACAACTAAACAGAATGCCAACACGTTCTAACTTAGTTACATCAACACGATATCCGAGCTTAAACACGTTTTCTACAAAACAAACAAGCTTATGTTGAAATACATTTATGTTATTACAAGCTTGCCTGAAAAGGTCCAAGTTTACAATAACCCAACTACATCTTCTTCTACAACTATAGCCTACACTATTGGCTGGTCGGGGCACGTGGCGCTTGCTGCTCGCTGGGCCTGACATCGTGCTCGGGTCTTGGGGACTCTGGCATTGATCGAGCTAAAGAAGATGGCCCCGCCAATGCCTGGCTGGTCAAGACTGCAGGATTCGCCAGTTGGCTTGAAAGTGACGGTGCTCCTAGCTGACTTGTTGATGGTGCTCCTTGTACGGGTGGTGTCGCACCTCCACATAGGTTAATATCACCAATTATTTTCGCTGACAAGTCCAGCTAGGTCATCCGTAACTCCTTGGCCTTGTTTGGATCTATCTCCTTTGGGTATCCAGCCTCCAGGCGCTTGAGATCGATCAGGGGGTAGTGAGCACATACCATGCTTAGCACATGTGCACCTACGTACTCTCCTGCCTCCTTCATGAACCCCTAGAACCATCCCCATACCCTTTGGCATCTCTCAATCAATCCCAACTGTGGCGTCCTTGGCACATCTTCTACTAGCACCAGATCGATGAAGGTTAAGGACCGGCAAAATACCCTTTGCCACCTCCTAGCACTGGCTTTTCCAGGTGTCACGGTCCTTGGTGATTTCTTGGCATTGCATCTTCCAGCCGTCATGGTCTTTCATCATGGCCTCCAGACGCTTCTTTGCATTGATTTTTATAACTGCAAACCACACACACTGTTAAGATGTTAGACCGCACCAAACTATGGTAGTCAACAAAAATGAGCAAAGGCGGTTAGACAACTAACCTTTCAGCTCCTCTGACATCTTGGTCGTGTGGTCTCCGGAGCTAGCGACTGGTCTTGCACCAGTTTTCTATTGTTCTTGTTCAGACGATCACACTCCCCGACCACATGACTATTCTCCTCTCGGAGATGGATCACTTTAGCTTCTAAGCCTGCACTATAGCTGTTACTATCAACAACGCAGCAACACTTGTTAGTAGTTGGTATGATAAAATGGCTACTTACTTGTTCTTTCTTGCTCTTTCTTACTGAGCTTGATGACCAGGTTCTGGTTCTGGGAATCTTGCACAATCTTTTCATGATCGGCGGCTTCAAGTCACCGGCACAAGCGGTCCACCTCCACCGTCAGCTCCTTATTGTTTGCAACGATCCCCTCGATCTGGTCGAAGCATTTCTTGTGGTACCTTGCGGTCTTTATTAAGTCCTGTGTGCAGATAGCTAAGTAAGACAACTATGACTAGACTGCAAGACCAGGGGGTGAAGCAAAGCTTACCTGCACCTCCGTCACAAGCCATTTCATTGCCCGTTCAACTTTCTTGGTTTCTTCGACCTCCAGGATTTCCTCATGGACAACCCATTGGTCATTCCACCAACGCGACACATACACATGTTGTTGTTTGTCTTGCAGATGGCCTAGGACCTCCTCCACCTCATCCTCTTCGGGCTCTTCTTTGGGATCCTGGTGCTAGCTCGACGTTAGCAGCATCTGTGATCACCACAGCCTTCCCATGAGCTGCAGCATCGGTAGATGTGGTCTGTGCTCTCACCTCCGGCTGCTGCACCTCGGTCTGCTCTATTACCCTCGACACTGAGGTGTTGCCCTCAGCAGGTTTAGCGCTCGAAAGTACTCTTGCCTGGCTCGGCTGGTCCCTTGACCACCTGCTCCAGGGACTGTTGTCTGACTGCTCACTTGCTGAGGCCCCGATGGAATCTTCTACTATGGGTTCCTCGGTGGTCAGCTGCTGGGCAGTCTGCTCTGTACTTATTGGTGGTGCCACGCCACTTTCGGCTAGCTGGTCCGGACTTTCGGTGGATGTCGAGCTAGTACATCCGAGATAAGTTCAGAAGGTAATCATATTAAATGCAAATTGCTAACTTACAACAAGGTTACGAATACTTACATGTTGGAAGCACAGAATGATGTGGAGAAGGCACGTCTCTTTAGCCGTACTTGCTCCACATGCCGTGCGGATGACTCCTGGTCCAGCACTGTCATTAGGGCCTTGGTGCTCGAACCCTCTGCCACTTGTCCTTTGCATTGCAGTGGTCGGTGGCGTGCTCGGTTGAGTTGTCGCTCCCGTCGCCGGTCGCGTTCCTTGCCCAGGTACAACCGAGGTCAACCCGGCTGCATCCTTCACTGCCAGTCGGCAATGTGGGTCCCATAGGCGTGGAGGACCCACCTTGTTCCATTGACTCCAGCTGTTTCCTCCTTTTTCGAGGGACAAGTTGAAAGGTGTCTGCATCTTCCCCCTCCTCTGCGCCATCGTCCGACCAAGCAAAAATCACCTGCTGACGCTTGCTGTCCGGGTTCTCCTTTGGGCCCTCCTTGGGCTCATTGATATTTAGCGCTCCCCCAGTGAGCTAGGGTGGTTACTGATCTCTTCTTCGACTAGTTTGGGGGCAATCGGCTTCTTACCAGCAGCTCTGGTCGCTGCCTCCTCTCTAGCTCCGAGCTCCGCCCTAGTCAACGTCCTCGTCCTCGATCTCGACGTTGGTCTGGGTGGTGGGATCAGCTCCTTGTGGCCACTCTACTCTAGGGGGTGGCGACACAAACACTGTCGCTCTATCCCGACCATTAACCTGGGTAACAAAAGGGAGTGAACACAATAAGTTTCCACTTATCCTACCACAATATAAGACTACGGGTACGCGGCAAGACGAGTTACCTTTGGGAGAGGTCGGGCAAGCTTGAAAGCATGCTTGATGTCGCTTAATCTGGCATAATTTGGATTGGCTAAGTTAAATAGCTCGTCAATTCTAGCTTTGACTTTGATTTTATCAAGCACCCTCTGCCTCAGTCCTCGTCGGGTCTGCACTCCCTTGATACTCATAGCCAGGATATACCCTCCTCTGGTAGGGCTAGATCCGTCGGCTGATGAAGCTCCTGACCACGCTTGGACCAGTCTAGTTTTTTCCATGGGATCATTCCAAATATTTCTAGGATTTGTCCTAAGATGCTCAGGTTTCTCTGACCAGCTTGTCTTCTTCTCTGGAATGTAGCCCGCATCGCACATCATGATCGTGTTCGGCTCTTCTCGGATGTAGAACCATTTTTTGTACCAGTCAGTCGAGCGACGTGTTCCATGGGCAGTGCAGGTACTGGGCTTTCATGCTTGTCATGGAGGTTGAGGTACACACCCCCGGCTATCTTTGAACCACCGCTTCCTTTCTTCCGCAGACAGAAAAGATGGCGGAAAAAATCGAAATGGGGCTGGAAGCCACCATACGCTTCGTAGAGATGAATAAAAGTGGCGACAAGGAGGATCGAGTTGGGATGCAGATTACAAATCCCAATCTCAGTAGTAAAGACAGAGCCCCTAAAGAAACAGATGTACCGGAACCCCAAATCCCCGTTTAAAGAAATCCTTGAACACCACGATCTCACCTGGTTGTGGATCGGGGTACCCCTCGCCTTCCGGCGCACGCCATCCTGTGAGCTCCTTATTGTGGAGTACCCCCATGGTGACGAGGTCTTCAATGGTCTGCTCGTTGCTTTTCGACTTCCACCATTCCTTCGCCATGACCCCTGCTTTCTTCTGCGCATCAGTTTTTCGCCATGACTCCGACCTTGCTGGTGAATGGGGAGTGTTCTGATCTTCAACAGCAGCGGGGGATTAGCAGAGGCAGGTAGTTGAAATGGTGGCGGATTGATTGGTGGCCATTTTGGATGTGTTAGGGTTGGTTGGCGAGAGGAAGACAAAAGCTGCGGTTGCGAATGGCAATGGGGTTCAGTAAATAGTAACTGACCTATCATATACCATATTTAACCCAAGAGTTATGCCATTTCATCTGCCCTAGGATTCTTGGGGGACGTGTGCACGTGCCATAGACGGTTGTTTTCACAGCCTCGAGATCTACGCCAATATATGCCTCTTCGTTGCCAGTGTGGGAGGGCCCATGCTGACGCACCTACTGATAGGTGCCACGCAACTGTTTGCTTGAACAAGACAAAAAGGTAGCATGATGTGCTATACCCGTCTACTTTTTTGACCAGACGTGTCAGACCTGGACTTGTCAGAACAAATAAATAAATAAATCCATAAAATAATAGTACAAGTGGCATATGGTTTTTTGCTACACTTTTTTCGCTTGGGGACTGTCGCGACTATCCTCGTGCTCGGGGACTGTCCCTGACCACCATTGTGCTCGGAGACTGTTCCGACCACCATCGTGCTCAAGGACTGTTCTGACCACTCTCGTGCTTGGGACTGTCTCGACCACAATCGTGCTTGGGGACTATTCCGACCACTCTCGTGCTCAGGACTAGTCTCGACCGCCATCGTGCTCAGGGATTGTCCCGATTACCTTTGTGTTCGAGGACTGTCTCGACTACGGTTATTCTCGGAGATTCATCATTTTTCCCACGCTGCGCTCGGGGACTGTCCCCGACCACTCTCCGACCATTGCTCGGAGACCACTCTCCTCGGCTACTATGTGATTTGTACTCACATACAGTTGAGAGGCATTTATTTTTTTCTCACTTAGACCTTGCTATAAGGCTGATACCTCGCCTTCTAGCAAGCTCAGGGACTATATCGGTACGATGCACCTGCCGGTGCATCTCAGTATCGCTTGTACGACGATTGGATTCTCAACTTAATTAGGAATTCTTTTTAGACCCTGGCACCACGTGCCTGCGTCACCTACTACCAGGCTCGGGGACTAAGTGGGCACACTTCACCTTGCGGTGAATGTGCTTATTTTATTCGACCCCTATGCTCTGACTATTGGCCATAACTACTACTATACAAGGGTCACTTACATTTCTTTTCAGAAATACAAGTGGGCACACTTGATCAGAAAAGAAATCTTTTTCTTTTTTCTTTAGAGCACCATGCATTCTTCGGACAACCGGAATCTTCAGGCTATAATCGTGGTCTACTGCTCTCTGTGCTGACCAGAATACTAGCACTATTTGCTTGGTCAATGTTTTAACCAGTTGGAGATGACATGAAGACAGATCGCATTAGCCGAAGAAGATCGAACGGCGTGTTCGCAACATAATACATGGTGCTTGGGGACTAGCTGTGGAGGTATTAACCCCTATACCCTTACGGCTAGGCTTGGACCGGCTCGGACCAGGGGGTCTGGCCCACTAGAAGATGACATGCCGCCCGGCCAATCTGCTCGGAGTCCCGCGCAAGGAATCAAGGGAGACTTGGAGATCAAGCAATATCCTGGTTGGTTAGAATAGGAATCCTTATCCGGCCACTTATGGTAATTGTAACTGGTTAGGATTAGTTTCTAGATCTGTAACCCTGCCCCTCAGACTATATAAGGTGGGTAGGGGACCCCTCTCAAAAAACATCTCATTGACATATAGCAATACAATCAGACGCAGGACGTAGGTATTACGCCTTCACTGGCAGCCGAACCTGGATAAAACCTCGTGTCTATCTTGCGTCACCATCTCGTTCGTAGCTTGAGCACCTATCTGCCGATAATCTACTACCTTGGCCATACCCCTAGGTAGATTGCCGACCATATTTCATCGATAGTATGGCTTCTTTTTCTTCTTCTCATCTTCATCTTCATCACTTGAGTCATCTTTCTTTCCCTTGTTCTTCTTCTTGTATTTGTCTTTCTTAGGCTTGGGGCATTGATGTGCTAGATGACTAAGTTCTCCACAATTATAGCAATCTATCTCGGAGATTGGCTTCCTTCTAGTGCTAGTGAAGAACTTCTTTTTCTTGCCATCAAACTTGACGCCATTCTTGTTGAGCTTCTTTAGCATCTTGGCGGTTCTTCTCACCATGAGAGCAAGACTTGCATCATCACTTGAGCTCTCATACTCAATTTTTGTTTTACCCTTCTCTTGGCTAGCCTTGAATGCCAAGTCTTTGTCTTTCTTCTTGGTAGAGGATGAGCCATCTTATGGTGTGATGTGCATGTACATCTCATGAGCGTTGATCTTTCCCAAGATTTGAGTTGGTGTAGCGGTGGAAAGATCACCTTGATGAAACACGGTCACAATATGCCCATATTTGTCAATAGGGAGGACACTCAAGATTTTTCTTACAACATCGGATGGTTGCATTTGAGTGAGTCCAAGCCCATTGACTTCCTCTACAAGAACATTTAAGCATGAGTACATCTCATTAGCACTTTCTTTCGGAAGCATCTCAAATGAATTAAGCTTTTTCATGATGAGATGATATCATTCCTCACGCTCACTCTTTGTTCCATCATGGAGCGCACAAATATCCGACCATAGTGCATGGGCGTCTTTGTGGTTCCTCACCCGGTTAAACACATCTTTGCAAAGGCCTCCAAAGATGGTGTTTCTAGCCTTTGAATTCATTTTTTAGTAATTCACTTCATCGCCTTGAAGGTGCGTAGGATCCCTAGGTTTTGGGAAACCTTGAGACGCAGCTCTAAGAATTCCAATATCTAGAGCTTTTAAATACGCCTCCATGCGGATTTTTCAATAAGGAAAATCATCTCCCTCAAAGATAGGAGGAGGTCCATCCCCGTAGGACATCTTTCTCTAGGCGATTAAACCTAAATACATGAGCACGAGGCTCTGATACTGAATTGAAAGGATCAAGATAGTCCAAGAAGGGGGGTGAATTGGGCTAATTCTAAAATTCTTTGCAATAATTAAACCCTATACTTAGCCCACTTCACCTCTTGTGCCTAGAAAGTGATTCTAATGATCTATCGCACAAAAGCTTAGCACCCTAAGTTCCAATCCTACTCTAGCATGGCAATTCTAAGAATGTAAATACAAGAATTGAATTGCTCAAAAGTAAATGCTTAAAGTAAAGAGAGGAGAAGGAACACGGTGATATTTTGCCGAGGTATCAGAGAGTCGCCACTCCCCACTAGTCCTTGTTGGAGCACCCTGCGCAAGGGTGTAGCTCCCCCTTGATCCATGCAAGGATCAAGTGCTCTCTACGGGTTGATTCTTTGACACTCCATCACGGTGAATCACCCACAACTACTCACAACTTGAGTTGGGTCATCCACAAGCTTCACCGGATGATCACCAAACTCCCAATCACCACCAAGCCGTCTAGGTGATGGCGATCATCAAGAGTAACAAGTAAGAACTCTCACTTGACCACAACAAGTCTAATGAGAAGGGTGGATGCACATTTGCTACTCTCTTTTCACTAATGAGGCCTTAATCTTGGATTCTCAAATCTCAATCACCTCACTAGGCTCTTGCTCTCCTTAGCACTCTCAAGGATGTTTCTCAGCTGTTGAAATGTGCAAGAGTACTCCCTTGAATGAATAGAGGAAGTATTTATACCCTCTCATTCAAAACGAACCGTTATGTGACTGAGTCAGCACTCTACGGGGTGACCGGACGCTCCGATCAAGGTGACCAGGACGCTCCGGTCAGTTCTTCCCGCCACTAAGCCATTAAGTTGTGACCGGACTCTGACCAGCGTCCGATCAGCACTGATCGGACGCGTCCGGTCATGAAAACTGCTCTCTAAAAGCTTACTGATGTTGACCGAACGCTAGAGTCCTAGAGTCCGGTCACTTCGCTGTTCAGCGTCCGGTCAGTAATCGGAACCTGACTAGCATCCGGTCAGCACTGACCGAACGCGTCTGATTAGGATTCTTCCTCTCTGGAACCTTACTGGAGTTGATCGAACTCTAGCACCCAGCGTCCGGTCATATTTCACTCAACGTCTGGTCGCATCCAGACGACGTCATCCTGATCAGATGAACTGACCGGACTCTACTGACAATGTCCGATCACACCGGAACTAGCAGTTCGGTCAACATTTGACCCTCCATTCACTTCGAACTCGAAATCATATGTGAATGAAATTTGCTCCAATTGATCTTAGGGCTACTTTGGAGCTACCTAGTGCTAGATTTGATAAGTGTGCATCACACCAAACCTACTAGACTCACCTAGGTCAAGCTACTAGTCCATACCCCCTTAATAGTACGGTCAAAGGAAAAATAAATTCCTAAACTACTCTAAGTGTCTCTTCAACACCAAATGACACTTAGAACTAGTCCATCCTTAACCTTGTCGTCCATCCTTTAAAAATCGAAACGATTTCCATCGTAGGGGCATGACAACCATGATTGCCCAATCAATTGTCATTACCATGACCTAACTTAATTGCCTCTGCAAAACACACGTTAGTCATAGTAATAATGTATTGTCATTAATCACCAAAACCCAACTAGGGGCCTAGATGCTTTCAACCCTCACGCGAGTCCATCGGTGGTCAGCACCAAGCATGGGGGCTCCTCGTGTTTTTTTCATTAATACAGTACCGACAATGATTATATTTAAAAAACAACTTATAATTTAAAATTGAGAGAGTACTATTTCTATAGACCGTTTTATATCACCAAGGGACCAGAGAAATGAGCAGTTGTTTAAGGAAAGGAAAAAGTCTACTTAACCTCCCCACCTTTTATACTTGGTCTACTTTACCCCCCAACTATGAAACCGCCTGTTTTACTCCCTGAACTTTCTAAAATCGTCTATTTTACCCCTAGGCGGTTTTTGACAGCGGTTTTGCTACAGTGTCGGTGGTTTTGAATTTTCTTTTTTTTTATTTATTTTCGATGAATTTTTTAAAAATCATAGTAAATCATAGAAAAATTCATAAAATAAAAAATCTAATTTTATTGGACTCCACATGAGTAGATCTACACAGTGAATATATAATACGGTATGCTTTAGTACAAATTTTTTTTGTAACTTTAGATTAATTGGAAAATCCAATTTTGTCTGTAATTAATTAGAATTTATCTATAACTAAGTTATACATAGTCCAATGAGTACGAAATTTTTACTATAGTTCAAGCATACAATAATTAGCGTACCATAAAAATTTTACCACAATTGGACCAGAGAAGCTGCAGCTATGAATTATTCCAATTAATTACAGACAAAAATAGATTTTCCAATTAATCTAAGGCTACAGTAAAAATTTTGTACTAAAGCATACCGTATTATATATTCACTATGTAGATCTACTCATATGGAGTCCAACAAAATTAGATTTTTTATTTTATGATTTTCTATGATTTTTCAAAAATTCACCAAAAATAAAAAGAAAAGGAAATTCAAAAACAACGGCACTGTAGCAACCACCCGTTACTGTAGCAAAGCCGCTGTCAAAAACCCCCCAGGAAGTAAAATAGACGGTTTTAGAAAGTTCAGGGGGTAAAATAGACGATTTCATAGTGGGGGTGAAGTAGACCAAGTATGAAAGGTGGAGGGTTTAAATAGACTTTTTCCTTTATGGAAAGTGCAGCAGAAATGAGCGCGCGATCTCTCAATCCTTTGTCTGTTGCGAATTTGGGTACAGCAAGCCTACTTACACACTTAGGACCCCTTTGAAAAGCATAAATGTTACATGAATAATGCTAGAATTACATATGAATCAATTTATTTTTATTGGAAAATGTAATATTCAGAAGGGGAAAAAAAAGATGCTACGTTCCAAAGGATATGGCCAGTTTGGCAATTTGCTGATAAAACTGTGTGTGTATCGCTCTCGTTTGAGACAGTGAGATGTGAGATGACGCCGCTCGGCGTCGACCGATCTCACTTCTCACCTGTGGGGATTATCTTTCCCGTTTTATAACCTACCACTAGTACATCATAAGATCGGTACACCTATGAAGTAAACGTTACGCGTTCAATATAATGCGCGGTACATGTGTCGTGCCTGCACGCTCCGCCGCCAGCTAGCTCCTTTGCACTGGAACAAGTTAACAATTGCAAGTTGGTGGTGGTTATTTATTCAGGAATCAGGGCACGATCACACGATCCTCGTGCGCCGGTAAAAAACACAAGGTCAAATTCTCAAAAAGGAAAAAATGAAAAAAGAAGAAGGTCAAGGTCATGCAGGCCCCGCTCGTGCCCGGCACCATGATATATGATGCACATCATATCCACCCTTATAATTCAAGTCTCAGACTCAGCAACTGTATCCATTATTATATTATACTCCTCCGTCCTAGAAATAATGCAACTCTAACAGAGTGTGTATCTTAGGTTCAATTATAGATAAAAAAATATCAATATTTATGTTATCAAATAAATACTACTAGATTAATTACGAAATATATTTTTGTAATAAATTGATTTGAAGCCATAAATGTGAATATCATTCACTAAAAACTTGGTCAAACATGAACCACATTCATTGGCACGCAATCCATAGTTGCATTTTTTTAGGCGGAGAGAGTAGTGTTTTCCTAGTTTCGTACCAGTGGCAGAGGGAGGGGGCAACGGGTCCCAAATGTTAATTTTGAGTTGTTCTAAGATTTGAAATTTCAAAATTTAGAATTTTTAGGGATGGCTTTGAATTTTAACATGGTGTATATTAAAGTTGTAGTACTCAATGCGATATATAATTTTTGACAAGCTTATTTTTTTATTTGGAATCATTTATAGTCCATAAGTTATTGAATATCGAGATTTATATTTAAAAAAATCAAACTCTAATAGAGAGCTATGCTCTATACCGAAATTTTCATTTAAAATTACTTAGGGGCTTAAATATTCAATGTAAGATTTTTAAAAGTAATAAAAAGGATACCATTATTGTTGTTAGTTAAAAATTAAAGTGTAGTTCTATAATAGAGAGGAGAGGCACGAGGTAAGAGTTTACGGGAGTAGCCATGCTTCCCCACGATCGAAATTGAACCAAGGGAATATTTTTACCTAGGTTTTTTTTCCCGATCCCCTGAAATGAACCTCAAGAAAAAGTACTGTTTACACTAACTACTCAAACTAGGTAGACTACCGGCCGTGGTCTACTGGTTGTTGGTCTCTCCATTTCTACCTATCATTCGTAGATCACGTTACATTTAACTATTGACGGATCGACCAATCGATGCCTCTTTGATCCGGTCGTCAGTTACTCAGTTTTATTTATGTGCTCTTGCTGTCCACAATAGCCACGATCGGCCAATCACCTATGCCGATTATCAGCCTGTTCGGTTGGCTGGTTCGTATCGTTGCTGGTTCGTGAAAAAGTACTGCTGGCTGGTTTGTGTGAGAGAAAAATATTGTTCCGGTTGAAATTTACGATCGTTTACGACAAGCCACAGCCAAACGACCAGACTGTATACATTTGGAATTGGTACACGATGTCGGGTTCAGGCTTAAACTATTCTCACCATTTTTTTTTGGTCTCCACTCAAATCTTCTCCTTCGTCTTCAACTTCGGCACACACACCTGAGAATAAGGCTAAGGGTACCCGCAGCAGTAAGAGTCAATTGCTAGCTTTAAACTAACATCTCCAATAGTATTAGCTTTTAGCAATGACTTATAGTATGATTAGACTCACATGACACTCTCACATGTTTTTGAAATGCGTGTATAAGCCTAGCTCTTGATTAAGAGCTAGCTTCTCTCTTCTATTAAAATATGAAAGAAATGCTTAGAGCTAGCTTATGAACCAACCGTTGCGGGTGCCTAATAATATAGACAGCAAGCCGGCTATAAGGATCTTTGCAGCCTTCTCTCAGCCCACCTATATAGTGGTTAGCTCTTTACTATTAATACATGGTCCACTTATCTCTCTTACAAAGTTTCTCAGTTCTTATGTCTAAGCCAGCTATAAATTTACAGCTCACTTCTCCTCTCTCCTCCGCCTCAGTATTCGGACTTACTATTATACTTTGCTCAAATTACCAACGAACTGAGATCTCGCGAGCTTGCACGACGCTGCACGTACTAGCCGTATGCCTTCCCTTGTCAGCTGGAGTAGAAGGCAGGGCAGCTCGATGCCTCGATCAGAAGCTGACGGGACCTATGCGTGAACCAGATTCCTCCGTGTGTGTCGTCGTCCTGCTTTGGACGACAGCTAGCAGCAGACAGAAACCAGGCCATCGGTCCGGTCCCCGGGGCGGTCGACCTGCACCTGCAGCTAGCTTCCCACACTGGATGCCCCTGCCGCCGCCGCATGCATGTACTACGGTGGCGCGCTGGCGGTACGTTGTGGGCAGCCGGCACCCGATCGTACGTCGTCGTCGACGACGTAGAGTGAGTCCAGTGGGCAGTGGCCGTCTGTCTGCTGGTCCGTTCCGACGAGCCCACGCCGCCATCTACCACCTCTCTCCTCTGCGGGGCGCGGTAGTGTCAGTGGCCGTCAGTCGCTGCACTGCACGCACGTGCTTCGACTACTCGCTCTCGTCGCTAGGTACTTCTCCGGTGCCACGTCCGCAGGCATCCCTCGCCGCGGCACGGGTATAGCCGCCGCCGTCCGCCGGTGTTCGGAGGAGCCGCGCGCCGCGCGCGGAGTGAACATGCATTTGCAATCTCCCGGTCCACAAAACCTTTGTGTCGCTCTCTCCCTGCTCGTTAATGGTGATCTCCATTCTCGATCGATCACTCATGATCATGGTCATGGAGGAAAGGACAAAGGAGGATGAGGCGCTGAATGAGCAGCAAATTAATGATGATCGAATCTTAGTTGGGACGACCAGGACAGCAGTACTATCAGTGTATAACTACTCAGTGAATCCTGTAATTTTAATTCTAGCTAAATATGTTTGCATAAATAAGAATTGTTCGGACTCATAAAAGTTTCTGGATCCGCTAATGGGTATGCCAAGCAGACGTGTTCGATCATCGCTCGATCAATCGGTTTCGTAGAAAACGATTTTGAGCCAGACAGTAGAACCAAATTAATTACTAAAACTATAGCTGTCGACGATCGAACGAGAAATCGACAGTGATGGGAGAGGGAGAGTAACCCGGCCGGGACCTCGAACACGACTCGATCGATGGATCCAGTCATGGATCGGAGAGACCACACACACACACGGTCCTGTACTACTGTTTTCCAGTGTACAATGACAGTACGTAGTGATCCCGATCAACCGAGATCTACCTATTCGGCTATTAGCTGAAGAAGAAGATCAGTCCGTATCCGTACACGTAAGCAGAGAGCGAGGCAGATAGTTATCTCTGAACGACATCGCGCTCTACGTACGTACTGGTTGGTTGCTGCTGGTCTCATCTCTGTACACTTCGCGTCGTCGTTGGGGGCGTCGTTGCATTGCGTCTTGTCAGGGCTCCGATCCACCGGTTACTGGCGTACGTACATATACGATCGAAAAATAATGCCCGGTCGCCGGTCGGCCACCTCCGAGAGAGCTACGACCTTGAATGATCCATCGGTCCTCTCGCGACGTCGCGGTGTCCCGTGTAGCCAGCCTGCCCGGCCCTGCAGTGCCCAGCTACCTCGATGGGGGAGGACGGAAGGTGATGGCTGGCGTGATGGATGCATGGGAATCTGGACGCGCGATCCTCGTGCGCGACTAGACAAAGATTAAACGCCGAGCGGAGGTCAAATCTCTCTTTCTCTGTCCACGTACCTACCACGGCGCGAACCTTCGGATCATGAGTAGGACTAGTACAGTATAAAATATAGTAGCGCATGCGGCCGAGAACAGTGTATTGTAAAGAGGTTTTGTCGTCCCTTCCACGGCGCGTGTGCCGTCGCCGTACTCCGATCCGTCTATCAGAGACACAGAGGGGACGCATGCAGGGTATGATGACGGTCCCCATGCTGATAGGTCCAACGATCGAGCTGCAGGCTGCAGCTAGCTTTCCGCCCGGCTGCACAGAGACAACGAGATATGCCCGGCACGGCAGGTGCCAGTTGCGCCGCGCATCGGTGTCCGCAGGGCCCCGGCCGGCCGGCCCGTCTCCGGCGAGACCACACAGCCCCCACAGGCCACGGCCATCATTTATGTTTCGGGCTCCGGACAGACGGAGCATTTTTTTTAAGAATTATATTAGATAATAGTTGGTATATCAACACGGTTACAAGCACACTGGATTACATAGATATCCATAAACTGAATTTTATCTAAATTATACCCACGCTCCATATCTCAAAATCCAACAGGTACGACGCTTTGCAGTATAGACTGATCGCACGACAAACACTCGGCAAAAGGCCTGAGAATAGATGCCCAATTAACGACGCCCAACATTCATGTAGACGGAGTTGAGAAACTTCTTTCTTTCTAGTGTCTTTCTTCTTCTTCTTCTTCTTTCTGCCACCGAAGAATGAAGAAGACTGATCTAAAACTTATTCTTCCTAGTCATTCGTTGTGGCCTGATCTAACCACAATAAAATGGAGAAGGGATCAGAAAAAATTATTCCATGGCGGCGACACCATCTCCGCCTTGATGTCGCCATCCGGAAATAAAAGTCTCCATGTCGTCATACCGGTGAGGATGCTGACGCCGTAGTTGTTGCCCTCATCTTCAACAGAGCCGCCGTGGAGAAAACGCATCCACCCTGCCCTCTCGCCGTCGCCGGAGAGGAGGAGGAGGAGATAAATCCCTGAAATCAAGAAACTTGGCATGGAGAAACCTTAACCCTAAGAACTCGATCTACCAGAAAAATTTATTAAAAACGATGGAGCCCCACCCCTTCCGTCCTCCGGCGATACGCCGGATGGGGACGGAGGTGGACCAACGATGGTGGAGGCGGGTGACGGTGGCGGCGATAGGAGAAGCGATGTTTCACGCACATAAAGGAGACAAATGGCATTTCCTTATTACGGACAGACGAAGCATCCGGACGCCTGCGCCCACATCTATTTCGCATGCCTGCAGCAGTTTTCCATGCTCACGTGGGGCCTGTGCTACCCCGAACGTCATCAGCATCGAGAAGAGGGGGAGAGGGCGATGGATGCCAACAGGCGCTAGGAGGAGGAGACACCAAGGCGAGACAGCAGAAAAACGACGAGAGAGATGCAATACCTGATCTACTTTTGAAACATTCAGATGCGACACTTCCAACATACGTCTGAAGACACATGAAACACTTGCAAAAACACATGAAAAACTCTTAAAAACCACTATACGCAATATCAAGATAAAACACTTGCAACATATGGGTGAAACATATGCAACATCTAAATAAATATAGTTGCAACATACATCTGAAAGAAAACGAATGATACATTGGGAACAGAAGCTTGCAACAGCTTGTACAACCATTGCAACATATGCAACATTCCGATCTATTTTTGCAACATCCGTATGAAACACTTACAACATACATATGCATATATCTGAAACGCTTGAAATATACGCTTTCAATATGCGCTTTCAGCGCAACATCTCTTTGCTGCTTGAGAGAATGGAGGCTCGTCGGTGTGTGAAGTTCACCGGAGGCAACAACCCGGAACAAAGAGCAGAGAAGATGACGCCCACATCGAGTTTAAGGAGGCGACTGACGGATCTCGGAAGAAGGGCAGCCGATGGTCCTTAGCTGCCACCCTGAGTTAAGGAGCCGACGGTCCTCAACGGCCCGAGACGTAGGAGAGCAAGCGTAGTCAGTGTGGCAGGGCGGGCAGCGCAATGCCGAGTCGAAGCAGCGAGGAGGCGGTGGGGGCGCGCGGCTACGCTGGTGGCCTGTGGGGCTACGGGCGATGGCGCAGCACGCGGGGCACGACGCGGTGGGAAAGGGAGAGGGCCACGAGGCAGGAAGATCGATTCTTTCTTTAAAGCTCTCGAGCGGATAGGAATGGGTAACTGGGCTAGCATCAGGGCCCCGAGCGTGCGGGTAGATGCAGCTTGACAGCATTGCCGTTTATATTTTCTCTGTCGGACGGTGCTACCACTGTGTGCCTACGTCAGCGGCGCAATTTCTTATTTTTAATTTATTTTTAGTTCTGTTTTAATATTAACCTCTCTCTAGTTTTATTTTTAAAACTAACCTCTTTGACTGCCCGATGCAACTGGTACGGAAAAAATATAATACGGCGTCATCCTTAATTTCATTCCTGCGGTCGTTCACCAAAATCAATTCCAGCGAACGATCCGACCAAGCCGCACGCCGAGCGTGCACCTGTGCCACCGTTGCATGTGTCTGACGTTATTTAAAAAAAAAAGCAAAATATTTATTTGAAAATGCTATAACTTCTTAATTGTGTATCTATTTTTAATTCCGTCTGCACCGGCATATTCTGCGCGACGAGACGAACAAAACTAGACCCCACTTGCATATATTTCAAAAAATTTTATTTTAGTAGTAATTTATGTGTATTATCTTATAATATATAATTTATAATATATAGCTTATAAGTATAACTTATAACACAACTTAATATCCCAGTCATTCTTTAAATACTTTCCTTATTTTGCAATACTAAAAAATGATCCTCAAGTTAATATCCCAGTCTTTCTTGACAACTTGATTCTTCAGTTATTGGAATATTTATATGAAGTTGATCAATCCTTCTCGCTTCTAGAAATCACATGTGAACAAATTATTTGGCAGATGTAACATCCCGCTCATTGGCCGAATGGGCCAAATCACGATTCGGGTCGGGTACTGTAGCTACAAGGCGACTGCAACATCAGGCTACTGTAGCCCCGAACCGAACTCCGACGAGCTCGGACTGTACCGTCGCGGTACTTTTCAACGGGTTACAAACCGTGAATTCAAGATAGCCGGACCGACTTAAAAGTCAGAGTCAGATACGCATAATAATCTTTGGTTAATTGTTTTTCTCAAAGCGAGAACGAAAGTACAAGTGGGTTGGTACATAGGTGGAGCCTACCCCTCATAGAGTGGGCTTGGGCCATGCGCCGAGCCTAGATGTTACAGCAGAGCACACAGTGTGTCGATGATCTGGATAAATATCTTGGATCTGATGATAATCATACCGTTGATCTTATCTCTCTTATCGAAGGTGCAATTTTTTCTTAGCTTCTTTTGTTCAATCTTTTTTTAGTTTTCTTGTTGCACATAACTTATAGTTATTAATTTTGTGTCTAACTTTTATATGTAGCTTTATACACATCTGTTTTATTTCTAACTTTCTGAACAAAACTTTTATGTCTAACTTTCTGCACATAACTTTTGTCTTAATTTTTGGACATAACTTGTATCTATTAACTCTCATTTCTAACTTTGCGATGATTTTTTTGAAAAAACATTTCTGGAATGTAATTGTATGTTGTTTTCTAGGTGAGAATAATGTGTCTAAAAATGTCATTATCATGCGTCCTAAAGAACACTTTGACGCTACTTTTTTACTACCATTGCTAGCAACTTTATCTCATAGAGAATCTTCTAGTCGTGCTGATGGGGAACAAGAAGTGTGCACAATACATGTTTTAAGTGCATACAATTGTAATAATGTTAGTGTTACAGATTATTTCATTCACAATCAACCGAGACCAAGTGTACCATATAAGTCAGTTGGAAATTTGGAAATTTTTGGTATTGCTGCTAATCCACAACATGAATTATATGAAAATTTTCCTCCAGTTCTCTGTGGAAAAGCATGCAAAATCGTTTCAAGGCTTGTGCACAAATATGATTGATGAAGAAATTGAAAACATTGAAAAACTGAAACTGAATGGACAAGGTGAACAGAATGATCAGCATGTTTCCGTTCAGGTCAAAATTATACATGTGTGCAAGTTATACATCCATCAGATATTGAATATAAGTTCTCATGTCTATGCTACCTAACTTAGTCGATTAACTTATTCTACAGAGTATGTATCTAACTTGTGCTTTCATGTGTATGGTACCTAACTTATTTGAATAAGTTATTGTACGGAGTTATATGTCTAACTTTTGTTTCCATGTGTATGCTACCTAACTTATTTTGATTAACTTACTATTAAGAGTTATGTTTTTAACTTATGTTTTCATGTGTATGTTAGATAGTCATCTTACTTTCCTATTGACTTATGTTTTTTCTTCTGTTGTCAACTTTTATTTTGTATTTGTTATTTTAAATATTAAAATATTTTGTAAATCTTCCAATTGAAAAAATAGATATGCTCAATGTCATAGTTATATAGATGCTGAGACTATCGCTACAGAAGTTATGAAAGTTATTTATTTATCTGATTTTAGAAGTTTGCATCAAATTATGGAATTTATTGTGTAGTATACTCTCTCTGTCCCTAAATATTTGTCGTTTTCACTTCCTAAGAAACAACTTTGACTAAATATATATTAAAAATATTAATAATTATGGTACATAATTAGTATCATTGGATAGATATTTGAATCTAGTTTTTTATCAAATTTATTTGAAGACATAAATGTTACACGTATTTTCTATAAATCGAATCAAACTTATTGGCACACAAATTGTGGTGACACATATTTAGGGACATACATTGGCGGACCCAACACTAGGGCTACTAGGGCCGTGGCCTTAGTCGTGGCCCAAGTAACAAGTAAGCAATTCTTCAAATTTTTTGGCCCATCAGACATCAGCCCAACCAAGAAGTCCAAGCCAACCCAAGGAATAGGGCAGCGCTCGCCTGCGTCTGGACGGAGTCTCGCCGCCTCGCATGCTTGATGGCGTGAGTCGCGTCTGGAGTCGCGCTGCTCCGAGCCGTCGTCTACGGCCAGGTGCATCGCCCGTGTAAGGAAAATGGATCCTAGGCCTATTTACTTTGGATTTTTGTGTTTGATGACCAACACAAATAAATTGGACTAAAGAATTTGCAAGTGTTTATTTTGTAGTTCAATAGGGTGCAAGATGTGACTTGGACGAAGGCGACGTGATGATCCGATGATCAACACCTTAAGCAAGACCTTAGAAGCATAAGAGAAGATCCAAGATATCCAGCAGAGTCCAAGCACAAATATTGGAACCAAGCTAGACGCAAGATCATGAAGAAACGAGCTCACAGATGTGACCGGACGCTGGACCGGACGCTGAAAGCATAGTGACCGGACGCTCTGATCAAGAGGCTCGGCAGTAGCAGCGACCCGATGCTGAACAAGCAAAACGACCGGACGTAGGACAACAGCGTCCGATTGAGTACAAAAAGGTTCTAGAGCGGTGAAATTGTGACCGGACGCTGGCAGCGTCCGATCAGTTGATCACGGCTCTAACGGTTGGGACAACCGGACGTGTTCCGATCAGGACGGCCTGAGCGTCCGGTTAGTAGCAGAAAAGCGGGATTTCGGCCGGAAGCTTGATAGTGAAGACGGCGGGGAGCATCTAGGTAAGGCTTGCTAAAAGGCACGTCGGAGACCCACTTACGCGTGGGCAAGGCCCGAGGCTATCCATGGAGTTACCCAACCGGGAGCTTGGCCCTTGCGAGGGACTCCAACGAGGACTAGGGGGAAGCTTGACGCTTCTCGATACCTCGATAAAAATACCGGAGTCGTCGATAGGAGTTTGCATATCTCTACCTTGCTATTTAGCTTTCAGCATTTACATTGATTGCATTACTCCTTTTGCGGTAGAGATAGCAACACACTAGCAAAACTGTAGCTGCACATTTTGATAGTTTATCTTTTGCATAGGTTTTGCTAGAGTTAAAAAAGTGTCTATAGTTTAGAGTTAGATTTTTAAGTTGCCTAATTCACCTCCCCTCTTAGGCGTCACTGGTCCACTACAGCCCATCAATACTCACCCCCTATGCTTCTACTCTCCGCCCTTGGCCGGCTCGCCCCCTCCGCTATGCACTCCAACCTTGGCAGGTCTCCGGCTGCCTGGCCGGCCGCTGCCCAATGCCCTAGTGGTGGCTGCCCATCGCGCTCGCTGCCCAGCGCCCCAGTGGTGTCCGCCCCGACCTCGGTCAGCTGGCCATCGCTCGCTAGGCAGCTAGGGCGCTGCGCCGCTGCCCGCTGGGCGCTGGCCAAATCAAGCAGGACCAGACGAACAGGAAGACAGAAGCAGAGCCCTGGTTTGCATCTGGTTTCCCAATTTCAATTTTTCAACCCTTTGTTGCAGTTTGTATTTTGAAAAGTTTCTATTCCAGTTACATTCTAAAATTATAGTTTAGAAGATGAAGAGGACCAAACTTCAGCGTCATATTTGTATCGAGTTCCTAAACAAGAGGGGGCTGCTGAACAACAGACTTTCTTTGAGACTCCTCTCAATTGCAAATTTTCTTTGAAAATAGTTGTTTTTCTACATGACATAGATTATGGTGTAGTTTTAGGTTTTTGGCTGCTAAAATTTTGCCCTAGTCTTGGCTAAATTTTGGGTCCGCCACAGGGGACAGAGGAAGTAGGTTGTAAAAGTTACTTTTATTTTGCTCCCCCGTCCTTTTTTAAACCATTTTCCTATGTTCCTGAATGATTAGTTTCTGAAAAGAAAAAATGCTGATGAAATCTAAAGAGAATGTTATTCTCGCAGGCATTTTCAAAATGTAAATTTTGCGTTAAAAGAAAAGGTAGTATTGTATAACTTAGAGCATCTCCAAGAGTTCCCTAAACCTCCTCCTAATCCTAAGTTTTTAGAAAGATCCACAAAAAAATCCATCTCCAACAACTCCTAATATAATCTCCTAATATTTTATGAGTTGGAAAAAATCCCCCTCCTCTGCATAACTTTACGCGTCCGTAGCCTCATGCGTATCCTTCGACTCCCGCTCGGTTTCCTTTGCCTCCCACACGTGTACCTACACCCGAACGAGCCTTACTTCCCTTCAGTCGATGACATGGTTCTTCGAGAATGGCGCGCTGTTGTACCAAAAGGGCAGCAAGACCCCGATGCCGGTGGCCGCCAACGGGTCGAACCTCCCGCAGGGCGGTGGCAACTGACGGCGGGTACTGGCTCGACCTGCCTAGTGGACGACAACTAGAGGGAGAAGGTCAAGAAGGGAGACCTCGCCGGTGCGAAGGTGTATGTGCAGGTGAAACCGATGCTCGGCGGGACGGTGACCTGACCTCGCTGTGTGGATCTTCTACCGGTTCAACGGGCCAGCATGCGCCAAGGTTGGGCTCATCCCGTCGATCCAGCTCGGCAAGATCGATGAGCACGTCGACGACTAGGAGCACGTGTGTTTTATTAGGTGATTAGCATAGGTGCTTTGCGAAGTGCTTAGGTTGATTAGACCACCTGCTTATGCACTTGCTCTAGGTTTAGGCCTAGTGTTTAGTGAGGTTTGCATACCTCTTACCACTCGATGCTTGCGCGCACCATTGTTGTACATTGAAGGGGCTTGTAGTCTTATGAGATCACACCAACCGCGTTTGTGGTGTGGCCACCACCGTGTACCAGAGGGAACAAGGCTCGCGACATTTCAATCGAAAGCTTGATAGTGAAGACGGCGGGGAGCATTCGGGTAAGGCTTGCCAAAAGGCACGTTGGAGACCCACTTACGCGTGGGCAAGGCCTGAGGCTATCCACGGAGTTACCCGACTGGGAGCTTGGCCCTTGCGAGGGGCTCCAACGAGGACTAGGGAAAAGCTTGACACTTCTTAATACCTCGGTAAAAATACCAAAGTCGACGATGGGAGTTTGCATATCTCTACCTTGCTCTTTAGCTTTCGCATTTATATTGATTGCATTACTCCTTTTGCGGTAGAGATAGCAACACTCTAGCAAAACTGTAGCTGCACATTTTGATAGTTTATCTTTTGCATAGGTTTAGCTAGAGTTAAAAAAAGAGGCTATAGTTTAGAGTTAGATTTTTAAGTTGCCTAATTCACCTCCTCTCTTAGGTGTCATGGTCCACTATAGCCCGTCGATACTCACCCCCTCTGCTTCTACGGTCCGCCCCTGGCCGGCTCGCCCCCTCCGCTATGCACTCCAACCTTGGTAGGTCTTCGGCTGCCCGACCGGCCGCTACCCAATGCCCTAGTGGTGGCTACCCGTCGCTCGCTACCCAGCACCCCAGTGGCATCCGCCCCAGCCCCGCTCAGCTGGCCATCGCTCGCTAGGTAGCTAGGGCGCTGGCCAAATCAAGCAGGACCAGGCGAATAGGAAGACAGAAGCAGAGCCCTGGTTTGCATCTGGTTTCCCAATTTCAATTTTTCAACCCTTTGTTGCAGTTTGTATTTTGAAAAGTTTCTATTCCAGTTACATTCTTAAATTATAGTTTAGAAGATGAACAGGACCAAACTTCAGCGTCGTATTTGTATCGAGTTCCTGAACAAGAGGGGGCTGCTGAATAACAGACTTTCTTTGAGACTCCTCTCAATTTGCAAATTTTCTTTGAAAATAGTAGTTTTTCTACGTGACATAGATTATGGTGTAGTTTTAGGTTTTTGGCTGCTAAAATTTGGCCCTAGTCTTGGCTAAATTCTGGGTCCGCCACAGGGGACAGAGGAAGTAGGTTGTAAAAGTTACTTTTATTTTGCTCCCCCATCCTTTTTTAAACCATTTTCCTATGTTCCTGAATGATTAGTTTCTGAAAAGAAAAAATGCTGATGAAATCTAAAGAGAATGTTATTCTCGCAGGCATTTTCAAAATGTAAATTTTGCGTTAAAAGAAAAGGTAGTATTGTATAACTTAGAGCATCTCCAAGAGTTCCCTAAACCTCCTCCTAATCCTAAGTTTTTAGAAAGATCCACAAAAAAAATCCATCTCCAACAACTCCTAATATAATCTCCTAATATTTTATGAGTTGGAAAAAATCCCCCTCATCCGTGTAACTTTACACACCGTAGCCTCACGCATATCCTTCGACTCCCTCTCGGTTTCCTTCGCCCCCCACACGTGTACCTGCACCCGAATGAGCCCTAGTTCCCTTCGTCGATGACGTGGTTCTTCGAGAATGGTGCGCTGTTGTACCAAAAGGGCAGCAATACCTAGATGCCGGTGGCCGCCGACGGGTCGAACCTCTCGTAGGGCAGTGGCAACGACGGCGGGTACTGGCTCGACCTACCGGTGGACGACAACCAGAGGGAGAAGGTCAAGAAGGGAGACCTCGCCGGTGTGAAGGTGTACGTGCAGGCGAAACTGATGCTCGGCGGGACGGTGACCGACCTCGCTGGTGTGGATCTTCTACCGGTTCAACGGGCCGGCACGTGCCAAGGTCGGGCTCATCCCGTCGATCCAGCTTGGCAAGATCGACGAGCATGTCGACGACTAGGAGCACGTGTGTTTTATTAGGTGATTAGCGTAGGTGCTTTGCAAAGTGCTTAGGTTGATTAGACCACCACTTTATGCGCTTGCTCTAGGTTTAGGCCTAGTGTTTAGTGAGGTTTGCATACCTCTTACCACTCGATGCTTGCAGCGCACCATTGTTGTACATTGAAGGGGCTTGTAGTCTTACGAGATCACACCAACCGCGTTTGTGGTGTGGCCGCCACCGTGTACCAGAGGGAACAAGGCTCGCGACATTTCAGTCGGAAGCTTGATAGTGAAGACGGCAGGGAGCATTCGGGTAAGGCTTGCCAAAAGGCACGTTGGAGACCCACTTACGCGTGGGCAAGGCCCGAGGCTATCCATGGAGTTACCCGACCGGGAGCTTGGCCCTTGCGAGGGATTCCTTGCGAGGGGCTCCAACGAGGAACTAGGGGGAAGCTTGACGCTTCTTGATACCTCGGTAAAAATACCGAAGTCGTCGATGGGAGTTTGCATATCTCTACCTTGCTCTTTAGCTTTCGCATTTACATTGATTGCATTACTCCTTTTGTGGTAGAGATAGCAACGCACTAGCGAAACTGTAGCTGCACATTTTGATAGTTTATCTTTTGCATAGGTTTTGCTAGAGTTAAAAAAAGAGGCCATAGTTTAGAGTTAGATTTTTAAGTTGCCTAATTCACCTCCTCTCTTAGGCGTCATGGTCCACTACAGCCCGTCGATACTCACCCCCTCTGCTTCTACGCTCCGCCCCTGGCCGGCTCGCCCCCTCCGCTATGCACTCCAACCTTGGTAGGTCTCCGGCTGCCCGACCGGCCGCTGCCCAATGCCCTAGTGGTGGATGCCCGTCGCTCGCTACCCAGCACCCCAATGGCGTCCGCCCCAGCCCCGCTCAGCTGGCCATCGCTCGCTAGGCAGCTAGGGCGCTGCACCGCTGCCCGTTGGGCGCTGGCCAAATCAAGCAGGACCAGGCGAACAGGAAGACAGAAGCAGAGCCCTGGTTTGCATCTGGTTTCCCAATTTCAATTTTTCAACCCTTTGTTGCAGTTTGTATTTTGAAAAGTTTCTATTCCAGTTACATTCTAAAATTATAGTTTAGAAGATGAAGAGGACCAAACTTCAGTGTCGTATTTCTATCGAGTTCCTGAACAAGAGGGGGCTGCTGAATAACAGACTTTCTTTGAGACTCCTCTCAATTTGCAAATTTTCTTTGAAAATAGTTGTTTTTCTACGTGACATAGATTATGGTGTAGTTTTAGGTTTTTGGCTGCTAAAATTTGGCCCTAGTCTTGGCTAAATTATGGGTCCGCCACAGGGGACAGAGGAAGTAGGTTGTAAAAGTTACTTTTATTTTGCTCCCCCGTCCTTTTTTAAACCATTTTCCTATGTTCCTGAATGATTAGTTTCTGAAAAGAAAAAATGTTGATGAAATTTAAAGAGAATGTTATTCTCGCAGGTATTTTCAAAATGTAAATTTTGCGTTAAAAGAAAAGGTAGTATTGTATAACTTAGAGCATCTCCAAGAGTTCCCTAAACCTCCTCCTAATCCTAAGTTTTTAGAAAGATACACAAAAAAATCCATCTCCAACAACTTCTAATATAATCTCCTAATATTTTATGAGTTGGAAAAAATCCCCCTCATCCGCGTAACTTTACGCGCCGTAGCCTCGCGTGTATCCGTTCGACTCCCGCTCGGTTTCCTTCGCCTCCCACACGTGTACCTGCACCCGAACGAGCCCTACTTCCCTTCATCGATGACGTGGTTCTTCGAGAATGGCACGCTGTTGTACCAAAAGAGAAGCAAGACCCCGATGCCAGTGGCCGCCGATGGGTCGAACCTCCCGTAGGGCGGTGGCAACGACGGCGGGTACTGGCTCGGCCTGTCGGTGGATGATAACCAGAGGGAGAAGGTCAAGAAGGGAGACCTCGCCAGGTGCGAAGGTGTACGTGTAGGCGAAACCGATGCTCGGCGGGACGGTGACTGACCTCGCGGTGTGGATCTTCTACCGGTTCAACGGGCCGGCACGCGCCATGGTCGGGCTCATCCGGTCGATCCCGCTCGGCAAGATTGACGAGCACATCGACGACTAGGAGCACGTGACGCTGTGCGTGAGCAACTTCTCCAGCGAGCTGCTCCGGATGTACTTCTCGCAGCACAGTGGGGCCCTGGGTGGATGCGTCGTGGCTAGAGTACCTCGACGGGAACAAACCGGTGGTGTACGCGTCGCAGCATGGGCACGCGTTCTACCCGAACGCCGGGGCAGTGCTGCAGGGCAACACGAGCCTGGGCATCGGGATCCGGAACGACTGCGCCAGGGGGAGCAGGCTGGACACCGGCGTCGGGCAGTGCGAAGTGGTGTCGGCGGAGTACCTCGGCGTCAAGGAGCCGGCGTGGCTCGGGTTCGAGCGCGAGTGGGGACCGCGGGAGGAGTACGACATCGGGCGCGAGATCAACCGCGCCGCGAGGATCCTGCCGCGTTCGGTGAGGGAGCGGCTAGCCAAGCTGGTGGAGAAGGTGCTCGTCGAGGAAGGGCTGACAGGTCCCAAGATGCATGGTAACTGGAGATACGACGAGAGGGAAGCTTGATTCTAGAAACCTTGCAAGGCAGTCTGCGGGCTGTGACGGGGTGTGGCCGGCTAGGAGATGGTCACGGCCGGCTAGGAGGTGGCGTCGGTCGACTGGGAGGAGGGCGTGGCCGGTTGGAAGGTGGATGCGGCTGGCTGGAAGGAGGCGGCATGCGGCTGGGTGGTTGCCGTGGCAGGCTGGACGATGGCGGCGGCGGCAGGGAGCTCGCGGTCTCAGGGTTCGTTGCGCCCTGCGTGATGGAAAAGAAAAAAAAGCCGCAACATAATTCGTGTGGGCCTTAAATTTAATTTTTTAGATATCATTTATTAGAAACTCTTGGAGATGACATTTTTTCCCCAAATCTTTTTAGGAGTTGCCAAACTACAAGTTTTTAGAAGAAAAAAGTAGGGAACTCTGGAGATGCTCTTAGCACTGTTAAGTTATCAGAAATGCTATACAACACACGTGTGTTTTAGCACAAAAAAACATATGGATTTTAGTCCACCAGATCGTTGTCTCGGTTTATCCGTGTCCGTCAGATCTGCGTCCGTCAGGCACCAGCAGCGCACCAGCAGATCTGCGCTTCGAACGACCCATGACGCGACACCAGCAGAGGCAGCAGTGCACCAGCAGCACCAGCAGCGCAGCACCGGCACCGGCTAGGGGATCACGACGCGACGACCCATAAAGAATGGGCAATGGAACCAACCCCTCTGTATTTTGTCCTTCCATAGAAAAAAGTTTTCTATGATATGTGATTTGTGATATGTGGATCTGTGATCTTATGATTGTCTGGAGGTAGAAGAAGGCTAGAGGTAGAAGAAGAATGGAGGCTATTGGATCTTAATCTTATGGTGTAAAAAAAATCATGTATTGGAATTGTATAAAACACATGGTTGTGCAGTAGACAGACTCAAGTTATTCGTCGAAGTTATGTCGTCTAATTCAGTTTATCTAAGTTATGTGCGCATGGTTCTCAAAAATAAAAATAAAAGGAAAATGTGGAAGCGCGTGAGATCCAATACGTCCACATCTCGTATGTGCGCGAAAAGAGAATGGAATGCCGTTGCGCTCCCACCAGAAAAGAAAAAGAGAATGGAATATCATCAGACTTTCCTAAAATGATATCGAATGAATGCTTTCGTAACTATGTTGGTCGGAGAATCGGTGGTTGGATTCATTTTGAATGGATGTTCGCCCATCAGTGGTGTCGGGCACCATATACATTGGCGCGGCAGGCTTACCAGCTTGGCGGTCCAAGCCACGACAGATGTCAGCACTGCACCCCCTGGTGCGGCGACCTTGCCGTGCCAACCCGCCTGGCCGGCAAGGGCGTACACAGAGCCGCGCGCCAGCTTCCGTTTTCTCTGCCTCCTCTGTTCTGCTTGATCCAGCATGCGGACACTGTCGTTGCCGCAGCCTGCCACTCGGCACCGTTGGAAATCTGGGCCAATACGTCGTTTTGGGGCCAGATTTCAATGAATCGATAAACTTTTACGATTAATTGTAATCTATTTGTTGCAATCAATGCCGTTGCATTTACTATTTTTGTATGCTTAGATTTATTTCTCTGAATTCTCTGTGCGTGTGGAAGTACTTTTCTGGTTTAAATTAGGTTCAGTTTTTTTTTGGTAAAAAAAGAACAAAACTTTTTTTTGGGCACAGTAACGACCTTTCGGCCTGCTTCTCTTTGTTTTGGACCGAGCCCAGCTCGAGGGCCTGATGCTGCAGCAGCCCATTCCCAGGTCCCCTCCCTCCTCCAACATTGCCCCCCTCCGCCGCACCCGCTCCCCTCCCTCCTGCAACATCAAATCATTAAACCGCACGGAACGGGACAAACACGGCAGAAAGCAAGATCTATATTCCACGGAAAATCCACAAAAATATCGCACAAGAATCGTCAACAGATCATAGGGGTGTGAATACGAGACGGAGAACCACAATAACAACGTTGGATTCACACAACAGAAGTGATAGAATTGAATAGAAATTCACAACCCTAGAAATCGCCAGTAGATTGCCCGCCCCCCTCCGCCGCGCAGGTTCCCCACCCTCCTCCTAGCCTCGAGAGAAATGAATAGAAAACAGAGCGACTCTCGAGATTAAAAAATATAAAAAAAAGATAAAAGGCCGCCGCAACCCACAAACTCAGCCCGTGTGCGGAGGGGGTGCTAGCACGAATCGCAACGCGCGATCGGAGGAACAGAAAAACGTGTGTGCGAAGGACAACAAAACACACCGTCATCGTATAGCATTCCTGTTTTTATATCTCTCTTAGTCTTCCAAGGACTCTTTAATGTTTATTCGCTATACTCTGATAGTTTATCATAATTTTTCTTCTGTGAAAAAAAATCATGAGAATGCTACCATATATTCTATTTAGAGAGCCATACCGGAGAACGGAAGAGATAGAGAATGTCCTCAGAAAGTCTATTGAATCATGTTTTTTTTATTTGTTTTTAAAAATTTGTAATAAAGAGACATGCAGAGTTCCTTGCAGACGCTCTAACTAATTAGCAAGATAGCTCACGCAAATAGAGTGGATAGTTGGGATTTTTTTTATATATGCTTTCATTTTTGTTTACTTGAAAATATGTTCTTCCAAACAGTTTTGTTTTTTTGGTTCATACAACCATCGTTTTTCTTTTCTCTTCTTCATCCCTACCCTATCTGTGCAAATTATGTCAATGCCAAATCAAGGTAGCCTTAAGATTCTTTTGTGTTGAGCTCCAATACTCAATAAGACCATTATTGCCCAAGTATCTCACAATTTCTTTAATTCCTTGGCTTCTTCTAATTTATTACCTTGCGCATCCTATTCTAAATTCGTCTTGCTCCCCCCCCCTAAATTATCGTCGAACTCATAAGAATGTTGTCAGTGTATTTTGGAGTCACTTACTACATGATGTAGTCGCTAGTCGACTTGTCGTCACACAACCATCTATTGGCTTCAAGCCTCTATGAAGAAACTATGGAACTATCAGTGGTGATCGGCTAATCTCAGGCCTACACTTCAAGCCACTCTAAAACATTTCTTCTATTTGGTTTAGACCAGAGCAAACTGAGCCTGGTCCATCTCATATGCCAAAAAATGCGACTACGGGTGAGCCCGCCTAGGACCCCTAGTGGACAGGGCTTGGACAGAGGTCTAGCTACCCATAAATTTTTTTCTTGCCCTGGGCTCGACCCAAAATATTTCTTTTTTTTGTTTTACAACTAAAAGATAGCAGGCGGCATGCTGGGTCCCAGGCTGACTCGCCCGTGGTCGTCATTTTTTGGCTCGAAATAACTAGGTTTTTTCAGCCATACCCGAAAAAATGCTCAGGTTTGATTTGGTTGTTTCCTATTTGTCGGCGTCGATAGTGATGCTACAACAAGAGTATAGATTGATATAGCGAGGCATATAGCAGGGTAGGAGAAGAAGTTGAGTAGGATCAGAAGTGATTAGATGGTTTTATTTGTGAAGCAAAAAAATTAGTGTTCGTGTTGGATAACTTTTGTGCATTTGTGTAATCCTTCCCATGTATGTCTGTGTGCTTGTTATTTTTTTTTTTATCACAATAGAAAAATCTAGTTTTAATATTGATTGAGTTCAAAATTATTACTATCTCTACATGATTTTTTGTTTGACTATTTATTTATTTATTTTACTATATCTTATGAAGCATTGATCTTAGTTCAAAAGACTCTAGTCATCATTAAAACAATAGTCCTTGATATATTGTATTTTCTAAGAAACTACTCATCTCTACTCTAAATTATCTTATATCACTAGAATTTTTTTTTAAAAAAAACCTAAAAAAGGACAGTACGCTCATTTGGAGATGATAGAAAGCCCACGGACTACGGGCAAGCCCAACAACGACGAATAGCAGGCAGCCCAGAAACGGCTGCTGAAGGGCCTGCTGGGTTTCCTTTCCGATTCCAAGTGGAGCGGGACACAACACAACAGAGCGGTGACGGAGAGCCTAGGTAACCCAACCGGAAGCGGAAGCGACCTTCTTGAGCCGGAAGCAAAAAGGCTCCATATTGCTCTCCTCGCCGATCCGCCACCACGCCACAAAATCCTCTCCTACTCGAGCAGTTCCGCTCCTCGCCGCCGCAGCCGCACCGCCACCGCCACGATGCCGGAAGACGTGCAGATGAACGACTCGGAGCCCCAGCCTGCGGCCCCAGCTCCCGCCGCCGCGGCGCCGGCGCTCTCCACACTGCACCGTAAGCTCCCTCACTCCTTTCTTCCCCTCCCCCAAAACCCTAGAGTTATCCATCTATCATCTCCGCGACCGCGAAATTCCTAAGATTTGGTGTGGCTGAAGCGGCGCTTATGTCAGATCTGAAGGAGATCGCGACCGTGATCGAGGCCGGCTCTCTGTCCAAGGAGGTCCGCCGGATCTCCCGCGCCTTCCGCCTCACCGTCGCGCTCCGCCGCCGCGTCGCCGCGCGGGACGTCTCTGCCTTCCTCGCCTTCGCGCTTCCCCCGTCCTCCGAAGCCTACGGACGCCTTACCGCCCTGGTGCCCAAGGTAAAATTCGCTTCTCCGCTATCTGCTGTTAAGCTATCACCACTAAGAGATTGGATTAGAGAAGCTAGACTTGGTACTCGCCAGATTTTGTTACGCCTGGTGGGCCTCATCGTGTAAGGATGTTACTGATGCTGCTAATATATCGCCGTATCCTAGATTGAACATACATGTATGGTGCTTGCATATTAATCACAGTATCATAGATATTGACTTGTCACTGCACAATTTGATTTTTCCATGTCCATTATAGTTGACGGAAGGCATACATGTTTTCTCCCCTGCAGTTACTTTACTTTTCATCTGAATAAGCTAGTCATGCATTCATGCTGCACTTCTAGCATCCTTATTTGTGCATTTGTTATGTAGCCTAAACTGTAAGACAAAAAAAAATGCCATCATGTATATATTCTCTTGTCACAATTGGACACACTTGCGTTATTCCTATGGACTATGTATGATTTGCACCTGTGCAGTTGGCTTTTCTAGTCCAGAGTGCTTTTTCATGCTTTAGTTTTTCTCCTGAATATATGGTAGTGTTTGGCACTGCTAGTTTCTTAGATCTACCATTACTAAGGAGTAAGTAGATCTTATAATCATTGGGATTTTCAACCTCTTGTGCTTCATGGCTTCAACTTTCAAAAGCACTTCCTTCTCAGTAACATGTGTTCATAATTTTGTTCATTGTCTTCATATACCTAGATTCTGACTTAGCTGAGGACGAATTAAAAATTCATTACTAGAGTTGAATCTTCAGAGCTTAGTTTTCCTTCTTTGTGCAACTACACCTGCAATTTTGGAAAATGGTACAGTGAATTTTTACATTTGGTGGACTCTTAATTGGTATGTGATTCTTCTGTATGTGAAGAACTGAAGAAGCTCGTGCCCTGTTAAATAGATTTTGCTATATCTGCTGCTTGTTCTGTAGTTTACTGTTAGAACCTACAATGCTATCACTCTGTTTTGTATGATAGAGTAAAAGAACAAGTGAGTTTTCTTTTTTACATTTATCACATTCATAACTCCTAATATTCATCTGTAATTTCTGTCAGGAAGATGATACTGAGATGGATGTTGATGCTGCGGCTCCGGCAACTCAGATTTCAATCAAACATGGTCTCCCTGAGATTGAAATATTTTGCTACTTGCTTGTACTGATTTTCCTTATTGATCAGAAGAAATATGATGAGGTACATCTGGAACCACTGATCTTCCTTATGTTTGATGTGTGAAACATAATAATTTGAATTTATGCTTTTGAATTAAGGCTAAAGCATGCGCAAATGTGAGCATTGCTCGCCTGAAGAACCTAAACCGGAGAACTGTTGATGTCCTGGCATCTCGTCTGTACTTTTATTACTCTTATGTGTATGAGCTTACCAACAGCCTTGCTGAAATACGTGGGTAAGTCAAATGTTTCATTCTTGCTCATTGTTCACTCCCAGGACCAATCCTGGTACTCTCTCCTACATTTGCTTTGGTTTTTTTCTTTCAGGAATCTGCTTGCTCTACACAGAATGGCAACTTTGCACCGTGACGAGCTTGGCCAGGTTAATGCTGATTTTCTGCTCGCCAGTGCTCTATTAATATGTTGTGGAATTCTGCATACCCGATTGTATGTATTTGGTTCTTGATTGCAGGAAACACTACTCAATCTCCTCCTCCGCAATTACCTCCACTACAACTTGTATGATCAAGCAGAAAAGCTTAGATCAAAGGCACCTCGTTTTGAAGCACATTCCAATCAACAAGTAATCCATTTGCTTATTCTGTTTGTTGCGATGCAGCTTTTGGATTTACTGTGTTTTAGATTTAGCACGTGCAAACCATGTATGTAACTATTTCTATTAAGAAACATCTAGTGGTTGCTCTGTTGGTGATTGAAGTATTATATTTTTCTTCAGAAAATTGATTTTGTAGGTAAGCTTTCTAAACAAATGCTACAAATTCCTTTTGTTGCAGTTTTGCCGATACTTGTTCTACTTGGGCAAAATTAGGACAATTCAGTTGGAGTACACTGATGCTAAAGAAAGCCTCCTGCAAGCTGCTCGTAAGGCACCAACAACAGCCCGTGGTTTTCGGATTCAGTGCAACAAATGGGCTATCATAGTGAGGCTGCTGCTTGGAGAGATTCCAGAGAGGACTGTTTTCATGCAGAAAGGAATGAAGAAAGCTCTGACACCTTACTTTGAGCTAACAAATGTAAGTAACTGGTCATGCATAAACTCTGGTACAATAGGTGAAATACTTTGAACTTACATCATACATGTGTCCTCCAGGCTGTCAGGGTTGGGGACCTTGAACTGTTTAGGGCCGTCGCGGACAAATTTGCAAGCACATTCAGCGCAGACAGGACTCGCAACTTGATTGTGAGGCTGCGCCACAATGTCATTCGAACTGGACTGCGCAACATTAGCATTTCTTACTCAAGGATCTCCCTTGCTGATATTGCTAAGAAGCTCAGACTAGACTCTGAGAACCCTATTGCTGATGCGGAAAGCATTGTAGCCAAGGCCATAAGAGATGGCGCAATTGACGCCACCATAGATCATGCAAATGGCTGGATGGTTTCGAAGGAAACTGGTGATGTCTACTCGACAAATGAGCCACAGATTGCATTCAACTCCAGGATTGCGTTCTGCCTCAACATGCACAATGAGGCAGTCAAGGCGATGAGATTCCCCCCTAATTCTCACAAGGAAAAGGAGAGCGCTGAGAAGCGCCGAGAGAGGCTTCAGCAGGAGGAAGAACTGGCTAAGCACATGGCTGAGGAGGATGACGATGACTTCTAAATTAGCTGCCTTTTGAGCAACCACTTGCAATGTGGAGTGGAGTTGTTCAATTTGTGAACGCCTGGTTCAAAGCAATTCCCGTGCCTCTAGTCACTCGAGTCATGCAAACGCTGAAGTTTGAAATTAATCTGCTGTAATGTTATGTTGATCAGGATTTTGTATTAATTCCATACTTGAGTTTTTGTCTCCCTGAATTGTTGAACCAGGGAATTTACCCACCATGCAAGAAACGGCTTTGTTTATTTCACATGAGTTCTCTGCTCCCAGTTCGGGCTTTTCTGAAATGCTGTATTCTGTGTGTGCTCATTATTTCCCTGTCTTAATTTAATAAATAAATTATTATTATTATTGGTTGATTGAAGTTTGATTCTAAAGCAATTGATGTTGTATATGTTTCAAAACGGTATGCTTTTTAGCCGTATGGAACATAAAAAGACGGTTCGGATGTTCGACAGCAACAAGATCGATTGCAAGTTGGAACCTACAGCTGCCTGCAAATGAATCTCTACGCTGTTCCATCGAAGTTAGTAGTGCTGCTTATGTTAAAAAAAAAAGTTTACTTTGAGATGCGTGTAAATTTACACAAGGAGTGCACAAGAACGATTCTCTTATGAAATACGCTTATTAGACGGACGGAGTAGTAGTATCGTATACTCTGCTTCTGCACATATAATATGTCGCACGTTACAGGGCGTAGTTACAGAAGCCGTTGTTGCATTTCTTGTTGATATAATATAATATATATAATATGTCGCACGTTACAGCTTATTACAGGGCGTAGTCACAGAAGCCGTTGCTGCATTTCTTGTTGCACTGGTTCCCGCACGCGCCGCAGTGGTCCTTGTCGGCGAGCAGGTCGACGCAGCGGCCGACGCAGCACGTGCTCCGATCGTGCTTGCAGACCTTGTTGCAGCTGCCGCAGTGGTCGGCGCTGGCGACCGTGTCCACGCACTGCCCGCCGCAGCACGTCGCGCCTGGGCTGCCCGGAGCGAAGCACACGGCGGCGGCTGACTTCTTGGAGCAAGCGTACGGCGACGGCGAGTTGGCAAGCAGGAAACGGCTCCTCCTGGTCCTGGCTTGTTGGCGACCTGCTGGGAGGGTACCGCCGGCGTCAGTGACCGTGCCAGCCGTTGCGGCAGCCAGCAACATCAGCAGGACGATCGCCGTGAGTTTCGCCATGGTGGAGACTACTGACGGTGGCTGACTTCTTGTAGTGATCACTGACGGTGAGTGTGTGTTTGTACGTGTGTTGGGAATGTCTCGGAAGCGAAGCGCTTATATAGAAGTGATGGATGGTGTGTGGAAGGTCAGAGGGTTAGTAGGGGTTGACTTTTGATGAAATTTGGAGTCGAGAGCAAGAGAGTCGATCGCCGCCCGGCTTGCTGCGGTTGGGTGCAAATCTGCTGATGAATTTACGGGCGCCATCACATGCATGCCATATATGCTTCAAATTACGGCGAAACAGAACAAACAGAGAATATGAACCTCCAGCGTACGTGGAATGCACCGCGTGATGCCTTCCATTTGACACACACAAATCACGCCAAGTTACCTGAAAGTACATGCATGTGCATACCTTGCTGGCTTGCTCAACAGGGAATCGAAGCATGCATATTCCCATGATTCATCGTACTTAGAGTGTGGATATTCCTCCCAGATTCAGGCGATTGAGAAACAGCGTGAAAATTAATCAATCATAAATTCACGCTAGCAAACCGTAATTTTAGTGTCACAAGAGTTAGTTTGTACTCCCTCCGTCCGTGAAAGCATGTAATTCTAGCATGCTGCTTTTGTCCAAGAAAGCATGCAATTCTAGCCGGTGCATAGGTAGTTTTGTAGGTCTAGCCGGTGCATAGTTCATATCCAACGTGTTTGGTTCGCGCGGCACGTAGTCATCCAATTGTTTTCCAGAGAACGATTTGATTCTACTAGTTAACTTATATTTGCAATTGGCCGTACGACGGAGAACTGATTGGTACCGAACAGTTCTGCAAACCAAACGCCAACGCCAGGTTCGGAGGTAGGATCGGATTGTTCCGTATCCATCTATCCGGCAAACCAAACACTCTGGTAATGTATCTAGTTCGAGTAAAAGAAAGTTCCAACCTGTTTGGTTTGGAGAGTGAATCCATTTCGCATTGGCTGGTCAGGAATCACCCTCGATTTTGTCCGACATTTTTTTTAGAATGACTTCGTCCAAGATTAGCTCGTTGTTAGTTCGTGCGACCGCCACACGTGGAACAGGTTCATGACGGACGAGTTGATGACGCGACGCAAACCAAATATCTCAGCTAGGCTCGGATGATTCTGAACTACCTCATGACGCAAACCAAACATGTTGTTTGTTCCCAGCATGCACCGCGGAGGCGGCATGATTACCTTCGCATTCTGATTATTATAGTTTCCTGTTCTGATTAAACAGGAAGAAGGATCATTAACAACTTTGGGATTCTAGTTTCCTGTTCCGAGGAAGTAAAATAATAATAATATTAAATAAACGATGCTGTCACAAAGGGGATGTAGCTCAGATGGTAGAGCGCTCGCTTAGCATGCGAGAGGTACGGGGATCGATACCCCGCATCTCCATTTGTATTTTGCCTTCTTTATTTTGCAATAACACTGTGGTTTAACCTGTGCCTGATGCACTGTGCTTTTTTTTTTTTTTTTTTTTTTTTTTTTTTTTTTTTGCGAAATGATGCACTGTGGTTTAACCTGTGCCTGATGTTTTTACTTCAAATGCTCAGTAAAGCTGCTGATAAAAGTTAACAACTTATCAGAGGCCCTCTTTTAAGTTTTAACCTCCTGGATTGCAATGACTAAGTACTTTAACCTGTGGCTGATGTTTTTACTTCAAATGCTTAGTAAAGCTGCTGATAAAAAGTTAACAACTTATCAGTGGCCCCTCACAAGATGTATTTCTCTCCCTGGAGGAGTGGGGGTGTTATAGCTTGCGCATTCATTATGTGGCATTACTCCGACATAATTTTGCTTGTAGAAAATAGTTAGTACGTAATGCAGATTGTGCTACTCTTATATTGATTAATTTTAAATGCATTTTGGTTTGCATTGAGAAGTTATCTGTAGGATGAGAATTGACCTTCATACTGCCTATTAATTTGTGGTTGTTGACATCTCTTGCATCAGGAGTTACCAGTTGAATAAAATAAGATTAGAAGAAACATATTGCACATTATAAATATCATACTGATAGATCTAATGCGTCAGCTTTACCTTTTTTTTTTTTTTTTTTTTTTGCGAGACAGCTTTACCCTACTTCTGGGGTTTCTCCCTTTTGGATATGTGTCTCTTCCAGGGAGCTCAAACTCCTAAGATCGATGGATTAATGATAATGGCAAAAGGCAGCAATTTTCCTGACACTTAACGCAAAAGAGGTTGGCAGCATGAAATCCCCATACATTTCTGGAAAGATTGCATGTAATAACCAGGTAAATTTATTTGGACTACGGTCAGAGCTTGGAGCAACCTCGGCGCCTTAAATAACCTGAACTAGAGAGGTTCCATCTACAAAAGACAAATGGTGGTGTAAATGCAGAAACAAATAGAAAAAAAGGAGGGACATTGAAATGATATATTATTCTGGTGGCGGCATGTGTCTGCAAGGAACATAACTGGAGGACCTTCAAAAATTTGGAGAAACTCACAATTGAAGTCGCCGGCTCGATTCAATAATGAATGGCGACAGTAGCAGGAATTCAGCAACTATCTTAAGCGACCAGATTTATAGGAAAAAGTATCAACATTTATCACACCAAAATAGTGTTATTAGATGCACCTTGAAATATCTTTTTGTAGTGTACTTTTTTGAACGAAATTTTTTTGTAGTGTACTTGCATTGGTGTCATATATGTTAGTACTCTTTCTCGATGAAGTTGGTCAAATTTAAAACAGTTTGACTTGGCATTAACTCTAGAAGTTGTTTTATTTTGAGACGGAAGAAATATTAGCATGTGTTTGGTTTGGACACTAGGGGGATGCGATGGGATGTACCCGTCCCTGTTTTCTAGGTTGGGATGGTTGATGGTTCGAGTTTGCTGTTTGGTTGGAGAAACGTGGCCATCATTGTTTTTAGTTGTTGTTGTTGGTATCTCAAATTTGGAATTAGGAGGTCTAAGTTGTCAACCTTTTTATCTTCTCCTCCTCGTTTTCCTATCTGCCCCGTGATCGGTGTCCTACTTGAGCTCCCATGGTAGCTGACGCCTATTGCGCTCCCGTGGCCTCCTGCGAGCTTTGAGCACCCCGAGACCCTTGCCTCGTGCCCCATGGCCCCTACGAAACAGCAGTCACTGGCTCTCCCTATGATCCCCGGTGTTCCATGACCAGCTCCCACATAGTCACCACACTCCTCTCATAGGTACCTAATGAGACCCTCTCCTTCCCACACGCTCGTGTCAACATGTACATCCCTCTTCGTCCGTTCGATTTTGAGGTATCACAAGGGAGGAATCTAAGAGGCATATTTCCTGCTAGGGACTGTCCAATCCCTGTGTCCTATAACCAAACACTTGAATGACGTGGGATATCCCACATCATACCAATCTTGCTCTGAAACCAAACATATGCTTAGATACTTCCTCTATCCTAGAAACAAAAACAATTCTTGGTTTTTTGTCCGGGAAAGAATGCAATTCACGTTTTACGAGTATTCATGCAATTTTAAGTTTGAACAAATCTATACAAAAAGTTACTAATATTAATAATATAAAATAAGTATCATTAGGTTGACCATAGAATATATTTTCATAATAAACCTTAGAAACATATATGTTGATACAACTTTCCATAAACTTAATCAAACTTGAGTACATTGTTGGCAACTAAGGGTAATCCCAATCCATGGTGTCATACTCCGATATCCAATGCACTTAAGAACTTGAGTACATTGTTGGCAACTAAGGGTAATCCCAATCCATGGTGTCATACTCCGATATCCAATGCACTTAAGAACTTGAGTACATTGTTGGCAACTAAGGGTAATCCCAATCCATGGTGCCATACTCCGGTATCCAATGCACTTAAGAAGAGTTAAAGAACTGCTACAATACATGATATCATGTCATTAAATCCAATAGTATCACAATATATTTCATATGTTGTGTATATGAAAGTGGCTCTAAACTGTCAAAAATAATTCTGAATTGTTGGATTTTGTACCAAAGCTATATGGGTAGCTACAACCCAAAAACCATGTCTACACGAAACCATTATACAAAGAGATGTGATAACTAGGTAAATGATAGGTGAGAAGACATATATGTGATTCGATAAAAATGAAATTTGAAAAAACCATCCATTTGGAATATGGTTTCTATGTGTAGTGTGTATAGTATTTGATAAGTATAGAGACTATCTCATAATTTTACGTTAGAAGTTAGAACTGCCCTAACAAGTGTTATAGCTTTCACTCTCTCCCCTGATTTTTTCTTTGCCATATTATAAACAAAATATCATATATGACATCTAATAAATGTGTATGCTACAACCTACTGATAGTAGCCTAATTAAAGTCCTCTTTGTTTTCACTGGGTGTGGTTGGGTGCCACTGAGTTGTTTCGCCGCTGCATGCACCTACTACCAGTTGGTTTTTCGATAAGGCATCACCTTCAGTTGTTGTTTTGTTTTGAAAGAGACCTTCAGTTGCTGGGAGCCTGGGATGGCCTGAGTGATGAATGATGATGTGTGGTTAGCTGGAGCTTGGTGCGGCTCGTGATGTTTTTCTCTTCTCTTCCCCTTCCATTTTTAGTCTTTGTATATATACCCCCTCTCCTATCTCTTTTCTGCTCTTTGTTTTCAACTCCTTGTCCTTTTATAAATTATCAACAAATCTCACGTCAAATCTCTTGTATTCCTGGCTTTTTCTCAAGGTGGCCGCGCGTCCATTTGGTGAAGAACTTCGCCGCCCCTTTGCTGCACTGCTGCTACTCTGCTAGTCCTTAGGCGTTGTTTGCCAAGTTCCTCTCATCGAATACGTGTAATAAACTATAAAAAGCTTCAGTTGTTTCGGATGCCTGAAAATTCTTTATAAGTATACTAATCGTTGACCGTTTATGTTCCAAAATGTAAGATGGTAGCTAAATGACGCCATTTTGTGTTCGTTGAGGGGACTAGCATGCAGAGCAGCAGCAGCTAGCACAACTGCCTAGGTATATATGCTCTCGGCCTCTCGCCTCTCGGGCTTGATCGGAACGCTGAAAGGCGCCACTGGGTCTTCGTCTGATGATCGCCGTCCTCATCTACACTTGTATATCATCGAGAGAGAAATATTAGTCGGCAGATGATTGGATCGGATATCCATCGATCGGTATGACCAATGGAGTTGCCGGAAAGAGACGACGCAGAGTAACGCCGCCTTTTGCATCAGAAACACCGATAAAATTAAACTGACCATATGTAACTAGATCACTAATCTAATAACACACATCGAATTGAGGTGCCGTTCAATTTAAGAGAGCTAGTTAGCGTATCCCAGTTATTACCTTTTCATGGAATAATTAACTTTTTACCAGACTTACGGGGTGAGTGGTATATAAAATATCATGTCAGTGACTTATGTGTCAGTGACACATATTATGGTGTCATCCGTAATAATGGTAAAAAATTAAATGCACCCCTTTTCATCTTTCTGGAGAGGCGCACTGGGATTGTGTCAACTACGAGTGTTCTCTCTCTCCTCTCTGTCATCAGGGAGCCGGTCTTCTCTCTCATCCTGTGCTGTCTATACGTGTATCTAATAAACTAGCAAACATATATTTATGTTATAATTGGACATATAGCTTGCTGCACGCTCATATAAAAGATCTCTATCTGTGACTCAGAAATTTAATTATAATAAATGCACAGTAGGGGATCAAACCCCTCCTGTTTTCCTCAAAAAAAAAACTGAGAAATTTATTCAACAATTATTGTCATATGTTCTAATTCGTTTTAGAATTCGATTTTGTAACCGGGTGAACGCAGGGGCGAAGTCAGGCATCAAGTCCATTGGGGTAATCTCTATTATATCATTGGGGTCATTTACTAATGTTCTGAACAGTAATTTCTATAGGATTAGCAATATTTTATAGGGTTAGCTAACCCCTACAAACTAGCTTGTGTCCCTGCAGTTGCTCTAACTTATATGGCAGCTTGAGATTTATCCAAAGACAATGATTATTAATCATTGTGTTCTAAGTCATCTTGGGATCAGACTCCACACACTCTTGTACCATGATTGGACACACTGCTCGATCTAACTCTCCTGTGGGCATAGGAAAGATTGAGGGACCATGGAAATGCTTTGTATTTTAACTCATCTTGTGATCAGACTTTACACAAGTGCCTGAACACATTGGAGGGAGTGAATAACCACAGAAATAAACTCTCCATACTTTTATATTAAGTAGAGTGCAATTCTCGCTTCTCGATGAGTCAATCAATTTCAGATTTAACTAAAACTATACAAAAGAAAACTACTAATATTTATGATATTGAATAAGTATCATTGGATCAAGTAGAATATTTTTTCATAGTAAACATATTTTGAGACACAAATGTTCATATATTTTTTGTAAACTTAATCAAACTTAAGAAAATTTAACTTGATTCAAATATAAAATAATTGTATTGTTTTTAGGATGAAGAGGATATATAGATTAAGCTAAGAGCATGGCTAGATACATAAACGAACTGAATGTCTGAATGTGCCGCAGGTGGCTTTGTCGTCTATCAACGGTAAGCTCACTACCCATGGACAATTATGCAAGATCGATCTGAAACTCACAAAGATGAAAGTCATGAAACATCATCCATACAGCAGAGAAGAAATAAAGGGACAGTCTGTAAGACCAACTTTAGTTCATCGTTCTACTGCCCCAATAATCGAGACACAAATTAGGAGCCGCGGAGACCACCACCACCCTACTTGCGCGACCATAAAAGCTAATAGCTAGTAGTACAAATCTGAAGGGGAATGAAGGAAAGAAATAAGAACACTACTCGTGGTTAGTTATGCGCAGGACACTGAACCGACCGAGGGGAAATTAAATATTAGAAGCATCAGCCGAGGGATCGACCTGATGACCTGACTCCAAACACACTGGGCGCTCTCCTGATCGTGCAGCTCAGAGCACACGGCTGGCCATCATCGATCTGTCCTCTTCCTAGCGCTCTTTCTTCCTCATGTGTCAGCTTAATTGACACTGACAATCGGTCGATGGTGTGGCAAATACTGGTATCTCAGTGTATGCATGGATACATGATGTGCAGCAAACCAAGTGCTGATATTACTAGTGAAAGGATATATACAATAGTTTAATTTACAGTTAATAACCCACCACCCAGCTCCTTGATCACACTGATCTGTATGCAGTATGCATGCATGCATGTATCCTCTCCTCTCCAAGAGGGAGGATGGATGGGATATGATGCATGAGCAGAAGAAGATCATGCATGATGAGTAACAAAAGGTAGCAGCTAGTTAGTAGAGAGGATGGATGATGCATGGATAGATATGATGATTGATGATAGTCTAAACCAAGCTCGCACAAACCTTCCTATAGCAAGCTAGAGCTAGCTAGTCCCTGCTAATTATCCATAATTACAAGCAAGTCCACCTTCTCTCTCTCGATCTCTCCCTCTACTTCCCGGCGGCTTCCGGCGCGGCGTCTGTCCTGGGCCTGTCCGCCTTCCTGCGGCGCGCCCCGGCCCCGATCGGCTTGGGCTCGGTGGCCGCGTAGATCTCGGCGATCGGGCGGTAGCGCTTGTTCCTGCGGCGCCTCCCGCCCACCTCCTGCTGGTCCTCGTCCTCCTCTTCCTCGTCATCCTCGGCCGCGGCGGCTAATAACCCAGCACCAGCAGCAGGAGGAGGAGGAGCAGGGGTAGCCGGCGGGAGCGGCACAGGCGGCGCGTTGACGGAGCGCGGGGACGAGGTGGAGGAGGCGGACGCGACGGAGCCCCGCGGGAGGGCGCCGGCGTAGGAGGAGCAGCTGCTCTCGCTGAGGTGGATGAGCTGCTCCGCCGCCGCGAGCTCCCGCGCCGTGAACCGCGCCGGGGACGGGGCCTGCGCCGCCGCCTCGTCGGCCATGGCCGCGCGGTGGACGGATCGATCGATCGCTCGGCGGAGGAAGGGAGGAACGGAGGAGGGGCGTGCGGGAGGAGCGAGCGAGGGTTGGCCTCCGGCTAACTCTGCGTGTCCATCTCTCTCCAATTTTCTGTGTTTTTTTTTTCGTTTCTCTCTATTTTTTTTTCCTCGGCGTTGGTTGATTTTTCGGGCTCAGGCTAGGCTGGCTGGGAAGGTTAATCGCTCAGGGCCCAGGCGAATAGGCGATCGGCCCCGGCCGGCCTCGCGAAAACGGAAAACCGGAGGGGGCTATCCAGAAAACGCATGGTTTGTTTGACGGAGACGATTATTGTGCATCGTGCGGACCGAGGAGGCCACGGATTCCGTGCGCGCCTGTGCAGTGAGGTGTCGACGGGTTCGGTCGCGGGCCGGGGCTGTGTTGTGCTTGCTTTTGCAAATTGTGCAGAGCGGCAGGTGGTTTGTGCAAGGAGGTGGCGCGGCAGGATTCGGGTGGAATTTGGGCCACGTCCTCGCGGCGCACTTCACGCGGTGGTGGTGGTGCGCAGCGGCAGCGCCGCGCCCGCGCGACGCAACCTCGCGCGCGCCTGGGTCGCGTCGCGTCGCCTGCCCAGCCAGCCGCTCGCCCCCGCGCAGCCAGGCTAGCTATTACTAGTGCTCACGGTCACGGTGTTGGCGTTACGCGAGCGGCGAGCCTAACTACTTTTTTTTTTAAACTTAGGAGATAATATTTTTCTTTCATAATATTTCAGCATAAGCATCAGTATAAACTAAATTTCAACATCAGCGAACAGGGTGACGGACGGGACAGGACGGGTGGGCGGGCATGCAGACGCAAAGCCGCGGGCAAAGTTGTACAACTTGGAGTGCTGCCGCTGCAGGATATATATTGTAACACACGTAAAATTCCTTTCTTTTTTCGCTAATGCTATGATTAGGGTGTCTGTCCGGGCATGTGCATCCAGACTAGCCCTGTTCCTGGGCCTGCGCAGTGAATTAGGCCTAACGGCAATCAGTCTGCTTCCCTCTATCCTCTCTCCTTCATCTCTACCTAGTGACATAACCTCCGCCGACGGAAATTTCCACTCGCTTCACTCGTCGTGGCTTCAATGCATCGGACGCCCGCCCCACTCCGTCCAGTGCCCACATCCTTCTCCGCGCCGCATCTGTCGCCACACCACGCCCACTCCTCCTCCAGAACCTCACCACGCCGCGCCCACTTCTCCTTCCGAACCTCGTCGACACCGGCGTGGTCGACGAGTCGGACGTCTTCGGCGGCACGGGGATGACAACGACGACCTCCTCTGGGCGCTCATCAACACGGACCTCACTGGCGGGGACCTCGACCTCGGCGTATGGAAGCTCCTAGCTGTCGCGGCGCTCTCCTTCGCCGGCGTGCCCACGATCCTTTGGTACCTCGTCCAAGCAAAGTGGTCACATTGCGCAGCGCATGTTGCAAGTTTATGTTTTAAGTATTTTAGATGTTTCATGTGAATGTTGTAAGTGTTTCATCTTGATGTTGCAAAAGTAGATCGTGATGTTGCACGTGTTGCAATAGCTATACATATCCGTTTCAAGTGTATGTTCTAAATATTTTATCTATTTTTTAGATGTTCATTGCAAGTGTTTCATCTGGATGTTGTATATGTTTCACACTATGTTGCAACTATTTTATCTGAATGTTGAATATGTTTGCAATATGGTTTTCAAGAGTTTTCATATGCTTTTGCAAGTGTTTCAGACGCTTCTTGCAAATGTTTCAGCTGTTTCGTACGAATGTTGCAAGTGTTTTATCTGGATGTTTCAAAAGTAGATCGGAATATTGCACATATTGCAAAGTGACTCACCTATCACAACCGCCTGTTGCAGCTACTTGGACGCCGTGCATGCGCGTGGGGGAGAGGAGGTATGGCGCGCTGCTCGGCAGCGGGTGCAGGAAGCGGAGGGCGACGTGGTAGGGGCACAGGCAGTCCCCGCGTGGTATGTGGGTGTGGCAAATGGAGGGGGTGCGGGCGGACATAGGCGCGATGTGAGGGCGCAGTTTCTTGGGAGCAACAGACGCCGACGTCAGGTGCGGACAACAGCCACGGGCGTCCGTCCGGACGTTCGGACGGTTGCTAGTAGTGTCGTTCTTTTTTTAAGATGCTTTGATTCTGAGTATGATATTCTGTTGTTGATATTTTATCAGTTTCAAATTATAAGATGTATGTTTTGATTTTTTAGATATTATTATATATCTAAGTGTATAACAAAAACTATAAGAGCTGAACATCTTATAATTTATTTATAGAATGAAAAAAGTAGTAGTAACTAGTAAGTTAGCCCACGTTTGCTTTGCCAGACCAACAGATGTGGAATGATATGATCCTAGATCCCAACCTGATCTTAGCATTTGGGTTCGGGTCAGGAGACGAATTGAACCCATCCGTGTCATCAAGTTGCCATATACCAGGTGTTGGGTTTATAAACCTGGGGTCTCCAATGGGCCCGCTTCTCGACGAAAACTCGGCCCGGCAGACAGCGTAGCAACAACGCGCGTCTCCCGGACCGACCCAGTTACCTAACGACCGGTCGGGAGAATGACCCGGTCTCCGACCAGAAGGCTTGCCTAAGGAGGGGACATAGTCCGACTCCGACCTCCTTTTTCGACCAGTAATACGCCGAACCTTTGCTTGCAGCTCTTCTCCGACCGACCCGGTCGGAGTCGATCGGGAACGACCGACCAGGGACGCCCGCTCAGTAAGGGCCCGGGGATCAGGTGGAGCAGATAAGATAAGGCGCTCAAGTCAACCGTGATACCGAGGACCGTACCCTGCCATACCCTACACACCTACAGGACAGTGCCACCAGGCCATATCAGACGGGTACTATGCAACCTTATAGGCGTGTCAGAGACCAAACAGTGTTGTGGGCGCCGACATTTGCCTTACAGTGTTGTAGGCGCCGACATTTGCCATACCAGGCGAACACGGTAAAGCCTGCCACATGCGTCTGACATAAACAGTATTGTGGGCGCCGACGACCATCTTGTACCCGACAGCGTGGGCAACAAGACTAGGAAGCATATATATACATTCTTTCTCTTTCTCTCTAAATTTGTAAGACCATCCCCTTCACCTATAAAAGGGGATGCGCTTTCTCCCAACAGGGGACGGTCATTCAGACTCTCTCTGGCTGGCTATAGACAATCTGAGTATTCGAACAGCTCAACAACTCTAGAACTCTAAAGCTACATAGAGTTCTCACTCCAGTACTTAGCGCATGTTAGAGCCCGCGTCACTCTCAGCCCTTCGGTTCAGAGTCCGACCGGGCCTTTAACACCCCATTCTTATTACTACTCTTTTGTAATCCCACAATAAACTTCGAGCACCTGGGCTCAGGAATAAAGTCTCCGACCGACTGAAACTAGACGTAGGGCATATTGCCTGAACCAGTATAAATCCTGTGTCATTGAGTGTCAGGCCACATCTAATCACAACGCATGATAAAAATATAAATATTTACTTGTTGGTTACTTTTCGCACCAACACCAAGTATGGATAGAAACTCCACTGATCCATGATGGATAAATCCTACAAATGCTTATTGCATTGGTTGTCCAGATGCTTCGTTAGCAAGGAACCAATCCTAGATGTTACGTATACCAAGTTATTACTGACAACATGTGCATCGATGGATCGGAAACATAGCTAGCCAGATCTAGGCCATGTTTAGTTATAAAAAATCTAAACTTTGGCACTATACAAAAAAAAGATTTCCCGTCACATCAAATTTGCGGTACATGCATGGAGTACTAAATGTTGACGAAATCAAAAACTAATTACACAGTTTGGTTGTACTTTGCGAGATGAACGTTTTGAGCCTAATTAGTCAACGATTGGACAATTATTACCAATAAAAACAAAATGCTACAGTATAGCTACAGTGCGCCCGAAATCGGCCGGCGCCGAATCCGGCCTCAACTAAACGCGGCCCTAGCTATGGTAAAGTATTGTCAGGATATATTGAATATATTTTTAATCCGAAAACATATGCATGGTGTATTAGCATATACTAAATCTGTCAAAGTGGCTTTCCTGTTGTTGACCTTGAAAGGTCAGATTAATACACGGCTTTACCTGAGTGGAAGCTAACGTGCCAACCTTTTTCTCCACTCCATCCCTGGGTTGCAGAACAGGGTAGACCTTGGAAATTAATGTTCAATCCATCAGTCAATCCAAAAAATGGATCAACCAGTTCGGAGAGGGAGAGAGAGAGAAGAGTGATTGCATTTAGTACCACTGTTGTTGCATGTATTATTAATATTTTTCTCGTATTGCAAGTTAAAACAACACTACGATACAAATGCCGACAAACATGCACCTATTATACTCATCTTATAATGGTCGGCACCAAAACCATAACTTCAAAGCACCTCTAAAAAGATTAATTTGGCAGGTCATAACTAATTTTACATATCTTGAAGTTGATAAAGTCACCATAGACATCTAGCTGTTGACAAGCATGCCACTTATTACCGTTGAAAGAACACTACTCCTATAAGCACCTCTGAAAGACGAAAGACCAATTCGTCAAATCTTGAAGATGAAGTCACCATAGATGTTTAGCTATTGATGAGTACAATTCTTACCGGTGAAAGAATAGCACCATTAATTTTGGAAAAATACAATTAATTATGACACATCGAAGACTTAAACCCAAATGGTCATGTTCAATCATAACAAATCTGACCATTAGTTTGTGTATCATCTATCAGTTATATTTAGGAAATGAATAAGTGTTGTTCTCAAAATGATCATACTTATTTTTTTGGAAGAAATAGTAATTCCTCCTACCACAAGTCAAATATATAATAAATCCATGGATCTAAGTTTTCTCTAAGTCTAACTTTTTTTAACTTCGATCAACAATATTGAAGATTTGTATATAGATGAAAAAACAGGATTGACACCAAAATAATATACTTTATACCTCTTTCCATTTAATAATGTAAGAAAAGACCCCATTCACAAATATCCATTCGATTTGTCCCCGTTGACTGCACATTACGGTTTTGTTGCTCAATTGATGGGAGGGAAACAACAACAGTAGAAGGTCGATTGATTTTAATATGCATGTACTCCATCTAGTTTGCAAAACCTTGATGTTTTGAACAAGATGTTAGTCAAAGTTTGGAACTTTGATTACAAATAATTTCAAAGTATTTAGTTTAGAAATTTAAAGATCATATGCAAAGATTTGTTGTCATGAGAACCACTTCCATTAAACCATAAAGATATTTGGATTCTTATTGTGATAGAATATATATCTTGGAGACCATGTCGAATTACTGGAAGGAGCACATCATCAATCTAAGCATGTGGCTAAATTTAGTGTTGGTTCTAGCTTTCACTGTTCTACTTCCATAACTCACCAACCGAAGAAGTGTGCTGAACCGACAATGTTGTTTTCCTCATCACTGTCGGCTGGTCACACAAACTGACAGTGTTGGCTACACAAAACACTGCTGGCTCATTTAATGAACCAACAGTGAAGAAGATTGTGATCACTGCTGGTTTATAAGAATCGTCACTGATGTGTACCCCCATCACTGCCGGTTTAGTTGTGCCGGTTCAAAATCCGGCAGTGAAGGGGGTTTGAACTGCCGAATTTTGAACCGGCACTGATTTGAAGATCTGAGGTAGTGTAAATAACATCACTTCTTTGGTGAAACATTTAGAGTGTGTTTGATTTGAGAATGACGAAGTAGTTCATCATCTATTATCACTTTTTTGTTTGGTTCGTGCAATGTAATGAATTGATCCAACATTACCTCATTCCTCACAAGTGTATTAAAACAAAGAATAGAGTCATTCCATCAAATTTGGGTGTGTTTTTAGTTTTTAAGGAATGAGGTGGTCCATCTTCTACTCATTCCTCACTTTTTTGTTTGGCTTATGGAATGGAATAGGTTGATGCATCATCACCTCATTCCTTACAAGCTAATAATTAGTACTAGTACGAGAAATAAGGCCATTCCATCCAATTTAAAGAATAGACTCATGATGCACCACCTCATTTAGGATGGAGTGGCTCCACAAACAAAACACCCTATTGACTATTAAAGAACGATAATGCTTGTATCCATGCATCTGTCCTGTGACTCTCTGTAAGGATCTAAACAATGCCTAGAGGGGGGTGAATAGGCGTATCTAAAAATTTCTACGTAAACTCAATGTCAAATATCAGTGATAGTCGGAAGTTCCGACTGTTTGGGCTGAAACTTCCGGCAGTCGGAGAGGAAGACAAACTAACAAGAACAAATATGTTAGAACCAATCACAACAACAACAAGCACGTGGGACACAAGGATTTATCCTGAGGTTCGGCAACCCCACAAAGGAGCTCTTACGTCCTTGTTGTTGAGGTGATCACCAAGGTCGAAGTCTCTTCCACGTCCTTGCCTCTCTCAAAGCAACCACAAAGGTTACTTGAGCTTTTCACTAAGAAATCAAGGGTAATACAAACTTCCCAAGGCTCTTCCACAAGATGGAATCTCTTGGGCGATGCCTATCCAGCTAGGGTTTCAAGAATCCAAGAATAATAGACGCAAATCCAACCGACTTGATGAAGAAATCAAGTGCTCAAGCTTACCAAAGTGATTCTCTCACTCAATCCACTCTCCTTTCACTCAAAACCCTAGGGGAATCAAAGATTGGAGCAAAGGAGAGAGGAGAGGGGTGCCTTGAATGCTTGAGAGCTGTTTTGGACGAAGATTGGTGAGCAATGAATGAGTGGTTCTATGGTTAGAAGAGAGGAGAGAGCTATTTATACTCAGTGAAATCCAACCATTCAGATCTAGGTCGAAAGTTCCAACATAGATCGCTGGAACTTCCGGTCCTTCCATAAAACACAGTTCAAGGCGTACTCAAAGGTGGTCAACACATCTAGATTTGGAACTTCTGGTGGAGCGTCGAAACTTTCAGCAGCCAAGACTTCCGACTCACATCATAACTCCTGACCTAGAGCCGAGCCAGGGGGCTAAGTCCTAAAGCGCCAGGACTTCCGACGGGAGCCGAAACTTCCAACTCCCGTCGGGGCTTCCGATGGGCGAGTGAGCGCAGGCGGGCTGACGGCTAAGTCCTTAATTGCTAGAACTTCCAGCACCAAATGCCGGAACTTCCAATGGCCAGAACTCCCGGCTCACATTGGGACTTCCAACTACCAAAAATCTAAGAACTATATCTAAGTGTTTGTGAGGTGATTTTGTGTCTCTCTTTTGATTTTATTTTTATGCTTGAGCACTCTATCTTCCTCAGACCACCTAAACTTGCATCCCTCTTTATAGTATGGCATACCTAAACCCAAAACAAAATTAAAAATGCTTGAAGCGCGCTTTGGGTTCGTTCGCCTTTTGCACTTGAAGACTTGAGGGATACCATTTCATCTTAAATCAACTCTTTAAAACTTTCAAGGGACTAACGCTATAATATATCTCATTAAGTTCTCATTAGTCCCTAATTTGGATGTCATCAATACACCAAAACCATATAGGGGGCAAATGCATTTTCAATCTCCCTATTTTTGGTAATTGATGACAACCAACATAGGCTTTATAAAAATGTAAGAATTTAAAGTTTTTGAGCCCTAAAATTTATAGATAGTGTCGGTGTTTCGAGTTGCCACCGGCTAGTAAATTTCTAATATTGCGCGTCTGGTACGGATGGTGTGCTAAGAGGACATGAGGTTTATACTGGTTCAGGCAGAATGTCCATACATCCAGTTCGTTGCTGCTGCTCGTGTTGCTAGCACTGAAAGTTTATAGTAGGGGTTACAAATGGTCAAGAGAGGGATAGATCCTAAGTCTCTGGTGAGAGGAGCAAATGGGTGTTGAGGACTCGGTCACCTCTCGGTTGTGTGCTTTGTGTTCTAATCGGTTCAGGGTTCGAGTCGGAATCGGTGTGATGTGTTTCAATCCGATCGATTCGAGTGTCCTATGGTGTGTTGCGATGAGTTTCGATGTCCCTTGTGGGACACACTACTTTCCCTTTTATAGGCCAAGGGAAAGCATGGGTTACCATGGAGGAAGAGAAGAGAATGAGAGGAATAAGTCCTTCAGGATCGCTGGGTCTCCTCTATGCAGGTCCCATCGACCCTGTAGATGTCAACAGGGATAGCTTCTCATTGTGGCCCTATCCATCATTGGCGCCATGTGCAGACATCCTCTGCTAGTCATGGTTCTCCACTCCGTCCTGGCGGTCGTCGTGGTGAACTAACGCGCCCATCAGTGTTCGTACAGGGGTTAGGCAAAAGAACACCATTACGCTCGATGTTGTTCCTGATGTGAACCCCTAGGTATGGCCCATCGTGGGTCGCAGGCTACATTGAGTCATGCTAGTCTCTTCTCTTGCATCAAAGCTTTGACCCAAACCCATACGGTTGGACCTAGAGTGGTTGGCGACAGTATGGGTCTCCGTTGGGTGAGATGGAGCCTCTAGCCTCGGGGTTAGGCGAGGCGGAGTTCCTCCCTAGAGGCCAGGTGAGGTGGAGCACAAACTCGAGGGTTGGGCAAGGCAGTGCCCAAACCCAAGGGTCGGGCGAGGTGGAGCCAGCCCTTAGAGGTCGAGCGAGGCAAAGCATATGCCCTTGGTGTTAGGCAAGATAGACCCCACCCCTAGAGGTCGGGCAAGGTAGAGTCCGCCCTCAGGGGTCGAGTGAGGCAGACCTCATGGCCTCGGTGTCGGGTGAGGTAGAGCCAACCCTCAGGGGTCAGGCGAGGCAGAGCTAGCCCTCAGAGGTCGGGTAAGGCAAAGCCCGTGGCCTCAGTGTCGGGCAAGGCAAGCCACCCTCAAATGTCGGGTGAGGTGGAGCCTACAGCCTCGATGTCGGACGAGGCGGAGCCAAACCTCAGTGGTCGGGCGAGGTGGAGCCCGTGGCTTCGGTGTCGGACGAGGCAGAGCCAACCCTCAGGGGTCATGCGAGGCAAAGCCCGTGGCCTTGATGTTAGGCGAGGCGGAGCCAACCCTCAGGGGTCGAGCGAGGTAGAGTTTGCGCACCTAGGGGTCGGTTGAAGCTGTAGTCATGCTCTTGACTACTCGGACGAATCAATGTTGATGGTTATTAGCTCCTCTTTGGGTACCCTAGTATTGGTCCCCGACAGAGAGCTCCCCTTAATATATGCATTGAATTTGAATTCCAATGATGATCATCAACGCGTCACTTGCATATATTAAGATAGAAACTCCCCCTAAATTTTGCAGTCTGTGGGATGCAACAAGTGTATGTGAACAAGTGAATATCCATGAAAAAGGGAGATGCAATATGACATGTTATACAACAAGTAAAAGAAAATATGATGGCCAAGATCTCAAAGTAACAACTTGAAACAACACATGGCCATCCAAAATAATATCCACCATTCACATATAGAGACAAATAGATATGTAGATAAACATTGCTTATCCTATAATCATCTATCACACAAATATAGTTGTCCATCACATAGCTCATCTAATGAAGGATGTTGTTTAGCACATAGTAGTTGGGCTTCAACCAAACAGTCTTCCCATTAGCACGATGACCATCCAAATACATATACTGGTACTCATCCATGGCAAGAGCGGAAATGTCAGTAATGGCAGTGGAGGTGCGATCCCTGTGGTGTAAGCCAAGAAGGCGAGAGAAGGTAATGAAATCAACCTTGTAGTGCTTGCCTTCAGTGGTCCAATGAATGAAATGAGTCTCTACCTAGGTGTCCAAGTGATAGGAGGCATAGAACTGACAGATAATCTCATTGTTCCATGGCTTGTAGAACTCCATCAATGGCTACAACCCCATCCTTCTCAAGTCACAGAGTAGCTATTGCTTATCCGGTCTAGGCAGCTTGCTAAGCTCAAAGGTGTCAATTGCCTTCATTTGAATCATCAGGGCCTCTTGCTTGTTGATGAAGCGGAGAAACATGAAGTGATGGTAGAAATCAAAATGAAACGGCTCCCAGAACTAGTACTCGATCCTCAGATCCTTGGGCTCATCATATAGGTGTTGGGCACAATAGCAATAAATCTCAGCCACATGTCGATGATAATCAACCTATAGATGAGGGGTAAAACCTCTAGCTAGATTGGGAGTGCGCTGCGGTTCATGGATAGTAGGAGTGGGACCATCGAACTAAATCAAGCGACTGATCCCAAAGTAACCCGGAGCTGAAGGTGTCATGGTGCACACATCATCAACAATAGTTCAGCCTTCTTGATCAAGGACTTCTTTAGCAGGATCGATGGCGGGAACATCACCAAGACTGGGAATGAACTCTCATGCAGTGGCCCCAATGGGCAGAGCTTGAGCATGAGCCCCACAACCACCACCAGCATCATGAGAGAGTGATGCCTTGGTGCGTCCAGTGAGCCAAGAGGATGTGGCGGGATCTTAGGTCCGCTTGGAATGCTTCTCGCTACGACGGGGAGGAGAGGCATCACCACTAGAGACCATCACTATGGAGAAAAGTGAAAGGAGACTAAGAAACAAGGTAAAAGAATGGCGAATGAGAACTAGAGATGGAGAAACATGGATGGAGTAGCGACCAAAAGGTCAGGAGTGCCGGCTAGTGCTGGGACTTCTGGCAGTCGGAGTTCTGGCAGGCGCTGGGACTTTCAGGGTTGTAAGTTCTGGCCCTAGGGTTGGGACTTTCGGCGGCCGGGAGTTTTGACTATAGCCTAGACTTCCAGCATATTTTGGTGGCCAATCCATACATGTGGCTCCAAATCCACGCAAACGTTCCCACAACGAAGGTAGAGGAGGAGAAATGAAAGAGGAATAGAAGAAAAGACACAAGGTACATTGCAATTAGGGTTAGCCATGGAGGTTGTACCTTGGAAAGGAGAGGAAGAATAGGAGAAACACCAAATCCATAGCACCAATGAGGAAATCCGCGATAGGAAGCACCTCTTGTAATGAGTGGATGACCTCTCCACCACCAGGGGTGAGACTAGCATAGGGAGGCAGAGAAGAAGGTGGCGTTGAGTGGATGCAGCGGTGTTGGGAGTCCCAAGGAGAGCTAGAGCTCCCAAGGCACGTGCGTGATGGCGGCGGTAGGCGATGCGGGGTCACAGCGGCAGCGGCGCTGGGCAGAGCGGAGGCATGCAGGGCAATGGCGTAGGGGCAGGCGTGGGTGGCAGCGTGGGTAAAAAATGAACCCTAGGTCAATAGGCACAATTAAAAAGAAACCATCTATGTAGATCTCTGTCGAAAGTTCTAACCTGAGCCGAGACTTCCGGCAGTCGGAAGTTTTGGCCCGAGAGCTAGGACTTCTGGCTATTAGAACTTCCGACCTGAGCCAGGACTTCCAACTCAGGAAATTTCAGAAACGTCCTACCTCGAGCTCACCATGTCATATGGGGCAAAAATATGATGGACACATAATTTTCACATGTGACTAGGTTTCAAACATTCCACAAAGCAATAGTCACATATGAAAACTATAAATTATATTTTGAAAGTGTCACACAATATTTTCACAATTCTTTTCTCCTAGCTAGTTCAAACAAAGCATGTGCAAGATATCAAGCCATGTTATGAGAATCAATGATATTTAGCTCACTCCTCAAAGCACAAAATCTTGACTTGTCTAGGGGCTTTGTGAAGATATTGGCTAGTTGCTTTTCAGGTGCTCACATGATGAATTGCGATATCTCCTTTGGCTTAGTGGTCTCTCAAAAAGTGATGCCTGAATTTCTATGTGCTTTGTTTCGAGAGTGGTTTACAGAGTTGTTTGCCAACTTAATGGCACTCTTGTTGTCACACAAAAGGGGAATCTTGGTTAGCTCTAACCAAAGTCTTTGAGGATTAGCTTCATCCAAAGTAGTTGGGCATAGCATGCACCACCCGCCACATACTCGACTTCAGCGGTGGACAAAGCAACGGAAATTTTGCTTCTTAGAGCTCCAAGACACCAAGGATCTACCAATGAATTGACAAGTCCTAGTGGTACTTTTTTGGGTTACTTTGCAACTAGGCATAATATGAATCAGAATAGCCAAGTAACTCGAAAGTGGAACCTTTAGGATACCACAAGCCAAGATTTGGAGTGTGTACTAAATATAAAAAAAATTCTCTTAACGGCCATCAAATGATATTCTTTTGGAATAGCTTGAAATCTTGCACACATGCACACACTAAGCTTGATATCGAGCCTAGATGCACAAAGGTAAAGGAGGGATCCAATCATGGAGCGATATACCTTTTGATCGATGTCCTTTCCTCCTTGATCAAGGTCAAGATGTCTATTGGTTGGCATAGGTGTCTTGATGGGCTTGGCCTTGTCCATGTGCAAACTTCTTCAACATGTCATTGGTGTACTTGGTTTGACTTATGAAAGTGCCATCCTTGAGTTGCTTGATTTGAAATCTAAGAAAGAACTTCAATTCTCCCTATCATGGACATCTCAAACCTATTCACTATAATCCTACTAAATTCCTCACAAAAAGTCACATTAGTACTACCAAATGTATGTCATCGACATATATTTGGCAAACAAAGATATCATTATTGACTTTGCGAGTAAATAAAGTAGCATCGGTCTTTTCTATCTCAAATCCTTGTTTGAGTAGAAATTCCTTCAAGCAATCATACCAAGCTCTAAGGGCTTGTTTGAGGCCATAGACCATCCTTGTCGAGTTTGTAGATGTGGTTGGGATACTTGGGGTCTTCAAAGCCTAGTGGTTGCTCTACATACACCAACTCGAATAGGGGGCCATTGAGAAATGCAATCTTCCATGTCCATTTGATATAGCTTGAAATCATGATGAGCGACATAGGCAAGTAGAATACAAATTGATTTTAGCCTAGCCACCAGTGCATAGGTCTCCCCAAAATCCAAACCTTGAATTTGAGTGAATCCTTGAGCCACCAACCTTACCTTGTTCCTTGTCACCACTGCCATGCTCATCTTGCTTGTTGCGGAAGACCCACTTGGTTCCAATCACATTTTACTTGGGCTTTTCCACTAAGGACCAGACTTCATTTCAAGTGAAGTTGTTCAACTCCTCTCACATGGCTATCATCCAATCTAGATCATCAAGTGCCTCTTCCACCTTGAAGAGGTTCCAAAGGAGAAACAAACGAGTAATGTTCACAAAAACTTGCTAAATGAGAAATGTGTCATTACCCCTCGTCGTATGCTCCCCAATATGTTATCAATAGGATGATCCCAGTTGAATAGATTGATGCACTCTTAGGATATGGCACTTGAGTTGATCTTTGAATGGGGCCATCATTTTCATCATCATGGTCATGATCGATTGGAGGGTTGTCTTCACTTCTTTCTTCATTGTTGAGTTGAGGTTGAGCCTGCTTATTGTTGACACCATCTTCATGAGAATAATCTTGTGTTTCATTTGATCTCCCATCTTGATCATTTCTTGTTGTGGAAGCTTAACCATGTTCATTGGATGAAACATGATGAGTGGTTGGATCAAGATAAACATGCACAATATTGTCATAATCTTCATCTTCGATGGGCTTTACTTCACCAATTGCAAGCTTCTTGATGGCTTTATGTGGAGCTTCTTCATTACCTACAATCTCAACATTGACTTGCTCCTTTTGAGAGCCAGTCAGGTTTCATCAAAAGTCATTGTCAGTTAGAAGTTCATAGGCGGTCTTGTCCCTTTTCTTGTGAAGATATAAGCTGGTTGATAGCATGACTTGCCAGTGCTAACTGCTTCCGCCCAATAGTTGGTTGGAGTCTTGTATTCATCCAACATTGCTCTTGCGGCTTCAATGAGCAGTTCGGTTCTTCCTCTCCACAACACCAATTTGTTGTGGAGTGTATAGAACCATAAACTCATGCTTGATTCCTTATTCATCAAGGAACTCCTCAATATTGGTGTTCTTGAACTCCGTCCCATTGTCACTTCTAACTCTCTTGATCTTGACATCAAACTCATTTTGGGCTCTTTTTGCAAACTTCTTGAAGATGACATGTACTTCACATTTGTCACGCAAAAAGAGTGCCCAAATGAAATGAGAATAATCATCAACAATTACGAAACCATAATTGTTACCACCAAGGCTTATATAAGCGACGGGTCCTAAATATGTTCATGTGAAGCAATTCCAATGGCCTTTCGGTTGTCTAAACATTCTTGACGGGATGTTTAGCTCCAACTTGCTTTCCCACTTGGCATGCGCTACAAATCCTATCTTTCTTAAAAGAAACATTTGTTAGTCCAAGGATGTGTTTGCCTTTTGAAGTTTGTCCAAGTTCCTCATCCCAACATGGGCAAGTCAGGCGATGCCATAACCAACCCATGCTAGATTTTGCCATTAAACAAGTCTCGGGATTTACTCTATTTGATGTGAAATAAACTTGATAGAGTTTCCCTTTTAAATGACCCATAGATGCAATAGAGGAATCCTCCCTTCTATAGACTTCCACACCCTTATCTATAAAAAGACAATTATAGTCCATCTCACAAAGTTAGTGAAATGGACAATAAATTGTATCTCAACTGAATTCATAAGTAAAACATTGGAAATTGAATTATCATTTGAGATAGTAATTTTACCCAAACTAAGAACTCCTTTTCCATTGTCATCAAACACAATGTTCTCACTTTGGTCATGACTAGGTTGAAATAATGTGAACATGTCTTTCTCTCCGATCATATGATTGGTGCAACCACTATCCACCACCCAATTTGTTCCACCGGAGGAATATTCCTACAAAGACAAATCAAGCTTTTATTTTAGGTACCCAAATGGATTTGGGTCCTAGGGGGTTAGTCACATAAAACTTGGGCACCCAAACTACTCCTTATAATCTTCTTCCTCTTTTGGGCACCAACATACTTGACTACAATCTTGCCATCTTTGCCCCAACAACACATATAGTCACTAAGCATAGCAATGTGGAAGTGGCGCTTATGGCTTGAGGGCCTTGGATTGCTTTATTTTGATTGTCTTGTCACTTGTAGGATTGGATCTTAGGAATGTAGACCTTGTTGTTGGCCTTGTATATATGCTCATCAAGAGCAACTCCCTTGTTGAACTTCACACAAGGCACACCATTGATCATGTTCCTTCATTAGCCTTCCCATCATACCTATTATAGCCAATGCCTTCCTTGATTGAAGGATGCCTTGATGACTTGTATATAGTCTTGTTGGATTGCTCTTGACACTTGCATCCATTCTTCAAGATCATCTTCAATCTAAGAATCTCCTTGTCTTTCTTCTCTAGCTCAACAAGGTTAGTTGCATATGCATTTACATCAACTTTATAGCATCTTTTACTGTAACACCATCGGTGTTATACCCTAAATCATTTACTAAAACATGTCATGGGCATCATATTTATGTGTTAGTACATGTGATGGAGTGCATAGATAAAGCATTGGCAATTAAAACGATCAATAAAAGTGTTAAACAAAAAGTTACTCCATAACTCATACAATTAACAAGTAGGGTTGTAAACCAATTTTTATTGAACAAAAATACTATAGAACATATATGTGGCACTTAAATAAAGTTTGGAGTATGAACTTTGTAGATGATAATGAAATACTTGCTGTAGAAAAATAACATTGCTAGCTAGGGTTTCCAATAGCTTAGAAATGGGACTTGAAATCAAAACTAGCTTAAAGACTTAGAAAATTCTTGAGTTTAAAAATAGTTTGACAGCACCGGGTTTATGAATTTATTCTGAGAAATCTAGTTAAAGATTAGTACTATGTTTTAGTTCTTAGGGCTAGCCTAATATGCTCTCTTGACCATGGTGAAGGTGGCTTGGTTCCAAGATCATTCGTTTAGTTTTTACGGGTGCTTTAAAATTCATGCACGTCACAGCCTTGGGATGGTTGGCACGGTCACCGCGCGGCCACCCCACGCCGTGCACATGGCCGCGTCCCACATGGTCACCCTGTGCCACCATGCTAGGTCAGTCAAGCCTGCCTAGGCTTGATCGAGGTCGGCCGCTATGAGCCACTGGCCCCATGCCCTACTGCCCTACCTCACACTGTCGCCATTGGTGCCGCCATGGCCACGCTGCGCTGCAATCGGCTTGCCATCGCATCCGCACCCCCCTACGGCTTTGCACCGCTGTCTGTGCTGCCGGTGGCCCTACCATTGCTGCGCGCACGCTTGGCATATTTGTGGCATCGGCACATGGCCGTACCTGCTGTCGCCTCACCCATAAAGGAGCGGCAGTCACTCATGCCATGTTGGTCGTGGACGTGGGCACACCTGGTCCATAGCGCCTACACGTGTGCATTCTGATCACACCACTCGCGTCCCACCATGGCAAGGACAAACTAAGCTCTGACCTACCTCCTCCCCTCTCTCTTTGCTGCTGACATGGTGGACTGAGCCACTCCATTAAAACAAGTAGGGAGAAGTCACCATCGCCTGATTCGTTGTGTCGCTAGCTCCGTCACCCAGCTGCCAAGCTACTCGCCCCCACCCTGCCTTGAATGGTGCCTGGTTGAGCTTCAATTTTGGAGCTTTTCCCCACCACTGTGCCAATAAGGTCGAGTCCACCCATCACCGGGGGTAGCTTTCATCTGACCACCTCGGGCCAAATTGGCTGCACCGCTAGACTCATCTCTAACCCCTCCTCACCATGCGCACCTAAGCTATAGCCCTACCGTTGTTCCAACGCGATTGACGCGGTCATGTCCACCATGGCTCGTCGCTGAGCTCGCTGCGCATACACGGCTAGCCCTGCTTAGGGCATCTGATAAGGACATGAGCTCCATGTATATAACCATGCTTAGAGATAGAGGATGAGGAGATCAGCAAGGGTGTCCTAACTGAGAAGGAGGCCCAAAGCTTATCCGGTTCAAGTCACCAAGGTGGAGGCCCAAATCAAGTTTGTGCCCATCTCAGGTTTCAGGACCAGTCTATCATAAAATTGGTGACACGGGCACATATAGGCTCCGTTTTCGATGATCCACATATAGGTGGAAAGATAATTAGATAAGGAAGCCAATGCAAGTGGTCTCACATCAAAATCCCATCGGAATCAATGGAAATCGTCGAAACAAGTCAGCGTCCAGAATCTGCCAAGGTGCTGCAACACCGTCTTTTGGTCCGTTGGGCCATGTATCATCTTGGAGCCCATTAGGGGACATGTCCAGGGGGGTGACGTCTAGGGCTCTATAATTAGCAGTCATTGCTCTCCTTAAGGTTTGAGTTTTGTTTAGTTCTTGATTTTCTCGTGAAACAGACGTCATTTTGCTATAATTTTGTCGCCGAGGCCGTTTGCTGTGAACTAGGGCCCTGGTTCTTGATCTTGTTCGCCTATGGCAATTATCCCTTCCAAATAAATACTTGAACTCCTTCTCATTATGATAAGCCTCATATTTATTTGCAATTTCAGATTGTGTTCATTCTGTTCTTGCTTGTGTTCTCGGTTCACTTGCCGGAAAGCCTTCTCGACGAGGTCAATCGCGTTCGCGTAGTTGATAACCAACGGAGTAGTGGTGTAACGGTTGTGAGGGTCTGAATCAGTCTTGGTTTGAAGCCTAGATCATGAACGTCGAGTCTCTACCAATTGACGCTATCGTACCTATCGAAAGATCAGGCCTTGTCTATATCAAGTGGTATCAGAGACCTTGTTGTCCATTAGGTATACTTTTATTTTCCCTTTTAGATTGTTACTGTTTTTGTATTACCTATAGTCCACAAAAAGCCAAAAAATATATACACCGCCTCATATTTCCTATCCTATAGCCTCGTTGTGCCATGCAATTTCATTTTTGTTTCGTGTTGTTGAGTTTGTGTCCTAGGGCAAGTTCTGGTTGCTGGTTTTAGATTCGTTTTTTAGTCCATTTTGTGTCTTTCCCTTTGTTTTTCATCATAATCCGTGAACACCTTCAAGTCTTGCTGTGTTTACTTTGTATCCATCAAACCCTAGTCCATACCATCTAATTTGTTACACTTATCTTCACTAGTTTGCATCTATCCATAGCCACCGCAACAACTTTTGCACGCTATTGTTCTCGTTTTATCCTCTAATTCAGGAGTCAGTTCTCAAAATTAGTCTAGTTTTCGCATACGAACTCGGATTTTCGACGTTCCATATATCAAAATCGATCAGAAAAAATTTTTCAGATCTGCTTGTCCCCCTATCTCATCAGGTTCAGGAAAATTTTATTTTGGCCAAAAACTGGTCACAAGATCCTCTTTTCGTGGTCACAAGCTTTTTGTCAATTTTGAGCATGTCTTCTGAATTTTCCACAGGTCACGCCTTTCACTTGATTAAGCTCATATTTTTTGTGGTTACTTGTTTTATGCTCCTAAGTGAAGAAAAAATATCAAAAAAGAAAAAGAAAAAGTCAAAGAATCCCTAAAAAAGAACGATAGCCCAAAAATAGATAAAAAAGAGAGGGACAAAAGTGGAACAATATCTAGAGGAGCACATAGAGAGCGCCATTTGAGCTATGTTTGCAGTGTGCTAATTTTTGCCCTTGTTCCTAATCATATTCCTGCTGTTCACAGTCACTTGATATATCTGGTACTTGGAACGTGAATAGGCCAACAACTAAGATAAGTACTCAGGATACTTATTCAGCTTTGCTATTCAGTTGCGAATATTGCTATTCCTTGCTACTATATTGTGCCTGTCCTAAGCTCTACTTTCTTCTAACCAAGTACAAGGTTCACCTTGCAACTGTTACACTCAAGCTACAACGGTATCACAGTCACCGACCAATTGCACCGCCTGTTGCTTTAGTAAGAACACTTGTAAGACCATGGTAAGATGCTTGAGAGTGTGTGACTTTACTCCTTGACCACATCCTATAGTAGCTGATAGAAAAATACATACTTGTATGTTTTCTTGTTTGATGCTAACAATGACAGGTTACAACACGTACTGATATGAGACATCAATGATGTATGAGCCACGCACTATTGCTGCTACACCTCCTCCCATAGGACAATCTATTCTTTCTTTCCTTCCTACTTATGATGGTATTGGTGCTGATGAGTACATTGAGTGGAAAACTATAATAGATAATATTTTTGCACAAAGTTTTATGTGGGAATGGAGGAAAATTAAAAATACAACTAGTGTTTTGAGACAATCTGCCTCAACTTGGTGGGAGTCTTTAAGTTTTTCAGATAAACCTCACACATGGAATGATATGAAAGATCTTATGAGAGAAAATTTTGTTAATCCATCTCTTATAATTAATTCAAATGATGAGGTGCATCAACTAGATCAATCTCTTATTATTCCTCCTGCTATGCCTAACCTTTTGTAGGACAATGTACAAAAGAGCGAGGATGACATGATAGAAAATGAGATGCTCATAGCCTCATGTGAAAATTCAGAATCATCAACTATTACTCTTGCTGAACATGAGAGCAAAGATAATGCCCTATGATGCTAAATTCACGAAAGGTGAGAGTTCTCTTGAAGTGCTGAATTTTTCCACCAATCATGCTATGATAGACCAAATTTTAGTGGAGTCTTCGCTTGATTTATCCTTTGTCACAAGATGATTTGCTTGATGTTCCTTGTGACTAAGATAACTTGCATGATGATATTTATGTTATACCCATGCAATCATTGAAGAATGATCATACTATATGTGTGCTGAAATTGAACACTTATGCTGAAAATAGACTTGTTATTCATAATGCTAGTGAAGTTGATGAGTTAAAATTGTTGTCTTCTTTAAATACTTTGGTTTACATTGAATTTGATATTCTGTGTAATCTTAGTTCTTTAGAGGAGAAACTTTATGCATATGCTGATTTGCCATGTGTCGAGTACAGAAAGTGACCAACTAGTGAATATTTGTAGTTTTGCCGTACGTTGTGATCGGAGATGGACCTAGCACTCAATGACATAGGGTTTATACTGGTTCAGTCACCGTAGCACTACGTCCAGTTTAGGGTCAGTCGATGACTTTATTCCTGAGCCTAGGTGCTCGAAAGTTTGCAGTGGGGTTACAAACGAGAAGGAGAAAGAAGGGGTGTATAAGAGGTCTGGTCGGCTCCGATCGGAAGGGCTAAGAGCGACAGGAGCTACTGCTATGAGTTAAGTGTTCAAGCATGTGCTTGAGGTCCGAACTCAGTGGATTCTATGGTTGTGAGCTAGTGAACTTGATCAGTGCTTGTTAACTTGAAGAAGGGGCTCTCCTTTGTTGGAGGGAGCGCATCCCCTTTTATACATAAAGGGGATGGCTTTACAAGTGAGAGGGTGAGGGTACGTATGCTACTAAGCTTTGTTGCCCATGCCAGCGGGTACAAGATAATGATAGGCGGCTACAACACTATTGATGTCACTGTAGAATGTCAGATGCATGTGGGAGGTCGTGTTGCTTTCTTCAGGAATGGTAGACGTCAGTACCTGCAAATACTGTTTGATGCCTAGAGGCATGTGAGGAGTTTCACCATATTCACCTAGTACGGTAAATCCTGGCACCCACAACACTATTGATGCCTAGAGGCATGTGGGGGGGGGGGCTTACCGTATGGGAGTTTAGCGGCACCCACAATACTATAGAGGGAGATATCGGCGCCTACAATACTATTTGTGTTAGGGCGGTTGCAGAGTACTGTTCCTACAGGCATACAGGGTATGATCTCTGGTATCATGGTTTGACTTGCGCGCCTTGGCTTGCTTTCTCCATTCGTCCCCTGGTCCTTTCCGAGCGGGCGTCCCCGGTCGGATGCCCCCAGTCGGCTCTGGTCGCGCTAGTTAAAGAAGAGCGGTGAGCAGGGTTCCTGTGAACCCTGGTCGGAGATGCGGGGTCAAAGTCAGAAGTAGTGTTTGGGCCAGGCCTTCCGATCGGAGAGGCCGTTCAGAGGTGGCTAGAGTCCAAAGCGATTGCTTCGGTCGGAGAGGTGGGCCGAAGTAGTCGTCGAGCGGGTGTTGTTCCTCTTCGGCCAGACCTTCCGGTCAGTGACTGGACCACCCTTTGGGCCTATCGTTTTAGACTCTTGGGTCAGTCCATGAGTTACGTGTTGTCTACTCGGGCCGAGCCTTGGCGTGGAAGCCAGTCCTGAGGGATCCTGAGTTTATGAACCCGACACCATGGTTCTCTAGACATACATATCATCTTTTTGGCAAATATTACAACCAAGGACAATATTTAATACAACGAGTTTACATTTGTACAAATCTGAATTCTCCTTTTGTTGTGCAAAGTAATGATCAACTAGAGGATAGTAAAATCAACACTGTTGTTATGCCATATTTCTCTAGTTTTGCTTTTCGAACACAAGTGGAATCCAAAGAAAGGGAGCATATGTTTCTTTTTAGTACAAATCTTTTGCAGGATAGTATTAGCAAAGATTGTGTGTATTTCAATCGAGCAGGCTACATGTCTATAGGATAAGACATGCTACAAACCTAGACATGTGGTCATATTCTTTCTCACAACATTGTCCATTCCCATTATTTTGGAAACCTCGTTTGTCCTCATGTGTAGGATTGACTTCAAGCAAAATCGACGCTGAGGATGGCTTTTCTTCAAGAAAGGGAGCATGATAAGGACATGAGCTCCATGCATATGACCATGCTTAGAGATAGAGGATGAGGAGATCAGCAAGGGTGTCCTAACCGAGAAGGAGGCCCTAAGCTCATCTAGTTTGAGTCACCAAGGTAGAGGCCTAAATCAAGTTCGAGCACATCTCGGGTTCTAGGACCAATCTGTCATAAAACTGGTCACACGGGCACGGATAGGCTCCATTTTTGATGATCCACATATAGATGAAAAGATAATTAGATAAGGAAGCCAATGCAAATGGTCTCACATCAAAAGCCCTTCGAAATGAATGGAAATCATCGAAACAAGTCAGCGTCCAAAATCTGCCAGGGTGCTACGACACCATCTTTTGGTCCATTGGGCCGTGTATCATCTTAGAGCCCATTAGGGGGCATGTCCAGGGGGTGATGTCTAGGGCTCTATAATTAGCAGCCATCGCTCTCCTTATGGTTTGGGTTTTGTTTAGTTCTTGATTTCCTCATGAAACAGATATCGTTTTGCTACAATTGTGCCGCCAAAGCCGCTTGCTGTGAACCAGGGCCTCGGTTCTTGATCTTGTTCGCCTATGGCGATTAGTCCTTCTGAATAAAGACTTGAACTCCTTTCTTGTTATCATAAGCCTCATATTTATTTGCAATTTTAGAGTGTGTTCATTCTGTTCTTGCTTGTGTTCTCGATTCGCTTGTAGGAAAGCCTTCTCGGTGAGGTCAATCGCGTTTGCGTGGTTGATAACCAATGGAGCAGTGGTGTAATAGTTGTGAGGGTCTGAATCAGTCTTGGTTCAAAGCCTAGATCTTGAACGTCGAGTCTCCACCAATCGACGCTATCAGAAGATCAAGCCTTGTCTACATCAGCATCTCTGGCCGAACCATTGCCTTGGCCGGGTCCTTGGCGAGTCGCTAATGCTCACCCGCTACCTCTACCGCTCCCTTAGCATCATGGCTCATCGGAACATTGTCGTTGCCACCATAGGTTGCCGTTGATGTGGAGAAGTCACCCTACTTCATCTCCGGTCTCCGAATCGCTGTCCATTGTGGTGTGTTGGCCCGTAGGTGAGCATCGATCCTCTAGATGGGTCGAGGGGGTCTCTAGTTGGATGGCGTTGTGGCCCAGCGTCGGTCAATGCCGCGTCGGTGAGTGCAGAGGCATCAGGGACCTCCTCGATGCGAAGATGGGTTAATATGAGAGCCTTCTCGCATAAACGTTGTCTGTAGAAATAGTGTGCATAGTCATCATGTTAATAGAGGATAGCGTGGGGGTGTTTCTACAAAAATGCTAGCGCACGTGGGTTTCTCCGTCGTGGGCCGGCCTCATGTGGGCCGCACCACGGGCCACCACACGCACGCTGCATCGTGTGGGCCACGCGTGTGGGACGCACTGTAGAATTTGTTTTTCTTTTTCATAAGGAACTAGAAATAGTTTTCTAATTTAATTTCTGGGATAATCTTTGGCAGTTAATATAAAATCATGTAGGTGTCCAAAAATTGTGGAACAAATTTTGTTAGGTTCATAAAATTGTGCTCTATCTGTTGGTGTATTTAGTTCATATATATACATGTTGATACCCAGAGCTATTAAATCATTTGAGAATGCTTCATATTATTAAATTAATCGTTGTAGGAATTTTTATGGTAAATTGGTGCTTGCTTTGGTCCTAAAATTTTTATTGTAGGTTCATGGTATTATTATGTGCTCACTGTAATTTTTGTAGCCTTAGAATAGACTAACATTAGGGTAGTTAAATGCTCTTTGTTTCAATATATATTAAATCATTAGTAGAAATAAAGATATATCCTTGGTTTGCTAAGCTAAATGTTGTTAGTTGAACCCAACACCTTGTTTGATGAAAATGATAGTTAGCCTAGTATCTTAGTCATTAGAGCTAGCTTAGCAGCTTAGTATGCGTATTCTTACTCTAAGAGTTGATGTTGCCTAAATGTTAAGTGTTGCATTATCATCGCATGCATGTACAGAACGAGTTGATGGAGATAGTGACCACCAACGATTGTGAGTTCGAGGAGATCATCGAGGAGTACGAGGAGGAGATCCTCATGAGGGAGGAAGTCCTAGAGCCACCGATGACTGACTCAGCATGACACCAGTGTCAGCCCAAGGCAAGCCCCAGGTGCATAACCCCTTATTTTTTATAATCATTGTTTATATATGTTATGTGCATTTATGTTACTAGGAATTTTATAGAAACCATATGCATAGATATCTGTCCTATGAGTCTTACTAGTGTAGGTTCAAGTAGCTACTATGCTTAGGTTTTTGGTAGCGTGAGTAACATACCGTTACTCACAATAGGTGATTATTATAATTCTAGGACTGAGCGTGGAACCTCCGGGGATTAGAGTATGAAATCGATCTACTACAGAATTTAATGAATGAAAAATAGATCGAATGTAATACCATCCTTCCTAGGGGAGTATGTTGAGCTATCCAAATAGTTGGTTGCACCTAGAAGATGTGGGATTCGTAGATCGGATGCAAACCCTAAAAATCAATCTAAATCACAAGTAATAGCAACAACAACTACAATCATAGTGAACACAAGGATTTATCCATGTGGTTCAACTCACCACAAAGGCTTGTTTACATCCACGCTATTGAGGTTAGCCACAAAGGCTATGGATTCTCTTTCAACTCGCTCCTCTTCTCCAACCTATCACCAAGGCAATGGGTTAGAGGGTCTCACTAAGTCACAAAGGGTAATACAAACTTCCCAATGCTCAACCACAACTAGATTAGGAGCCACCAGGTGATCGCTAGCCGTCTAGGAGCCAAGCTCCAAGAGTAACGAACACACCAAGCAGCTAGGGCTTCACCAAGTGCACAAGAACAGAGGAGAAGAATCTTCTCAGAGCTTTCTCACACTCTGTAGAGCCAAATCCCTCAAGGAATCACAAAGATTTGAGCAAGGGAGTTGGAAGCACCAAGCTTGGGCGAGAGAGAGAGAGAGCTTCAGTTCGAGTCTGAGTGAATGAGGAAGAAGATGACCATTGGGGGTGAAGGGGTATGGTGTAAATAACACCCACGTCACCCACAAAATGGTCTGGTCAGACAGACCCCTAGAGCCTCCATGTTTGAGCGTGGAGGTTTCGCGCCGCTGGAGGTTCCGTGCCTAAGCGCAGAGTTTCCACGTAGGCCAGAGCAGATAAGAATTCAGCTCAGGCTATCCTTTTGTGGCTAGGGATTATTTGAGATGTAGATGGAGTTTTTAGCACTTGGTTCCACCCTAGCACACCATTAGTATCCCCCTTGATAGTATGGCTTGTCCTATGACTCAATTTCAAGATATAAAATGAATTAAACTAGCTCTTGGAGCCATGGCAAGCCATCCATTCGAGTTGGGGGGGGTCTCCTCCTTTGTTTCTTTGCATCCACTGATTAAAGATATGCTGTCAAACACTTGTCAAAAGCCATTAGTCCTTTAATTATGTGGTCAACATCACCAAAATCCACTTAGAGCTTAATTGCACTTACAATCTTCCCCTTTTTGGTAAATATTGGCAACACAATTAAAGCCTGCATTTAATTGAAAGATTGAGCTTTTGATAGCAAGAATACAAGGGCTCCCCCTTAATATATGCAAGATTTGTTTGGAATTATAAAAAATGTCCCTTCAAGACATACTTTGCATATATTAAGAGCAAGTGTGAAAGATACATTGTATTCATGCCATCATGGGGTGCAAAAGAAGTGTGTCAAATAATAATCCGTGATGCGTATGATAGTTTATGCATAAAAGAAAATATCCTGGGTCTATAGACCATAGGAGCCTCTGGGCCAAAGCGCGGAGCCTCCGAGTTCTGCACACTTAGAATCTTCTAATTAGAACAGAAAGCATTGCATATATATGAACAGACATCACACTAGTTATGGAATGCTAGAAACTTATGAATATGAAGAAGTTTTACCATAGTTCTAGCATTTCATTTCACATAAAATTCACATATCCATGTCCATGACCTACCAATCGCCACATAGAGGTGAATCAAAGTATTATTACAGACCACTAAGATAGAAAGAGAGTTCGAAAAAGACCTCGACTCTCACAACTCACAACGTCCACTACTACTACTGCCACCATGACGAAAGACAACAATGACACAAAAGAAACATCTCAATCTTGCCTCTCTCCCCCTTTATCAACAGATGCCAAAAAGGGAAAAACAAGAGAGGTAAAGTACGGTCATCTCACTGCTCCTTGCTCTAGTCACTAGCCAATGTCACTGTCATCATCATCTGCCAGGTTGATCTACTGTCTACTGCTGAAATAGTCCTCTCACTAGACTCCTTATCACTGTCACTCACAACAACCCTATCGGCCATGCGTGTAGTAGCAGTGAACCTCTGTGGCCTAGATTGTCCTCTCTCACGTCGAAGGATGTTCATCCTCTCACCAAACATCTCCTGATCATGAGGATACTCCATCTCTTCATCATCCTCACTAATGTCCTCATTGGGTGGAAACACTAGCGGTGGCAGAATCTCTCTAACCTCAAGTCCTAGCTGCCTCTTCATGTCATTGATGTCCTTCCTTCCCTCATAAGCGGCATCCACAACATATTGACACATGCAAAATATGTTCTTGAGCAACTCCTTGAGCTTGCTCCCCTAGATCTATGGTGGGAAGAGGAAGGCCTACTGCTGCTAGGTCTCTCTGAGGGTGCAGCCCCTGCTACAGCTAACATGCTAGTAGCCCCCAACCAATGCCTCCCAGCCTATGTGCTGCCACTGTGTCAACCTGTATGGCCTATGCTCCACATCCTTCTTAAACTCAATGCCTGGACATCCTCTCAATGATATACATGATATAAGGAGCATATAGGAGATCATTCCTAGTATCATCTAGTGAGTCACTCAACTCAGCCCAAATAAACCTACTAACAGAGAACATGCATCACTCCCTGGAGCCATCCTTGCAAGCAAGTTCTTTGCATACTTCCTCAGTGAAGTTGAGTCACCACCTTTTGGGTTGATTAGTCTCTCTAAAAAGGTTGTTCATGGCATAGGTAGAAAGACTTTAGCACTACTATTTTCCCATCAGCTAGACCTCTCCTCTCATATGCAAATACAATATCCTTAGCTTTCATGACATTCTCTATCTGAATAGGTGTCTGCATATCTATCTCCACTCCCAAACCCTAGAAGACGAGCAAAAGTAGTGAAATCTACCTTGTAGTGAACTCCTTCGTCAACCAATGAATGGTCTCATTTGCCACATCATGGAAGAAAGTGGCATGAAACTGAGCTAGGATCTCTCGATTCCAATCATATTGGAAACCCATGATGTCCTTCAGCCCATGCTCAGTCACTGTATCTATCACTCTCTTGGAATCTAGGGTGTTCATGCTCTCAATGTGATCCTAGTCAATGTACTTCATCCGCACTATCTTCTTTTCTTTGGCAAGAATCATAGTCTTGTAGAAGTCAAACTGAAATAGAGACCAAAACCTATAGTCTATCCCTCTGTCATTTAGCCACACATAGGGATTTTCTACCCTAGCTCCCTTGACTTGCACTCCCAAATTGTGATGGTTACTGTGTTGCCTTTGGACTCCATGATCATAGATCACTGGCTCTCTCCTCACTAGGGCACCCTGATGCTGAACCATATAGGACTGATCAAACTCTAAGAACCGAGGGGGTGTCTAGCACACCAACTGCAGGTATGATCTTCCCTTCTCTTCCTCCATCATCGATAGGTCCTTCTCCATGTCTAGTAGCACCAGCACCACGGCTAGCACTGCCATGACCAGCACCACTGCCACTGCCTCTTCTAGGTTGAGCTTTTTGGCTACCTCAACCTCTACCCTGCTACCCACTACCTTGACCAACATCTTCACCACCACCAGCAAGTTCTCGTACAACTATCCCTCTGATCTGGTGGTCGACAGGATCATTGGAGCGCTTCGACCTCTTCTCATTTCTCTGACCTAGATCATGTTCCATCTAACAAAAAGAACACATAGAGAGGATAAGAAACAACGCTTAAACATAATAGTGACATCATAGTAGGTTTGAGTTGAGTTTTGAAGCAAATCAAGGCACTCAGTATGTCCAGATCGTGAAGCCTTCACGCTCTAACCTAGAGCCTCTGGGGTCAGGAGCCTCCGCGTAGATGCTTAGAGCCTCTACATTCTAGTGGATGAGCCCTTAATTTTATTCAACTATCAACTCAAATCTAGCACAATGTACCATCAAATCCAGCACTAAATAACTAAAACAACTCTATCTACATAAGAAATCAATCGAAAAGATAACCCAAATTGAATCCATGGTGGAATTAGGGTTTCACCTTGGATGTGAGAAATTGTAGGGGAGGAGGACAATGATGATCGTAGATGGCCTCAAGGACTGCTCCTCAACTATGGGTGTAGCCGAGCAGCCAAGGATTTTGGCCAACGACATGGATTCCTCAAATGGCGATGAAGACGGCTTCTTCTTCCTCCTCCATGGACTCCCCCTGAGTCTTGACCTCTGACACCACCACCACAAACACCCGTGTGACATAGGGGAGTAGGGCAATAGAGCGGCTGCAGCGGGACCAACGACATGACAATGGCAATGGCGAAGGTGAGCGCACACATGAGAGAGAGTGAGAGTGGACAGTGCGGTGAATGAGAAGCCCAGTAACTCAGGATAGTTACTAGGAGGGTTAAAAAGGGGAAGATGAAAATTGTTTTTGATTTTACCCAAACCCTAATGAACCCGTAGGGCACGGAGCCTCCGCGCTAGGCCATGGAACCTCCGCATAGAAACGCGGAGTCTCCAGTGATCTGACACCGAGCAGAAACTAGGTCTATATTTCAAGGTAATTTCTCAGTGTTTTGATTATGGTCATGAACTTCTTATCTCTTGTAGCTAGCCAGCAGATCAATAATTCATAACAATAGCTACTTAAGACAAGATTGTACATAAGAACCAACATTTTTAAACACTTATGAATATTTTGCAAACCTATCTAGATTAAATAGAAAATAACAAATAGAGGCATGCAAGATTTCAAACCATGTTATGAGAGTCAAGTATATTTAGTTCACTCCTCAAAGCACAGAACCTTGACTCGTCGAGAGGCTTTGTGAAGATATCGGCTAGTTGTTTTTTAGTGCCCATATGGTGAATTGCGATATCTCCTTTGATTTCATGGTCTCTCAAGAAATGATGATAGATGTCTATGTGCTTAGTTCTTGAGTGGCTCATGGGATTGTTTGTCAAGCTTTATGGCACTTTCATTGTCACATAAAAGTGGGATTTTGGTAAAGCGACATCCGTAATCATTGAGGGTTTGCTTCATCCAAAGTAGTTGGGCACAGCATGCATCGACCGCCATATACTTGACTTCAATGGTGGAAAGGGCTACCAAATTTTGCTTCTTAGAGCTCCAAGACACCTAGGGACCGTCCAAGGAATTGACATGCCCCTGATGTACTTTTTCTTTCTACTTTGCAATCGACATAATCGAAATCCGAATACCCAAGTAGATTGAAATTTGAGCCCTTAGGATACCACAAGCCAAAGTTAGGAGTGTGTACTAAATATCTTAAGATTCTCTTAACGGCCATAAGATGGCACTCTTTCAGGTTAGCTTGAAATCTAGCACACATGCATACACTAAGCATAATATCTGGCCTAGATGCACATAAGTAAAGTAGGGAGCCGATCATGGAACGATATACCTTTTGGTCAATAGCTTTCCCATCTTTATCCAAGTCTAAGTGCCCCTTTTGTTGGCATAGGTGTCTTGATGGGTTTGGCATTTGGCATGCCAAACTTCTTGAGTATATCCCTTGTGTACTTAGTTTGGCATATGAATGTCCCTTCCTTCAATTGCTTGACTTGAAACCTGAGGAAGAACGTCAATTCACCCATCATAGACATCTTAAACCTCTTTGTCATAATCCTACTAAATTCTTCACAAAAAGTTTGATTAGTACTATCCAAATATTATGTCATTGACATATATTTGGCACACTAAATATATCATTCTTAATCTTTCTTGTGAAGAGAGTAGTGTCGGCTTTGCCTATTTCAAAGCCTTGCTTGAGCAAGAAATCCTTAAGGCATTCATACCATGCTCTTGGTGCTTGCTTAAGCCCATAGAGCGCCTTATGGAGTTTGTAGACATGATGAGGATGCTTAGGATCTTCAAATCCTGATGGTTGCTCCACATAGACTAGCTCAGAGAGTGGACCATTGAGAAAGGCACTCTTCACATCCATTTGATATAGCTTGAAATCATGATGGACGGCAAAGGCTAGAAGCATTTGGAATTGCTTCAAGTCTTGCCACCGGTGCAAAGGTCTCTTTGAAGTCTAGCCCTTCAACTTGAGTGAACCCTTGAGCAACCAATCTTGCCTTGTTCCTTGTCACCACACCATGTTCATCTTGCTTGTTTCGGAAGACCCACTTGGTGCCAATCACATTAGTCTTGGGTCTTTCCACCAACTCCACACATGATTTCTCTCAAAGTTGTTCAACTCTTCTTGCATAGCCATCACCCAATCTGGATCCTTAAGAGCTTCATCTACCTTAAGTGGTTCTAAGGAGGAAACAAACGAGTAAAATTGGCAAAAATTTGCTAGACGAGATCGAGTTGTTACCCCCTTTCTTATGCTCCCAAGGATGTTATCAACTGGATGATCCCGTTGTACACTTTGATGCACTCTTGGATGAGGTGGCCTATCTGAAGGTTGATGTAGGGGTTGGTTGTCATCATCTTACATCAGCTTGAGGCTCATCATCTTGTATTGTTCATCCTCTTGCTGATTGTTGTCCTAGACCCTAGAGCCTCCTGCGTCCTGGCGTGGAACCTCTAGGCCCTAGGAGCCTCCATGTTCAGGCATGGAGCCTCCATGTCCTGCATGTTCACCAGGACCTAGGACAACAGTTGGCCCTTGGAGTGGTGTTGAAGCCTAGAGTGGAGGGTCTTCTTCTTCAGTCAGCTTCAACTGGTCTCACATCACCTATGGCCATATGCTTGATTGCTTCACAAGGTGGCTTTTCTTTTCCTACAACATCTAAATCAACTTGCTCCACTTGAGAGCCATTAGATTCATCAAACATCACGTCTACCATGATTTAGTTCTTTCGGTAGAAAGATTGAAAACCCGATAGGCGTGCTCGTTTGGACCATAACCAAGAAGAAAGCCTTCATCAATCTTAGGTGCAAATTTAGAGCTTTGGGGCTTCTTGTTAAGAATGAAACATTTGCACCCAAATACTCTAAAGTATGACACCTTGGGTTTGTTACCTGGTTAGAAGCTCATATGAAGTCTTCTTGTAGTACTTGTGAAGATAGAGGCGGTTGATAGCATGACAAGCTGTGTTGATTGCTTTGGCCCAATAGTTGTCTGGAGTCTTGTACTCATCAAGCATTGTTCTTGCCATGTCAATGAGAGTTGGTTCTTCCTCTCAACCACCCCATTTTGTTGAGGGGTATATGGAGCAGAGAATTCATGCTTGATGCCCTCCTCATCAAGAAACTCTTCAACATTGGTGTTGCAGAATTCGGTACCATTGTCGCTTCGCACCTTCTTGATAGGTAGCCCAAACTCCCTTTGTGCTCTTCTAATGAAGGTCTTCACCTTCCCTTGCACTTCACTCTTATCATACACAAAGAACACCCACATGAAGCGAGAATAATCATCAACAATAACAAGACCATATTTGTTACCGCCAATGCTAACGTAGGCAACCGGTCCAAAGAGATCCATGTGGATGAGCTCCAATGGGCTTGAGGTAGTGACGATGCTCTTTGGTGGGTGTGGTACGCCTACTTGCTTTCTAGGCTTGGCATGCTTTACATATCCTATCTTTCTCAAATTGAACATTCGTTAGTCCAAGGATGTGTTCCTCCTTTAGAAGTTTGGCCAAGTTCCTCATCCCAACATGAGCTAGTCGGCGATGCCATAACCAACCCATGCTAGATTTTGCCACTAAACAAGTCTCAAGCATTGCTTTACTTTTGTTGAAGTCAACTAGGTAAAGCTTGCCCTTCAAGCGACCCATAAAAGCAATAGAGGAATCCTCCCTTCTAATGGTGGTCACACCCTTATCCGTAAAGTGACAATCATAGCCCATCTCACATAATTGTGATACGGACAATAAATTGTAACTTAACGAATCAACATGTAAAACATTGGAAATTGAATGATCTTGAGTTATAGAGATTTTACCGACACCAAGCACTTCTCCTTTTGAATTATCCCCAAATACTATGTTTTCACTTGGACCTTCCATTTGGGCATAAGATGAGAACATACTCTTCTCTCCGGTCATATGATTTGTACATCCACTATCAAGCACCCAACTTGATCCACCGGAGGAGTATGCCTACAAAACAAGTTTAGTTCCTTCTTTTAGGTCCCCAATTAGCATTGGGGCCTTGAGTGTTAGCCACTAGAATCTTAGGAACCCATAGAGATCTTTTCACATATATGTTGGACTCATTTCCAACATATGTGGCAACAACTTTACCAAGGTTGTTGCGTCTCAACACATAGCTAGAGGACATGCTCTCATGGGGTGCATGGGCCTTGGGCTTGTAAGCATACTTGTTCCTCTTTGGTATGATTGGGTTCTCCTTGACCTATAGGCGAGTGTTAGATGCTTTAGGAGCTTGTTGTCTTGGTTGAGATGGTGCCTTGATTCTGTTGGTGCCACTAGTTCTGCCAGACCCCAGAACCTCCATGTTTTGGCATGGAGCCTCTAGGGCGTGGAACCTCCATTTTCTATGCTGGAGCCTCCACGGTCTGCACTGGCTGCACCTCTCCAATGGTCTCCTTCTCAAACCTAGATGCAAGACACTCCATTCACCATCTTCCTTTCACCGGTCTTGCCACCCTTCTTATGGCCGAGACCATCCTTGATAAAAGGATGTCTTCCTTGAATGAACTTGGGCTTCTTGCTTGCATCATCCATGCACCCACTAGCTATGATATTGTTGAGTCTTGCAATTTCCTTCTTCATAGCTTCCATATTAGCAAGGTTAGTAGCACAAGCTTCTAAATCAACATTGTAGCATCTATCACAACCCTTGCTAGTAGATGCATTAGAGATCTCACTTGCCTTCGTAGGATGTGAGGTTTTATCCCAAAGGATGCTAAATTGCTCTTCAAGCTCCTCATTTCTTGTCTTGAGGGCATTGTTCTTTTCTTGAAGAGTATTTAGGATCATCCTTTAGGGTAGCTATGACACTTTCCGCTTGGTCAATTTCCAAACGTAAAGTTTCAACCTCACTTCTTTCCGATGCAAGAGCTTTCTTGCAAGTAACATAGAGTTTCTCTTGTTTGGCAAGAGTAGCTTGAGTTCTCTCTAATTCATCTACCACCTTGGCTATGAAGTTCTTAGATTTTTTATCCATTTTACTTACCAAGTTGTTTACTTCATCATCACTAGATTCATCACTAGAGTCTATGTCGGATTCATCACTAGATGGAGGAGAGGGTTTAGGCTTGGATTTTGGTTTTACCTTTTCTCCTTTGCCCATGAGACAAAAGAGTGTAGATCTCTCCTCATCATCGGTCAAGTTGGTGAAGAGCTTTGGTGAAGAAGAATGCTTCTTGATAGCAATGGTTGCAACTTTCTTTGTTTCTTCTTCACTTGAGCTATCATCATTTGAATCCCATTCATGACCAATATGAGCTTGACCCGAATAGTTCTTCTTCTTGTGTTGGGTCTTGTCATCTTTCTTGTAGTGCTTCTTCTTCTTGTCTTTCTTGTCCTCTTTGTTCTCATAAGGACAATCGGCAATGAAATGCTCCGTGCTTCCACAATTATAGCATTTCCTCTTTTGCTTGTTGGGAAATCTCCTCTTCACAAACTTGTACCCTTCTCTTTTCAACCCCTTCTTGTACTTCCTCATGAACAAAGCAACATCACCAATCTCACCGGAAGATACTTCATCATCACTTGAGTCACTTGATGAATCAACCATCTCAACCTTGCTTGATCTTGATCTTGGTGGCTTGCTTGAGGTGAAGGCCTTGTTTGATTTGTTTGCCTTGAGAGCTACCTCCTTGACCTTCAAGTTCTCCATCTTTGCTTCTAGCTCTCCAAACTTCTTCCTTTGTTGTATCTCCATCTCCATGAGCTCATGAGTGAGTATTCTTCCAAGGACATCACTAGGGGTGAACTCTTCAAACCTCTTCTTCTCTCTAATCAATGTCACAAGAGTTGGGTTTCTTGGTGCAAATGCTTCCAACATCACTTTTACAACATGATGATCATCCAAGTCATCCCCACCCAAGCCTCTAATCTTGCCAACTATCACCATCAATCTATCAAACATCTCTTGAGGGCCTTCTCCATCCTTGATAACAAACCTATTGAGTTGAGCCATCAATAGATCAATCTTGGACTTCTTTACCTTACTAACTCCTTCATGTGCAAGGTGAAGGGTGTCCCAAATCTCCTTAGCAATCTCCAAACCAATCACTTTGTTGTACTCTTCTGGGCTTAATGCACTTAGAAGAGCACTAGTAGCTTGAGCATTGCGATGTATCATGCGAATCTCTCTTGGTGTGGGATTTTTGGGATCAACGGGATCTTCAAAACCTACACACACAATATTCCACATCTCTGGATGGAGTCCAATAAGATAAGCCTTCATCATATGCTTCCACTTGGCAAAGTTAGGTCCCATCAAATTGGGGTAACTTGCCCGTGGGTATGTTGATGTGAGTGTTAGTAGGCAAATTTATGGAATCATAATTAAAGGATACACTCGAATATGATCTCTTGGTGTTAGACTTGAGTGTCCTCTTTGGTAGCCTTTGAGCATAGTACTCATCATCATCATCTCCATTCTCGACTCGCTGCTTGGTTGTGGACTTGATTGCACCTTTCTTCTTGCTTTGTGTTTCTTCTTCTCCTTTGTTCTTGTTCTTGTCCCTTTGCTTGTCTCCCTTGGAGGATCCCTTAGCACCAAGCTTGAGCTTTGGAAGTCGCTCAAGCGCTGCTGTGGCATCATCCTCAGGAGCTTTGGGTTCCTCTTCACTAGGAACATCCTCAAAGTGGTCCTCTCCATCTTCCTCCGGTACCCTTTCTCTAGGACTTGCCATTTCCTCACACTGGTTAAGTGCTATCACGAGGAAACCTGCTCTGATACCAATTGAAAGGATCTAGCAAGTGGCCTAGAGGGGGGGTGAATAGGCCTTTTTCTAAAATTTAATCACGTTATGAAAAATAGTCAGAACGCTGGAACCTCGGGTTTGAGTCAGGTCTAGGACGGAGGTTCAGGGACTGAGCGTGGAACCTCCTAGGGATTAGAGTATGAAATCAATCTACTGTGGAATTTAATGAATGAAAAAATAGATCGAATGTAATACTAGCCTTCCTAGGGAGTATGTTGAGCTAATCAAATAGTCGGTTGCACCTAGAAGATGAGGAATTCATAGATCGGATGCAAACCCTAAAAATCAATCCAAATCACAAGTAGTAGCAACAACAATAGCAATCATAGTGAACATAAGGATTTATCCCATGGTTCAACTCGCCATAAAGGCTTGTTTACATCCATGTTGTTGAGGTTAGCCACAAAGGCTATGGAGTCTCTTTCAATTCGCTCCTCTTCTCCAACCTATCACCAAGGCAATGGGTTAGAGGGTTCCACTAAGTCACAAAGGGTAATACAGACTTCTCGGTGCTTCAACAACAGCGGATTGGGAGCCACCGGGCAACTGCTAGCCATCTAGGAGCCAAGCTCCAAGAGTAACAAACACACCAAGCGGCTAGGGGTTCACCAAGTGCACAAGAACGGAGGAGAAGAATCTTCTCGAGCTTTCTCACACTCTATAGAGCCAAATCCCTCAAGGAATCACAAAGATTTGAGCAAGGGAGTTGGGAGCACCAAGCTTGGGTGAGAGAGAGAGAGAGCTTCAGTTCGAGTCTAAGTGAATGAGGAAGAAGATGATCATTAGGGGCAAAGGGGTATGGTATAAATACCACCCACGTCACCCGCAAAATGGTCTGGTCAGACAGACCCTAGAGTCTTCGTGTTTGAGCACGGAGGTTCTGCGCCACAGAGGTTCTACGTCTGAGCGCGGAGGTTCCATGTAGGCTAGAGTAGATAAGAATTCAGCTTGGCTGGCCTTTTTGTGGCTGGGATTATTTGAGATGTAAATGGAGTTTTGAGCACTTAGTTCCACCCTAACACACCATTAGTATCCCCCTTGATAGTACGGCTTGTCCTATGACTCAATTTCAAAATATAAAATGAATTAAACTAGCTCTTGGAGCCATGGCAAGCCATCCATTCAAGTTGGGGGGTCTCCTCCTTTGTTTCTTTGCATCCACGATTAAAGATATGCTGTTAAACACTTGTCAAAGCCATTAGTCCTTTAATTATGTGGTCAACATCATCAAAATCTACTTAGAGCTTGATTGCACTTATAGTAACAGGTTGTGTCTCGTGGCCAGCGGGGCTTAGCTTGGTCACATTGTTTTCCCTGTTCGTGTCGATTAAGGACCGTCTATTGCTATAGATGGTAGTTAGGTCATAGACTTATTATTCTGAGCACATACTTGCTTATAGGAGCGGGAAGGCTTGTTACGCTCTTGTCGTGGGTTTTGGCTCTCTCCGGACCGACTGATTAGAGGTGGGGAAAGGTGGAGGTCTAAGCACCATATTGAGACTGGGTCTCAAGTGTGGGGGCTTGGAGTCCAAGTTTGGATAGGGACCTAGACCCCTTGATAGGAGTGGAATGGGTTGGTCTTGTTCGTGCCTAGGGTATAAATAGGGCATGTGTTTCGGGGTTCCTAGCTGGGATACATTGGTTCGCGAATCGCCGTTTCTATGATATGGTACGACTTGGCTATGGTCTAGCACCGTAGTAAGAACTGGAAGATGAAAGACGGTAAATGGTTCTGATTGCTCAACCCTTGCTTAAAAGTAGAACATGTGCTTACCTAGAATGGTTTGCTAATGAAGAATCATGACTGCTAATAAACCTTGATTGTAAGGATGAATTATTAGTAATGCTTTCCGCAAACAAAAATGAAACAACAAACCCATATTGCCTATCATATCCTTGAGAGTCGAGAAACTATTCCCACTAGTCGGGTAAGTCTTGCGAGTACATTATGTACTCAGGGTTTATTTTACCCCTATTGCAGGTGTAGCTTGAGGAGTAGCTCTTATGTGGAGGATTCTTCTGGTGGGTATAGATAGATCCTTGTATCGTTTCCGCTAGATGTTTATTTTCATTCCATTGTTTAATTATCGCACTCTGAACTCTAGTATTGTAATAAATAATTTTCAAGAACTCTTAGTTGTATGAAATGGACTAAGTATTGTACACTCGTACTCATTATTAGATTCTAGGATGTAAAACTGGGGATTGTTTCAAGTTCTCCCTTGGGGTGTGCTCGACTGGACTTGTCCAATATAGCTCACTTTCAAGGTGCTTAGTGTCTAGTAGAAGACGAGCGCCTCCTAAAGCATGTTATTTCGGGCAGGTTCTGCCATAGGTGGTATTCAGAAGGCAATAATGAGTCTACTGAGTTTAAAAAACTCTTTTCAAAACCTAAAATTTGACCAACAAAAGCTTTGTGAAAAGTAGGATACGATAAATTATGTAAATAAGTATAATCCTTAGTAATATGGTCTAACTAGGATAGTGGCACTGGTTTTATCTAATCAATCTTCTGCAAGTACACTAACTTATGCTTGCGTAAGAACCAGTTTAGCGTACTGGGAAGTGAGTGTGCGTTGTGCCAAAAATTATATACAAATGCCGCTATATTCCTAGCCCTGAGCGAACGAATATGTCGATCCATGCATCATGAAAAGAGAATCTTGCTTAAACTAAACTCCTCCGCACGTATAATTTTTGTATAGTAAATTGATAGGATAATAAATAAAGAGAAATGCTTTAACTCTTAAGGAAAAGTTCTCGTTTGTAACCATTTATTGGGCCTTATGATCTCTGATAGCCATTTGTTTCTAAATATGGAGGCTTTGTCCCTAACGGTGGGTTCCTATCTGTTTACAGATGAACCTAAGGTCTAGTTATGGGAGCACCTAGTTCTAGGACAGGTCCGTGGTCTTGGTGAAGACCAGGGCAAAAATGGTCGTGGTGATGATCATGGCAATGCCAATGGGTAGGGCCATGAGGCCCCATTCCTTGGTCCTCCTCCTCCGCCACCACCACCGGCTTCGATGACCTATGCCGAAGATGATGGCTGAAGATGTTGGCTGCTCAGTCATGAGTCAGCTCGTGCCCTAGGAGATGCTGGGACAGGCTATTGGTGGCTTTGCCCATGGAGGCCCCTGGTGGTAATGGTGGGAACGGAGATGGTGCTTGCACTCGAGAGGCCCTATTCCTATTAGGACTTCTTGGGGACACACCCGCCCACATTCACACTGACTACTTGAGCCTCTGGATGTAGAGCATTGGCTTCATATTCTAGAGCAGAAGTTTTAGCTGCTCAATGTGACTGATGAGTAGAAGGTGCACTTTGCTGCATAGTAGCTTCTGGATCTGCCTAGTGCTTGGTGGGACACTTTCAATGCCATGCAGTCTGTGGACCACCGTGTGACTTGGTGGGAGTTTACCACTATTTTTTGTTCAGTACTATATTCCTACTGGTTTGCTGAACAGGAAGTTGTCCGAGTTTCTAGAGCTAGAAGCAAGGAAACATGAATGTGATGGAGTATGTGAACAAGTTCAACCATCTTGCACAGTATGCTGGGACTCATGTGGATACTGATGAGAAGAAGATGTACCATTTCAATCGTGGTCTCTCTTGCATCTTGCAAGAGAAGCTGTATACAGGGGGCTATCAGACCTTTGGTGCTTTGATGAATGTCGCCATTGCTATGGAGGGACTTCAGCGTAACTCTCAGGCTGAGTGGAAGTGTAAGAGGGTGATCACCTGGGACTTCTAGTCACCCACAATCCTAGAAGGTATAGGTTGTGAGGAGGGTGTCATATCACTCTCCTGGGTGGACAGTTGTCTCGCTAGAGTCAGCAGACTCACCAGGCAACCTCCCACTCAGTACCGTGCACCTACTCAAGCAGGTGCAAGCAGCCTCAGGGATACAATAGTTCCACCTTGTTAGGGATAGAGGAATAAGCCAGGTGCTTGTTTCAAGTGTGTCAAGGAAGGCCACTATACTCGTGAGTGCCCCTAGAACCAGCTTACTCAGCCTTCAGCCAACTTTCGTTTGGTCAAGAGGACTATCATTAGGAAGAAGGTGACTATGAGCCTACTTCGGAATAGGTTAACTTAACTAAGGCTAAGGAGATACTAGCAGGAAGAGCCTGTGATGCCTGGTATGTTCACCATTGATTCCCAGCCAGCATATATATTATTTGATTGTGGTGCATCACATTCATTCATGAGTATGGGGTTTGCACAAAGGCACAATATATCTACATGGATATTCCTATTGCCTAGAGAATCTAGAACCCTAGGTGCGCAGTTGTGCATTAACACTCGGACAGACAATGTGAGACTAGTACTAGCAACTCACATCTTATTCGTCTCCAGTTCATGTTGTTGTCTAGGTAAGGCATAGATGCAATTCTAGGAATGAACTGGTTGAGAACTTATGGGGTAGTCCTGAACCTTAGACAGAGAATTGTTGAGTTGAAGCTTCCTTCTTCTAAGGATAGAATGTCTCTCCTTATGCCTTCAGTCCCCACCTTGCCAGTTGTTGCTTATGCTGAAGCTTCTCCTGAACCTTGCCTCTATTCCTATGATTTGTGAGTTTTCGGATGTCTTTCTCGAGGATCTACCTGGGTTACCACTGGATCGGGATGTGGAGTTTGCCATTGAGTTAGAACCTAATACTGCTCCTATTTCATAGTGTCCCTACCGCATGGCTCCAAAGGAACTTGCTAAGATGAAGAAATAGGTAGAAGAATTATTGGAGAAGGGATTCATCCATCCAAGTTCTTCACTATGGGGTTGTCCAGCTATTTTTGTGAAGAAGAAGGACGACACTCTTTGGATATGTGTGGATTATCGCCCTCTCAATGCGGTAACCATTAAGAACAAGTATCCTTTACCTTGTATTGATACTTTGTTCGATCAGTTGGTTGGTGCCTAGGTGTTTTCAAAGATTGATCTTCGTTCTGTGTATCACCAAATTAAGATCCAGCTACATAGGATATACCAAAGACAAGCTTTCTCTACTAGATATAGGGCTTTATGAATACCTAGTTATGTCTTTTGGTCTCACCAATGCTCCTGCATTCTTCATGTATCTCATTAATTTGGTCTTCATGCCGAAGTTAGATAAGTTTGTGGTGGTGTTCATTGATGATATTTTGATATACTCCAAGAACAATGAAGACATGCACAACATCTTCAGATAGTATTGACTCGGTTAAGGGAACACAAGTTGTATGCTAAATTCAGCAAGTGTGATTTTTAGTTAGATTGAGTGTAGTTTTTGGGACATGTCCTGACACCTGAAGGCATCTCTGTGGATCCTGGCAAGGTGTATGACATGTTAAATTGGAAATCTCCAAAGTCAGTGCATTAGATTCGTTAGTTCCTTGGTCACGCTGGGTATTATCGGTGCTTCATCCCTGATTTTTCAAAAATAGCTCAACCAATGACCAAGTTGCTCCAGAAGGATGTCAAATTTGTATGGAGTCTAGCTTGCAAAGAAGCTTTCCAAGCCCTAAAGAAGTTTCTTACCTCTGCTCCTGTTCTTGCCTAACCAGATATTGATAGGTCGTTTGATGTGTATTGTGATGCCTCTAGGACTAGACTAGGATGTGTACTTATGCAAGGTGGACGTGTGATCGCTTATGCTTCACGTCAGCTGAAAAAACATGGGTTGAATTATCCCACCCATGATTTAGAGCTGGCTGCAGTGGTGCACGCTCTAAAAATTTGGAGACAATACCTGTTGGGAAATAAAGTGCATATCTACATGGATCACAAGAGTCAAATATATTTTCACTCAATCTGAGTTGAATATGAGGCAATGAAGGTGGCTCAAGTTAATCAAGGATTACAATTTAGAAGTTCATTCAAAAAAGCTAATGTGGTAGCTGTTGCCTTAAGTCAGAAGTCGCATCAAGTTAAAGAAGAATCTTTGTCTCTCAACCATTCTAAGGTGTTAGCCCATATTACCCTAGTCTCGGATTTACTTGAGCAAATTATTATAGAGCAAAGGCAAGATGTTTCAGAAATTTGCATATCAAGAAGTTAATTACAGAAGGGTGTGGTCCTCATTTAATGTTGATGATCAAGGTGTGGTGAAGTTCAATAATCGATTGGTTGTTCCCTCAAGTGATGAGCTTAGGAGAAAATTTTTGGATGAAGCTCATAAATCCAACTTATCCATTCATCCGGGAAGTAACAAGATGTATCATGATTTACGTCACTTGTATTGGTGGCCAAATATGAAACAGGATATTACCAAATACATCTCAGAATGTGACATTTGTGGAAGGGTTAAGGCAGACCATATGCGTACACCTAGATTTCTACAGCCCTTGCCTATCCCTGTTTGAAAATAGAAGGATATTTCCATGGACTTTGTTGTGGGTTTGCCCCGCACGGCAAAGGGGTATGACTCTATTTGGGTCATTGTGGATCGCCTTACCAAGTCTGCTCATTTCCTCCCGGTGGATGCAAGGTATTTAGCCAAGAAGTATGCCAAGTTGTATTTTGATCGGGTTGTGACCCTACATGGAGTTCCTCTTACCATTGTTTCCGATAGAGGGTTAGTCTTTGTCTCTTATTTCTGGGAGCAACTCTAGAAATGTCTTGGTACTCGTCTCCTTAGAAGTTTAGCTTATCACCCATAAACTGACGGTCAGATAGAAAGGGTCAACCAAGTACTTGAAGACATGTTGAGAGCTTGTGCCATTTTTATCTAGAAAAATGGGATGAATGCTTGACTTTAGCTGAGTTTTCCTATAGCAATAGCTATCAAGAGAGCATTCGAATGGAACCGTTCGAGGCTCTATATGGTAAGAAATGTAGAACACCTCTTAACTGGAATGAAGTGGGTGACCAAAGGTTACTTTGGACCTGATTTTATCAAAGAAGCAAGAGAACAGGTTAGTGTTATTCAGAGTCACTTGAAAGCGGCTCAAAATCGTCAGAAAGCTTATGCGGATAGAGGAGAAGACCTTTGTAGTTTGAAGTTGGTGACCATATGTACCTAAAGGTATCTCTGATAAGAGGTGTGCATCGGTTCGGAGTTCGTGGAAAGTTAGCTCCTCGTTATGTTGGACCTTATAAGATTTTGAAGCGATGTGGTTCGGTTGCTTATCGTTTCTAACTTCTAGATATTTTGTCAGCAGTACATAATGTCTTTCATGTTTCCCAATTAAAGAAGTGTTTACGAGTTCCTGAGGAAGTGGTAGAAATTGAAGGACTCCCTCTCCAACCTGATCTTTCTTATATTGAGCATCCTTTCAAAATCTTGGATGAAAAAGAGAGAGTTATTAGAAACAAGGTGTTGAAATTTTATAATGTCCAGTGGCAAAACCATTCGGAGGACAAAGCAACTTGGGAGTAGGAGAGTTATATTCTAGAGCATTATCCCTATCTTCTCCCCAGTGTGCTGAGGTAATAGTTTATGTTAAAAGCTTACTCTTACCCTTTTCCTACACTAGGCACTCACATGAAATCTTCAGGACCAGATTTTGTTTTAGGGGGAGAGTTGTAACACCCTCGGTGTTACACCCTAAATCATTTACTAAAACACATCAATGGGCATCATATTTATGTGTTAGTACATGTGATGGAGTGCATAGATGAAGCATTGCAATTAAAATGATCAATAAAAGTATTAAACAAAAAGTTACTCTATAACTCATACAATTAACAAGTAGGGTTGTAAACCAATTTTTATTGAATAAAAATACTATAGAACAAATATGTGGCACTTAAATAAAGTTTGGAGTATGAACTTTGTAGATGACAATGAAAATACTTGCTGTAGAAAAATAACATTGCTAGCTAGTGTTTCTAATAGCTTAGAAATGGGACTTGAAATCAAAACTAGCTTAAAGACTTAGAAAATTCTTGAGTTTAAAAATAGTTTGACTAGCACCGGATTTGTGAATTTATTTCGAGAAATCAAGTTAAAGATTAGTACTATGTTTTAGTTCCAAGGGGTAGCCTAATATGCTCTCTTGAGCATGGTGAAGGTGGCTTGGTTCCAAGATCATCCATTTAGTTTTTACGGGTGCTTTAAAATTCATGCACGTCATAGCCTTGGGATGGTTGGCGTCGTGCGCGCGATCAGCGCACGGTCACCCCACGCCGCACACAAGGCCGTGTCCTATGCGGTCACCCCATGCCGCCATGCTGGGTCGGTCAAGCTCGCTTGGGCTTGGCCAAGGCCGGCCGCAGCGGGCCATTGGCCCCACGCCCTACTACCCTACCTCGCGCTGTCGCCATTGGTGCTGCCATGGCCGCGCTACACTGCCATTGGCTCGCTGTTGCATCCACACCCCAAAAATGGCTCTGCACCGCCGTCCGCCCTATTGGTGGCCCTGCCGCTATTGCGCGCTCACTTGGCGTATCCGTGGCATCGGCACATGGCCGTACTTACTGTCGCCTCACCCATAAAGGTGTGGTAGTCACTCGTGTTGTGTCAATCATAGATGTTCGCATGCATAGTCTGTAGCACCTACGCATGTGCGTTCTGATCGTGTCGCTCGTGTCCTGCCAAGGCAAGGATAAGCTGAGCACAGACCTACCCCCTCCCCTCTCTCTTCGCTGCTACCATGGTCGACTGAGCCGCACCATTAAAACAAGCAGGGATAAGTCACCATCGCCCGATTCATCGTGTCGCTAGCTTCGTCACCAAGCTGCCTAGCAACCCACCCCCACCCCCACCCCTCCTTGAATGGCGCCTGATTGAGCTTCAATTTTGGAGCTTTTCCTGCCACCATGCCGATAAGGCTGAGTCCACCCATCACCAAGGGCAGCTTTCATCTGACCACCTCGGGCCAAATTGGCTGCACTGCTAGACTTATCTCAAACCCCTCCTAGCCATGCACACCTGAGCCATACCCCTACCGTTGTTCCAATGCTGCTGACGCAATTGTGTCCGCCATGGCTCATCACCGAGCTCGCCGTGTGTACGCAGCTAGCCCTGCTCAGGGCGTCTGTGGCCAAACCATCACCTCGGCTAGGTCCTTGGTGAGTCGCTGATGCTTACCCACTATCTCTACTGCTCCCTTAGCACCATGGCTCACTGGAACGTTGTCGTTGCCACCGCAGGTTGCCACCGATGTGGAGAAGTCGCCCTACATCGTCTTTGGTCTCTGAATCGCTGCCCATTGTGGCATGTTGGCCCGTAGGTGAGCATCGGTCCTCTAGATAGGTCGAGGGAGTCCCTAGTTGGCTGACGTAGTGGCCCAGTGCCAGTCAATGCCACACTGGCGAGCGCGGAGGCATCGGGTACCTCCCTGATGCGAAGACGGGTTAATATGAGGGCCTTCTTCCATAAACACTATCTGTAGAAATAGTACGGATAGTCATCGTGTTAATAGAGGATAGCGTGGGGGTGTTTCTGCAAAAGCGCCAGCGCACGCGGGTTTCTCCATTGTGGGCTAGCCTCACGTCACGCGCGCCTACGTAGCGTGGGCCCGCGTGTGTAGGACACGCTGGAGAATTTATTTTTCTTTTTCATAAGGAACTAGAAATAGTTTTCTAATTTCATTTCTGAGCTGATCTTTGGCAATTAATATAAAATCATATAGGTGCCCAAAAATTGTGGAAGACATTTTGTTAGGTTTATAAAATTGTGCTCTATTTGTTGGTGTATTTAGTTCATATATATACATGTTGATACTAGGAGCTATTAAATCATTTGAGAATGCTTCATATTATTAAATTAATCATTGTAGGAATTTTTGTGGTAAATTGGTGCTAGCTTTGGTCCTGAAATTTTTATAGTAGCTTCATGGTATTAATTACGTGCTCATTGTAATTTTTGTAGCCTTAGAATATACTAAGCATTAGGGTAGTTAAATGCTCTTTGTTTCAATATACATTAAATCATTAATAGAAATAAAGATATATCCTTGGTTTGCTAAGCTAAATGTTATTAGTTGAACCCAACACCTTGTTTGATGAAAATGGTAGTTAGCTTAGTATCTTAGTCATTAGATCTAGCTTAGCAGCTTAGTATGCGTATTCTTAGTCTAAGAGTTGATGTTGCCTAAATGCCTAAGTGTTGCATCATCATTGCATGCATGTAGAGAACGAGTTGGTAGAGATAGTGACCACCGACGATCGTGAGTTTGAGGAGATCATCGAGGAGTACGAGGAGGAGATCCTCATGAGGGAGGAAGTCTTGGAGCCACCAATGACTAACTCAGTTGACACCATGCCTGTCCAAGGCAAGCTCCGGTGTATAACCTCTTATTTTTATAATCACTGTTTATATATGTTATGTGCATTTATGTTACAGGAATTTTATGAAAACCACATGCATAGATATATATGTCCTATGAGTCTTACTAGTGTAGGTTTGAGTAGCTGCTATGCTTAGGTTTTCGGTAGCGTGAGTAACCTGCCGTTACTCACAATAGGTGATTATTATAATTACTCTCATGATAAAAGAGTGAAAGGAAAAAATGGAGACAGGGCAGGGATATGGTATGGATATTGGTGGGTGTAACAGGTTGTGTCCCACGGCCAATGGGGCTTAGCTTGGTTATACTATTTTCCCTGTTCGTATCGATTAAGGACCGTCCATTGCTGTGGATGGTAGTCAGGTCACAAACTTATTATCTTGAGCACATACTTGCTTATGAGAGCGGGAAGGCTCGTTACACTCTTGTCATGGGTTCTGGCTCTTTCTAGGACTGATTGGAGGTGGGGAAAGGTGGAGGTCTAAGCACCATACTGAGACTGGGTCTCAAGTGTGGGGGCTTGGAGTCCAAGTTTAGACGGGGACCTAGACCCCTTGATAGGAGTGGAATGGGTAGGTCTTCTTTATGCCTAGGGTACAAATAGGGCATGTATTTTAGGGTACCCAGCTAGGATACATTGGTTCACGAATCACCGTTTCTGTGAGACGGTACGACTTGACTATGGTCTAGCACCGTAGTAAGAACTAGAAGATGAAAGATGGTGAAATGGTTCTGATTGCACAACCCTTGCTTGAAAGTAGAATAGGTGCTTACCTAGAATGGTTAGCTAATGAAGAATTATGACTGCTAATAAAACTTGACTATATGGATGAATTATTAGTAATGCTTTCCGTAAACAAAAAGGAAACAACAAACCCATATTGCCTATTATATCCTTGAGAGTCGGAAAACTATTCCCACTAGTCGGGTAAGTCTTGCGATTACATTATATACTTAGGGTTTATTTTACCCCTGTTGTAGGTGCAGCTTGAGGAGTAGCTCTTATGTGGAGGATTCTTCTGGTGGGCACAGACGGATCCTTGTATCATTTTCGCTAGATGTTTATTTTCATTCTGCTGTTCAATTATCGCACTCTGAACTTTGGTTTGTAATAAATAATTTCCAAGAAGTATTGTTGTATGAAATAGACTAAGTATTATAAGCTTGTACTCATTATTGGATTCTAGATGTAAAACATGGATTGTTTTGAGTTCTCCCTTGGGGTGTGCTCGATGGAACTATCCAATATAGCTCACTTTCGAGGTGCTTAGTGTCTAGTGGAAGATGAGTGCCTTCCAAAGCGTGTTATTTTGGACGGCTCTACCATATTTACAACCATTACTAGCGGAGGCATTAGAGTCTTCGGTTGCCTTAGGAGAAGTTGAAGTGCTAGCCTAAAGAGTACTATAGTTTAGCTCAAGATTTTGGTATTTTTCTTCCAAGCTTGTGAGGCTTTCTTGAGCTATACTCTTCTCACTCTTGAGACTAGCCACTAGATCATTAACTGATGAATGTTCCTTAGTCAATTTTCTAATTGAGTCATTGGCTAAAGACAATTCAGTAGTTAACTTTTCAACCTTCTTGTTTTCCTCGGCGATAGATGCTTCAAGTGCAAGGTTCTTGTCTCTCTCTTAAGTGAATATGTCTCCTTACATCTCCAAGCATCTACCCCTCTTCTCTAATTTCTTCATTAGCATTTTTATTTTAGTGTAGGCCTTTTTATCAAATTTCTTTATCATGGTTGCTTCAAGTTCTTCTATGTTCTTATCACAACTATCATACTCATCACTAGAGGGATCGGATGAGACATGTACCTTCTCCCCCTTAGACATGAGGAAAGTTGGAGTGTAGTAGTCATTATCGATGAGGTTGGAGAAGAGCCTTGGTGATGAAGATAAATTAGGAAAGAGTTTTGGTGGTGAAGTCAAGTCAGAAAAGATCATGGTCGGTGACGAAGAGTGGTGGATGGCGATGTTTGTAGCTCCCTTCTTCTTCTTCTCATCATCACTTGAGTCACTATCATTTGACTCCCACTCTTCACCAAGATGAGCTTCACCTCTCTTCTTGCCTTTATTCTTTTTGTCTTCATCCTTGTCATGCTTGTGCTTCTTCTTCTCATTAGGACAATCGGCTATGAAGTGTCCGGTTTGGCCATAACCATAGCAAAACCTCTTCTTGTTCCTTCTCTTCCCATCACCGTAAGTCTTCCGGTTGCTCTTCTTCTTTATAAACTTTCTAAAGTTTCTAATGATGAGTGCAACTTCTTCATCGGACTCTTCTTCTTCACTTGAGGAATCATCCTTCATTTTCTTCTTCTCTTGACTAGAGGATTTGCCTTCATGAGCTTGAGTTGCCTTTAGGGCTACATTCTTGTTGTATCTCATTGCATTAGGATTTTGATTGTGAGCAATGATTACATCTTCATCTAGACACTCATGATGCTTGAGCTTTGAAAGAACTTCTTGAGGTGTCATCTCATGATCATGGATGCTAGCATATTGTTCTTGGCTCTATAGGTTCACAACATCTTTCTAGCATCCTTGTTGTCATCCCATTCGGTGCTTCCAAAAGCTCTTATATGGTTGACCAATGCCATAAGCCTATCAAACATGAATTGTGTAGTTTCATTTTGCAAGAACACAAATCTTTCCAATTCACCATGAAGCAACTCAGTGTTGCCTTTTCTCACACACTTATCTTCTTCAAATGACACTTTCAAAGTATCCCAAATTTGCTTTGCACTTTCCATTCCATTTACCTTTCTAAACTCATCCGGACTTAAGCTTGACACAAGCAAAGCTATGGCTTGTGCATTTTGATGGAAATTGTGCACTTTTTCTGGAGTTAACTCTTTATCTTCATCTGTAGGAATCATCACACCAACATCCATAACTTCTCAAAGTCTTACGGCAATGTGATGCATCTTCATCTTGTAGGACCAATTGTTGTATCTCGTTCCATCAAAGTTAGGTGGCTTGCCAATGTTGATGGAAGGGGTATGTAGAGGTGAACCTTTGATGAGTTGTCCATAGTCGAAGTTCATGCTCAATATATTTCCTTTCCATAAGCATGCTCATCGGCTCCAATATCACTAGCAGCATCTTTGTTTGCTTCATTTTTGCCACTTGTTGCATCATTGTTGTCACTTATTGCATCATCAACCTTCTTGCTCAATTCTTCCTTCATCTTGCTCATCTTATCTTGCATCTTTTTCATTTCATCTTGAAAGAACTTGACTTGAGTATCCATCAACTCTTAGCTATCTTCTTGACCATCTCAGTGGCATCGGCTTGCATCTTGTCAATCTCCGACATTATTTCTTCTCACGCGATGAAGCGCTAAAAGAAGACCTTGCTCCGATACCAATTGAAAAGATCTAAACAATGCCTAGAGAGGGGGGGTGGATAGGCATATCTAAAAATTTCTACGTAAACTCAAAGTCAAATATCAGTGACAGTCGGAAGTTCCGACTGTTTGGGCCAGAACTTCCCGCAGCTGGAAGTTTCGACGCAAATAGCCAGGAGTTTCGGCACCTACGTGAAATTCACTACAAGTGCTAAAATGAACTTGAGTGAAAGATATCTTACAACCCCACTCCCTAGTGGTAAGCTGAAGTGTTGGGGTTGCTCCTTTGACGCCGGAAGGACACCACTCCATAGATTGATTCCAAACCCTAATAGAAGAGTCGGAGAGGAAGACAAACTAATAAGAACAAATATGATAGAACAAATCACAACAACAACAAGCACGCGGGACACAAGGATTTATCCCGAGGTTCGACAACCCCACAAAGGAGCTCCTACGTCCTTGTTGTTGAGGTGATCACCAAGGTCGAAGTCTCTTCCACCTCCTTGCCTCTCTCAAAGCAACCACAAAGGTTACTTGAGCTTTTCACTAGGAAATCAAGGGTAATACAAACTTTCCAAGGCTCTTCCACAAGATGGAATCTCTTGGGCGACGACTATCCAGCTAGGGTTTCAAGAATCCAAGAGTAATAGACGCAAATCCAACCAACTTGACAAAGAAATCAAGTGCTCAAGCTTGCCAAAGTGATTGTCTCACTCAATCCACTCTCCTTTCACTCAAAACCCTAGGGGAATGAATCAAAGATTGGAGCCAAGGGGAGAAGAGAGGGGTGCCTTGAATGCTTGAGAGCTATTTTGGACGAAGGTCGGTGAGCAATGAATGAATGGTTCTATGGTTAGAAGAGAGGAGAGCTATTTATACTCATAGTGAAATCCAACCATTCAGATCTGGGTCGGAAGTTCCAGACATATATTGTCTGAACTTTTGGCCCTTCTGTAAAACACAGTTCAAGGCACAATCAAAGGTGATCAAAACAACTGGATCTAGAACTTCCGGAGGAGCGCCGAAACTTCTGACAGTCGGGACTTCTGACTCACGTCGGAACTCCCGACCTAGAGCCAAGCCAGGGAGCTAAGTCCCAAGGCATTAGGACTTCTAACAGGAGCCAGAACTACTGGCACCCAGAACTTCTGACTCCCGCCGGGACTTTCGACGGGCGAGCGAGCACAGGCGGGCTGATGGCTAAGTCCTCAAGTGTCGGAACTTCCAGCACCAAATGTCGAAACTTCCGACGGCCGGAACTCCTGGCTCACGCCGGGACTTCCGACTACCAAAAGTCCAAGAACTATATCTAAATGTCCGTGAGGTGATTTTGTGTCTCTCTTTTGATTTTATTTTTATGCTTGAGCACTCTATCTTCCTTAGACCACCTAAACTCGCATTCCTCATTATAGTACGACATACCTAAACCTAAAACAAAATAAAAAATGCTTGAAGCGTGCTTTGGGTTCGTTCGCCTTTTGCACTTGAAGAATTGAGGGATACCATTTCATCTTAAATCAACTCTTTGAAACTTTCAAGGGACTAAAGCTGTAATATATATCATCAAGATCTCATTAGTAACTAATTTGGATGTCATCAATATACCAAAACCCACATAGGGGGTAAGTGCACTTTCAATCTCGTCTAGACGAGCCTCGTCCACTTATTCACGGACCCATCCTCATGCACTCATTCATGGACCCAGCCGCGCCGCATGCCCGCTTCTACACTGTGCGCCCCCACTCTCGGGATGACTCTGCTCGCCCGCGCCACCCGCCATCGCGGGACGGACTCCGCTCGCCAGTGGCGCCCCCGCTCGTGGGACGGACTCTGCCTGTGCCACTCGCCGACGTGGCCCCACCCATGCTGCCTGCCCGTCATTCGGACTCACGCCACCAGTCTCGGTTGCGCTCCATCCGCCAGCCATGGCCACTACCTAGGTTCATGCCACCTGCGAGCTCTGCACCGATGACCTCCGAGCACTCCGTGGCATCAAGCTCCTGCGTCGGCATCGAGCTCCACAAGGACGAGCTCCATTCGTCCAAGCAGTAAGGCGACATTGCACTGAAAAGCATGTGTTCAAGCGTATGTTTTGAGTATTTTATTTGTTTTAGATGTATGTTGCAAGGGTTTCATATGGATGTTGCAAAAGTAGATCGGGATGTTGTATATGTTGCAATGGTTGTACACTTATCTTGCAAACGTCTGTCCCCAATGTTTCTTTTGTTTTTTCGACGTATGTTGCAAGTGTGTTTATCTGGACGTTGCATATGTTTTACGCATGTGTTGCAAATGTTTTATCTCGATGTTGCGTACGTGTTGCAAAGGTTTTCAAGTGTTTCATGTGTTTTTTGCAAGTGTTTCAGACACAAGTTTCATCTGTCTTCAGACGTATGTTGCAAATATTTTATCTAGATATTTTAAAAGTAGATCGGGTGTTCCACATGTTGCAATAGCGCCGGTGACTAGCTAACAACAACCTGTCGCAGGGCTTTAGCTCCTACCTCGCGCCTTTCTTGTGGTGCGCGCCTCACCCTCTCCTCTCCCTCCCCTCTATTTCCTTTCCTCCATCTCGCCACAGTAGTTCGAGCTCGACAAGAAATCCTACCCGACGAGCACGCAAACGCCCGTGGAGGTGGTGGCCTTGGGCGGACCGACGGCTGCGCGATGTTTGCGTAGTGGCCTGAAGCAAGTTGAGGTCATGCCGTTCGCTCGCTACACGCCGGAAACAAAAAGCCGCCGCCCATTGATGAATGGAGTATGTGTTAGTCGTCTATACCGTGTTTCGGAAAGAAAAAAGATGGCATGCAGACCGATCTTAAGTCCTTTTGCGTGTTGCTGCCTTCTTGTTGGTAGGAGCACCAGATCGACGCGTATACGTACATGCATGCACCATTGCTTGCAAACGAAGCTTAGTCGATCGTTTGCCGAGCGTGTCATCTATTTCTAGCAAGCTCAACGGCCATGCTGTACTCTTCATCCTAGGCCACGTTTAGTTGGTCCCAATTCGGCGCCGCCGGATTTTATGGAGGTACCATAGGTACAGTAGCTTTTCGTTTTTATTTGGTAATAATTATCCAAACATTGACTAATTAGGTTTAAAATGTTCGTCTCGTAAAGTACAACTAAACTGTGCAATTAGTTTTTGATTTGATAAACATTTAGTACTACATGCATATACTGCAAGTTTGATGTGACGGAAAATCTTCTTTTTACATAGTGCCAAAATTTGAATTTTAGGTCAGCCCTAGCTAGGCTAGACAAGCAGCGACCCATACGTGTAGAAGGTTCCAGAAGCCATCACGCGTTAATTACCGGTAATAACAGTACTAATTCAGAAAGAAGTAAGCCTGCGCACACAGCGGAAACAAAAAAATTGCAGTTGAAGCCTTGAAGGTTAGATTATTTGAATCGAACACTTGTAGAAGTTCAGATTTCGATCTCAAAACTTCAGTAAGCCTTTGTTTAGTTGGATCCCAAAATCTAAAAAGTTGCTACAGTACCTGTCACATCGAATATTTGCGGTCCGTGCATGGAGCATTAAATGTAGACGAAAAGAAAAACTAATTGTATAGTTTGGTGAGAAATTACGAGACGAACGTTTTAAGCCTAATTAGTTAATGTTTGGATACTATTTACCAAATAAAAACGAAGGTGCTACAGTAACCTTAAAATCCAAATTTCGCGAACTAAACAAGGGCTAAACGAGACAAGCACTCGCCCAATACTGTTTTATACAGAAACAAAAAAGAAAGGAAATATTTACACCGGGCTCAAGAAGCCCAACCCAGACCATGTTGGCTCGAAACTTGCGTTCCGTTTGCTTGCCTTATAAGTTTTTTCTCTTACAGTAAAATAGTAATAGTATTTTCAGGAAGTAAACAGGACATTCGGCACTGCATTCATGTCGGCTCCATCCGGCCTCCAGATCGATGTCCAGCTCTCAATTCCCCACCCTGTCCCTGCCCTTCCGCCTCCTGCTGCCACCACCACCGCCGGCGCCGGCCGCCTTCACCTGCCTGGTGGCGGCGTAGAGCTCCGACACCAGCCGGTAGCGCTTCCCCCGGCCCGCGGCGCTCTCCTCCTCGTCGTCATCCTCGTTCTCGGCGTTGTTCACCGACCGGGCCGACGACGAACAGCACTGGTCCTCCCCGCCGCCGCCGCTGACGCTGAGCTGCACCAGCTGGTCCGCCGCCGCGAGATCGTCCTCCGTTAACTCCTCCCCACCGCCCGCTGGCCCCGAGGCAGACGCCAACGACGACGGCATGAACGGCGCGGAAGCCGGCGGCGGCGGCCTGGTGGTCTCCACCTCCATCGCTTCCGGTTACGGGAGGAGAAGGCTGGAATGCTTTGAGTTTTGATTTTTCTAGATTTGAACAAAATGGCGCCGTGGAAGACACGAGAACGATCGAGGCTGGAGGTTTCTATATGTGCTGCTAGGCAAACGGAACCGACCTGTTAGCCCCTCTGCCAGGTGGGGCCCGGCTGGCGGCCTGTGGGACCCGCGTGTCGGCTAAGCGAGGGGCTCGGTGGACGGCGGCGTGCTGCTGCAGGGCCAACGCAACGCAACACGAGCGCGTTGTGGTGGACCCGTGGAAGCCGGCGGCTGGTGTTCGTGTCGTGTGCCGGATGGAGGAGCGCGCGGATCCACACAAGACACAAGGACGGTGGCGGCTACTGGATATTCTACGGAGCGTCTGAAGTTGGTTGGGCCATGCATGCGTGCATGGTTACGGTTTTTTTTTGAGGAAAAACACTTCTACTATCGTTTTCGAGATTTTATTTGCCAGCAAAATTGTTAGTGTTTTACTGTGTTGTTACGTATTGTACTATGCCAATTCAAAACCACGTATTGGTTTTACCAATTGGTGCCCTTCACCGATCATTTCTGTAGCAGATGTATTTTTGGAACAAGAAAAGCAATTGAACCATATATGGTTTCGGTAACATATGTTTTCTTATATTATGAAAAGAATTCAGCTTCATCGATCCTTAAAACAAAGGAACCAGGATACACTTATTACACCACATTTGCACACTCAGATGTTCGCACGACCAAATAATTGAAAGTTCACGAAGTAGTCGCAAAACCGAAAGATCATTTATGAGAAGCAAAAAAGCCACCAGTGCCACTGTCGGGGACCAATACTAGGGTACCCGAAAAGGAGGAGCTAATAACCATCAACATTGATACGTTCGAGCAGTCAAGAGTGCGACTACAGCTCCAACCGCCCCTAGGTGCACAAGCTCCGCCTCGCCCGACCTCTGAGGGCTGGTTCCGCCTCGCCCGGCCTCTGGAGGAGGACTCCGCCTCGCCCGACCTTTGGGTCTGCGCTCCGCCTCGCCCGACCCTTGGGTCTGCGTTCCGTCTCACCCTGGCCTCTGGGAGAGGACTCCGCCTTGCCCGACAATGAGGTCGCGGGCTCCGCCTTGCATGACCCTTGGGTCTGCGCTCCGTCCTCGCCCGCCCTCTGGGGGAGGGCTCCGCCTCGCCCGACCCTGAGGCTGTGGGCTCCGCCTGGCCCGACCCTTGGGCCTACGCTCCGCCTTGCTCGCCCTATGGGGGAGGGCTCCGCCTCGCCCGACCCTTGGACCTACGCTCCGCCTCGCGCCGACCTCTAGGGGAGGACTCCGCCTCACCTGACCCCGAGGCTGCGGTCTCCGCCTCATCGACCCTTGGATTTGCGCTCCGCCTCACCCAACCCTTGGTCTGCGCTCCGCGGGCTCCGCCTCGCCCGACCCTCGGGTCTACACTTCGCCTCGCCCCACCTTTGGGGCAGGACTTCGCCTTGCCCGACCCCGAGGCTGGGGGCTCTGCCTCGCCCGACGGAGACCCATACTGACGCCAACCACTCTAGGTCCTAGAGAATGGGCCTGGGTGAAAGCTCTGACACCAGGGAGGTGACCGGCATGCCCTGATGTAATCTGTGGCCGTGACGGGCCATACCTAGGGATTCACATCAGGAACAACATCGGGCGTACCGGTGCTGTTATGCCTAACCCTCGTACAAGCACTAACAGGCGCGTCAGTTCACCACGACGTCCGTCAGGACGAAGTGGAGCGCCACGACCGGGAGACGACGCCTGCACATGGCGCCAGTGACGGACAGGGCCACGGCGTGGAGCTGTCCCTGTTGACGTCTACAGGGTCGGCGGAACCCGCGTGAAGAAAAAGAAGTACCCAGCAATCCTGGAGGACCTCTTCTCCTTCTCGTTCTCCCCTTTTCCCTCGACTGTAACTCGTGTTTTTCCTTGGCCTATAAAAGGGAAAGCAGGGCGTACCATGAAGGGTACTCAACTCGACTGAACTCGACTCTCGAGTCCAGGAGACTCGAATCGATCACATCGCAACACATCACACCGATTCGGACTCGAATCCTGAACCGATTAGAACACACAAGCACACACCCGAGAGGCGACCGAGCTCTCGGCACCCGTTCGCTCCTCTCTCCAGAGACTTGGGACATATCCCTCTCTTGACCGTTTGTAACCCCTACTACGAACTTTCAGTGCTAGTAACACGAGCAGCAGCAATAAACTGAACGTAGGGACATTCTGCCTGAACCAGTATAAACCTCGTGTCCTCTTAGCACATTCATCCGGACCAGATGCGCAATATTAGAAATTTAGTTGTTGGTGGCAACTCAAAACACCGATAACCACTTACTCTAATGTAGAGCACGCATGGACGATGAATAACTTAGCGGCATCACTATATTGCAATTGACTCCTAAAATGGAGCCGATGTGTCCCAAAGAATAGGGACCTGTAATAAGATTTTTTATTGGCATTTATTAAACACGACATCTTGCCCTGTTCGCTTAGCTGATAAGCCATGACTGAAAACACTGTTGGCTGATTTACTGTGAGAGGAAAATATTGTTCGTTCGCTGAAAAAGTACGGATTATAAGCCAAGCGAACAGGGCGATCTTGAGAACTATATAGACCAACGGAAAGTTGTTGCCCCTGTTAGTAACAAAAAATCATTTTCATTCCCTTCCTACTTACACTAACCACCAAGTAAATTCTCCACATTCAAAGGTGGAGTGACAGCAAACACAGCTCGTACTCCAAAGAAATTTAGCATAACAACATTAAAAGAAGAGATGTTGAATAGTATACATATTACTATAGAAACAATAGTAAGTAGACCCATGTCAATTCGTTCTAGCTAAATTGTCTTCTGTTTTGAGAAATAAACCACATAGATTTAAGGAGGTTGATGGTTTCTAAAAGTAGAAATTATCTTCTACAAGTAGACCGCTATTCGGTTGATGGTTTCTACGACTTAATAAGCCGGCTGAAGCTGATTTATTATGAAAGAAAAATATTACACCATGGCTGATAAGCGTTCAAGCGAACAGGGCGTCAAGGGAAGTTTCATCTTTTGAACTTCTTGTGAGACTTTGATGTCACTGTTACTTAGGTATGCATACATTGACCAAACTGTGAAAGAACTGTCCTTTATTGAAAGGCGATGTTATATTAAATTTTCCATCGTGTAGCTGAAGGCGTGCAACCAAATTATTCCATTATAGTAGATTATTCCCTATTAATGCCATTCTAACTCTGAGGTAGACATTTAGAGGTATCATGCTAAACACCTCTGAAACCGTTGCTTGTTTCAAGAGATTGGTTCCCTAGCTAACCATTTATCTTCTTAGAACCCCAGCTGGGTAACATTCCTTAACTGACAGATTGTACGACCTGACATCAGTTTAAGCATCCAACCGAAGTGACCAAGGCAACAATCGGCACAGCACCACAAAATACCTTCACCAGCCACTATTCGTAGAACCATTTGAACGCAAGCAGGTCATGCTCCCTCAAACACGCACCCATTCCTATATATGCTTCCAAGTTCCAAATTTCCCATGCATCCAAAATGACGATGATGATATATATAGTACGTACGAGATATATAATACGTATGTGTTGTGCTTAGATGCTTATTATAGTTTTGTGTAATGTTGTTTCTCTACTTTCTTTAAAAAAAATTGTTGTTTCTCTACTTCCATGCTAGGCTCTTTTATATATACAGTCAATACAGATGTTGATATATACTAGTATGTATGAGATTCTGAAAATTGCGAGTGAAGCTCCGTTTCTTAGCTTGGTCACTTGAGTACCTTAGGCTCCAAAAGATATAGGCAATATTTAAAAAGCAGACAACACTCATGAAACTCACTGATTTGACATTTTGACTCTCTTGGGCACCAAATGGAGGCAAAGAGAGGAAGACGAGCGGAGGGGTATCAGTTAAGCGCCACAGCAGATCCAAACTCGGAAAGATGGTTGCGTAGGGTGTAGGCCGTGACCTGTGATCATAAAGCAGCGAAGATATTTTGAGTGATTCAGTTTGCAGCTGCATGGTTTGGATGCAGATAGAGCCCATAGGACAGGAGTAAAGCAGCCCACTGTTGCGTTTGTTTTGGCGGAGGATATCCTTCCTCACTTTTGCAATGGGCCGTACATCCATTTGGCCTAACAGAAAATGCTAAAGGCCGAACGAACTGGCACGCGGCCTGCTTTAAATCCCTCGGGCTCGGGTCGCAGCATTTTTTACTATTTGACCTTTTATTTGAACAAAATTTACGTTTGGACCTTTAAGAGACTTAAACTCATCTTTGACCCTGAGGGTCGGCGCCATAAGTCCTGACGTCGAGGTAACACGTCTCAACACCACAGATCTTGATGTCGAGGTGCCTAACCATGCACAACAAGAAATTCTAGGTGCCGTTGAGGTGTCTAAAACCTCGGCGTTAAGATACTTAGCGCCGACCGCGACGCCACATATCTTAACGTCGACCTGACACGCGCTTGCTGCGGTTATGTGCGGTGTGGAGCGGCGTGTAGGCATGTCCGCGGATGGGACTTGAGGTTGGGGCTGTGGCGAGCCTAGCGGACGCCGACGGCTGGTAGGGCTCTTTATTTATGTCGGCCGCGACGAAGCTGGCTGGGTTCGCCGTTCGCGGGGTAAGCAGCCCGCAGGAACAACATGGAGTACTAGTTCTACGAGTACTTGTATAGGCCTGCCTACCGATGTGACAAGTAGGAGTACTAGTTGACTTTTTAAGAAGAAGGCCTGCCTACCGATGTGACAAGTAGGAGTACTAGTTGACTTTTTAAGAAGAAAAAAAATTGACTCTTTTGGTGGGAGGGACGGCGGTACTCCGTGAGAGCGGGAGGCAACTGTAGTGAGATCGTGTGCTTGTATTATAGCCATCAAAGGATTCTAGAAGAAGGTACAATGGTATTATGCATATTGCGAACTACTAGTATATAGGAAAACATGCTCCGTCCGTCTTAGAATAGATGACGCTTTTAACTTTTTAACATCTTAAATAATTGTCATTTAGAAAAAATGCTAGCAAATAGGCTTAGACATAATTGACCGAAGACCAAACCAACTAACCGAGACTGAGACCAAATCAACGATATCAGTACTTCATGGTAAATAGGAGCAAAAACGCGGTAAGGCTTGGCGTGTGAATTTTAATGATCTTTTTTTATACTCCCTCCATCTGAATTCCGTAGCGGTACCAGTACAGGAGTATAAGGCATGTGAATTTCGAGAAAGAGCCCTGTCAGCACAGGAGATAATACGTGCGATATTTATATCTTTAAATAAATTTATTAAAAAACTAGATTTAAAGATTTTTTCAACGATACTAATTATAGTACTATAAATTTTTATATTTTTTAATATATATTTTTATTAAAGTTATTTTTCAGAAAGTAAAAATAATAAATATTTCTCGAGAAGCGAAAACGATACACACATGCCTATAGCTACTCTCTCTCTCTCTGGGTCTGGGCCTCTGAGGTCTGGGCTGGCCTCTAGCTAGCTGCCTGTGTCTGTGTGGTTGTAAACAACGAGAGATTGCTGCCTTGCTGCTTGCAACTTTCAAGGCAGCCCCGTGACTTCCATGGAACAGCAACACACCAGACCTCTCTCCCTCTCTCTCTCTCTGAGCGAGAGCTAGTACAGCAAGGAGCAGTGGAGACTTGGTGGTCGTTCAGTTCTCAAAAAGTTTTCTAAAAAGTGTTATAGTAGTCATCACATCGAATCTTGCGATACGTGTATAGAGCATTAAATGTAGACGAAAAATAACTAATTGCACAGTTTGGTTGGAAATTGCGAGACGAACGTTTTGAGCCTAATTAGTTCATGATTGAACACTAATTGCCAAATAAAAACGAAAATGCTACCATAGCCAAATTCTCAAAATTCGTGAACTAAACATAGCCTTGTAGTAGGAAACGAGGAGAGTTATGACCATGCATCTATCCACAGCCTGTTCGCTTGCTCGTAAACGATCGTAAATTTCCAGCCAAGAACAGTATTTTTCTCTCACACCAAACCAGTCAGCAGTAAATAATCTACGATACGATACGGTCTCCCGAACAGGCTGCTAGAGTCCAGAGGGAGGTAGGGGAGGGATCCACTTTTGAGGGCAGTGCATGCAATGCAATTGCAGCTGCAGTTTTTCTATTGCCCCTCGGCCCCTCCTCCCTCCCTGCAACCGCAAGCCCCTTCCCAGCCTCCCAGGCAGGCCTGCATGCTGCCCTGCTATAGCTGCATCAGCATGATGCATGGGTGTGTGTGATGGTGCGTCGCGTCCGCGGGGCTCGCCACAGCTCCAACGTCGAGTGCCATCCGCGGACACGCCTACACGCCGCTCCGTACCACACACAGGCGCGTGTCAGGTCGGCGTCAAGACATGTGGCGTCGAGAGTTCGGTGTCATGTATCCTAGCATCGAGATATCGGACATGTTAACGTCATCTAAGATTTTCTGTTGTGGTCCAGGCACCGAGACGTGTTACCTCGACGTTAGAACTCATAGCGCCGACCTCAAGATCTAAAGATGAGTTTAAGTCTTTTAAAGGACCAAACGTAAATTTAGTTAGAATAAATGGTCAAATAGTAAAAAAATTAGGCAGCTCGTCGTGGCACCGGCAGCACATGGCCCAACTAGAACGTGGTGCAGTGGTGCTCCGTGCGCGACGCACATGCACCAACGTCCGTACGGCCGGCGCATGTACAGCGAGGAATTAAAAAAGTGTGGCGAATCCACGATTGCTGCCCAGTTCCAGTGCACAGTGCAGCGAGACTTTTGCTGACACGAGGACTCGGTGATCGATAGATCAATGCAGCGCATGGTCGGCCCATAGTATGATGGGTGCTTCAGTAATCGATCACCCGCCGCAAGGCCGAAAAAAAAAGGTCGGTCGGTAGGCCACCCTTTCAAGGTGATGCGTGACGCTTGCTTGCCAAGTGTAGTGTTGACAACCAGCACAAAGCTTTAATTTGGTTAATGTAGTAGTATACTACCACCCCTTTAAAATTGGAAGACACATTTTAACTTTTCTAGATAGCTAAAATTATGTATCTAGAAACCCAAACATCTTACAATTTGAAAAAAGTGAGTAGATTTGTCGTCCTAGAACAGTTTAAGAGTTTGTTTAGATGTATATTGTGACCATGATTATGCGTGACGCTTGCGTTGCCAAGTGCTCCTGCCAACGCGACGCGAGGGAGGCAGAGGCCAAATTCTTATACAGCGCGCCACAACTGTAGACGTCCTCTTTGCCGAGTGCTGGGCACTCGGCAAAGCCAACCAAGCACTCGGCAAAGGTTTTGCCGAGTGCCGCACTCGGCAAAGGTCTCTCGGCAAAAATTTTGTCGGCAAAAATTTCTTTGCCGAGTGCCAAAAATCGACACTCGGCAAAGTCTTTGCCGGGGCCAAACCCGCACTCGGCAAAAAAATAACTACCGTCAACATTTGACGCCGGCTTTGCCGAGTGCCGGACACTCGGCAAAATTTGAATGTTTGCCGAGAGCCAGGGCTGAGCACTCGGCAAAGAAATAATTTTTTTTAAAAAAAATCTTTTTAAAAATAGTCTTTGCCGAGTGGTACCATCTGGCACTCGGCAAAATTGACCTCTTTGTCGAGTGCCAGGCTGTGGCCCTCGGCAAAATTGACCTCTTTGCCGAGTGACAGGCTGTGGCACTCGGCAAAACTGGGGAAGTGGTTGTTTTTGCAAGCATTTTTTCCCAGCTCTACCGAGTGCCACACCCCTGGCACTCGGCAAAGACTTCTTTGTCGAGTGTTGGCACTCGACAAAGCTGGGAAAATTTACAATTTTTTTTGTTTGTTGCTTTCCTTCGAAAGCAAACACGCAAAACTCATATATAATACATGAGACAACACACAGGCATTTAGCATCACACAAAACGCATACATAATCCATAATACATCACAAGCACATCCAACATCCATCACAAGCACATCCTCCTGCATAATCCATCACACGCACATCCAATGTGCAAATCCATGACAACATCTAAGAAGTCTTCATCCAACACAAGTCCTAGATCAAGAAAAGTCAATGAAACATGAAGGGGCACCACCTACTGCCACTGATCCCAATGGGAGCCTGAAGGGGCACCTCCGTGCGGTGGTGGACCTATCCGAGTCGGTGTGTGTGTGCTGAGGCGAAGGAGTCAGGGTTCGAACCCGACGACTATTGCACAAAGGAGAATTGAATTCATTAGTATCTACACAAGCTAAAGGACTTGATCAACCATATATATATACTCACCGGAGTGCCTAGAGCCAGAGGAGTAGGAGGCACAACTGGAGCGAGCAACGACTGGGGCACCACCACACCCGGGAGAGTGGTGTCGAGGCTCGACATGAATGAGAACATGTCCTGCATCCTCTGCGCCTCGGCCGCCCTCTGGGCCCTCAGGACCTCCCACTCGGCCCTCTCGGCCTCCCTCTGGGCCCTCTCCCTCTCCCTCTCGACCCTCTCGGCCTCCCTCTCGGCCTCCATCCTCTCCACAGTGGCCTGCAATATTCAATCACCAACGTTTAAACAATGCAAATGTAAGGTACATGTGTAAAAGTAATGAACGGCGAATGAAATAGAACTAACCTGGAGTGCCGCCATCTGCTGCAGTGTGCTCGCCTACCGAGGTCGAATGGGGACGGAGGAGCTCGTGCTCTGTGCTCGGATCTGGACGAGGTTGGGCACAGAGGTCGAGTCGACCATGTTGGAGGCCATCCAGTACCGGCCAGTGCTGCTTCCCTCCTCCGAACCTCATCACGAGGTCGATATCAAGGGGCTGGGTGGCGGGGTCGAAGTCCTCCCCATGCCGCTCGTGGGCCGCCGAGGCGTAGTCGGTGAGCTTGCTGTGGACACTCGTGTTGCTGTATGCCTTGGGCCCATCCTCCGGGTTATAGACGGTGTCCCGGGGCTGTCGCCTTGCCCTTGTGTGCCATGGCGTACACCATGAACTCGTTGCATTCCTGGCCATCATGCGACTAGGGTGTCGGTGAGGTCAGACTAGTGGGGCGGTGGCGAGTCGCTGCAGTGGCGAGGCGACGCGGTGTAGGCAGAACCGCAACGCCAATGAAGACGATCGGGGTCACCGAGTGCCTCCCAACAGGTCCTCGTCCTGCAAAGAAAAGGCAAATGGTTAGACTCCATTGAAAAATTTCGGCAGCACCTCCCCTACATGGAGAGGTTCCCAAAACCTACAGAAAACATTGGCACGAAGGCCAACAACCACATGTATACCAAACATAGGCACGAAGACCATCAACCACATACATACAACAATAACTACTACTAACACTAAAACTATGAACAACAACTACAACTACTACTGTCACTACGACTTACTAACTAATACTAACACTACTAATTAACTACTACTACTAACACTACTACTTACTAACTAATACTAACATTAGGGCATACCTTGCCAGTGAGAATGCGAAGACCGAGGGCCAGCGACGACAACGGGGACGACCGCTACGGCAGTGAGAGTCGACGAACCGAGGCAGGCACCTTTCTTCTCCTCTTCTCCCCTTCTCCTTCTCTCCTCCCTTCTCTTTCTTCTTCTTCCTCCTCCCCTTCTTCTCCTTCCTGCTTTCCTTCCTCCTCTTCCTCCTACCTCCTCCTTCCTACAGCGGGCGCACGGGTGCAGCGGGCGTGGGGCCAGCGGCGCGTGGGCGCGGCGGGCGCAGGGCCGAGGCGCGCGAGCGCGCGGGCCGGGGAGCCGGCGGGGCGGGCGCGCGGGGAGCCAGCGGCTGCGGCGCGGCGGCTGCGGCGGCGGCGGCGGGGCGGCTATGGCGCGCGTGTGTGTGCGTGTCTGGTGTGTGCGTGGTGTGTGTTGTGTCCGGTTTTTTTTATATTTCAAACCTCTTTGCCGAGTGCCAGATCCGGGGCACTCGGCAAAGAAAGTATTTTGCCGAGTGCCCCCGATCTGGCACTCGACGAAATAAAAAATTAAAAAAAATCCTGTCCTGGCTTTGCCGAGTGCCTAGGGCTAGCACTCGACAAAATATTCACTTTGCCGAGTGCCAAACCTTGGCACTCGGCAAAATAATTTTTTTTTTGTTTTTTGCCACCAACTTTTTTTCTTAGATTTGTATTTGTACCATGAACAACATGTTCAAATTTGGCACAATTTCATTGCTGTTTGCTATATTTCTTCACTTTATTTCGTTTTCTTGCAATTTTTCAGGAAAATATAGGTTTGAACTAGCAGGTGCATCGAATAATAGTTTTGATCCATTCCAAAAATGTTATTCTTATTTGTTAGTGTCACTTTATGCTAAATCTAGGAACTGTCTCCAAATTTCGATCAACGTGCTCATGGGGCAATGTCGCGAACTTGCGTGCGAGTGGTTATTTAATTCTATAAAATTCAAACGAATCCCGAAAATCATGAAACTTGGCGAGATGTCGTGATATCACATGCATATGCGGTGGTAAAAATTTGAAAACGTTTGGATGACGTCATCACGTATGGTGTTCACAAACCAGGACATCATCAGATGATGAAATAAAACATGTCTCTATAATCTTGCTGCTTGTTTTTGCATGTCTCACATGTCTAAGATCTGGTTACTATATTCTAGCACTACTGGGAAATAGTAGCTTTGCCGAGTGCCAGCGGCACTCAGAGGCTCAAAAACACTCGGTAAATGCTTTGTCGAGTGTAACACTCAGCATTGATTTATCGGCAAACAGTAGTTTGCCGAGTGTTTTTTATCGCGCACTCGGCAACTAGTTTGCCGAGTGTCAGTAAACACTCGTCAAAAATAAACTTTCGGCAAAAAAATGTTAACGGGATGGCACGGTGACGTCGATTTTGCCGAGTGCACGACTGGAAAAAACACTCGGCAAAGTTTTTCAAGTTTACCGAGTGTCAAGCCGAAAACACTCGGCAAAGTTCTCAACTTTGCCAAGTGTCAAGCCTAGAACACTCGGTAAACAAGCGCGCAACGACCAGATTTTATTGTCACTTTGCCGAGTGTCCATTATAATACACTCAGCAAAACCAAAAACACTCGGCAAAGAAGGTTCCCAGAATAACAGAAAATGACCTCTTCGCCGAGTGTTTTGCCTTGACACTCGGCAACTCCTCTCTTTGCTGAGTGTTACACTCGGCAAAGTGGCCTAAGACACCCCCCTTTTTATAAATCTGTCACGTATAACGGACCCCTTTCAATTTACAATAAACCATCACAATTCACAATAAAGCATCATCACAGGCATAATTATATGTCACAGGCACCATAAATCATCATCACAATTCACAATAAACCATTATCACAATTCACAATAAACCTATCATCACAAGTCACAACTAAGTCACAATAAGCCACAAATAGCAAATACAATCACTACGGAGGCTCTTGGAACCACTGCGATAAATTCGGGTTTTGAGACTGATTATTTGATGCCGCTAATTGATTTTGCATAATATAAAAAACTCACTGCAATTAGAAAGTATAACTAGTGTCTTGAAAAAAAAACTTGCACGTAAGTATATATAGTACTAATAAAAAACTCATTGCAATCCGACCCATGCATGTTTAGTTAGTATATCTTACCTATTAGTATTAGTTTAAGCCATGCAGTGGAGGGCTCAGAGTTAGAAGCTGGAGCTGACAGGGCCATGCCAATGGGAGTGCAGGCCATGCGCAGTAGCAGCGAGCAGGCTATTGAAGTCTGTGTTATTACTATTATAAAATTCTGGGCTTGTGGCAGGCTACAGAAACTAACAGTCAGCTCATAACATTTTTTTAAATGAAAGTCTGCTCCTAACATTTGTACAGAGCTATCACAGCTAACTGATGATGGATGTGGCCAGGTGCATATCTGAGACAAGCAGTCTGAAATTGCAACAGAGATTACATTTGGATTTAATATGGCAAATTGTTGATTGATGCACAGAACTCATCTATCATCTGAATTTCAGAAACCAGTCAAATAATACTGCATTGCCTATGTACTCTAAAGTTCTCTAAGTCATCTCGTGGAAAATGGATGGTTTTCACACTTAAAAATGATAGCATTCACTCAAGCACTACGGCCTTGTTTAGATTGAGGTCAGGAATCAATATTTAGCACTGTAGCACTTTCGTTTGTATTTGACAATTATTGTCCAATTATGGCCTAACTAGGCTCAAAAGATTCGTCTCGTAATTTACAATTAAACTGTGTAATTAGTTATTTTTTTATCTACATTGAATACTCCATGCATATGTCCAAAGATTTGATGTGATGGAGAGAGAGTGAAAAAACTTGCAATCTAAACAAGGCCTAGGCCTTGTTTAGATTGCAAATTTTTACAATCTGGACACTGTAGCACGTTTCGTTTGTATTTGACAAACTTTTTCGATCATGGACTAACTAGGCTCAAAAGATTCGTCTCGTGATTTACAACCAAACTGTGCAATTAGTTATTTTTTTTACCTACATTTAATGCTCCATGAATGCGTCCAAAAATTGATGTAATGGAGAGAGAGTGAAAAAACTTGAAATTTTGAGGACAATCTAAACAAGGCCCTACATAGCAATTTCATATTACAAACTGATCGGCATTCCTGGAGAAAAAAAAGGCAATTCAGGTTGAGCTCTCACTAGATGCAGCTCAAACTGAAATTGTAATGAAAAGAGCAACAAAGAGAAGTAATTTAGGAAACAACACACTAAAAAAGAGTGGCAAAAGCTGCCTACCAGAAGAGTACAGCTGCACCTTGGCGGTCGAACATTCAGAAGTGAATACTTTAAAAGCTCAGACTCAGTGGCATGAAAGAAATTGGGAAGAACTGAACAACAGTACTACACTAGATCCAGAACTACCAACAAGAGTAAAGCACTAGGATCTTGTATGGACGAAAATTCCAATACTAAACAAGATTTCAGAAGCACCAACAGGAGTACTACACTAGGATCTGGAACCCAAACACTAAATCTAGTGCAGACGAGCTAATCACGGACGCAGGCCACGTACTCGGCAGCAGCGAAGGCGACAAACTCGGCAACGGCGCAAGCGATGACGCTGCTTTGTAGTTGCACTAGCCACCACCACGCCCTTTGCCCTTTAACACGAAATGCTTATCTTAGAGGGTGTTTGGTTGCTATAGGAAAATTTTAGTCCCTGTCTCATCGGATGTTTAGACACATATAAAGTATTAAATATAGACGAAAAAATAACTAATTGCACAGATTATGGCTAATTTGCGAAACGAATTTTTTAAGCCTAATTAGTCCATGATTCGACAATGTGGTGCTACAGTAAATATGTGTTAATGGCGAATTAATTAGGCTTAATAAATTCGTCTCGTAAATTAGTCTCCATCTATGTAATTAGTTTTATAATTAACTCATATTTAGTTCTCCTAAATAGCATCCGAACGTCCGATGTGACATAGACTAAAATTTAGTCCATAGAACCAAACACCCCCTTAACCTTGCATATTCTCTGTCTCTATCTCACTGGTTGCCTTTGTACTCTAAAGTTCTCTAAGTCATTTTGAGCTACCATCTAAAGTTCTCTAAGTCAAAGTATTCAATCTGCAGTATAAGGTGTCAAGTGACTCACAGGAGTAGTTGTGGGTGGTTGAGGTGGAGGGAATAACACCGGTGGCGGTGGCAAAGCTTGACCCATACTCGATGTAAAATTCTGCATGTATTGGAATATTTGGTCCATCCTCAACTGATTTTCTTCCTCTATCCTCTGCATCGTTCGCCGTTGTTCTTCCTCCATGTTTTGCCGCTTGGCCGCCACCCTCTGCTGAATCATCTCCTCCATCCTTGCCTCCATCTCCTCTTGTTGCTTCGTTTTTGCTTCCACCCGGGCCTATAACATTTCATCCCAATGTTACAATGCAAAGCTAAAGTACGTAACAATCAACGAACGATGAATAAAACAAAAATAACATGGAGAGCCTCCATCTGGAACTGTGTAGCGGTTGGTCGTGGGCGTATCGCTGGGCTCGAGCTCGAGCTCGTGCTCCTTGGTCGGATCTGGGAGAGAGTGGGAGTAGAGGCCGTGTCGATTGTACTATCGCCAATCCAGTATCGGCCATGCTTCTTACCTCCTCCCACCCTCATCATGATTTCTCCATTAAGATCCTGGGTGCTCGGATCGAACTGTGGCCTATGAACCTGCCTTGCCATCGCTGTGTACTCACTGACGCGGCTGTGGATGCTGGGATCGTTGTACGCCTCGGGTGGGTTCTCTGGGTTGAAGTCGATGTTTGCCGTCGCCTTGCCCTTTTTGGACAGAACCCATGCCTAGAACTGGGAGCAAGGGTGGCCATCATGTGACGACGACTGTGGCAAAAATGCAAAATGATTAGAAATTATGCAGAATTAAGTGTTAGAATAAAGAAATGAATTCGCGTACCCATTTTTCCCTATATTCGTCAAGGCTCAGGCTGCCTTGATGGTGTGATGCACGTGGCATCAGCAAACGCCGGTCCCGGCAAGCGGTGTGCGTCTCCACCTACCTAGGCTCCAACCACTTGTCCACCATGTATTCCCAGCACTGGGTATGTTGGGCGCACCAGTACGGAGGCACCTACGTAATCAAGTGTATCACATATGAAAAAATGAAATTAAGCGTAATTAATCTCATAAAAAGTAAGTATTAATGTTCTATATTTACCTGTAAGAATTATTCCCGGGTCAGATTCATTATTCTTGCCTCTTCTTTTTTAACCTTCATCCCTCTGTGTTGAGCATAGTAGTCGATGATGGTCTGGATGCGCGCCTCGTAGTGCATGTCCTTCACGAGCTTCTCGGCGGCTTCTTCAGAGATGGAGGCCGCCTTGGCCTCGTACCCCTCCTGGCATCTGTAGAAGTCCTGCAAATAGACGCGATGTATACAGTCATTACTTCACGAATGTCCAGTGAATGTGATGTATTGAGCAATGTAGTGCGAGGAATACTTACCCACAGCTCGCCCTTCACCCGCTCCGCGTTGTTGGGGAATACCCAGCCGTCACGATCAGCGGCGTCGAGGGCGATGACGTAGTGGTCCCACGTGTAGGCCGGCTGTAGCTCTTCGCGGAACTGCACTAAGCCAGGGAAGTGTAGCCTGTACAAAAGGCCAAGGATGTCGTTGACCTTGCGATTGTGATCACCCCCACTGACCTTAATTCAACCCCTGCCCAAGTGATTAAGATAAATTATTAGTTTCCATTGTAATTTTCAACATATCAAACAAAAAATTATTGAGAACATCTAAAGTTACTTACTTTTTCCTAAAGGGTCGAATCATCGGGCACCTCTCAAGAGGTATCAGTCACCTCAGGAGGGTCGAGGGACCTCGTAACTAGACCTGGGAACCCACTGCCTCCTCCACCTGCTCCTGCTCCTCCTATACCTCCTCCTTGTCACCAGAGGCGTGCGCGGAAGGTACCTCCTTGTCACCAGAGGCGTGGGCAGAAGGTACCTCCTCAGACGACGATGAGGGAGCTACAGGCGGCGGGGGCCTCGCCCCTTTACCCTTCCCTCCACCCTTGCCTCGACCCCTCCCTAAAGCTGACCCTGAAGCTCTGATCTTTCCATAAAGCGTCGTGATCTTCCTCGTATCGCCCACCATTATTCAATCACCTATAATTAAAAAGAGTAAACCAATCAGCACAGATAAGCAAAACATACTTAGAAAGATATGACAAATAATAAATAAATTAGTATGGCTCATACAAGTATTAGAAATAATCATCATGATCGGGATTGGTTGGATCATAAGTCTCACCATCACTATCATGTGTGTCGATATAATCATCATGATCGGGAATGTCGTCATCACTTTCATTGCCTAAATGTAATCGCTGAAGTAATTATAAGTCCTTCACATTCTGAACCTCGTCTCCAGCATCCTCGTCAGCAACCCTTTCATTGTCTACTTTTATTCCGATCGCTTTGGTTAAGTCTATCTCAAAACTCCCTTCGAGCCCATCTTCTTAGAAGAACTCTCCATTATATGTGTTGGGGTCTATGTTGTAATCTTCATTGTTTGGTACAGGTAGTTTACCGTGTGGTGATACCTTGTACACAACATCCCAACCCTTAAGACGATCGTCGGTTTGGCATGGGTATGAGAGATAATAAACTTGCGTGGCCTGTTGAGTCACAATATAGACATCATCTCCTGGTAAGACGGATGGTTGTTGAATTTCGACTAGCCCAAGGTTAGTGGTCCATCTCACTACTGATGAATCAAACCAATGGCATTTGAATATGACTGGATTAAGAGGTTTGCAACCATAAAACATGAGTTTGTATATTTCTTCAATTCTTGTACTCGACCCCATCAAAGCCTAGCGTAAAAACTCCAGTATTTGTGGTTCTTCGATTGGGCCGACTCTGCTCGTGGCTTGTTGTGTGAAAGTGATAGCCATTCACATCATAACCGGTAAACGACTTGACCCTATAGGCACAGCCATCGGCAACCTGTCTCAACTCGGCACTCATAGACGCATCAGTTTGGCCCTACAAGTTTAAGCAGGATGGTTCGTTATATTATTCGCATGTATGAGCAACTTGTAATATCAAACTAAGTACAAGCTAAATTGGACTATACCTTCTGTTTGAACCAAGAAATAAAATCGGGCATTTCATTTCCCGCGCCCTCTCTGAGAAGGGTTTCAGCTTCCTGCGGGGTAGGTTCCCTTGATTCACGCCAGAATTGACGATGAAATTTTCCCTGTACCAACAAGAAACATGGGAGTTGGATACAGAATAGTGACTTCTTAACAACAAGTTTGTTGAGAACTTATAGCATGTATGGCTCCACTTCGGATTGGTTGGTCAACACATATAGCATGATAGTGCGCCACTCTTCATATTTCAAGGTCTTGTGGGTCGCACCACTTGCACTTCCAAGTTGCCATCGAAAAATGCTAAGGCTCGATTCATCTTCGCCGACATTGTAACGAGGGGATGGATCATGCACGCTAGGAAGGTTGTCAGCATAGTATTTTGTTGTGAAGTTTGACACCTCCAGAATGTATGCCTCTGCAATGGATGCTTTAATTTTGCATTTATTTTTACATTTAGTTCGAAGAACCTTTTGACATCTCTTAATTGAATAGCACCAACGACCCTACATAGGCCTCCCCATTCGTGCTTCATACGGGAGGTGCAGAATCATATGCTGCATCGGATTGAAGAAGTCGGGTGGAAAATTCTTCTCCAACTTACAAAGCAACACAGGCGCCATCCGTTCCATTTCTGCAACCACGTTACGAGATAACTCCTTGGCATATAGCTGGTGGAAAGAAATTGCTCAACTTCGCTAGCACCTGCCAGACATGCTCAGGGACATAGCCTCGAACCATCACCGGAAGTAGGCACTCAAGCCATATGTGGTAATCATGACTCTTGAGCCCGTTGATTCGCATAGTAGCTAAATTCACTCCCCTCTTTAGATTCACTGCATACCCATCAGGGAACATTAACGTTTGGAACCATTCTAATACCTCCCTTCTTTGGGCCCTCAGTCAGGACGAAATCGGCCTTAGGCTTTCTCCACTGACTTGCCGACTCTAGGAGGCGCCATGTTCAGCTTTGGTCTGTCGCATAACCTCGCTTGATCCACTCTAGCCTTAACATTATCCTTTGTGTTATCAGGAATGTCCATGATTGTACCAAAAAATTGTCTCGGTGATATTCTTTTTAGTGTGCATTACATCAATGTTATGTGGAAGAAGAAGATCATTCAAAATAGAGGAGGTTCCACAAGCATGACTTCTGAGTCTAGCATGTTGCTTCCCATATCCCACAAAACCATCTTCTTGTTTATTGACCTCTAGAGCGTCTAACTGAGCATGAACCTCGGCTCCTGTCATTATTTGCAGTACAGGGTCTTTAACTACGACATCTTTCAGTAAAGTTCTTGATGTCTAGTCTGAATGGATGGTCAGGAGGGAGGAATTGTCTATGTTTGTCGAACGAAGAATACTCGCCACCCTTCGTCAACCAAATGAACATCAGAGAAGTCTTGCATACCGGGCATGAGAACCTCTCGTGAACACACCAGCAGCAGAAAATCCCATATGCCGGCAAGTCATGCAGGGAGTACTGGTACCAAACATGCATCTTGAAGTTTGTCTTTGTAGCTCGGGCGTATGTCCATACCCCTTCCTCCCTAGCACAGACCAAATTATCAATCAGAGGCTCCATGTACACACTTATATTATTCCCTGGGTGTTCTAGAATTATCAACGACAAGAATATGTTCTGTCATTGAAAGAGGATGCCAGGGGGGAAATTGAGGGGGATAACGAACATGGGCCAACAGGTGTACGGGGCAGCCGCCATTCCACAAGGATTGAACCCATCTGTTGCCAGCGCAACACATACACTACGAGGCTCTAGAGCTTTCTCATAATGAATCTCATCAAACCTTGTCCAAGCTTCACCATCGGATGGGTGTACCATCTTCTCAGGATTGTATCGACGTCCGTTTTTGTGCCATGACATCTGTTTTGTGGATTCCTCAGTCATGTAAAGTCGTTGGATCCTTGGTATGAAAGGAAGGTACCATAGTGTCGGTGTTTCGGACCGGGGGGGTCCTCAACCAACCAGTGAATTTGTTCTGTGTGCTCCCGATTCCGGATGGTGATGCAAAGAGACACAAGGTTTATACTGGTTTAGGCAATCGAGGCCCTATGTCCAGTCTGAGAGGTCGATCTTGTATTCCTTGCACCGAAGTGCTCAGTAGTAGGGGGTTACAAGCTAAGGGAGAGAGGGAGCTGGTCCCAGGTCTCAGCAGGGTGTCGTGCGGGCCGCTTGAGGCAGTTGCTCTCAGGCTGGCAGGGATGTGTGAGTGTGTGTGTGCTACTAAGGTGTTCTCCTCCCCCCCAAAACAGCCCTAAGTCCTCTCCTTTTATAGCCTGAAGGGAGGACAAGGACGGATATATGAGCTAACTATACGGTGTCAGTGTGAACAGAGGTGGTCGTGTCCTGGGCCCTGTAGTATGTTCCTGTGGCGGCGTGGTCAGTCGGAGTAGGTCCGTCCTTGGAGCACTGGAGCAGGCGTGGTCAGTCGGAGTGGTCCGTCCTTGGGGCACTGGAGCGGCGTGGTCGTCCCATTCAGATTCTGTGCGTCGTGGGAACCCTAGGACTGCCTCGGAGTGGGTGCGGTGGTGAACGTGCAAGCCACTGTGGATGGACTGTGCGCGAGGCCGAGGCTTGGTCGGTGCCGAGGCTGCACCACGGTGGAGGGGTCTCGGCAGGCGCGAACCCCACGATCGCCGAGACCTTGGTGTACAGTGCCGAGGCCTCGGGCAGGCGGCTGATCATGGGCACAACGTTAGGACACAGTGGCTGGTAATCCCCGCCGTACCCTGCCCCAGCCGGTATGGCGCTGATCATGGACACAGCGTTAGGACACAGTGGCCGGTAATCCCCATCGTGCCCTGTCCCGGCTGGTATGGCACTGATGCGACCTCGGGTCATATCGGCCATTCTGTGGCATTGAGCCGTGATCCGGCTGAGATTGCAGGAGTGGTTGAAGCATTAATGAGACATGACGTGTTGTCTAGAGGGTCGGTCGAAGCAGGGGGGTGATGGGCCGCGGATGACCCAGCCTCGAGCGATACGGAGAATGAGGCCTCGTGCGAGACGGAGATCGGGCTCCCTGCCGAGGCCTCGCGTGAGACGCCTCGCGTGATACGGAGAATGCACCCCCTGCCGAGGCCTTCCGTGGAGAGCCTCGGGCGAGGCGGAGACGGCGTTCCCTGCCAAGGCCTTCCCTGAAGAGCCTCGCGTGAGGCAGAGTTAGTGTCAGGATGCCGAGACCTCCTGCTTGAGGCTCAAGGCGAGGAGGAGGAGGACCCAGTGGGCTCGGTCGTGGCGGGTGAGGGGCCCATGGCTTACCTTCTAGCTTTATTTTTTAGATGGGACTTTAGCGACCCATTTGAGGTTTGCTTGGGGTACCCCATTCTAAGGTACCCGACAGTAGCCCCCGAGCCTCGAGGGGAGTGCGTGCACTCTCCCTGAGGGTTTGCCAAGGCTGGGTTTATACTTGCTCCATAGGTATTGGGGTTTGTTTTTTGAGGTTTCGGTGGGTGCGCGCGAGCGCACCAGCCGGGTGTAGCCCCCGAGCCCCTGGAGGAGTGAAGTTACTCCTCCAGGGGCTTTCTCCATTTTTGCGTTTGAGTGAGTAGTTCTAACTGCATTTGCCGAGACCATAAGCGCAAGTTCGGGTTGCGGGGGTCTCGGCGAGGCTGCAGGAAAAAGCCCTCTTGCCTCCGCACGAAGTGAGAGGTTCGTTAGGGGCCCCCTGACTTTGGGTATGACCCTCATGCTTCCTTTTGCCTTAGAAGGAGGGGTGGAATGTGCCAGGCTACCCTTGATGGGCGCGAGCGTGGACACTTCTGGTGAGCTGTTATCGGGTAGCCCGAGTGGAGGCCCGAGCCCCGTTCGCTAGGGGACGGCTAGCGGTCTAGAGACGCACTCCAAAAGTACCAGAGGATTTCTCTAGTGGGTGCCTGAGGCCGTTCGCTGGGCCTCGGTGGCTCGGTGCCTCCCTATGGTGGGATCCCATTCGGATACTTTCCTGCCGGTCTCGGAACACGACTTAGGACGCCCCGAGCGACTGTTCGCTTAGGCCTGGGCCATTCGTAGGCTCGCCCCTGAAGTCAGTCCCTGACTCTGTTGCCCTGGGGCGGCTGTCGAAACCTCTTGAAGGCCCAACCTTCGAACCCCTAGACCGTAACGGGCTCGATGCCCTTTATCGTGTTTGTAGCAAAACCTCTAGCGCGGTTTTAGACCGTTTGTCTTTGTCTTGGGTGTCCTGGCCCTTTCATCTGACCTTCGCATGTCCTTTTCGTTCAGAAGGAGGGTTTGTTTGCCGAGGCCCATTCTGGTCTCGGCAAGGTTGCAGGAAGAGCCCCTAGCCTCTACGTGAGAGGGCCGTCGGGAGTTCCCCTAGCTTTTTATACGCCCCTCGCGTGTGAGGGCTTGTTTGCCGAGGCCCCTTTGGGTGCGAGCCCGGGTTAGTGGGGTCTCGGCATGTTTGCAGGAGGAGCCCCCTAGCCTCTGCATTAGGTGAGAAGGCCGTCAGGGGATTCCCCTGACTTTTTATGCGACCCTCACGCTTCCTTTTCGCTCGAAAGGAGGGGTGGAATGTGCCTCGCTACCCTCGATGGGCACGAGCGGTGGCACTTCCGGTGAGCTGTTATCGGGTAGTCCGAGTGGAGGCCCGAACCCCTGTTCGCTAAGGGTCGGCTAGCGGTCCGGAGACTGCACTCCAAGAGTACTAGAGGATTTCTCTAGTGGGTGCCGAGGCCGTTCGCTGGGCCTCGGTGGCTCGGTGCCTCCCTATGGTGGGATCCCATTCGGATACTTTCCTACCGGTCTCGGACACGACTTTGGGCGTCCCAAGCATTTCGCTTGCTTGGGCCTTGGTCCCATATAGGCTCACCCGCGGTCGCCCCTGACTCTGTTATCCTGGGGCGGCTGTCAAAACCCCTTGGGATCCAACCTTCGAACCCCTGGATCATAATAGGATCAGAGCCTAGTTCCTTCATACGAAAGGAATAGGCCACGGGGAATATCTTCCCTATTGGCTTGACAGTGGGTGGCGCGCCTTTTGAGGCAGTTTCATGGGGAGGCAAAACGACGCCTGCTGCCATAGTGGCCGAGCGTGGCATGGTGGATGGGACGTAACTGTCCTCGCATTTAATGCGGGAGACATGGGCGCGTGGGCCGATGAAATCGGCTCGTGGTTAACTGCGCTGGACGGGGGGAAAACTTCCCCGATTTCATCGCTCGTTGTTTCACCTCCTTCCTGCATAAATACCCGAGGAGTCTCGACCCCTCCTCGTCTTATCTTGCCTGCATTAGCGGCCGCCTTCGTCGAGCTATCGCTAGAGCAGCGGGTGCCAGGAAGAAGGGGAGAGAAGAGCGAGCCTAGGGAGAAAGCAGAGAAAAAAGCGAGAGCATGGGAGGGAGAGAAGAAACTCACCGCCGCACCTGATTCCTCCATCGCACCCATTGGCCGGCGACATTCGTCCTTAGTCGAGGCGGACCCCTAGGATCCATCAGACGTCACTTGAGGAGATGCTCCAGTCGCTTGTCGACGGTGGTCTCCTCCGCCCGGTGACAGACCCCACTAGGCCGGAGTGGATTGCTCTATACGGTGAGCTAGAGCCGAGGCCTCGCGACGGCTACAGTCGTAAGCTTCGTCTCCTTCCACGAGCACGTGCCTCGGCATCCCAGCGGACCGGTTCATGCGAGCGCTCCCGCACTACTACGGCATGGAGTTCCACAATTTTAACCCCAACTCCATCGCTCAGGCGGCTATCTTTGTTGCCGTCTGCGAGGGGTATTTAGGGATCGCTCCCCATTGGGAGTTGTGGCTCCATCTGTTCCGGGTAGGGCATACTACCAAGACAACGGGCACGTCGGGTAAGAGGAAGGCGGCGCGGGCCGGAGGCTGCACTCTCCAAGTGCGTCAGGACCGTCTGCACCTCTACATCCCGGCCCAACTCACGTCCTCCAACCACTGGTGGTACACGAGTTGGTTTTACCTCCGCAACGACAACGGAGGGCTTCCCCCCTACACCGGGCGGATTGTGGGGAGTTGCCCGGAGAAATGGAAGTGGGGTGTCTCGAAGGTCGACCAGCCCATGCTGGAGCCGCTCCTGGAGGGGCTGGCAAGGCTGCGGGGCCATGGCCTCACCGTGGCTGTGGTCATGGGTGCCTTCCACCGCCGGAGGGTGTTGCCGCTGATGGCTCGGTGGCGGCGGCTGTTCGAGATGAAGCCGGGTGAGCCCATTGAGGGCACCCGGATGTCCTCCTCCGCCCTTTCCGACGAGGAAATTCTTCGTCGGGTGGGGGGAAACGGTAGAGGCGAAGCTGAGGGGCAGCAACTTGACCCCTATCGTGATGCAACCATCATGGGGGTTCCTTTCACTGGTAAGTCGTGTGCCGCTGTAGCCTCTGAACCTCCTCAGTCTCCCCTTACCCCTTGTTTCCCTCATGCGCGTTTGTCATTCCTTCAGGGGATGAGGGACGTGCGCTCCTCTCCACCGCCCGTTCCCAAGGACGCGGGGCGGTGGGTGATCAACCACGCTCACGCCGATGCGCAGAAGAGGCAAAAGGACACCAAGGCGGCGAAGCGCACGAAGCACATCCTTGCGCACGAGGAGCTGGATAAGCGCCGCCGTCAACAACGGAAGGACGGTCTCCCGCTGGAGGAATCCCCGTCAACGTCGTTGTCGACGGAGGCCTCAGACGGGAACGACAGGGCGAGGGAGGGCGAGGTCCCCTGGACCACCTTCATGACATTGTGGAGGTGGCACCTGGGGTGTCGGCAAGCAGCCCAGCACCCTCGAGAAGGGGAGGAGAAGCGGACCCGGGGCCGGCGGTTGCCCGCTCTGGGGCCGAGGCTGACACGCCCGAGGCCGCGGGCGTTAGGCAAACGTGCCGTTAGCCCGGTAGGCTCGGTGGCCATGGTGGAGCAGGTGGCGGTGGAGGCGACGCCACCGCCCCTGCAGAGGACCGAAGGGGCACTGGGGTCCACTGAAGACCGACTGGCGCCGATGGATATGGAGGCGACGCCTCTACCACCGCCTCTGCCGCTGCGGATGAGGTTTGCCATGGCGAAGCGGGGGCCGCCCCGTTCAAGGCAAGTGTATTCTTGGCAGGGTCATGGTGCCTTCCCTTTTTTGGTTTTGCGCTGACCCTGTAGGTTAATTTTCCTTAGTTAGAAGCGGCCTACGGTACGACCTCCCCTTGGCGCCCCTTAAGGCGCTTAAGGCGAGCCCCGGCTCCTCCGCCCACTGGGTGGTGGAGGCACAAGCCGCTATCCAATGCGGCACGGCATCAGCGAGGGTCGACCCAAAGGGGCCAGCCACCCAAGGAGGGGCTGCCAGGTGGCCCCTACACAGACAAGGGAGGGAGCGCTTCCGCCTCGTGGGGGCGAGGCTCACGAGTCAGATGGGGCCGGCGTGCCCTTTGTTGCTGAGGCTCCTGGGTCTCCGAGGCTAGGCGACGGAGGCTACGACGCCCATGACCGCCGAGACTGTAGTGGCCGCGGTCGGTGTCTCTGCGTCTGCCGAGGCCACGATGGCGGAGGCCAGAGCCCCCAAGACCATCGAGGCCATAATAGCAGAGGCCAGAGCCCTCGAGTCACCAAGGCCATCATGATGGCGGCGAGGCCGTCTGTGCAGGAGGTGGAGATGCAGGCGGCGGAGGCCTCGGTGGTGCCCTTGGTTCAGGGCCCACCGTTGTTGCGAGAGAGCGCCTGAGAGGCGAAGGTCTATCTGATCTCGGGCGTGGGAGGTGGTCGACGTCGAGGAGACCGATGCTGTGGAGCAGCCAGTACCGCTCTTAGACAAGGGAAGCTCAGCCCTCATGCGAGTGCGACCCGAGCCTCGCGGGTGGGATCACCCGCGGGTACTATGGCGGAGCCGGGATGACCCTGAGGGCGAGCCTTTGTTTGCCCTTGAGGACGCGGCTGAGGGCGGGCGCTGGAACACCTTCGAGCAGTACCGCCAGCTGGCGGAGTGGTCGCTATGGATGGCGCTATTTGTGGTGGCGCAACATTTCCTTTCCTAGTTTTGTTGCAAACAATGACCCTCATTCTGCTTCCCCAGGAGCTCAAGACCCGGTCGCTTGGGAAGTCGATCTTTCTCCGACGGGAGAGTGGCATCTGGGACCAGCTTCAACGGCAGAGGGGCCTTCCTGCCGACGCTAACGAGCTTCTGTCAGCGTGAAGCGCGGAGGTGGAGGACCTCCGCTTTGCCGCCGACGCGAAGGTCGAGGCGGCCACAGCCCAGACGCAGCTTGCCCCCTTGGTGGCGCGGGTCAAGGAGCTAGAGGAGGAGCTTACTCGCGTGGATCAGCGATCGGGATGCCTTCAGGTCCCAGGCCGAAGGAAGCGACGGCCTCTAGGCAAGGCCCTCGCCGGGCAGCTGGGGGCAGAGGAGAGTGCGCACCGGCTAACCAAAGGCGCTCTGAATGAGGCCCTTGCTGCAGTTGAGGCCTCGCAAATCAAGGCTATGGTTTTGAAGGGGACGGTCGAGGGTGAGTTCCAGTCCCCTTGTTTTGTTTCCTTTTCCTTATGTTTGCTCCCTGACTTCCTTGTATGACGCAGAGCTGGGAAGTGAAGCTTCCAGGGCGGCTGAGGCCTCTAGGTTCGAGGCCCAATGGTTGAAGGAGAAGGCCGAGGCCTGTCAAGCCGAGACCCGATCGCTGGGAGTAGAAGGCCAAGGGTGAGTTCCATGGGCTTCGTCCCTAACTTAGGTTGTCCTTTCTCTCGCTCGACCTCATTCCATTTTCCGCGGTGCAGAGTCAGAGGCGGAGATCATTCGAGCCTGCCGAGGCTTCTAGCGCGGTGTAGATGGTGCTCGAGACCGAGATCGGGGAGCACGAGGCGCTGAAGCGTGCTGCCCTTTCCGCCTGCGAGGCCTTGGAGGTCGAGGGGGTTCAGTCAGGCAGCTCCCTTGGGAGCCGCTTGATTGCGCTGAGCAGCCAGATGCGCGAGCGGCTCCGAGGGGCACTGCACACGGGTGTCAAGCGGGCGCTGGCTATCATCTCCTCTCACTACCTTGGCGTCGACCTCCCGGCCATCAGTGATGGCTATGTTCTGCCTGATGATGATGAGGAGGCCGACACGGCGGTCGCAAAGCTGATGGAGGCGGCGGAAGGCCCTGGCAAGGCGCTGGCGACGCTCTTCGAAGAGGAGGTGGTTCCTCCCCTACCATCTGTCGGTGCTGAAGGCCCTGAGCCTTGATCTGGGCCCCGGGGGCTATGTAAAAATAGAATAGGGGTTATTTTTTGTATCATAACGCTTGTGGCCAGTCGAGGCCTTTACTTTTGAAGTATTTGTGTTTCTTAGTTGTTTTTCTTATGTTTCCGAGCCTCTGCCCTCTGTTGCTCCTGATCGGATTTCATTTGCAAAACACCCCCTTGGGGCCTAAGCCGTCCCTTGAGCGAGAGGTAGTGAGGGAGTGCCGTAGCCCGGAGGCAGTAGGCTGTCTCGTGACTCTACCGGCCTCTTGCTTAGGAAATAGACCTTGGTCCGAGGGGTTTTTACAACTGATTCGTCAGAGCCTGCTAGGGACTTGGCGTAGGAATTTTTGTGAAAAACAACTGAAGAATGGTACATGGGACCTAGGGGACGCCTAGGGGGGGTCCCCTATCTAGCCCCCGAGGGAGGCTTGGTTCTGCCGAGGCTAGAACCGAGTTTCCCTTGCCATGTTACTGTATTGCCGAGGCCTACGATGGGCTCGGGGGGTTTCTCGAAAAGTTAGACCAACTAAAGAACGCTTTTTAATTGTATTTCGAGGAACGATATATACAATGCTTGGAAATTTAGGGATAAAAGCGACGTAGCTGTTCTATGTTCCAAGCGTTGGTGAAGACTTCGCCCTTCTCGTTGGCCAGTTTGTAGGTCCTAGGGCTTCAGCACTCGAGCAATGATGTACGGTCCTTCCCATGGCGGGGTCAGCTTGTGGCGACCCTTGTTGCTCTGTGCTAGCCTCAACACCAGGTCGCCTACCTTTAAGTCTCGGCCTCAGGATGCGTCGGGCCTGATAGCGCCGCAGGCTCTGCTGGTATTTGGCCGAGTGTAGTAGCGCGACGTCTCGGGCTTCCTCCAGTTGATCAAGGGCATCCTCTCGGGTGGTGCGGTTACTTTGTTCGTTATAGGCTTGCAGCCTGGGGAACCATATTCCAAGTCAGTGGGGAGGACGGCCTCGGCCCATAGACTAGGAAGAAAGGCGTGAATCCCGTGGCTCGGCTTGGAGTGTTCCTCAGGCTCCAGATGACCGATGGGAGCTCGGCGAGCCATTTCTTGCCAAACTTTTTCAATCGGTTGTGAATCCTTGGCTTGAGGCCTTGTAGGATCATGCCGTTGGCACGCTCTACTTGGCTGTTGGTCCTTGGGTGTCCTACGGCCGACTAGGCCACACGGATGTGGTGGTCGTCGCAAAATGTCAGGAACCTTTTGTTGCCGTGAACTGCGTCCCGTTGTTGGTGATGATGGTGTTGGGGACCCCAAACCTGTGGATGATGTCAGTGAAGAACAGCACCGCCTGCTCGGATTTGATTCGATTGATCGGGCTGAGCCTCGATCCATTTAGAGAACTTGTCGAATTGATACCAATAGATGGGTGAAGCCCCCATGGGGGCCTTTTGCAGAGGCCCGACCATGTCGAAGCCCCCACACGGTGAATGGCCACGTGATGGGGATGGTTTGCAGGGCCTAGGGCTGGGAGATGTGTCTGCCGGGCATAGTATTGGCATCCTTCGCAGGAGCATACCAGCTTGGTAGCGTCGGCGACTGCCGTCGGCCAGTAGAACCCCTGGCGGAAAGCGTTCCCTACGAGCGTTCCGAGGCGACCGCATGGTGCCCGTAGGCACCTGCATGTAAGTCCCAAAGCAGGGCTTGGCCCCACTTTCAGAATTGATTACACCGTTGGAGGACACCTGAGGGACTTCGCCTGTACAATTCGCCGTTGTAGAGGGCTAAGGTCTTGGCTCGCCACGCAAGCCGTCGCACTTCGGTTCTATCGTCAGGAAGCTCCCCCTGATCAAGCCCAATCGAGGAACGAGACCTGCCAATCCATGTCCTAATCAGTTTGTGGAGGCTCGGTGTTGACTTCCATGACCTCGGGCTTGGTCGAGGGGGTCTCTGGCAGTAGAGGGGGCGTCGAGCTTCGCTGCGGGTTCCGCAGGTGGGCCCTCCTCTGTTGCCGAGGTGTATCCAATGGAAGGTTTGTGGAGGTCTCTAGCGAAGACATTCGGGGGGATCGGGGCCCGTGCCGGAGGCCATCTTTGCCAGCTCATCGGCGGCCTCATTGTACTTCCGCAAGACGTGATTTAGCTCAAGACCATCGAACTTGTCTTCTAGGTGTCGTACCAACTTGCAGTAAGCCTCCATTTTGGGGTTGAGGCAGTTTGACTCCTTCATCACTTGATTTATGACGAGCCGTGAGTCACCTCGGACGTCGAGGCACCGCGCCCCAAGTTCGATGGTGACTTGTAAGCCGTTGATGAGGGCCTCATATTCGGCCATGTTGTTGGAGGCGGCGAAGTGGAGCCGCACCATGTAGCGCATGTGTACTCAAGGGGCGAAATGAAGAGCAGACCCGACGCCTGCCCCGATCTTCATCAGGGATCCATCGAAGTATAGGGTCCAGCAGTCCGTCTGAATTTGAGTGGGTGGCAGTTGGGTATCTGTCCATTCAGCCATGAAATCGGCCAAGACCTGAGACTTGATCGCTTTTCGAGGCGCAAAGGTCAAGGTTTCCCCCATAAGCTCGACAGCCCATTTGGCTATCCTGCCCTGAGGCCTCCCGGTTATGAACTATTTTGCCTAGGGGGAAGATGATACCACAGTCACTGGGTACGACTCGAAGTAGTGACGCAGTTTGCGCCGAGCCAGGACCATGGCATAGACTAGCTTCTAGATGTGGGGGTAGCATGCTTTTGGTCTCGGAGAGCACCTCGCTGATGAAATAAACAGGTCATTGGGTGGGCAGAGTATGCCCCTCTTCCTGCCTCTCTACCACTACGGCAGCGCTGACCACTTGGGTCGTTGCGACGACGTAGAGGCAAGAGGGTCTTGTCCATGGCCGGGGGTATCAGGATGGGAGGATTCGTGAGTAGTGCTTTGAGTCTATCGAGGGCTTCTTTCGGCCTCAGGAGTCAAGAAAAACGCTCGGATTTTCTCAAGAGTCGATACAGAGGCAAACCTTTTTCGCCGAGGCATGAGATGAAGCGGCTCAGGGCCGCAAGGGCATCCCATGACCCTCTATACTCCTTGAGGGTCCCTGATTGGTCCCATGCCAGTTATGGGCTGAGACCTTCTCTGGGTTGGCTTCGATGCCGCGTTCCGAGACTATGAATCCCAAGAGCATGCCTCGGGGGACCCCGAACACACACTTCTCGGGATTGAGCTTGATGCCCTTCTCTCTAAGGCATTTGAAGGTTATCCTCAAGTCGTCAATGAGATCCTCAGCCTTTCTGGTTTTTGACAATGATGTTGTCTACGTAGGCCTCGACGGTTTGCCCAATGTTGTCGCCAAAGACCTAGGTCATGCACCGCTGGTACGTGGCACCTGCGTTTTCTGAGGCCGAAGGGCATTGTCACATAGCAGTACATGCCAAACTGGTGTGATGAAAGAAGTCGCTGAGCTGGTTCGGACTCTTTCATCTTGATTTGATGGTAACCAGAGTACGCATCGAGCAAAGATAGGGTCTCGCACCCTGCAGTGGAATCAACGATTTGATCGATTCGAGGTAATGGGAAGGGGACCTTTGGACTAGGCTTTGTTTCAAACTGCTGTAGTCTACACACATCCTCCATTTCCCATTTTTCTTCTTGACTAACACTGGGGTTAGCCAACCACTCTAGGTGGGACACTTCCTTGATGAACCCAGCCACCAAGAGTTTTTGTATCTCCTCACCGATGGCCCTATGCTTTTCCTCGTCGAAGCGGCGTAGGCATGCCTTGCGGGTCTAGATCCGGCCCGGATGTCTAGGGCATGCTCGGCGACCTCCCTTGGTATGCCCGGCATATCCGAGGGACTCCATGCGAATATGTCGGTGTTCGCACTGGAGAAAGTCGACGAGCACGGCTTCCTATTTGATGTCGAGGTGGCGCTGATCCTCAGCGCTCGGTTCGTCGGGGCAGGCGGGTCGACCGGATGAATTTGATGGTTTCCGCAGCTCGAACGCCCCCGCGCGACGCTTGGAGTCAGGCACCTTGCCACTGAGTTGGTCAAGGTGGGCGATGAGGGTCTCTGGCCTTCGTAAGTGCCTCAGCGTACTCGATGCATTCAACATCGCAGTCGTATGCATGTTCGTATGTGGACTCAATCGTGATGACACCGCTAGGGCCTGGCATCTTAGGCTTGAGGTAGGTATAGTTGGGCACTGCCATGAACTTGGCGTAGCACGGCCGCCCAAATGGCGTGGTAGGCTCCCCTGAACCTGACTACCTCGAAGGTGAGGACTTCCTTGCGGTAGTTGAGGGGGTGGTGCCGAAGCAGACAGGAAGGTCGATGCGCCCAAGGGGTCGCATGCGCTTCCCTGGCACGATGCTTGGAAGGGTGCAATGTCGCCTCGAGCCTCGACCGGTCGATCTCCAAGAGCTCCAGGTGTGTTGGCGTAGAGGATGTTGAGGGCCGCTGCCTCCGTCCATCAACACCTTGGAGAGTCAGGTGTTGCGATGATCGGGTCGACAACCAGTGGGTACTACCCGGGATTCGGAACATGGTCAGGGTGGTCATCTCGATCGAAGATGATCACCTCTCAAGACCAGTCGAGGTACTAGGTGGTGGCCCACCTTGACTGAGAAGACCTCTTGGCGCTCCCTCTTGCGCTACCGCGCCGTAGGCATGCCGAGGGCCCACCGAGATCATGAAGGCGTTGCGTACCTCAGGGAACCGTCGTCCTTGTCCTCGTCCTAGTCGCCGGCGCCCTTCTGCTTGGCGTCGTCGTCGGGGAGCCCGAGCCTAGTGTAGTAACGCGCAACATGGTGCATCCTCGAGAGCGTGCTTGACCAGACCCTGGTGGTAAGGGTAGGCTTCTTGAGCGATGGTCGAAGGGCCTAGGGCCTTTTGAAGCCTCGGGGGTTCTTGCGTTCTGTGGCCGTGACCGATTAGCCTCCATGACCTCCTGCTTCCTAAGCGCCCCTTTTCTTTCTCTTGGGGAGGTGGGAGCTAAGGCCTCGGGGGCTCGTCCTCCGTACCCCAGTGTCGGAGGAAGATGGCTCCAACAACCTCTTCACCCGAGCGGCGAAAGTGGGGCGATGTCGAGGAGTGCGGCAGCAGAGCAACGTCATGTTCCAACCTAACTCTCGAACCAAGTCCCGACAAGTGGGTGCGGAGAGGAAAGCCTAGACGATCTCCGATCACCGACACTGGGCAACGGTGCACTATTTGGAGAAGCGCCATATGAAGTCTCGGAGAGACTCGTCTAGCTTCTGGCAACAGCTCTTAAGATACCAGGGCGCACGTATGTGCCCCTAGAAGTTCCGATGAAGACTCTAACCTAGTCGCGCCAGTCGTGGATTTACGAGGGAGGAAGGTGCTCAAGCTAGGCTCGCGCTGAGTTCTGACAAGAGCAAGGGGAGGTTTCGGATGATGAGCAGGTCATCATCTGCGCCACCTAGCTAGCAGGCTAGGCGGTAATCGGCAAGCCAAAGTTCAGGGTTGGTCTCGCCGCTGTACTTTGTGAGATTGGCTGGTTGCCGAAACCGAGCGGGGAAAAGAGTAGCGCGGATGGCCCTGCTAAAGACCCAAGGGCCTAGCGGTTTAGGGGAAGACTGCAGTCCTCCCCGCTATCGTAGCGATCGCCTCGGTGTGGGTGGTAGCCCCAAGCGGGCCCCTCATTGTCGTGGCATCAATCGCCTGCTGACCACCTCATGGTCTCCCTGTACCTCACGTCGATTGCCGAGGCGGTCCAGAAGCACGGGGGGCCCTATGGGCTATCGGCGCTCGGTCGAGCTTGGGACAAGCTGGGGCCTCCCTATCCTACTGAGGTGGTGCCGTGGGCAGGTTCGAGGCGCCCCTGTGTCGCCGAGAGGCGGAACTCTCAGCCTGCTGAACCGCGGCGGTCTCTAGGAGATCTCGGAGCTCGCCGCGGACCCGCCGCCCCTCCGTGGTAGAAGGCTCGGGCATTACATGGACCAGCATTACCGTAGCTACGATGTTCTGGCTAGCGCGATTGAAGACTGGGGGTTGCTCACTCCCTTCGTCGTCATGGATGCGGTGATGCACATCACGGGCCCTCCGTCGGGCTCCCTCGCCTTCGCCGCGACCTCGCTGTTCCTGTTCGAGAGAGTCTCGAAGCTGCTATAGAAGGAGTTGGTCTTGTTCGACCTTGGCCGGAGCTCACGGAGCTGTTCTAGGTCCGGGCGCTGAGGTCATGCAAGAGCGACGTTCTCATTTCATGCAGCCGGCAGGACGGCGCGTGGAGGTATGACGGCGCCCGTGCCTGGGCGAAGCGGGGGAACGGCTACCTGCCCCCTCGTCCCTCTTTGCCCGCCCTCGGCATCCCCGAGCCCGATGTGAAAACACTCGCGAGTGGGGTCGTAGGTGCCTTCGTCATCGGAGTCAGAGTAGCCAAAGAAGAAGTCGCTTGCGACCAAGAACTGGCGCAAAGCCCTAGAGTCGTTGAGTCTGGAGAAATCCACTCCGGGCCATGCCTCGTTCTCATCCGAGGAGTCGGCGTGGATGCTCAGGTCGAGAGCTAAGCATTGGCGGCGTTCTGAGGGATGCTCGTGAGCGGCAGTTGTAAGCATAGGCGTTAGAGGCGGCGGCATTTCTCAACCCAAAGGAGTATGGGGATGGTGCCGTCGCTAGATTCTGCCCCGCCGGGGTCAGTTCTTCAGGGAGTGGTGGAGCGGAGCTTGACGACTGGGCATCGCCGCATGTCACAGGCGACTTCCTTTGTCCAAGCTCAGGCTAGATAGGTCCCCAGCCAGGGACCCTGTGCTAACAGCTGGTCGTAGGATATCAGCGGGAGGTGGCGTGGTCGCCCCGGATTCGCGTAGCATCGGGGTGGCCTTGTTCATGTAGTGCTTGGCGAGCGCGGCGAGAGCGGCCGCTCGAGCGCCGCCTGCGCCTGGGCTACCGGGGTGTGACTTCATCGTCGGACGGTGGGGCTCGAGGAGTGAGGAGTTACCATGTCGTACTCATGCCCTAGAGACATGAACTCTAGGCTCCCAAACCAAACCACGGTGTCGAGACGCAATGGTCGTACGGGGTTGCCATCTGAAACCTGCTGGGATGACAAAACTAACACGTAGAGGCCCTTGCCTGGCGCGCCAACTGTCGGTGTTTTTCGGACCGGGGGGTCCTCAACCAACAGTGAATTTGTTCTGCGTGCTCCCGATTCCAGATGGTGATGCAAAGAGACACAAGGTTTATACTGGTTCAGGCAATCGAGGCCCTACGTCCAGTCTGAGAGGTCGATCTTGTATTCCTTACACCAAGTGCTCGTAGTAGGGGGTTACAAGCTAAGAGAGGAGAGGGAGCTAGTCCCAGGTCTCGGCAGGGTGTCGTGCGGGCCGCCTTGAGGCGTTGCTCTTAGGCTGGTAGGGATGTGCGAGTGTGTGTGTGCTACAAGGTGTTCTCTCCCCCCCAAAACGGCCCAAGTCCTCTCCTTTATAGCCTGCAGGAGGACAAGGACGGTACATGAGCTAACTATATGGTGTCATGTGAATTAGGTGGCGTGTTCGGGCCCCTGTAGTTATTCCTGTGGCGGCTGTGGTCGTCGGAGTGGTCCGTCCTTGGAGCACTGGAGCGGCGTGGTCGTTGAAGTGTCCGTCCTTGGGGCATTGGAGCAGCATGGTCATCCCATCAGATTCTGTGCGTCGTGGGAACCCCGAGACTGCCTCGGTGTGATGTGCTGGTGGGTGAACGTGCAAGCCACTATGGACGGACTATGCGCCGAGGCCGAGGCTTGGTCGGGCCGATGGCTGCACGCGATGGAGGTGTCTCGGCAGGCGCGAACCCCACGATCGCCGAGACCTTGGTGTACAGTGCCGAGGCCTCAGGCGGGCGGCTGATCATGGGCACAGCGTTAGGACACAGTGGCCGGTAATCCCCGCCGTACCTTGTCCTAGCCAGTATGGCGCTGATCGTGGACACAGCGTTAGGACACAGTGGCCGGTAATCCCCGCCGTGCCCTGTCCTGGCCGGTATGGCGCTGATGCGACCTCGGGTCGCGTCGGCCATTCTGTGGCGTTGAGCTGTCGTCCGGCTGAGATTGCGGGAGTGGTTGAAGCATTAATGAGACATGATGTGTTGTCTGGAGGGTCGGTCGAGTGAGGGGGTGATGGGCCACGGACGACCCCAGCCTCGAGCGATACGGAGAATGAGGCCTCGCGCGAGACGGAGATCGGCTCCATACCGAGGCCTCGCGCGAGACGCCTCGCGTGATATGGAGAATGCACCCCCTGCCGAGGCCTTCCGTGGAGAGCCTCGGGTGAGGCGGAGACGGCGTTCCCTGCCGAGGCCTTCCCTGGAGAGCCTCGCGCGAGGCAGAGTTAGTGTCAGGATGCCGAGACCTCCTGCTTGAGGCTCGAGACGAGGAGGAGGAGGAGGACCCAGTGGGCTCGGTCGTGGCGGGTGAGGGGCCCACGGCTTACCTTCTAGCTTTATTTTTTAGATGGGACTTTAGCGACCCATTTGAGGTTTGCTTGGGGTACCCCGTTCTAAGGTACCCAACACGTAGGATCTTCACAGGGATTGCGAGCTGCCTCTTCTGACCATCACCAGAGTCTACCTCCAGGAACCTAGACGATTCGCACTTCACACAGTACTTTTCTTCCGCATACTCTTTCCTAAATAAGATACACTCCTTCGGACAAGCATGTATCTGCTCGTATGGCATCTTAAGTGCACGAAGGAGTTTCTGTGCCTCATACATGCTCTTTGGTAAGATGTGACCATCCGGGAGCAGGCTGCCAACAACTATGAGCATAACATCAAAGGCGCCTTGACTCAAGCTAAACTGGGACTTCACGGCCATTAGGCGTGCAATGACATCCAGTTGAGAAACCTTGGAATACCCGTGAAGGGGTTGCTGTGTCATAGACAACATGTCGTAATACGTCTTTACGGTAGCCTCTAGCTCCTTCCTACGTCCTTCATCGAAGTGTGCTTCATGATAGTCATTTAACATGTCTCCTACCCCAGCATCTCCATCATATTCCTCGATGCGTTGTCTCATGACCTCGTCTCTCCCACGATCGGCTTCACCATGGTAGATCCACCTGGTATAGTATGTCGTAAATCCATTCTTGCAAAGATGTTTACCCATGACTAGCTTGGTTTGTCGACGCGTGTTTGCACGTTTGCTGTAGGGACACCATGTGACACTAGCTCCTTTAACCCTTGCAAATGCCCGTTCCAATAAAGCATCGGTCTTGTCAATCCATTCTTCGGTCCACGAACTCTGACTAAACCGGCCCGTGTACATCCACTAACAGACATCCATCCTCTAGCATATCAGCGAGTAATATAAAAATCACGTTGCATCTACACGTTCCTATACTATCTAATAGGTGAAGATAGGTCCTAATCCTACCCGATGATGTATAGATGGGGTTAGTTTTCATGATCTACTCCTATCCGAGATAGAATTTCGGCAGCACCTCCCCGCTGTTCTCCGAATACACGTCCTGGAAGGGAGATTGTGTATTCGGAGAACAACAGAGAGATGCTGCCGAAACTCTATCACAAATCGGAGTAGAGCATGAAAACTAACCGCATCTACACATCCTCGGGCTGTCCAAAAAATGTGGATAGTTCGAAACAGATACGGTTATATATATGCAAAGATCTGCATATTTCCAACTGTATCTCTTTCGAACGGGAGACGCCTAGCTAGGTTACGTGATATACGCACATGATACGGAAAGAAGGGTCTTTTATGCCTCACCTTGCTGTCCTGCAAAGTGACGAGTCGAGGACGTTGCAATAGCCTCTCCTGCAATAAAAGGAACATAATAGTGTCAAATCTAAATTTCGGCAACACCTCCCCTGCACGGAGAGGTTTCCAAAACCTACAACAAATAAAATGACACGATGGCCGACAACCACATACACTCAGCAACAAATGGCACCATAGCCGACAACCACATACACATCTTATACCTTGTAAAACGACGGCAATTTCTATATTCGCTACACGAAAGTTTTCGGTTGCCACTTCCAAGAGTAAGGATACGTACTGCATATAGGGACGCGTCCTTTTATATAGAGGAAAATAACAAAGAGAATGAGATCATAGCATTTTTCGGTATCAGTCTTTTTTACGGTCAGGGAAAAATATATGATGGTTCTTAAAAAGGAGAAAAACTACGAGCTTAAAAACCATAGTAAGTCGGAGTAACACCTGGCTCAGAACAATGTAAGAGTTATACCTTCCAGCTAATCTACATTAGATGAGACCCGCACGACTGTCTACTGCTATCCCACCTTTTTGTTATCATTATCTTCGAAAGCTAGCAATAAGAAAACAAGGAACAATAGCACAGCTATGTAGTATCCTTAATTTTAGGAAGCTGTCCAGATTTTTATTTTTGATGATGACCAAAACCGAAGAAGATGTGCACGCGTGTTGTCCATTGACTTCTCTGAACCAGGGTATGTTGACAAGAAAACGGATGAGGTTATAGGGCTGGCTATTGAGTGTAAGGAAAAGAAACCTATTACAAACATTTAATTATGTTTTCACTATGTCACGCAGTTCATGCGTGGTGGTAGATGAAGTAGCTTGACATTTATCATTTTGTCCTGTTTTAAAAATCTATCAGTTCTGTAAGTAGGAATAGCCCAGTATTCTTTTGGCTCTGTTGTCATTCTTTTCCTTACAAATAAAATATTAGTCTGAAAACAAGATCCAAAACAAAAAATGCATCACCTATCTTTACAGTGGCTAATGGCAGGTTTAGACTACATCTTTGAATAACATGTAGGAAAAGACATAGAACAATTGAATAACTGAAACCTCAATACTCAGTGGTCACTAGAATTGACAGTACAATTGAATAACATGGTTTTGGCAATCAGAGCAGCAAGGTGTAGACACTGTATGATATAGGTTTCTAAATTCATTTGGCGGGAGGGTGAGGGTGGTGGTCCACTTACCTTGCAAAAGGGGCGTCTAGGCGGCCGGTGCCGCTGCAGTGGCCCGCGAGGGCGAGGCGGCAGGAGGCGATGCGGCGCCGTGCCGTGGCGAGCGAGGTGACTGTATGCGCCACTTCGGCCGGAAGAGGGCCCCCGCGAGGGAGTTGGCCGGAATCGGGGGTGCGGCGCTGCATAGGCACTACGCGGCGTCCTACGGAGCTACGCGGGCGTAGGCGCGGAAGGGCGCAGCTGCCGAGACAGGGCGGTGCCGCAGCGGAATTTGGAGCAGCAGCGGGCTTTCTCGACGGCGTCGACGCAGCAGCGGGGCGCGGTGGGGCGGGGAGGCGGCGGGGGGGGGGGGGTGGCGGCGTGCGGTGCGGCGTGTGTGTGAAGGGTGTGTTGTGTGAGCGAGGGTGAGGGCCGGTGGTGCGGGCCGTTGGGGCATATGAAGGAGTATGCCGAGTGCCAAGATTGGCGGCACTCGGCAAAGTTTAGATATGCCAAGTGCCAAGATCTAGGGGCACTCGGCATTATTTTTTTTATTTTCATTACGGCCCGATACTGTGCAGTGGGGCCGGTCGATGAAGTTGCCGAGTGTCCCCTCTATGACACTCAGCAACTATTAGTTTCGCCGAGTGCCAGGTATAAAACACTCGGCAAAATAAATCGATATTTCATGCTCCACCGTCCTCCTTCTTCATAGCGTGTTCTACTAAAATTGTTACGATGTAATTTAAAAATACAACAACAACAACAACAACAAAGCCTTTAAGTCCCAAACAAGTTGGGGTAGGCTAGAGTTGAAACCCAACAGAAGCAATCAAGGTTCAGGCACGTGAATAGCTATCTTCCAAGCACTCCTATCTAAGGCTAAGTCTTTGGGTATATTTCATCCTTTCAAGTCTCCTTTTATTGCCTCTACCTAAGTCAACTTCGGTCTTCCTCTGCCTCTCTTCACGTTACTATCCTGACTTAGGATTCCACTACGCACCGGTGTATCTGGAGGTCTCCGTTGCACATGTCCAAACCATCTCAACCGGTGTTGGACAAGCTTTTCTTCAATTGGCGCTACCCCTAATCTCTCACGTATATCATCGTTCCGAACTCGATCCCTTCTTGTATGACCGCAAATCCAACGCAACATACGCATTTCCACGACACTTAGCTGTTGAATATGTCATCTTTTCGTAGACCAACATTCTGCACCATACAACATAGCAGGCCAACATGTAATTTAAAAATACCTTGTCAAATTCACTCAACAATGCATATTTGATTTATCTACGAATACTAATCCATTATTTAATGTAGTTATAGCTCAAATTCAATTTATATCAATTAAAATTCTATAATTGCAGTTAATAAATTAAAATTATCACACGGATCCGAAAAATTACCAAAATTTGATGTGAACCAATCTATGTTGTCTATTGCCTATACAAAACTATTGAAGTCAAACATCAATTCAACTGTCACTTTGACTACAAATCTTATCGGTTCTTTCTCAACGCTACTATTCTTCTTCGGAGATGCTTCGGTTTGTAAAGGTCGTACGTGACAAATTGTGCGAAATTTTCTCAAATTTTTCCACAGTCTCCACGTATGATATCATGGGATTTTGACAAATCTCGTGATTTTTAGACTTCGTTTGTTTTTTTAGAATTTAAAAAACATCCGGCCACACGTTCGTCGTCGTATTTCTTAAACAAAATGTTCGAAAATTCTTTTCATTTCTGGAGTAAGGCCCCAAAATGGACTCAATAAAATGAATATGATTTCTCCACTCAATTTATTCCATTATTTGAATCACTTAAGGTTCAAATTTGACTTAAATCAAAAAATTCCTCTAAATGCAATAAATTAATTAAATATAGTAAACAAATCGAGAAATATGCCAAATTTTAACATGTAGTACTACATGTTGTATGTGGAGAGTAGAAAAAGTTTGAAGGACAGGAGAGGAAAAAATACTATTTTACCGAGTGCCAATAAAAAACACTCGGCAACAACATCATTTTGCCGAGTGTCAAACAAAAACACTCAGTAAAAATATCAGGTTGCCGAGTGTCAACCAAAAATACACGGCAAACTTTGGCTTTGTCGAGTGTCTCTAACGGACACATGGCAAAGTTCTAACGGCAGGGCAGCGCACCCAACGACCGTCACATGGCCGCACGCACAGTGCACGTGCCTATACTTTACCGAGTGTCCGTGTTTGCTGAGTGTTTTTTATTAGGCACTCGGTAAAGATGTGTTTTGCCGAGTGCTATATATTTGCCAGAGTGTCGAAATAAAAACACTCGATAAACAGGATATTTGCCAAGTGCCCGATGAAATGCACTTGGCAAACCCTCAGGCACTTTGTAATTTTACTGTTTCCGGTAGTGTAGTACAGTTTAAATAGAATTTTTCCTTTTGTTTGGACAGAAAAATCCACTCAACAGAGGTGGATCTTGTGCCTAAGAAAAATAATGCGTGGACATGCCGGTGTACAAAAGTACACAAAGTAAACAAAGATTAGGGAACACATACTTTATTCATATTTATCAAAATACAAATAAATGTTCCCATACTGAAAGCTCTAGTTTGGTTTTGGTGAATTGATGAGACCCTAAGTGCTAACCTAGTTTATCAAGTGATCATGAGATAGGTAGCACATTTCAAGTGGTGAAGCAAATGAAGATCATGACATGATGATGGCAGTACTATGGTGATGATCTAGTGCTTGGACTTGAAAAGAAGAAAGAGAAAAATGAAAGACTCAAGGTAAAGGTATAGATTGTAGGAACCATTTTGTCGGGTATCTTAGAACAGGGTACCTCGAGCGAACATCAAAGGGGTCGCTAAAGTCCCATCAAAAAATAAAGCTAGAAGGTAAGCAGTGGACCCCTCACCCGCCACGACCGAGCCCACCAAGCCCTCCGCCTGGCCTCGAGCCTCACGCAGGAAGTCTCGGCGACCTGACACGATCTCCGCCTCGCGCGAGGCTTTCCACGGAAAGCCTCGGCAGGGAACGCCGTCTCCGCCTCGCGCGAGGCTCCCCACGGAAGGCCTCGGCAGGGGGTACATTCTTCGTGTCGCGCGAGGCCTCTCGTGGAAGGCCTCGGCAAGGAGTCCGACCTCCGTCTCGTGCGAGGCCTCATTCTCCGTGTCGCTCAAGGCCAGTTCATCCACGACCTATCGCCCCCTGCCTCGGTCGACCCTCCCGACAGCGCGTCATGTCTCATTAATACTTCAACCACTCCCGCAATCTCAGCCGGACGATGGCTCGACGCCATAGTATGGCCGACGGGACCCAAGGTCGCATCAGCGCAATACTGGCTGGGACAAGGCACGACGGGAATTACCGGCCACTGTGTCCTAACGCTGTGCCCACGATCAGCGCCCACACTACACTATGTACCGCGATCCCCGCCTTGAAAACAACATCGCACGGACAACTTGGCCCAGGTCATCACCGCCTCCAAGCCGATGCATCAGATCAGCCGCCAACTCGAGGCCTCGGCAATGTACACCAAGGTCTCGGCTATCTTGGGGTTTGTGCCTGCCGAGACCCCCCCACTGCGGAGCGGCCTCGGCGCCGATCAAGCCACGGCCTCACGCATAGTCCGTCCACAGTGGTTCGCACATCCACCACCGCACCCACTCCGAGGCAGTCCTAGGGCTCTCATGACGCACAAGATCGGATGGGACTGGCACGCCACCCTAGTGCTCCAAGTACGGACCACTCCGACAGCCACGCCACAACAGGAACAGGCCACAGGGCTCGGACATGCCGCCCCTGTTGGCACGATGCCGCATAGTTAACACATGTATTGTCCTTGTCCTCCCTTTAGCTATAAAAGGAGAGGACTTGGGCCACTTAGAGGGGGACAAACGGAGAAGAACACCTTGTAACACACACACATGCACACATCCCTGTCGCCTGAGAGCAACGTCTCAGACGGCCCATACAACACCTTGCTGAGACCTAGGACTAGCTCCCTCGCTCCCCTAGCTTGTAACCCCCTACTACGAGCACTTCGGTGCAAGGAATACAAGATCGATCTCTCGGACTGGACGTAGGGCGTCGATTGCCTGAACCAGTATAAACCTTGTGTCTTTTTGCATCACCATCCGGGATTAGGGGCACGCAGTTCTAATTCACTGGTTGGTTGAGGACCCCCCGGTCGTAAAACACCGACAGTTGGCGCGCCAGGTAGGGGCCTCTATGTGTCAGTTTTGTCATCCCAGCAGGTCCTGGATGGCAGACCCCGTACGACCATTGCGTCTCGACACGGTGGTTTGGTTTGGGAGCCTAGAGTTCATGTCCCTAGGGCATGAGTACGACATGGTACTCCTCACTCCTCGAGCCCCACCAACCAACGATGAAGTCACGCACCGTCAGCCCAGGCGCAGGCGGTGCCCGGGCGGCCGCCCTCGCCGTGTTCGCCAGGAATGGCGCGAGCAAGACCACCCCGACGCTACGTGAATCCAGGGTGGCACGCCGCTCCCCACCGATATCCTATGACCAGCTATTGGCACAGGGTCCCTGGCTGGGGACCTGTCTAGCCTGAGCTTGGACAAAGGAAAATCGTCGGTGGCACGCGGTGATGCCCAGTCGTCAAGATCCGCTCCACCACTCCCTGAGGAGCCGATCCCGGTGGAGCAGAGTCGGGCGATGGCACCATCCCCATACCCCTTTGGGTTGAGAAATGTCACCGCCTCTCATGCCTATGCTTACACTGCCGCTCACGGGGATCCCTCGGAACGCCGCCAGCGCTTCGCCCTCGACTTTGACACCACCGAGTCGACCCACGCCTACGCCAATTCCTCGGAGGAGGACGAGGCATGGGCTGGGGTAGATTTCTCTGGACTCCGTGACCCTAAAACCATGCGCCGCTTCTTGACCACAGGCGACTACTGCTTCGGCTACTCTGACTCTGACGATGAAGGTGCTTACGACCCCACTCGCGAGTGTTTCCACGTCGGGCTTGGGATGCCGAGGGTGGGCGAGGAGGATGAGGGGGTAGGTAGCCATACCCCGCTTCGCCCAGGTGCGGGCGCCGCCACACCTCCACGCATTGTCCTGCCGGCCACATGAAATGAGAACGTCGCTCTTGCGCGACCTCAGCGCCCAGACCTAGAACAGCTCCGTGAGCTCTAGGCCAAGGTCGAACAAGACCAACTCCTTCTACAGCAGCTTCGAGACTCTCTCGAACAGGAACAGCAAGGTCGCGGCGAAGGCGGGGGAGCCCGACGGAGGGCCCATGATGTGCATCACCGCATCCATGACGACGAAGGGAGTGAGCAACCCCCAGTCTTCAATCGCGCTAGCCAGAACATCACGACTACGGTAATGCTGGTCCGTGCAATGCCCGAGCCTTCTACCATGGAGGAGCGGCGGGTCCGCGGCGAGCTCTAGGATCTCCTAGAGACCACCATCGTTCAGCAGGCCGAGAGTTCCGCCTCCCGACGGCATGGGGGCGCCTCAAACCTGCCCACGGCACCGCCTCGGCAGGACAGGAAAGCCCCGGCTCATCCCGAGCCCGATCGAGCATCGATAGCCCATAGGGTCCCCATGCTTCTGGACCGCCTCGGCAATCGACGCGAGGTACAGGGAGACCATGAGGTGGTCAGCAGGCGACAATGCCATGACAACGAGGGGCCTGCTCAGGGCTACCACCCACACCGAGACAGTCGCTACGACAGCAGGGAGGACCACAGTCCTTCCCCTGAACCGCTAGGCCCTCGGGTCTTCAGCAGGGCCATCCGCGCTGCTCTTTTCCCCGCCCAGTTTTGGCAACCAGCCAATCTCACGAAGTACAGCAGTGAGACCAACCCTAAACTCTAGCTTGCTGATTACCGCCTGGCCTACTAGCTAGGTGGCACGAACGATGACCTGCTCATGATCCGCAACCTCCCTTTGCTCTTGTCGGACTCAGCGCGAGCTTGGCTCAAGCACCTTCCTCCCTCACAAATCCACGACTGGAGCGACTTGGTTAGGATCTTCGTCGGGAACTTCCAGGGCACATACGTATGCCCTGGGAACTCCTAGGATCTTAAGAGCTACCGCCAGAAGCTGGACGAGTCTCTCCGAGACTTCATCCGGCGCTTCTGTAAACAGTGCACTGAGTTGCCCAGCGTCGGCGACTCGGAGATCGTCTAGGCTTTCCTCTCTGGCACTACTTGCCAAGACCTGGTTCGAGAGTTAGGGCGGAACATACCGCGCTCTGCTGCCGCGCTCCTCGACATCGCCACCAGCTTCGCCTCGGGTGAAGAGGCTGTTGGAGCCATCTTCCCTGACAACGACACCAAGGGTAAGCGAAGGGATGAGGCCCCCGAGGCCTCAGCCTCCCACCTCCCCAAGAGAAAGAAAAAGGGGCGCCTAGGGAAGCAGGAGGTCCTGGAGGGTGATCTGGTCGCGGCCGCAGAATGCAAGAACCCTCAAGGCTTCAAAGGCCCTAGGCCTTTCGACGACATGCTCAAGAAACCCTGCCCTTACCACCAGGGCCCGGTCAAGCACGCTCTTGAGGATTGCTCCATGCTGCGGCGGTACTATACCAAGCTCAGGCTCCCCGACGACGACACCAAGCAGAAGGGCGTCGGCGATCGGGACAAGGACAAGGACGACGGTTTCCCCAAGGTACGCAATGCCTTCATGATCTTCGGCGGACCCTCGGCGTGCCTTACGGCGCGGCAGCGCAAGAGGGAGCACTGAGAAGTCTTCTCGATCAAGGTGGCCACCCCCCAGTACCTCGACTGGTCTCAGGAGGTGATCACCTTCGATCGAGACGACCACCCTGACCATGTACCAAATCCCAGGCAATACCCACTGGTTGTCGACCCGATCATCAGCAACACCCGACTCTCCAAGGTGTTGATGGACGGAGGCAGCGGCCTCAACATCCTCTACGTCAATACCCTGGAGCTCTTGGAGATCGACCGGTCGAGGCTCCAAGGCGACGTCGCCCCCTTCCACGGCATCATGCTAGGGAAGCGCACGTGACCCATCGGACGCATCGACCTTCCCGTCTATTTCGGCACTCCCTCCAACTACCACAAGGAAGTCCTTACCTTCGAGGTAGTCAGGGTTCGGGGGAGCCTACCACGCCATTCTGGGGTGGCCGTGCTACGCCAAGTTCATGGCAGTCCCCAATCTATACCTACCTCAAGCTCAAGATGCTAGGCCCCAGCGGTATCATCACGATTGAGTCCATGTATGGACATGCATACGACTGCGATGTCGAGTGCATCGAGTACGCCGAGGCTCTTGCAGAGGCCAAGACCCTCATTGCCCACCTTGACCAACTCAGTGGTGAGGCGCCTGACTCCAAGCGTCGCACAGGGGCATTTGAGCCCGCGGAGGCCATCAAACTCGTCCCGGTCGACCCCGCCTGCCCCGACGACCGAGCGCTGAGGATCAGCGCCACTCTCGACATCAAATAGGAAGTTGTGCTCGTCGACTTCCTCCGTGCAAATGCTGACATATTCGCATGGAGTCCCTCGGACATGCCGGGCATACCGAGGGAGGTCGCCGAGCACGCCCTGGACATCTGGGCTGGGTCTAGACCGGCGAGGCAACGCCTGCGCTGCTTCGACGAGGAGAAGCACAGGGCCATCAGAGAGGAGGTACAGAAACTCTTGGCAGCCGGGTTCATCAAGGAAGTGTCCCACCTAGAGTGGTTGGCTAACCTCGTGTTAGTCAAGAAGAAAAATGGGAAATGGAGGATGTGTGTAGACTACACCGGTTTGAACAAAGCCTGTCCAAAGGTCCCCTTCCCATTACCCCGAATCAATTAAATCGTTGATTCCACTGCAGGGTGTGAGACCTTGTCTTTCCTTGATGCGTATTCTGGCTACCATCAAATCAAGATGAAAGAGTCCAACCAGCTCGCGACTTCTTTCATCACACCTTTCGGCATGTACTGCTATGTGACGATGCCCTTCGGCCTCAGAAACGCAGGTGCCACGTACCAGCGGTGCATGACATAGGTCTTTGGCGACAACATTGGGCAGACCATCGAGGCCTACGTGAATGACATCGTGGTCAAGACCAGAAAGGCCAAGGATCTCATCGACGACTTGAGGATAACCTTCAAATGCCTTAGAGAGAAGGGCATCAAGCTCAATCCCGAGAAGTGTATGTTTGGGGTCCCCCGAGGCATGCTCTTGGGGTTCGTAGTCTCGGAACACGGCATCAAAGCCAACCTGGAGAAGGTCTTAGCCATAACTGGCATGGGACCAATCAAAGACCTCAAGGGAGTACAGAGGGTCATGGGATGCCTTGCGGCCCTGAGCCGCTTCATCTCGCGCCTCAGCGAAAAAGGTTTGCCTCTGTACCAACTCTTGAGAAAATCCGAGCATTTTTCTTGGACCCCTGAGGCCGAAGAGGCCCTCGACAGACTCAAGAGGCTGCTCACAAATCCTCCTGTCCTGGTACCCCCGGCCAGGGACGAGGCCCTCTTACTCTACATCGCCGCAATGACCCAAGTGGTCAGCGCTGCCGTAGTGGTCGAGAGGTAGGAAGAGGGGCATGCTCTACCCACCCAACGTCCTGTTTATTTCATCAGCGAGGTGCTCTTCGAGACCAAAGCACGCTACCCTCACATCCAGAAGCTGATCTACGCCGTGGTCCTGGCCCGGCGCAAATTGCATCACTACTTCGAGTCGCACCCAATGACTGTGGTATCATCTTCCCCCTGGGCGAGATAGTTCATAACCGGGAGGCCTCGGGCAGGATAGCCAAGTGGGCCGTCGAGCTTATAGGGGAAACCTTGACCTTTGCACCTCGAAAAGCGATCAAGTCTTAGGTCTTGGCCGATTTCGTGGCTAAATGGACAGACACCCAATTGCCACTGGCTCAAACTCAGATGGAGTGCTGGACCCTATACTTCGATGGATCCCTGATGAAAACTGGGGTAGGCGTGGGTCTGCTGTTCATCTCGCCTCTTGGAGTACACATGCGCTACATGGTGCGGCTCCACTTCGCCGCCTCCAACAATGTGGCAGAGTACGAGGCCCTCATCAATGGCTTACAAGTCGCCATCGAACTTGGGGCACGGTGCCTCGACGTCCGAGGTGACTCGTGGCTCGTCATAGATCAAGTGATGAAGGAGTCGAATTGCCTCGACCCCAAAATGGAGGCTTACTGCAAGTTGGTACAACACCTAGAAGACAAGTTCGACGGTCTCGAACTAAATCACATCGTGCGGAAGTACAATGAGGCCACCGACGAGCTGGCAAAGATGGCCTCGGCACGGGCCCCGGTCCCCCGAACGTCTTCGCCAGAGACCTCCACAAACCTTCCATTGGCTACACAACAAAGGAGGGCCCACCTATGGAACCCATGGTGAAGCTCGACGCCCCCTCTACTGCCGAGACCCCCTCGACCGAGCTCGACGTCATGGAAGTCAACACCGAGCCTCCGTAGACTGATCAGGACGTAGATTGGCGAATCCCAGTTCCTCGATTGGCTCGATCGGGGGGACCTTCCTGGCGACAGAACCGAAGCACGATGGCTTGCGCGCCGAGCCAAGACCTACGCCCTCTACAATGATGAGTTGTACAGGCGAAGTCCCTCAGGTGTCCTCCAACGATGTATCACTGCCGAGACGGGCCAAGCCCTGCTTTGGGACTTACATGCAGGCGCCTGCGGGCACCATGCGACGCCTCAGACGCTCGTAGGGAACGCTTTCCGCCAAGGGTTCTACTAGCTGACGGCGGTCGCCAACGCTACCAAGCTAGTACGCTCCTGCAAAGGATGCCAGTACTATGCTCGGCAGACACATCTCCCGGCCCTGGCCCTACAAACCATCCCCATCACATGGCCATTCGCTGTGTGGGGGCTCGACATGGTCGGGCCTCTGCAAAAGGCCCTCAGGGGCTACACCCATCTACTGGTATCAATCGACAAGTTCTCCAAATGGATCGAGGCTTGTCCGATCAATCGAATCAAATTTGAGCAGGCGGTGCTGTTCTTCACTGACATTATCCACAGGTTTGGGGTCCCCAACACCATCATCACCGACAACGGGACGTAGTTCACCAGCAAAAAGTTCCTAGCATTTTGCGATGACCACCACATCTGTGTGCCCTGGTCGGCCGTAGGACACCCAAGGACCAACGACCAAGTAGAGCGTGCCAACGGCATGATCCTACAAGGCCTCAAGCCTAGGATTCACAACCGGTTGAAAAAGTTTGGCAAGAAATGGCTCGCCGAACTCCCGTCGGTCATCTAGAGCCTAAGGAACACTCAAGCCGAGCCATGGGGTTCACGCCTTTCTTCCTAGTCTATGGGGCTGAGGTCATCCTCCCCACCGACTTAGAATATGGTTCCCCGAGGCTACAAGCCTATAACGAACAAAGTAACCGCACCACCTGAGAGGACGCCCTTGATCAACTGGAGGAAGCCCGAGACGTCGCGCTACTACACTCGACCAAATACCAGCAGAGCCTACGGCGCTATCAGGCCCGATGCGTCCGAGGCTGAGACTTGAAGGTAGACGACCTGGTGTTGAGGCTAGCACAGAGCAACAAGGGTCGCCACAAGCTGACCCCGCCATGGGAAGGACCGTACATCATCGCCCAAGTACTGAAGCCCAGGACCTACAAGCTGGCCAACGAGAAGGGCGAAGTCTTCACCAACGCTTGGAACATAGAACAGCTACGTCGCTTTTATCCCTAAATTTCCAAGCATTGTATATGTCGTTTCTCGAAATACAATTAAAAAGCGGTTTTTAGTTGGTCTAATTTTTCGAGAAACCCCCTGAGCCCATTGTAGGTCTCGGCAGTACAGTAACACGACAAGGGAGACTCGGCTCTACCTCGGCAGAACCAAGCCTCCCTCAGGGGCAAGATGGGGGACTCCCCCTAGGTCCCACGCACCATTCTTTAGTTGTTTTTCGCAAAAATTCCTACGCCAAGACTCTAGCAGGCTCTGACGAATCAGTTGTAAAAACTCCTCGGACCAAGGTCTGTTTCCTAAAGCAAGAGGTCGGTAGAGTCGCAAGACGGCCTACACCTCCGGGCTATGGCACTCCCTCACTACCTCTCGCTCAAGGGATGGCTTAGGCCCCAAGGGGGTGTTTTGCAAACGAAATCTGATCAGGAGCAACATAGGGCAGAGGCTCGGAAACATAAGAAAAACAACTAAGAAACACAAATACTTCAAAAATAAAGGCCTCGACGGCCACAAGCGTTATGATACAAAAAATAACCCCTACTCTATTTTTACATAGCCCCCGGGGCCAAGATCAAGGTTCAGGGCCTTCAGCACCGGCAGATGGTAGGGGAGGAACCACCTCCTCTTCGAAGAGCGTCGCCAGCACTATGCCAGGGCCCTCCGCCACCTCCATCAGCTTTGTGACCACCGCGTCTGCCTCCTCGTCATCATCAGGCAGGACATACCCATCACTGATGGCCAGGAGGTCAACGCCGACGTAGTGAGAAGAGATGACAGCCAGCGCGCGCTTGACACCCATGTGCAACGCTCCTCGGAGCCGCTCGCGCATCTGGTTGCTCAGCGCGATTAGATGGCTCCCCAGGGAGCTGCCTGACTGAACCCCTTCAACCTCCAAGGCCTCGTAGGCGGAAAGGGCAGCATGTTTCAACGCCTTGTGCTCCCCGATCTCAGTCTCGAGCACCGTCTGCACCGCGCTAGAAGCCTCGGCGGCCCAAGTGATCTCCGCCTCTGACTCTGCACCGCGGAAAATGGAATGAGGCCAAGCGAGGGAAAAAACAACCTAAGTTAGGGACGGAAGCCCATGGAACTCACCCTTGGCCTTCTGCTCCCAGCGTCGGGTCTCGACCTGACAGGCCTCGGCTTTCTCCTTCCAGCGTACGGCCTTGGCTCGGGAGGCCTCGACCTTCTCCTTCAACCGCTGGGCCTCGACCCGAGAAGCCTCGGCCGCCCTGGAAGCTTCACTCCCCAGCTCTGCGTCATACAAGAAAGTTAGGGTGCGAACATAAGGAAAAGGAAACAAAACAAGGGGACTGAAACTCACCCTCGACCGTCCCCTTCCAAACCACAGCCTCGATTTGCGAGGCCTCAACTGCAGCAAGGGCCTCGTTTAGAGCGCCTTTTGTCAGCTGGTGCACACTCTCCTCTGCCCCTAGCTGCCCGGTCGAGAGCCTTGCCTGAGGCCGTCGCTTCTTCGGCCCGGGACCTGAAGGCATCCCGATCGCTGACCGCGCGGGTAAGCTCCTCCTCCAACTCCTTGACCCACGCTGCCAGAGGGGCGAGCTGCGTCTGGGCCAGTGGCCGCCTTGACCTTCGCGTCGGCACAACGAAGGCGGAGGTCCTCCACCTCCATGCTTCGCGCTGACAGGAGCTCAGTTAGCGTCGGCAAGAAGGCCCTTCTGCCGCTGAAGCTGGTCCCAGATGCCCCTCTCCCGCCGAGAGAAAGACCGACTTCCCAAGGGACCGGGTCTCGAGCTCCTAGGCGACTCCAGGCAGTTCATCGGCCACCACGGACAGCGCCATCGTAGCGACCGCTCTGCCAGCTGGCGGTATTCCTCGAAGGTGCCCCAGCTCCCGCCCTCGGCTGCGTCCTCGAGGGTGAACAGAGGCTCCCCCTCAGGGTCATCCTGGCTCTGCCATAGTTCCCGCAGATGATCCCAGCCATGAGGCTCGGGTCACGCCCGCACAAGGGCCGAGTTTCCCTCATCCAAGACCGACACCGGCTGTTCCACGACACCGGCATCCTCAGCGTCGTCCACCTCCCACGCTCGGGAAGTATCGTTGGAGGAGATCAGATAGACCTCCACCTCTCGGGCGCTCTCTCGCAACAACAGCGACCCCTGAACCAAGGGCGACACCGAGGCCTCCGCCGCCTTCATCTCCGCCTCCTGAACGGATGGCCCCACCGCCATTGCGATGGCCTTGGTGATCTCGGGGGATCTGGCCTCTGCAATTATGGCCTCGACAGCCTCGAGGGCTCCAGCCACCGCCATCATGGCCTCGGAGGATGCAGAAACACCAGCCATGGCCACTGCGGTCTCGGCGGTCTTGGGCGCCCTGTCCTCCGTTGCCTCAGCCTCGGAGACCCCGGGGGCCTCGACAACTAAGGGCACGCCGGCCCCATCCAACTCGTGAGCCTCGCCCCCACGGGACGGAAGCACTCCCTCCCTCGTCTGTAGGGGCCGCCTCGGTAGCCCCTCCTTGGGTGGCCGGCTCCTTTGGGTTGACCCTCGCCGACGCCGTGCCGTGTTGGATAGCGGCTTGTGCCTCCGCCACCCAGTGGGCGGAGGAGCCGGGGCTCGCCTTAAGCGCCTTAAGGGGCGCCAAGGGGAGCTCATCCGCAGGCAGCTTCCGACTAAGGAAAAATAACCTACAGGGTCAGCGTGAGACCAAAAAGGCGAGCGGAATGCACTATGACCCCGCCAAAAATACACTTACCTTGAACGAGGCAGCAACCGCTTCGCCACGACAAACCTCGTTCGCAACGGCGGAGGCGGTGGCAAAGGCGTCGCCTCTGTATCCATCGGTGTCAGTCGGTCCTCAATGGACCCTGGTGCCCCTTCGGTCCTCTGCGGGGGCGGTGGCGTCGTCTCCACCGCCACTCGCTCCACCACGGCCGCCGAGCCCACTGGGCTGACAGCGCGTTTGCCCAATGCCCGCGCCTCGGGCAGTGTCGGCCTCAGCCCCAGAGCGAGCGATCACTGGCCCTAGGGTCCGCTTCTCCTCCTGCCTCCTCCCGGGAGTGCCGGGCTGCTTGCCGACACCCCTGAGCGCCACCTCCACTATGTCAGGAAGGTGGTCTAGGGGACCTCGCCCTCGTCATCCCCGTCCGAGGCCTCCATCGACAGCGACGTCGACGGGGATTCCTCCAACGGGAGACCATCTTCCGTTGTTGGCGGCGACGCTTATCCTAGCTCCTCGCAGCGCGAGGATTTGCTTCGTGCGCTTCGTCCGCCTTGGCGTCTTTCTGCTTTTTCTGCACATCAGCATGCGCGCAGGTTGATCGCCCGCCGCCTCGCGTCCTAGGGACGGGCGGCGGAGAGGAGCGCATGTCCCTCATACCCTATAGGAACGACGGACACACATAAGGAAACAAGGGGTAAGGGGAGATTGAGGAGGCTCGAAGGCTACAACGGCACACGACTTACCAGCGAGAGGAACCCCCGCGACGGTCGCATCACGATAGGGGTCAAATTGCCGCCCCTCAGCTTCGCCTCTACCGTCTCCCCCACCCGACGAAGAATTTCCTCGTTGGAAAGGGCAGAGGAGGACATCCGGGTGCCCTCAATAGGCTCACCCGGCTTCATCTCGAATAGCCGCCGCCACCGAGCCATAAGTGGCAGCACCCTCCGGCGGTGGAAGGCAGCCATGACCACGGCCACGGTGAGACCGTGGCCCCGTAGCCTCGCTAGCCCCTCCAGAAGCGGTTGCAGCTTGGGCTGGTCATCCTTCGGGATGCCGTACTTCCATCTCTCCGGACAACTCTCCACAATCCGCCTAGTGTAGGGGGGGAGTCCTCTGTCATCGTTGCAGAGGTAGAACCAACTTATGTACCACCGGCAATTGGAGGACGCGAGTTGGGCTGGGATATAGAGGTGCAGGCGGTCCTGACGCACTTGGAGAGTGCAGCCGTCGGCCCTCGTCGCCTTCCTCTTACCTGACGTGCCCATTGGCTTGGTAGTATGCCCCGCCTGGAATAGGTGGAGCCACAACTCCCACTGAGGAGCAATCCCCAAATACCCCTCGCAGACGGCAACAAAGATAGCCGCCTGAGCGATGGAGTTGGGATTGAAGTTGTGGAGCTCCACGCCATAGTAGTGCAGGAGCGCCCACATGAACCGGTCCACCAGGATGCCGAGGCCACGCTCGTGAAAGGAGACGAAGCTCACGACATAGCCATTGTGAGGCCTCGGCTCTGGCTCGCCGTACGGAGCAATCCACTCCAGCCTAGTGGGGTCTGTCATCGGGCGAAGGAGTCCACCGTCGACAAGCAACTGAAGCATCTCCTCAGTGATGTCTGACGGATCCCAAGAGTCCGCCCCGACAACGACGATGTCACCGGCCATGGGTGCGATGGAGGAATCGGGTGTGGCGGTGAGTTTTTTCTCTCCCTCCCACGCTCTCGCTTTTTTCTCACTTTCTCCCTAGGCTCGCTTTTCCCTCCTCTTCTTCCCGGCACCCGCTGCTCTAGCAACGGCTCAACGGAGGCGGTGCTAATGTAGGCAAGGTAAGACGAGGAGGGGCGAGACTCTATGGGTATTTATGCAGGGAGGAGGGGAAACGAATGGGCGACAAAATTAGGAAGGTTTTCCCCCGTCCGGCGCAGTTAACCACGAGCTGATTTCACCGGCCCACGCGCCCACGTCTCCCGCATTAAATGTGAGGATAGTTATGTCCCATCCACCGCGTCACGCTCGGCCACTACGGCAGCAGGCGTCGTTTCGCCTCCCCATGAAACTGCCTCAAAAGGCGCGCCCCTCGTTGCTGAGCCAATAGGGAAGATATTCCCTATGGCCTATTCCTTTCGTATGAAGGAACCAGGCTCTGAGCCTATTACGATCTAGAGGTTCGAAGGCTGGGCCCCAAAGGGTTTCGACAGCCGCCCTAGGATAACAGAGTCAGGGGCGACTGCGGGCGAGCCTATACGGGACCGAGGCCCAAGCAAGCAAAACGCTTGGGACGCCCAAAGTCATGTTCGAGACCGGCAGGAAAGTCTCCGAATGGGATCCCACCGTAGGGAGGCACTGAGCCACCGAGGCCCAGCGAACAGCCTCGGCACCCACTAGAGAAATCCTCTGGTACTCTTAGAGTGTGTCTCTGGACCGCTAGCCGTCCCCTAGCGAACGGGGTTCGGGCCTCCACTCAGACTATCTGATAATAGCTCACCGGAAGTGCCACCGCTCGTGCCCATCGAGGGTAGCGAGGCACATTCCACCCCTCCTTCTAAGCGAAAAGGAAGCGTGAGGGTCGCACAAAAAGTCAGGGGAACCCCCGACGGCCCTCTCACCCTGTGCAGAGGCTAGGGGGCTCTTCCTGCAAATACGCCGAGGCCCCATAACCCGGGCTCGCGCCCAAAAGGGGCCTTGGTAAACAAACCCTCATGCGCGAGGGGCGTATAAAAAGCCAGGGGAACTCCCGACGGCCCTCTCGCTCCACGCAGAGGCTAAGGGCTCTTCCTGCAACCTCGCCGAGACCAGAATGAGCTCGACAAACAAACCCTCCGTCCGAACGAAAAGGATGTGTGAGGGTCGGATGAAAAAGTCAGGGTACCCACGACCGCTCTCTTGCTCCAGGCGGAGGCTCGGGGGCTCCTCTTGCACCCAAGACCAAGACAAATGGTCCAAGCCCACGCTAGAGGTTTCATTACAAAACACGATAAAGGGCACTGAGCCTGTTACGGTCCAGGGGTTTAAAGGCTGGGCCTCCAAGGGGTTTCGACAGCCGCCCTAGGGCAACAGAGTCAGGGACGGCTTCGGGGCGAGCCTATGAATGGCCGAGGCCCAAGCGAATAGTCGCTCGGGGCATCCTAAGTCGTGTCCAAGACCGGCAGGGAATTCTCCGAATGGGATCCCACCATAGGGAGGCACCGAGCCACCGAGGCCCTACGAATGGCCTCAGCACCCACTAGAGAAGCCCTCTAGTACTCTTGGAGTGCGTCTCCGGACCACTAGTCGTCCCCTAGCGAACGGGGTACGGGCCTCCACTCGGACTCACCCGATAACAGCTCACCGGAAGTGTCCACGCTCGTGCCCATCGAGGGTAGCCTAGCACATTCCACCCCTCCTTCCGAGCGAAAAGGAAGCATGAGGGTTGTACCCAAAGTCAGGGGGACCCCTGACGAACCTCTCGCTCCATGCGGAGGCTAGAGGGCTCTTCCTGCAGCCTCGCCGAGATCCCCGCAACCTAAACTTGCGCTTATGGGCTCGACAAATGCTATAAGAACTACTCGCTCAAACGTGAAAATGAAAAAGCCCCTGGAGGAGTAACTCGACTCCTCTAGGGGCTCGGGGGCTACACCCGGCGGGTGCGCTCACACGCACCCACCGGAACCTCAAAAAACAAAACCCAATTCCTACGGAGTGGGCATAAACCAAAGCCTCAGCAAAACCCTCAGGGAGAGTGCACACACTCCCCCCGAGGGTCGGGGGCTACTATCGGGTACCTTAGAATAGGGTACCCTGAGCAAACATCAAAGGGGTCGCTAAAGTCCCATCAAAAAATAAAGCTAGAAGGTAAGCCATGGACCCCTCACCCGCCACGACCGAGCCCACCAAGCCCTCCGCCTCGCCTCGAGCCTTGTGCAGGAAGTCTCGGCGACCTGACGCGATCTCCGCCTCGCGCGAGGCTCTCCACAGAAAGCCTCGGTAGGGAACGCCATCTCCGCCTCACGCGAGGCTCCCCACGGAAGGCCTCGGCAGGGGGTACATTCTCTATGTCGCACGAGGCCTCTCGCGGAAGGCCTCGGTAAGGAGTCTGACCTCCGTCTCGTGCAAGGCCTCATTCTCTGTGTCGCTCGAGGCTGGTTCATCCACGGCCCATCGCCCCCCACCTCGGCCGACCCTCCCGACTAGCGCGTCATGTCTCATTAATACTTCAACCACTCCCGCAATCTCAGTCGGACGATGGCTCGACTGCCACAGTATGGCCGACGGGACCCGAGGTCGCATCAGCACCATACCAGCTGGGACAGGGCATGGCGGGAATTACCGACCACTGTGTCCTAACGCTGTGCCCACGATCAGCGCCCACACTACACTGTGTACCACGGATCCCTGCCTCAAAAACAACATCGCACGGACAACTTGGCCCAGGTCATCACCGCCTCCAAGCCGACGCATCAGATCAGCCGCCCACTCGAGGCCTCGGCATTGTACACCAAGGTCTCAGCTATCTTGGGGTTTGTGCCTACCGAGACCCCCCCCACTACGGAGCGGCCTCGACGCCGATCAAGCCACGGCCTCACGCACAGTCCGTCCACTAGTGGTTCGCACGTCCACCGCCGCACCCACTCCGATGGCAGTCCCTAGGGCTCTCACGACGCATAGGATCGGATGGGACTGGCACGCCGCCCCAGTGCTCCAAGGACGGACCACTCCGACGGCCACGCCGCCACAGGAATAGGCCACAGGGCTCGGACATGCCACCCCTGTTGGCACGACACCACATATTTAACACATGTACTGTCCTTGTCCTCCCTTCAGCTATAAAAGGAGAGGACTTGGGCCACTTAGAGGGGGACAGACGGAGAAGAACACCTTGTAATACACACACACGCACACATCCTTGCCACCTGAGAGCAATGTCTTAGATGGCCCACACGACACCTTGCCGAGACCTAGGACTAGCTCCCTCTCTCCCCTAGCTTGTAACCCCCTACTACGAGCACTTCGGTGCAAGGAATACAAGATCGATCTCTCAGACTAGACGTAGGGCATCGATTGCCTGAACCAGTATAAACGTTGTGTCTCTTTGCATCACCATCTGGGATTAGGGGCACGCAGTTCTAATTCACTGGTTGGTTGAGGACCCCCCAGTCCGAAACACCGACACATTTTGTTTTGATGATCGAGACACTTAGTGAGTGAGATCACATTTAGGATCGATAGCCGTACTATTAAGAGGGGTGAAACTCATATCGAGATGCGGTTATCAAAGTTTCACTAGATGCTCTAACTCATTGCATATGCATTTAGGATCTAGTGAAGTGCTAACACCCTTGAAAATGTTTGTGAAAATATGCTAACATATGTGCATAAGGTGATACACTTGATGGTTGGCACATTTGAGCAAGGGTTAGGAACTTCACCGACGAAGTGTCCATCCGTAGTGGAGTGCTAACATCAAGCTCTATCAAATGGATGTCAAGATTGCATTTCTTAATGGTTACATTAATGAAGAAGTATATGTTGAGCAACCTCCCGGTTTTGAAGATGATAAAAAGTCTAACCATATGTACAAGTTGAAGAAGGCATTGTATAGCTTGAAGCAAGCACCTAGAGCATGATATGAGAGATTGAGGGACTTCCTACTCTCGAAAGGGTTTATAATGGGTAAGGTTGACACCACTCTTTTTGTTAAGAAGATTGGAAAAGACTTATTTGTGTTACAAATCTATGTTGATGATATCATATTTGGATCAACCAATTAAGATTTTTGTGATGAGTTTGAAAAGAAGATGGCTAATGAGTTTGAGATGTCCATGATTGGAGAGTTGAGTTGAAACAATTGAATAGATTGGTTAAGCATGACTTGGTTAGAGGCTTGAAAGATGTGTTTGAAAAGGATAAGCTTTATAGCTCTTGTCAAGCCGGAAAACTAGTTGGAAATACCCATCCCAAGAAAAGCATGATGAGCACTAGTAAAGCATTTGAGTTATTGCACATGGACATGTTTGGACCAACACAATACACTAGTATCGGTGGTAACAAATATGGCTTTGTGATAGTGGATGATTATACTAGATACACTTAGATATTCTTTCTAGTGGACAAAAGTGATGTGTTTGCAACATTTAAATCATTTGTCAATGGCATTCATAATGAGTTTGAAACAACCATCAAGAGAGTTAGAAGTGACAATGGTAGTGAGTTTAAGAACACTAGAATTGATGAGTTGTGTAATGAATTTAGAATTAGATATCAATTTTTGGCCAAGTACACTCCACAATCAAATGGTCTTGTTGAGAGGAAAAATAGAACACTCATTGATATGACAAGGTCTATGCTTAGTGAGTATAATGTTAGTCAATCTTTTTAGGCCGAAGCTATCAACACAGCTTGCTATTGTAGCAACCGCCTCTATTGTCACCCATTGAAAGGGAAGACACCATATGAGTTCTTGAATAGTAGAAAGCCCAACATTGCATATTTTTGGGTCTTTGGTTGCAAATGCTATATCTTAAATAAATGTACTAGATTAGATAAGTTTTATAAGAAATGTGATGAAGGATTTCTACTTGGTTATTCCACTACAAGCAAAGCATATAGAGTTTGGAATTTGGATAGTGGTACTCTTGAGGAAGTTCATGATGTTGAATTTGATGAAACTAAGGGTTCACAAGTAGAGAATGAGAACTTGAAAGATGTTAGAGGCATTCAAATTTCAAATGCCATGAAGAATATGGATGTTGGTGAATTGAGGCCTAGGCAAGTGAATGATGATGAAGATGATCAAGTGCAAGTGCTCTCTAACTCAAATGTGCAAGATGATATAAATCAAGTCAGTACAAGTGGCTCTCATAATAATGAACAAGATCAAGTGGCTAGTACATCATCTTAACCCAATGATCAAGCAAGTGGAAGCAATCAAGTTCCAATCCTTCAACCAACCAATATTGCAAGGGATCATCCATTGGACACTATCATTGGTGATATTTTAAGAGGTATGCAAACTAGATCAAGATTGGCTTTATTTTGTGAGTATTTCTCATTTGTGTCATCCATTGAACCAAAGAAGATAGATGAAGCATTGAAGGATGTTGATTGGGTGAATGCTATGCATGAAGAGTTAATTAACTTCACAAGAAATCAAGTATGTGAATTAGTAGAGAGACCAAAGGGACACAATGTGATTGAAACCAAATGGGTCTTTAGAAACAAGCAAGATCAAGATGGGATAGTAGTAAGGAACAAAGCAAGATTAGTAGCACAAGGCTATACATAAGTTGAAGGTCTTGACTTTGAAGAAACATATGTCTCGGTTGCTAGATTGGAAGCTATTAGAATCTTGCTAGCCTATGCTTGTGCCCACAACATCAAGCTCTATCAAATGGATGTTAAGAGTGCATTTCTCAATGGTTACATCAATAAAGAAGTATATATTGAGCAACCTCCCGGTTTTGAAGATGATAAGAAGTCCGACCATGTGTACAAGTTGAAGAAGGCATTGTATGGCTTGAAGCAAGCACCTAGAGCATGGTATGAGAGATTGAGGGACTTCCTACTCTCTAAAGGGTTCATAATGGGCAATGTTGACACTACTCTTTTCGTCAAGAAGATTGTAAAAGACTTGTTTGTGTTATAAATCTATGCTGATGACATCATATTTGGATCAACCAATCAAGATTTTTATGATAAGTTTAGAAAGATGATGGCTAATGAGTTTGAGATGTCCATGATTGGAGAGTTGAGTTACTTCCTTGGTCTTTGAATCAAGCAATTAAAGAATGGTACATTTGTGAGTCAAGGCAAGTATATCAAGGATATGATCAAGAAGTTTGGCATGAGTGATAGTAAAGTCATTAGCACACCAATGGGAACCAATGGCAACTTGGATAGTGATGCAAGTGGAAATATGGTGGATCAAAAATTGTATCAGTTTATAATTGGAAGCCTACTCTATGTGATCGTATTAAGGCCGGATGTCATGTTTAGTGTATGCATGTGTGCAAAATTTTAAGCCTCACCAAGAGAAAATCATTTGAAGGCTACAAAAAGAATATTGAGGTACTTGAAGTATACACCAAATGTTGATTTGTGGTATCCCAAAGGTGCAAAGTTTGAGCTAGTTGGTTACTCCGACTCGGATTATGCGGGGTGCAAGGTTGAAAGGAAGAGCACCTCGGGCACATGTCAATTGTTGAGAAGATCACTTGTTTTATGGTCATCAAAGAACAAAATAGTGTTGCATTATCAACCGCCGAAGCCGAATACATATCCGATGGTAGTTGTTGTGCACAAGTACTTTGGATGAAGGTCACTTTGAGTGACTTTGGAATCAAGTTCAAGAAAGTGTCATTGCTATGTGACAATGAGAATGCAATCAAGTTGACCAACAATCCAGTTCAATATGCAAGAACAAAGCACATTGATGTCCGCCACCATTTCATAAGAGATCACCAACAAAAATGGGACATTTGCATTGAGAGTGTAGGCACCAAAGATCAAGTCGCCGATATATTCACCAAGTCATTGGATGAGAAAAGGTTTTGCAAGCTAAGGAATGAGTTGAACAAATTGGATTTCTCAAATGTGTTGATGCACCCCCCACTCATATGACGTGCCTCTCCTTCGAGCAATCCAAGATAAAAGTCGATTGGCATGGCATACATTTTTGCTAAGGACATGTTTAGTGCATCTAGATATTTTTCACATTTAATAGGCTTATTCATGAAAATCAAATGAATTTGATGATTGTGTGGTACCACTATTGCTTCTATGCTTATTTTTGATCTAGTGGTAGCATATGACATGTTAGTGGGCTTGTAAACCTAGTGTTTAATCTAAAAAATGAGCTCTAAGTGTTTAACTCAACATGGTACAAGATAACCCTTATTTGGAGATATGAAGAAGCTTATCCTTAGATCAAACCGAGTTAAATATCTTTGGTAAATGATCTAGATTGGACCAAATTTGGGAATATGATCCTCACCCCATTGATTGACATTGATAATCTCAACCTATCTATATTTTGAACCTTTGTGATCATTGATGACAAAGGGGGAGAAAAACAAAGATATTAGTACATGGGGAGAAAAACAAAGATATTAGTGTACTAAGATTATGAAAAGACAACAAAGGGGAGAACTTGACATAGGAGGAGAGATATGATAAAGGAAAATGATCAATTAAAATTTTGAGCACATAAGTAGGGGAAGCAAGCTCATGAACTTGTATGGTGCATTAGAATGTGCATTTCATATGTTTGCTTGCATGATATAAGTTTTAAATTTCAATATCCATGCTTGTGTGGTGTATGCTAGTTGTAGGTTTAAATGATGAAATGAAAATCTAGCATGCATAGGTTATCTAATGATTTCATTTCCAAGTGTTTTCAAGTGATATCGAGCTAACCATGGTGCTAAGGATGGTATAATGGTGTACTTCGATTGGTATCACGTTTCAAAGGTCCATCCTTTATACCTTAGCATCATTGGGTAGACATTGTCTCCTATATTTTCTATCTAAGCATATGTGCAAGCTACAATCTAAACTCTTAGCACATATATAGGGGAAGCAATTTCTACCATTTGGGGTTCATGAAACTTGTCCATATCCTTTTACACATGGTAAATATGCTTGGGCAAGTAACATGGATTCAATTGAATTTTAATTCATATCTTTGTGAAAGAGTTGTCATCAATTTGAAAAAGGGGGAGATTGAAAGCTCTAGTTTGGTTTTGATGAATTGATGAAACCCTAAGTATTAACCTAGTTTATCAAGTGATCATGAGATAGGTAGCATATTCCAAGTGGTGAAGCAAATGAAGATCATGACACGATGATAGCAGTGCTATGGTGATGATCAAGTGCTTGGACTTGAAAAGAAGAAAGAGAAAAACAAAGGGCTCAAGGCAAAGGTATAGATTGTAGGGGTTATTTTGTTTTGGTGATCAAGACACTTAGTGGGTGTGATCACATTTAGGATCGATAGCCGTACTATTAAGAGGGGTGAAACTCGTATCAAGATGTGGTTATCAAAGTGCCACTAGATGCTCAAACTCATTGCATATGCATTTAGGATCTAGTGGAGTGATAACACCCTTGAAAATGTTTGTGAAAATATGCTAACACATGTGCATAAGGTGATACACTTGGTGGTTGGCACATTTGAGCAAGGGTTAGGAACTTCACCGACGGAGTGTTCGCCCGTAGTGGAGTGCTAACATCAAGCTCTATCAAATAGATGTCAAGAGTGCATTTCTCAATGGTTACATCAATGAAGAAGTATATGTTGAGCAACCTTCTGGTTTTGAAGATGATAAGAAGCCCGACTATATGTACAAGTTGAAGAAGGCATTGTATGGCTTGAAGCAAACACCTAGAGCATGGTATGAGAGATTGAGGGACTTTCTACTCTCTAAAGGGTTCATAATAGGTAAGGTTGACACCACTCTTTTCGTCAAGAAGATTGGAAAAGACTTGTTTGTGTTACAAATCTATGTTGATGACATCATATTTGGATCAACCAATCAAGATTTTTATGATGAGTTTGGAAAGATGATGGCTAATGAGTTTGAGATGTTCATGATTGGAGAGTTGAGTTAAAACAATTGAATAGATTGGTTAAGCGTGACTTTGTTAGAGGCTTGAAAGATGTGTTTGAAAAGGATAAGCTTTGTAGCTCTTGTCAAACCGGAAAACAAGTTGAAAACACCCATCCCAAGAAAAAGCATGATGAGCACTAGTAAAGTATTTGAGTTAATGCATATGGACTTGTTTGGGCCAATACAATACACTAGCATCTGTGGTAACAAATATGGCTTTGTGATAGTGGATGATTATACTAGATACACTTAGATATTCTTTCTAGTGGACAAAAGTGTTGTGTTTGCAACATTCAAATCATTTGTCAAGGGCATTCACAATGAGTTTGAAACAATCATCTAGAGAGTTAGAAGTGACAATGGTAATGAGTTTAAGAACACTAGAATTGATGAGTTGTGTAATAAATTTAGAATTAGACATCAATTCTCGGCCAAGTACACTCCACAATCAAATGGCCTTGTTGAGAGAAAAAATAGAACACTCATTGATATGGCAAGGTCTATGCTTAGTGAGTATAAGTTAATCTTTTTGGGCCGAAGCTATCAACACAGCTTGTTATTGTAGCAACCGCCTATATTGTCACCCATTGAAAGAGAAGACATCATATGAGATTGGGAGAGAATCCAAGTACATTGCTTGAGTGATTGCATCTAACTCATTGTATATGCATTTTGGATCTAGTGGAGTGCTAGCACACTTGAAAATATTTATGAAAATATACTAACACATGTGCACAACATGATACACTTGGTGGTTGGCACATTTGAGCAAGGGTTAGGAACTTCACCGGCGAAGTGTCCACTCGTAGAGTGCGGACAGTCCGATGGTGCCACCGGTGCCCTAGACAGAAAAGATGGAGGTCACTGTAAGTGACCGGACGCTGGTCTCGGTTGGACCGGCGCGTCCGGTCAGTGGCAGCAGAGGGCGCACAGCGTCGGTTTCTGACCAGACGCTGGGTCACTCAGTGACCGAATGCTGACAGGGTCCGTCCGGTCCTGCTAACGTGGCAATGGACAGAGGAGTCGTCGAGTGACCGGACGCTGGGTGTGTCTGGTCGAGCATGACCGGACGCATCTGGTCAAGAAAAGTCATCTCTGGATGCTTATTGGAAACGACCGGACGCTGGGGTTCAGCATCCGGTCACTTTGAGCTGCTGCATCCGGTCGTCACTTGACCGTTGAGATCGGACAATCAACATTTGAAGAAAGGGGACATGTGGCACGCATCGCGTGACCGGACGCTGAGGTCCAGCGTCCGGTTGATATGATCGGAGCGTCCAGTCGCCCCGTGTTGTGCCTAGTGAAGGGGTACAATGGCTCTATTTCGTGGGGGCTTCTATTTAAACCCCATGGCCGGCTCAAGCTCATTGTCTTGGCCATTTGCATTGACATACCAACATTGTGAGCTTAGCCAAAGCCCTCCCACTCATCTCCATCATTAATTCATCTTCTTTGTGAGATTGTGAGAGAATCCAAGTGCATTGCTTGAGTGATTGCATATAGAGGCACTTGGTGTTCGTGTTTCGCTACGAAATTTGCTTGTTACTCTTGGTGGTTGCCGCCACCTAGACTGCTTGGAGCAGTGATGATCGTCGAGCGGAGGTTGGTGATTGTCTTCGGCTCCGATCGTGGTGATTGTGAGGGGTTCTTGACCTTTCCCCGACGGAGAGCCAAAAGGAACTCTAGTGGATTGCTCGTGGCTTGTGTGATCCTCATATTGTGTTGGTTGTGCGGCACCCTATTAAGGGTTTAGTGTGTGAAGCCAATTAGCGCGGGAACCTCCAAGTGAGTGAATCGCCACAACGAGGAGTAGCTTGCCGGCTAGCAAGTGAACCTCGCTAAAAAATCATTGTGTTCATTATTTGATTTCGAGGTGATTGGTCTTCATTTGTTTTCATTCTTGTGATTGATTGACTCCTTCCTTGACACGGCGGTATAAACAAATTGTTCACTCTCTTTACTTTACCGCAAACTAGTTGTCAAGCTCTTTAATATAGCTAGTTGTGAGAGCTTGTTAGTTTGGTTAGTGTGGCTCTTTAGTTAGCCTTTGAGAGCACATTAACTTAGTGTAGTGTCATAGTTTTTGTGTGGAAAGAAACTATATAAACTAGAATTGTTGTAGGTGACTTGCTATTTTAGTAGGCTAGCGCAACACTTGCTTCGCCTCATAATTATCTAACCGGTTTATTAAGTGTTGTTGTAGAAACTTTAATAGGCTATTCACCTCCTCTAGCCATTAGGACATTTCACGTACAAATGTGCGTTCCATAGCCTGCTGGCGGCAATCTAACTTGGGCGACACGGTCTTCATGGTTCCTGAGGCATCGGAAGACTCCCAGTTAATTACCTCTGTGAGCACAGAGTACCTCCGATTAAGCTGCGTTGGTTGTTGTTGTCGGTCTTCGCTCCACGTCTCCATGCATGGTGTTAGTGTAGATGTGGGTGGCGCTGGCGTAATGGCCTCGTCGGTTCATGAGCCAGTACAACATGGCTAGAATATCAGCCATGCCCGTATGCGTTGTTCGCCTCGTCGGTGTCGAACGACACGTGGTGTCATCATAGTCGCACTTGCATAATGGTTGGTGTAGCTCGGATCGCTTTGGACTTCTTTTGGCAGCGTTGTCGTGATACGCCGTGGAACTTGATCGACGGGGTTGTTGAAGTTGTAGTAGTTGAAGACCTGCATCCGGCGTGGAAGATGCATCTGGTGCCGGTCGGCGTGGTAGATGCATCTGGTGCCTCCTTGATCCTCCTTGCATGAAGCCTCGCACGTCCATATCCATATGCATGCTAGCTGTGCATGCACGACGGACGTGCTCGTGCGTCCCCACCAGCACTCGGCCGGCGGCTCCAGGTCCTTATGCGCGCAACAGACAGTCGCACTGCACTTTAACTCCAGGCCTCACCCGTGTGCGCCCGGCAGCCGCGTCAGGCGCCCGGCATCTGTGTCTTTATGGTCACGTCCGACGCCGCTGTGCATAGATGCAACTGTGCAAGACTAGACAATAGAATAGATAGATCAGGTCATGTTCACTTACGTTGAAATATTGTGAGAGAAAAATACCGTTTCGTGGCTGAAAAATAGTTCAAGCGAACAGGGCCTAGATTATCTTCTCACCCATGGATGTTGTGAACGACATCTCCTCCTCCTGGATGAAGACGCGGCCTTTGTGCCTTCTTGCGGCTCCGTGTGCAGATGCGGCTCCGGCTTCCTCGTGACGCAGCCTCCGGCCGGCGGCGCGTAGTAGATGAATAGAGGTTGCGTCGCTGCAGCGCTCCTCTAGAATATGCGTATATATGCTCCCTGGACGGCGGGGGCGCCGTTCCGTCGATCCGCTCCGGGCCTCTAATGGATGGCGCCCTGCTGGCGGCTGTTAGCATAAACCGTGAGCTCTTTCCTTTCTAGCAGATAGCGTAGATCATGGCATGGCCCAGAGAGCTGGGATGGCAGCCCTCAATCACGAGCATGCCAAGTTTAGCATTTCCTTATTTTAGTGATTGATTAGCTTCCAATTATAGCATTGTAACTAGGCTTATATATTGATCTTCAATCAAAGGAACAGCTGCCGCTTTGCAGCCCCAAAACGTGTGTCTTCCACTGTGTCGCGTGTGTATTGTTGATCGGTGCTCTAACAATTGGCATCAGAGTCGAGTCTCGCCGTTGCCATGTCATCAAAGTCGCCAATCAAGGCTGAGACTAGTGATGGCACCGGCGAGAAGAAGGTCCCGCCGTCGCGTTCGCCGCCACGTCGTCGTGGCCGCTCCCACAACCGCTCCTCGCGCAACCGGGACGCCGGATCGCGCGTTGTAGAGCGCGTCATCGAGCGGCCGTCGGCGAACGTCGCGTGGCCAATGCTGACCCGGACAAATTATCCGGAATGGGCCTTGGTCATGGAGGTGAATTTCCAGACCCTCCGCGTCTGGGACGCCGTCCACGACGGCATCTCCGTAGACCCCTGGTGAAGAAGAGTACCACGACGACCGTCAGGCGATGGCGGGCCTCTTGCGCTCGGTACCCTCCGAGTTGTGGAGCACCCTCGCCACGAAGAAGACCGCCAAGGAGGCGTGGGACGCGGTCAAGATCCTTCGGATCGGTGACGAACGTGCGCGCGACGCCAGCGCGCAGCAGCTTCGACGCGAGCTCGGCAACATCTCCTTCAAGGAAGGGGAGACCGTCACTGAGTTCGGCCTCCGGATCACCGTGCTCGCCACCAACCTCCGCTCCCTCGGCGACAACATCGCCGACGCCGAGGTGGTTAAGAAACTACTGCAGGTGGTCCCGAACAGGCTGAATCAAGCCGCCGTCTCCCTCGAGATGTTCCTCAATCTGAATCAAGTATCAATCGAGGAGGTCATCGGTCGGCTGCGCGTGTTCGAGGATCGCGGAAAGAACAAGGAGGTCACGGACGCCATGGGGCGCCTGATGCTCTGTGAAGAAGATTGGGAGGCCCGACGCAAGGCGCGCCGCGAGCAGGAGAGCTCCGGCGGCAGTTTCGGCACCAGCAACCGCGGGAAGCGCCGGGGGCACGGACGCGGTCATGGCGGCGCAGGATCTTCGTCGCGTGATGGACGCGATGGCCAGAACACCGGTGGCGGGAAGCCACCGCCCGGCACTCTCTACCACAACTGCGGCAAGGGTGGCCATTGGGCCAGGGACTGCCGCGGGAAGAAGAAGGGCGCGGCACATGTCGCGCAAGCCGAAGAGGAAGAAGGGGCTCTCATGTCCGTCGCCGCGGACACTGAGGTATGCGCATCGCAGGACTCGTGCTCTCTTCCCAAGTCGCCACCGCATGATGTTCCGCAGGCTCGCGTTCACCTCGTCGAACAGAAGGTTCTCCTTCATCTCAGTGAGGAGGAGAAAGAGGTCGTGGGACTTCGACGCTGGGTGCTCGACACCAGCGCGACGAACCACATGACGGGTTCGCGGTCCGTCTTCGCCGAGCTGAACACTGGTGTTGCCGGAACTGTAAAGTTCGGTGACGGATCGGTGGTCGCCATCGAAGGAAAAGGCACCGTTCTGTTCGCCCTGAAGAACGGGGAACACCGTCGTCTCGACGGGGTGTACTACATCCCGCGCCTCACCACCAATATCGTCAGCCTCGGGCAGATGGATGAGGATGGCTTCAAGGTGAACATCGAGGACGGTGTGCTGCGCCTCTACGATCTGCAACGCCAACTGCTGGCCAAGGTGTATCGATCACCTAGCCGGCTCTACTTCCTCGACATGAACATCACCGCGCCGGTGTGCCTCACAGCGAGGGTTGGTGACACGGCGTGGCGCTGGCACGAGCGCTACGGTCATCTCAATTTCCGAGCGCTCCGCAAGCTTGGACAGGCGGACATGGTGCGTGGTCTGCCACAGATTGATCACGTTGATCAAGTCTGTGAGGATTGCGTCCTCGCCAAGCTGAAGCGAATGTCGTTCCCGAGAGCCGCCAAGTACCGAGCTCAAGCGGCGTTGGATCTCGTCCATGGAGATCTCTGCGGCCCAATCTCGCCAGTGACGCCATCTGGCAATGCTTATTTTCTGTTGCTTGTCGACGATATGAGCAGGTACATGTGGCTCTCGCTTCTGCATTCGAAGGCAGACGCGCCGGCGGCGATCGTGGCGTTCCAGGCTCGCGTTGAACGTGAGTCGGGGAAAAAGCTCAAGGTGCTCCGAACTGACAATGGCGGCGAATTCACTTCGGTGGAGTTCGGGGAGTACTGCGCTGGCGAGGGTATCCAGCGCCATCACTCGGCGCCGTACATGCCGCAGCAGAACGGCGTCGTCAAACGGCGGAACCAGATGATCGTGTCGATGGCCCTGGATCATACTGCGTGCCCGCGACGTGCCTGGACGTTTCTGGGGAGAAGCAGTTCACACCGCCGTGTTCCTGCTCAACCTACAGCGGCGCTCGACGGCCTGACTCCGTACCAGGCTTGGTACGGGAAGAAGCCGCCGGTGCACTTCTTCAAGGTGTTCGGTTGTGTTGCTTACATCAAGCATGCTGCGACTGCACCTCGCCAAGCTCGACGACCGCGACGTCAAGGTCGTGTTCCTCGGGTATCAAGACGGCTCCAAGGCGTACCGGTTCTACGACCCGGTGGCTGGGCGCGTCCACATTTCACGGGACGCCATCTTCGACGAAGAGGCACGCTGGAGCTGGGAGGATGGCTCGGTCTCGGGCGATCAGCTACCCTTCACCATCACGGACGACTACGACCTGCAGCCGCGTCGTGAAGCGGTGCCAGCCACAGCGCCAGCCTCTCCCGAGGCGGATGCACCAACCGTGGTGTCCGTGTCACGAGCGACATCGACTCCAGCAGCATCTGCGTCGCCACGCACGACGTCGCCCACGACGCCGACGCCACCAGCGGCTCGAACTCAAGTTGAGTTCGCGACGCCGCTCACCACTGACCACAACCTCGATGCAGATGACGATGAGGACATGGCGCACAGATACCAGACGCTGGACAATGTTCTGGGCACAGACGTTGTGCCCGGTCTAGCGCAGCGGGACGTCGCCGAGGCCGAACTTCACTCCGTGAGCCACGCCGTGAGTGTGGAGGAGCCTCGTTCGCTAAAAGAGGCCGACGGCGACCCCAACTGGGTTGCCGCGATGGAGGAGGAGATGAAGTCGATCCACGACAACAACACATGGTCGTTGGTCGAGCTCCCGCGTGGACATCGTGCCATCGGTTTGAAGTGGGTCTATAAAGTCAAGCGCGATGAGAACGGCGCCATTGTCAAGCACAAGGCACGCCTTGTCGCCAAAGGCTACGTTCAGCGGCCCGGAGTCGACTTTGAGGAGGTGTATGCCCCGGTCGCGCGACTGGAGTCGGTGTGGCTGGTGCTTGCCGTCGCGGCTCACTTCAGCTGGGGCGTTCATCACATGGACGTCAAATCAGCGTTCTTGAACGGCGAACTCCAGGAGGAGGTGTACGTTCAGCAACCTCCAGGCTTCATCGTCGACGACCACAAGCATAAAGTGCTTCGCCTCCACAAAGCACTCTATGGACTGCGTCAGGCCCCGCGCGCATGGAACCAGAAGCTCGACACCGAGCTGTTACGGCTTGGGTTTAAGCGCTGCGTCGACGAGCACAGGCTGTACACCCGCGGTCAAGGTGCAGGCCGCCTGATCGTCGGTGTGTACGTCGACGACCTCATCATAACCGGAGGAGACGCAAATGCCGTGGCAAAGTTCAAGCAACAGATGCTGAACACGTTCAAGATGAGTGACCTCGGTTTGCTCTCTTATTACCTTGGGCTCGAGGTGACACAGGGAGCAGCCGGCATCTCGCTCCGGCAAACGGCGTACGCCTCGAAGATACTCGAGAAGGCGGGCTTGAGTGGTTGCAATGCCAGTGCGACCCCCATGGAGCCGAGATTGAAGCTGCTCAAGGAAGGCACGACGCCGAGCGTGGACGCCACCGAGTACCGGAGCTTGATCGGCAGCCTCAGGTACTTGTGTAATTCCCGGCCAGATCTTGCATACCCGGTGGGTTACCTAAGCTGGTTTATGGAGGCGCCGCGGCAAGAACACCTCACCGCCGTGAAGCGTGTGCTCCGGTACGTGGCAGGCACATTGAGCTGGGGTTTGCATTATCACCCCGGGAAGAAGGATGGAGGCAAGCCGGTGCTGGTCGGATACTCTGATAGCGACCTGACCGGTGACGTGAATGACAGGAAAAGCACGAGTGGCCTCATCTTCTTCCTAGCTGGAGGACCGGTTGCTTGGCAATCGGCGAAACAGAAGGTGGTTGCTCTGTCTTCATGCGAAGCGGAGTACATCGCTGCTGCTGCTGCTGCGTGCGAGGCGGTTTGGTTGGCGCGGTTGCTAGCTGAGCTCGTCGGAGGACCCGTGCTCGCACCAAAACTCAAGGTGGACAACAAGTCTGCCATTGCCCTTATGAAGAACCATGTACACCATGACCGGAGCAAACACATTGATGTGAAATTTCATTTCATCCGGGAATGCTGTGACAGGAGGCTGATGAACATTGAGTTTGTGGGAACTGAGTTGCAGCTGGGTGACATGCTTACAAAAGCACTCGGTCGTACTCGATTTCAGGAACTTCGCGGCATGGTCGGCATGAAAAACATAGCATAGTTGCTCACGGCTTAGGAGGAGATTGTTAGCATAAACCGTGAGCTCTTTCCTTTCTAGCAGATAGCGTAGATCATGGCATGGCCCAGACAGCTGGGATGGCAGCCCTCAATCACGAGCATGCCAAGTTTAGCATTTCCTTATTTTAATGATTGATTAGCTTCCAATTATAGCATTGTAACTAGGCTTATATATTGATCTTCAATCAAAGGAACAGCTGCCGCTTTGCAGCCCCAAAACGTGTCTTCCACTATGTCGCGTGTGTATTGTTGATCGGTGCTCTAACAGCGGCTGCCGATCGGCCGGGCGTGATTAGCCTCTTCCGTGAAGTGGAGGCCTTCTTTTATGAGAGAATTCCTTATTTGACACTGGAAAAATGAGTCGTTCCTTTCTTGGCCCTGAAATTTTCTTCGTTCCCTATTTGACACTGACTTCAACTTTCGTTCCTAATTTGACACTGCCGTCAATTCCGTTAGCTAACGGTGTTAACTGACCGTTAAAAAGACGTTTTTGCCCCTAGAAAAAAAACGGCGAAGCAAATTTGAGAGGAAAAAAAACATGCGCCCGCCTCTGATGATGCGCCCAGCTACAAAAAAAAGGCGCAGGTTTTTTTCCTCTCAAATTTGCTTCGCCGCTTTTTTTTTCTAGGGGCAAAAACGTCTTTTTAACGGCCAGTTAACACCGTAAGCTAACGGATTTGACGGCAGTGTCAAATTAGGAACGAAAGTTGAAGTGAGTGTCAAATAGGGAACGAAGAAAATTTCAGGGCCAAGAAAGGAACGACTCATTTTCCCAGTGTCAAATAAGGAATTCTCTCTTCTTTTATAGGCCAAGGGCTAGGGCTGTCAGCTGCGGGGACGCCGCACGCCGCCCGCGTTCGTTGAAGCTGGAGCGATATTTGCGCGTCGCTGGTTACTTCGTGATTATCCCTCCGAGGTTATCCATCCATCTAGACGGAAGCTGTTTGGCTGGCAGCAATTTCGCACTGTAGCAGATGAAAAATACTGTAGCGACTGGTTTTTGTGAGAGAAAAATAATGCTCCGGCTGGAAAAAAAAAAAAAACTGACCAGTCAACCCGACCCCGACGAAGCCTAGCTCACGAGCGATCCCGATCCCGCGACTGCGATCCCCGCGACCAGCCCGCACGGCTGGGCGCCACCGACCGACGCCGGGACGTTTTCACCGCCGGGAAGCCTTCACTGATGGGATGCCTCCTCCCTGCACATGGTCTAAGGAGGCATGGCGTCGTCGGCACATAGTCCCGACATATAGTCCCGACACATGGCTTCCTACAACCATGTTAACTGTTCGCTGGCAAACATTTGAACCAATGAATAAATATCGATGCAGTGTATGTCTAATGCCATGTTAATTGTGTTGAAAATGTTGCTTTAAGGTTGCCTGTCATATTTATATTGATGCTGTCATTTATTGATCTCCATTCTATGAGGTCTCTAATTTTATCTGGTATATGGTTCTGGACACCAATGGCCTTCAAGGAATTCTTGGATCATATTTTTGGAGGGGTAAACTGTCTTCCCCATCCTATATAACAGATGACTAACAGAATGGCAGTTAGAGAATAAAAAACCACAATTTAATTGTATAATCTCAACTTGTTTCAGCTTATTCTAATCAGTCGAACACCCTTGACAGACACCCCCCCCTTCCTTTTTCGTGCACAGTACCAGTCGGAGAGACAAGCGTGTGAGGGAGGGAGAGAGGAGAGTGCAATGATTCAGAGTGAGCAGGGTTCAGGAAGCAGGACTGCAGGAGGAGTGGGGTGGGGAGCAGGAGGCGCAGCCGGTGGCGCGTACCTTTCCTGAAAGCAAGACGTGCAGATTCTAAAAATTTTCACCCAAAGTGTCACATCGAATCTTGTGACATATGCATGGAGTACTAAATGTAGACAAAAAACAAAACTAATTGCACAGTTGGATGAGAAATCACGAGACGAAACTTTCGAACCTAATTTGTCCATAATTAAACACTAATTACCAAATACAAATGAAAGTGCTACGGTAGCCCAAACCAAAAAAAATTTGCCAACTAAACGCGCCCAACCTGCAGCTATGATAGAAAAATCGTCACTAAACGCGCCCAACCTGCAGCTATGATAGAAAAATCGTCCTCTCCTGCGAGCGGCGAGCCCGTGTCACGACGCCCCGGCCAGCGATCCTCACCACACCAGTCACCACCACACACACCAGTGGTACTACTGCACCACCACACACCACTGCCGGCCGGAGCAGAGCGGTAGGAGTATCTCACGCAGTCACGCGAGCGGTCACAGGGGACACTGCGCTATCTACCGCGGCCGGCCTCACGGGCCCCTGTGCTTGTGCAGTGCAGGTGACCCACCACCCGGGCCCGGGGAGCAGGAGGAGGAAGGGAAGAAATTACGGCCACGGTTACAGACAGGTGGCCCCGTCCAACGGTAACCGGGGACCCCGTCCCGTCGGGGACGGGGAGGGAAACGTACGTTACTCTGCCGCCTCGCGGTGTGCCGGTGTCGGCTACGACAACGTCTGAACAGCGAGCCGGTAAACCGGCCAAGTTACTGAAGGCCGCTCAGGCTCAGCTCAGCTCCAAAAGTCCAAAGCGTGGTTTGACACGACGGAAAGGTTAACGGCGTAACAAAAGCTGCCTTGAGCCCTTGACACGGTGGAGCCCTCGGGCCACGCGGCCCGCGCGTAGCAGCCTCCAGCTCTCCACTCGGCACCTCGGCGCGCGGAACGCAACCGCGTGGCGCCAGGTGGTCAGACGCCGCGGCGCCACCCCGCCGCTCGTCCCGTCACCCGACCCGAGAGCACGCCACGACGTCACGCCCCCCGCTGCCACTGCCAGTGCAGCTGCAGCGCGAGGCCGGATCGATGTCGATCCATCGTGCAGGCAGGGCAGGCAGGCGGAACGAAAAGCGGCGGGTGCGGGGGAGAAAACAAGGCGTTCGCGGTGCGTGGGATGAGATCATGGCTTGGCTTCAGAGGTGGCGCGGGGGCTGCGGGGACGTGGTGGATTGCGAGCAGGGCACGAGCGCGACGCAGTTTTCACTCGTGCCGAGGCCGGCCCGCACACATGAGCGATCGCGGTCCGTGGCGTGGCTGGCTTGGGTTTCACCGAGCGCCTTTCTCTTTAACCGCCAGGTCCCAAACGGAAACGGTGGGTGCGTATCACGAGGATCCCGGACGGGTTGGTGGTACGGTGGTGGTGCCAATTGCCCAACTCCTGCCCCCTTTTTCCCCCTTTTTTCTTTCGGGAGTGTTCGGTTGCACTGAAATTTTTACCGATTTATGTCAGGAAACTACTGTTTAGATTAGAACTATTGTGAGAGAGAAATACTGCTCCGGCTTAAAAAATAAGCCGAACAAGCCAGAACTCAGTCCAGCTGAACACCTGTCAGCCGGGATATCTACATGCTCGTAGATGGCGAAGGCTTCTAGAATGCTCCGAGTCGGGCCGGGCCACCTACGGGCTCAGCTGGCACACAACTGCGTGTACACTGTACACTGTAGCCGGGTATATTTCTGGTCACGTATTATCATGCATGGACGCGCTTAGCTTGCTAACTTATTAGCACACATTATTACATGAACGCTCATTTTCATGCATGAGACCGTATCACATAGAAGCTCTTACACTTGCTAGCTTCTTCTTTATTATTCTTGCATGGCTCACGTTATCAGCCGGATCGCGTGGGCGCACGCACATACATGCAGCCATACGTGTATATACTTGTGTTATAATTAGCTTGTCATAAGCACATTCATGCAAGCTGCTAGCTAGTAGTAGCTCCGTTTGCCACACGTGAACAACCATGCACATGAGACCATGACAAGAAGCCAATACGACTTGCTAACTTCTTATCTTTTAATTTCTTCTAGCAATCTAGCTTCTCAATATAGCACATACAAAGACATATGCAAACTAACGAAATTTTGTACAAAATCTCGTCAAACACCTTTGATGTGAATACTTATTCAATCTACTGTCAGTTATATAGTAAAATGGTTTTCAATGTTTTTGTTTGTGCAGTTTGCAATAATTGTTGTATTGTTTTATTTATCTGTTAATTTCTTTTTTGGTCTCATGTTTGTTCGTGGGCTCAATGATGATCTGCTGGGACGAAGAGCAGTTGGCGATCAGAAAGATCAAGAGTTCTAAGAGCCTGAGCAGCAACAATTTGGAGTAAGGCAAGTGCCCATAACTAGTGCCCTAGGTGTGGTCTATTAGAAAGGTCCTGAGTTAAGATGTGCAAAGTTTTTGGAGTGTAATGTTTTCTGTTTGCTCACTGTTATTTTTCTACAAGGTTGTTTTTTTATAATGAATTAGCATAGCATTTGAGGGTTAATTTTATGAGCTGAAACCATGAGAGCAATTTCAGTAGTTTCTACATATTAAGCAACATTTTTCAGAATTACCCTGCTGCATGGTTTGCGAGCTTGACTACTACAGATACATTTAGAAATAACTGTTCATCAAAATAGTTTAAGAACTACGGTCAGTATATGTGCATATGGAATGTCTACAGATAATGAAATAAAACAAGTCTGTATCATCCCGTGCTTTTGAGTTGTGTCATACTAGTACTACAAAATTTCATAGTGCAGAGTAGAAAGTTTATAGAGTCATAGTTCAAGTTTTTCTAAGATTGGTGGCTGAAGTTCAAGTTTAGTTTTTTTGGATATAGAAGTTCAAATTATAGGATTGTGGGACATGAAGCTTTGAATTTAGAGGCAAACTTTACAATTAAAAGGTTTTATAGTTTAGTGTATAAACTATAAAATGAAAAGGTTTTATAGTTCGGTATATAAAGGTTTTATAGTTCAGTGTATAAAGTTTTTAAAGGTTTATAGTTTTGAACCTAGCAGCACAGTTATAATTTCATAGTTCAGAGTTTTGTACTTAGAAGTACAAAGTTTGTAATGTTATAGTTCAAAGTTTATAAATTCTTAGTGTAAAGTTTCGAACCTAGCAGTGCAGAGTTTATAATGAACCTAGAAGTACAAAGTTTATAGTGTGATAGTTTAAAGTTTTAAACCTAGCATTACAAAGTTCGTAATATGATAGTTCAAAGTTTATAATTTCGTGTGTAAAGTTTTGAATCTAGCAGTGCAAAGTATATAATGAACCTAGCAGTGCAAAATTTATAATGTGAGAGTTTAAAGTTTTTAACCTAGCGTTACAAAGTTTGTAATGTGATGGTTCAAAGTTTATAAATTTTAAGTGTAAAGTTTTGAACCTAACAATACAAAGTTTATAATGTGATAGTTCAAAGTTTATAAATTTAAAGTGTAAAGTTTTGAACTTAGCAGTACAAAGCTTATAATGTGATAGTTCAAAGTTTTGAACCTTAGTAGTACAAAGTTTGTAATGTGATAGTTTAAAGTTTATAAATTTTGAGTGTAAAGTTTTGAATCTGGCGGTACAAAGTTTATAATATGATAGTACAAAGTTTTTGAACCTTGCACTACAAAGTTTGTAATGTCATAATTCAAAATTTATAAATTCTTTGTGTAAAGTTTTTAATCTAGCAGTACTAAGTTTATAATGTGATATTTTTCAGTTTTGAACCTAGCAGTATAAAGTTTTATAATGTAATAGTTCAAAGTTTATAAATTTATAGTGTAAAGTTTTAAACCCAGCAGTACAGAGTTTATAATATGATAGTTCAAAGTTTTAAACCTAGCAGCTCAAAGTTTGTAATGTGATGGTTCAAAGTTTATAAATTCTGGAATCAATTTTACAATTTTGTAGTGTTCATATTTTTTAACATACACAGATGTAAAGTTCAACATAACATCATGCACTTCTAATCTGTTTACCTTGTCTTGTTTTTTTTCAGGGTATTAATGACAACTATTTAGCACTGGAAAATGGAAGTCACATGTGCTTTATATTAGCTATTTGCAAGGACATATATATCTCGATAAATAAGATGTACTCCTTTTTTCTTTTTCTTTTTTTTTGCTGATAACCTGCATGTCTTTTATGAACTATTCTTTTATTTTTCTCTATTGGTTAAATCATTAGTCCCATATAAAGTATTATGAAACATAAGATATTATGAAGTTTAAAAATATTACTTCTACATCTATATGGATTTCAAACCATCCCTCGCCCTTTTCATCTCTCACGTACCCGTTATCCCAAAAGAGAAATAAAAAACTCGTTGAATCCAAATTGGTCTATCAGCCTAAAATCTAGACATGAGAAACGCTAATGGACCGGCAAAATAAAAGCTAGACATGAGAAAGGAGAACTAAACCCATATTATACAAGCGTCAGCCCGCCTCCCGCACGTAGTGAATCTGCGCGCTCCTAATGATTATGCGGGCGCCCTGCTACTGGTTTCGATGCGCGTGCGTCGGGACCGATCGGAGCGCACGCGCGCCAAGGAAGAGTCCCGGTCTCCGTGTCCATCACTCTCCATCATCCATGCATCTCCGCCGCCCCGGCCGCCGGCCGTGCGGAAATGGCAGCCACGCCTCTCCAAACCTGGGAGCTGGGACGACGACCGGATGGATGCAGTGCAGAGGCTAGAGTGGCGCGGAGGACGTCCGCCGCAGCAGCTGGGGAGCTCTGCTCGTCGCGGGCGCCGCCACCTCCGCGGCCTCCTTCAGCTGCGCGTGCAGTGCTGATGCAGATGCAGAGGGGCAAAGCAAATAAAATGAGCCAGCCACCCACACGGCCACGGCCACACCTTTAAGAAATCAAATGCAGCTGGCTTTACTGTTACTACACTTCAGGCAAGAAAATGTTACCTCCTCGCAGAGCTTCCTGAGCTCGTCCTTCTCTGCTTGGAAGAGGCTCACCTCCTTCTCCAGCTCGTTGACGTACGCGTGCCTGCGCACGCGGGACCGCGCCGCCGACTCGCGGTTCTTCATCTTGCGCTCCCTGCGCCGGTCAGAAGCAAGCTGCGGCGCCGGCGTCGTCGTTGACGCCGCCGCCGCCGCCCGCCCCACGCGCGAGCTGCTCCTCTCCTCGTTGTGGCTCCATGCTGGCAGCTGCTTCGCGTATTCTCTCTTGGTCTTCCTTGGCTGCGCTGCTGTGCTGTGTTGAAAGGGATGGATGGGGCCTGGCCGGGGGCTTTCAGTTTACAGTCTGCTGTGTGTTTTTCTGCGAGAGCGGCCAGGGTGTTTAAAGTAGCCGGAGCACGGAGGCACTTGGTTCACATCCTAGCATACACGGAGTATAAATATAAATTAAAAAAATAACTAATTACACGTATTACGACTACTTATGAGACGAATCGGAACCTAGTATATGATTTAACAATATGGTACTACAGTGAACATATGCTAATAATAAATTAATTAGACTTAATAAATTCAGTCTCAGCGAATTATCGATGACTTGTATAATTTATTTTATTATTACCTTCTAAACACTGTGATACTTTTATGTGACCTCTAATATAATACCCTTAAACTTTTAGTCCCTTCATTTAGACACCACCTTATATATGATTGACTTCTTAGGTCGTGGTGCTCCGCGCGACGCACATGCGCTGCCGTCCGTACGACCGGCGCGCGAGAGGAATTAAAAAAGTGGGTGGAATCCACGATTGCTGCCCGGTTCAAGTGCAGCACGAAATTTGTCGGTACGAGGACTCGGTAATCGATGAATCAATGATCGATGCAACGCATGGGCGGTGGTCCATAGTATGATGGGTAGTAATCGATCACCCGCAAGGCCGCAAATAAAAAGGTCGGTCAGTAGGCCACCCTTTCATGGTGATGCGTGACGCTTGCTTGCCAAGTGAAGTGACCGTTGCTCTGTTTGATCGACGGATAAGTCACGGCTAAAAATAGTATTAGCTAATTTATTGGAAGAGAAAAATGTTATTGTTAACTAAAAGAATATAACTTATAAGTTAAACGAACATAACGCATAATTATGCACGATGATTTGACATTAATGTTTACAGTAGTATCTATAGACGTGTTAGTGGTGTTGGCATCCAGCACAAAGCTTTGGTTAATGTAGTAGTATACTACCCTTTTCAAATAGGAAGACACATTTTGACTTTTCTGGATAGCTAAAATTATGTATTTAAAAACACAAAACATCTTACAATTTAAAATAGAGTGAGTAGATTAGTCGTCCTAGAATAGTTTAAGAGTTTGTTTAGATGTACTTGTGTATATCCAGCTTAATTTATATGTACTGAGGTGGATTAATATGGAAACTGAACTAACTTATGTCTTAGTGTCTTAATCTATCCTAATATATGTAGATTGAAATTAATATAAGTGCCGAAAAAATATATTCTAACTATCGATAGAGCTGCTGAGGTACACGCCTTAGGCTTAATCTATCCTAATATATATAGATTGAAATAAATATGAGTGCCCAAAAATATACTCTAGCTAGCGACAGAGCTGCTGAGGTACTACAAATAACTGTCGACTACTATTGTTTTGGCTTCACGCGAATTAAAGAATGGACAACGACGACGGGGATGAAATTTCTCGAGGATCTTCCGGGATACGGAGGTAGGAATGGCTGGTACAACGGTGCTGCTCACTGCTACACAAACTATTTTTAGGGGTGGTTTGTAATTTTTTTTTGTAGGGGTGGTTTTGATCGGCCGTTTCTATCGAACCGTCTCTATAAATCATGTATTTGTAGAAGCAATTCTTAGGTCGTCCCTACAAATCGATTTATAGAGGCGACTCATATTACCAGCCACCCCTACAAATCGATTTGTAGGGACGGTTGTAGTACCAGCCGCCCCTACAAATCGATTTGTAGGGACAGCTGTAGTACTAGCCGCCTCTATAATACCTGTTTGTAGGGGCGGTTCAATTTAGAACCGCCCCTACAGTACGTTTTCTCGCTAAAAAAAATCAAATTTATAATTCAAATTCGACCAGAACATTGTTTGTTTCCGCGTATTCCATCCAGCGTTCGCGTTGCCGAACTCACCGCGACCAATGTTCCGAACCGCGTTCGTGTTGCCGAACGTCCCACGGCCAACGTTCTGAACCGCGTTCGCGTTGCCGAACGCCCCACGACCAATATTCCGAACCGCGTTCCCGTTGCCGAACGCCCCGCGACCAGCGTTCCAAATCCCTTAGACTACAAGCACAAGAGTATTATATAAACTACAATTACAAGTCTAATTCACAAAAATATATAAAATCCATCATTAAATATACAAATTCCATACACATTGTTATCAATGTCCTAAAGCTAGCCTTTCAGTCTCACGAAGGTGTTGGTACAGAGGATTTTTACCTAAGTCAGACTCTCGGTCATGGTAGACACCTTTGACGTGTACAATCTGGTCCAATATAAAGTTGCAAAGATCGCCGTCGAACTCTAAGAGTTGGTCATCCTTGTATGGGTCTCTTTTCATTCCTTTCTCTTCTTTCCACTACAGGAGAACAAGTTTTGGTTTAGTATTTCATACCATGTACGAAGTTTTTATACTACGGGTAAAGAGGTTCAAACTTACCTTTAAGGGTGTCTCCTGTAGACACTGGTGTTACTCATTATAGAACATATATAGTATCCACAATGTACACTCCCAGGCTTCCGCTTGGGGCACTATGTGTTTTGCATATAAAATATTAAGTAATGCTTTTGACAGTCATGTAATGGAGTACTAAAGAAGTAAGTTACACTTACCGCACATAGTGTTTTTATAGCCAGTTTTTCCTTCCTTGCTGGATCATGCCTTCCATGATGATTAGTGATATAGAACCTAAATGTCCTGTTCGAATTATTTTAGCAAATACAACTTGTTAGTATCCAAAAGTAAACGTTACAAGTATGTATATAAACATATAAGCTAATGAGGATTGTCGATATGTATACGTCTTGAGAATCGATATAAAGTCTTTGTATGTCACCGGGTCCCTATCTATTGAATCAAAGACCCATGACATGCTCCTCCCGACATCGACGGCTATACAAATTCAGTGGTTGCTGCATAGATTTAATTATAGAACTAGATAAGCTCTTTTGCATCGAATAAAATATATCAAACAAAGCTTTAAGTATAGAGTTGAACTTACTCAAAGTTGTATGGTAGCCATATAGTAGAGTGTTGTTGGAGAGTTTTGAAAGCCAGGGCAATGTATGCCGCAACCTTAAGGGACTCTTCCCTTAGTTTCATCGACGGATGTGCTCTTTCTCCCGAAGAGTCATTGCAGTAGCCAGCTCTTTGGCATCTAGTTTCCACTGTTTAGGGTAATTAAAATTTGTTTGGGCTATAGCTTGAGGGTCTAGATACCCGGCTTTCACACTTGGCATTTGTTTGACAATGTGCACTTGCATTCTACAAATCACGGTGTGGGTTAGTCACAATAAAATTCAAAGATTACATTCATATCATATCGGGAGGACAAGGACTTACATGCACCACGTGTGAATTAGATTCGTCTCCATTTCTCTCAGGTGAAAGCATGTGTGTATGTCATTGAAGTCAAAGACAATTTTCTCGGCTAGGCTTCCAAATGTGCCGGTGGGGAAGCATGCTTGTATGAGGTCTGCTCGTTGGGAGAACACACAAGTACCAATCATGAAACCTTCTCATTCTAAGTCATAGGCGCTGGATGTCCCAGTTTGGTAGGAAGGGCTTGCCTCTTTCATATGTTTTCGAGCAATCCTTTGACCATTTGATGGCATCAACATTTGGTTACTGCTTTGCAATTTGGTGGAGTTTGCTAGTGACGGCCTCCTCAGAACCCTGTGATGGGACTTTTTTAACTTGGTTCTCAGGCTTAAACTAGTCATGGGAATACCACTTGGACACTGACGAGACGTCTTTCATCAGAACATAAACTGGCCTTATGGTGATTGGATGCTTCTTTCGAAGTTCCCATTCAGGCACGTCCTCATCTTCTTGTGCATCACCTTCTTCAGGAGGCACTCGTTGTTCATGTATCGGCTGTGCTTGTTGAGAACACTATGGCATCTCATCATGCACTTGCCCGGAACGAGCTGAAAAAGGTTGTGGCATCTCATCAAGCACATGCTCGCTAGGAGGTAGGAAAGAATATGGCATCTCAGGAATATGGTGGTCACGAGACGGTGAAAATATCTCCCCGGCCTCAATAACTTGCTCCAAATTTGGGAGAGGGAGAGGTGGCGAAGAAGTAGTCAATATAATGTCCCGTTTGTGCCAGAGGATGAACTGCCCCATAACGTCTCCAAGTAACACCAGCCTCTTGGGAGTTGCATAGTCTATCCTCCACTGCATGAACTCAGACTTCATAGTATGCACATCGACCCTAGTGTAGTCCGGTGATATCTTATTATTGTGGTGTAAGCCACCGGGAGGATATGTCACACCCGTTGCCACTTCCATCATAGTGTTCTGCCGGCCGCTGAGAAACACCAAGGTGCAACTAGTTGTGTCGGGTACCATAGAACGGGGTACCCCGAGCGTACACCAAAAGGGTCACTTAAATCCCATCAACAACAAAGCTAGAGGGTAAGCCATGGGCTCATCACCGGCCCCGTCCGAGCCCACCAGGCTCTCCACCTCGCCTTAGGCCTTGCACGGGAGGTCTCGGTGCTCCGACGCAATCTCCGCCTCACACGAGGCCTCTCGCGAGAGGTCTCGGCAAGGAGCCCAATCTCCGTCCCGCCCAAGGCCCCGTGCGAACAACCTCGAATAAGATAGCTATTCTCCATATCGCTCGAGGCCGGCTTGTCAACAACCCGTCGCTCCCACCTCGACCAGTCTTCTCGACAGCATGTCATGTCCTATTAATGCGTTAACCACTCCTGCAATCTCAACTGGATGACAGCTCAACACTACGGAGTGGCCGACGGGACAAGAAGTCGCATCAGCGCCATACCGGCTGAGACAGGGTGCGGGAGGATTACCGGCCACTATATTCTGGCGCTGTGCCCATGATCAGCGCCCGCACTATGCCCTGCAATCTCCGCCTCGAAGACAACGCGGCATGGGAAGTCTGGCCTGGGTCATCATCACCACCAAACTAGTGTACCAGATCAACCGCTCCCTCTGAGCCTCGGCACTCTACACCAGGGTCTCGGCTATCTTAGGATTCACGTCTACCGAGACCTCCCACCACGGTTCGGCCTCGGCACCAACCGAGCTTTGGCCTCGCGCGCAGTCAATCCACAGCGACCCGCATGCTGACCGCCGCACCCGCTCCAAGACGGCCCTGGAGCTCCCATGACGCACAGGATTGGATGTGACCAGCATGTCGCCCCAGCGCTTTAAGGACAGACCACTCCGATGACCACACTGCCACAGGAACAGGCTACAAGGCTCGGACGCGCCGCCTCTGTTCGCACGATGCCGTATAGTTAGCTCATATACTACCCCTGTCCTCCCTTCAACTATAAAAGGAAAGGACTTGGGCCATTTCTAGGGAGAGAGGCACTCAAGAAGAAGAAGACCCTGTAACACGCACACTTCCCTGCCGCTTGAGAGCAATGTCTCAAGCAGCCCACATCACTCCCCGCCGAGACCTAGGACTAGCTCCCTCTCTCACCTAGCTTGTAACCCCCTACTACAAGCACTTCGGTGCAAGGAATACAAGATCAATCTCCCAGACTGGACGTAGGGCACGAATTGCCCGAACCAGTATAAACCTTATGTCTCTTTGGATCACCATCCAGAATCGGGAACACGCAGAACAAATTCACTAGTTGGTTGAGGACCCTCTGGTCCAAAACACCAACAATTGGCGCGCCAGGTAGGGGCCTCTGCATGTCAGCTTTGTCATCTCAACAAGTTCTGGATGGCAGACCCCGTACGACCGCTGCATCTCAGCACGGTGGTGCGGTTTGGGAGCCTGGAGTTCATGTCTCTAGGGCACGAGTACGACATGGTACTTCTCACACCCCGAGCCCCGCCCACCGATGACGACATCACACACCGACAGCCCAGGTGCAGGCGGCGCCTGGGCGGCCGCTCTCGCCACGCTCGCCGGGCACGACACGAGCAGGATCACCCTGATGCTACATGAACCCAGGGTGACTCGCCGCTCTCCGCCGGTATCCTACGACTAGCTGTTGGCGCAGGGTCCCTGGCTGGGGACCTGTCTAGCCTGAGCCTGGACAAGGGAAAAACGCTAGTGGCCCTCGGCGACGCCCCAACATCAAGCTCTGCTACACCACTCCCTGAGGAGCCAACTCCGGCGGAGCAGAGCCCGGCGACGGCACTATCTCCATACCCCTTCGGGTTGAGAAATGCCGCCGCCTCTTATGCTTATGCCTATGCTTCCGCTCACGCGGCCCTCTCGGAGCACCGCCAGCGCTTCGCTCTCAACTTTGACACCACCGCTTTGACCCACACCCATGCCAACTCCTCAGAGGAGGACGAGGCATGGGCCATAGTGGATTTTTTCGACCTCCACGACCATGAAACCATGCGCTGCTTCTTGGTCGCAAGTGACTATTGCTTTAGCTACTCCGATTCCGACGATGAAAGTACTTACGATCCCACTTGTGAGTGCTTCCACGTCGGACTCGGGTGCCAAGCACGGGCGATGAGGACGAGGGGGCAGACAATCGCACTCCATTTCATTAGGGGACGGGCGGTGCTACGCCTTCACGTATTGTCCCACCGGCAGCACGGAACGAGAACCTTGCCCTCAGGCAATTTCAACGCCCGGACCTAGAGCAACTCCGTGAGCTTCAAGCCAAGGTCGAGCAAGATCGACTCCTTCTACAACAGCTTCGGAGCACTCTCGAGTAGGAGCAGCAAGGCTGCGGTGATGGTGGAGGGGCCTGGCGGTGGGCTCGTGACGTGCACCACCGCATCAATGACGACGAAGGGGACGATCGCCCCCCGATCTTCAATCGCGCTAGCCAGAATGTCGCGGCTGCAGCGATGCTAGTGCGCGCGATGCCCGAGCCCTCCACCATGGAAGGACGACGGGTTCGCGGCGAGCTTCGGGATCTCCTCGAGACCACCGCGGTGCAGCAGGCCAAGAGTTCCACCTCCTAGCGGCGCGGTGCCGTCTCGGACCTCCCCTCAGCACCAGATCGGCAGGATAGGGAGGCCTCGGTTCATCCCGAACCCGCTCGGGTGCCGGCAATTAATAGGGCCCCCGATCCATGACCGCCTCGATAACTGATGCGAGGCGCAGGGTGACCACGAGGTGGTCGGCCGACGACGACGCCATGATAGTGTGGGGCCCACCTGAGGCTACCATCCGTATCGGGGTGGCTGCTACGACAGCGATGAGGATCACAGTCCTTCTCCCGAACCGCCCGGCCCCTGAGTCTTCAGCAAAGCCATCTACAACGCTCAGTTTCTAGCCCAGTTTCGTCAGCCAGCCAACCTCACAAAGTATAGCGGCGAGACCAATCTCGAGCTCTAGCTCACCACCGCCTGGCTTTTCAGCTAGGCGGCGTGGACAATGACCTACTCATCATCCGCAACCTCCCCTTGCTCTTGTCAGACTCGGCGCGAGCCTGGCTTGAGCACCTTCCTCCCTCTCAGATCCACGACTGGCGCGACTTGGTTAGGATCTTCATCAGGAATTTCCAGGGCACATACGTGCGCCCTGAAAACTCCTGGGACCTTAAGAGCTATCGCCAGAAACCAGACGAGTCTCTCCGAGACTTCATTCGGTGCTTCTCTAAACAGTGCACCAAGTTGCCCAGCGTCGGTGATTCAGAGATCGTCCAGGCTTTTCTCTCTGGCACCACCTGCCGAGACTTGGTCCAAGAATTAGGCCGGAACATGCCGCGCTCGGCTACCGCGCTCCTCAACATCGCCACCAACTTTGCCTCAGGCGAAGAGGCTGTAGGGGCCATCTTCCCTAAGAACGACACCAAGGGGAAGCGGAGGGATGAGGCCCCCGAGGCCTCGGTTCCCCGCCTCCCCAAAAGAAAGAAAAAGGATCGCCAGGGGAAGCGGGCCATCCTCGAGGCTGATCTGGTCATGACCACAGAACGCAAGAATCCCGAGGCCCTAGGGGTCCCAGACCTTTCGATGACATGCTTAAGAAAACCTGCCCTTACCACCAAGGCCCGGTAAAGCATGCCCTCGAGGATTGCTCCATGCTGCGGCGTTACTACGCTAGGCTCGGGCTCCCACGATGACAATGCCAAGTAGAAGGGCGCCGGCGACTGGGATGATGACAAGGATGACGGGTTCCCCGAGGTACACAACGCCTTCATGATCTTCGGTGGACCCTCAGCGTGCCTTACGGTGCGATAGCAAAAGAGGGAACGCTGAGAGGTCTTCTCGGTCAAGGTGGCCACTCCCCAGTACCTCGACTGGTCTCAGGAGGCAATCACCTTTGATCGAGATGACCACCCCAACCATGTTCTGAATCCTGGGCAGTACCCACTTGTTGTCGACCCGATCATCGGCAACACCCGACTCTCCAAGGTGTTGATGGACGGAGGCAGCGGCCTCAATATCCTCTATGCCAACACCCTGGAGCTCTTTGAGATCGACCGATCGAGGCTCTGAGGTGACGCTGCACCCTTCCATGGCATCATGCCACGGAAACACACGCGACCCCTCAGGCGCATCGACCTTCCTGTTTGCTTCGGCACCCCCTCCAACTACCGCAATGAGGTCCTTACCTTCGAGGTGGTCGGGTTCGGGGGAACCTACCACGCCATCCTAGGGCAGTCGTGCTACGCCAAGTTCATGGCAGTCCCCAACTATACCTACCTCAAGCTCAAGATGCCAGGCCCCAGCGGTATCATCACGATTGAGTCCACATTACAAACATGCTTACGACTGCGACGTTGAGTGCATCGAGTATGCCGAGGCTCTCATGGAGGACGAGATCCTCATCGCCAACCTCAACCAACTCAGTGGCGAGGTGCCTGACTCCAAGCGTCGTGTAGGGGCATTCAAGCCCACAGAGGCCATCAAGCTCGTCCTAGTCGACCCCGCCTGCCCCGACGACCGGGCACTGAGGATCAGCGCCACCCTTGACATCAAATAGTAAGCCGTGCTTAGTCGACTTCCTCTGTGCGAATGCCTGACATATTTACATGGAGTCCCTTGGACATGCCGAGCATACCGAGGGAGGTCGCCGAGCATGCCTTGGACATCCGGGCCAGCTCTAGACCGGTGAAGCAACGCCTACGCCGATTCGACAAGGAAAAGCGTAGGGCCATCGGCGAGGAGGTGCAAAAACTCTTGGCGGCCGGGTTCATCAAGGAAGTGTCCCACCCAGAGTGGTTGGCTAACCCCATGTTAGTTAGGAAGAAAAATGAGGAAATGGAGGATGTGTGTAGACTACACCGGTTTGAATAAAGCCTGTCCAAAAGTCCCCTTCCTATTAACCCGAATCGATCAGATCGTTGACTCTGCTGCGGGGTGCAAGACCCTGTCTTTCCTTGATGCATATTCTGGTTACCATCAAATCAAGATGAAAGAGTCCGACCAGCTTGCAACTTCTTTCATCACCCCATTCGGCATGTACTGCTACGTGACCATGCCTTTCGGCCTTAGAAACGTGGGGGCCACGTACAGCGGTGCGTGACCCAGGTCTTTGGCGTCCACATTGGGCGAACCATTGAGGCCTATGAGGACAACATCATGGTCAAGACTAGAAAGGCCGAGGATCTCATCGATGACTTGAGGATAGCCTTCAAGTGCCTTAGAGAGAGGGGCATCAAGCTCAATCCTGAGAAGTGTGTGTTCGGGGTCCCTCGAGGCATGCTCTTGGGATTCATAGTCTCGAAACGCGGCATCGAAGCCAACCCAGAGAAGGTCTTGGCCGTAACCAGCATGGGACCAATCAAAGACCTCAAAGGAGTGCAGAGGGTCATGGGATGCCTTGCAGCCCTGAGCCGCTTCATCTCGTGCCTCGGCGAAAAATGCTTGCCTCTGTACCGACTCTTGAGAAAATCCAAGCGCTTTTCTTGGACCCCTCGAGGTAGAAGAAGCCCTCGACAGACTCAAAGCACTGCTCACAAATCCTCCCATCCTAGTACCCCTGGCCAAAGATGAGGCCCTCTTACTCTATGTCACCGCAACAACCCAAGTGGTCAGCGCTGTCATTGTAGTAGAAAGGCAGGAAGAGGGGCATGCTCTACCCACCCAATGACCTGTTTATTTCATCAGTGAAGTGCTCTCCAAGACCAAAACGTGCTACCCCCATATCTAGAAGCTGGTCTACACCGTAGTCCTAGCCCGACGTAAGCTGCGTCACTACTTCAAGTCCCACCCAGTGACTGTGGTATCGTCTTTCCCCTTGGGAGAGATAGTCCATAACTGGGAAGCCTTAGGCAGGATAGCCAAGTGGGCCGTTGAGCTTATGGGGAAGCCTTGACTTTTGCGCCTCAGAAAGCAATTAAGTCTCAGGTCTTGGCTGATTTTGTGGCTGAGTGGACTGACACCCAATTACCACCTGCTCAAGTCCAGATAGAATGCTGGACCATGTACTTCGACGGGTCTCTGATGAAGACTGGGGTAAGCGCGGGTCTCCTCTTCATCTCACCCCTCGGAGTACACATGCGCTACATGGTGCGGCTCCACTTCGCCGCCTCCAACAATGTGGCCAAGTATGAGGCCCTTGTCAACGGCTTGCAAGTCGCCATCGAACTTGGCGTACGGCGTCTCGACGTCTGGGGTGACTCGTAGCTCATCGTCGATCAAGTCATGAAGGAGTCAAACTGCCTCGACCCCAAAATGGAGGCTTACTGCAAGATGGTACGACGCCTAGAAGACAAGTTCGACGGTCTCGAACTAAACCACATCGCGCGGAAGTACAACGAGGCCGCCGATGAACTGGCAAAGATGGCCTCGGCATGGGCTCCAGTCCCTCAAACGTCTTTGCCAGGGACCTCCACAAACCTTTCATTGACTACACCTTGGTAATAGAGGAGGGCCCACCTGTTGAACCCACGACAGGGCTCGACGCCCCCTCTGCTGCCGAGACTCTCTTGACCAAGCCCGAGGTTATGGAAATCAACACCAAAGCTCCCTAGACTGACCAAGACGTGAATTGGCGAATCCCGTTCCTTGATTGGCTTGATCGGGGGGAGCTTCCTAGTGACAGGACCGAAGCCCGACGGCTTGCGCGCCGAGCCAAGACTTATGTCCTCTGCAATGACGAATTGTACAGGAAAAGTCCCTCTGGTGTCCTTCAACGATGCATCACCGCCGAGGCAGGCCGAGCCCTACTTTGGGACTTGCATGTAGGGGCCTGCGGGCACCATGTGGCACCTAGGACGCTCATGGGAAACGCTTTCCGCCAAGGGTTCTACTGGCTGATGGCGGTCGCTGACGCCACCAAGCTAGTACGCTCCTACAAAGGATGCAGTACTATGCTCGGCAGATACACCTCCTAGCCCTGGCCCTCCAAACCATCCCCATCACATGGCCGTTCGCCGTGTGGGGGCTCGACATGGTCGGGCCTCTACAAAAGGCCCTCGGGGGCTACACCCAACTACTAGTATCAATCGACAAGTTCTCCAAATGGATCGAGGCTCGTCCGATTAATCAAATCAAATCCGAGCAAGCAGTGATGTTCTTCAGTGACATTATCCACAGGTTCGGGGTCCCTAACACCATCATCACCGACAATAGGACACAGTTCACTGGCAAAAAATTCTTGACGTTCTGCGATGACCACCACATCCATGTGCCCTGGTCGGCCGTAGGACACCTAAGGAACAACGGCCAAGTAGAGCGGGCCAACAGCATGATCCTACAAGGCCTCAAGCCAAGAATTTACAACCGTTTGAAGAAGTTTGGCATGAAATGGCTCACCGAACTCCCATTGGTCATCTGGAGCCTGAGGAAACACCCCAAGCCGAGCCATGGGGTTCACGCCTTTCTTCCTAGGTCTATGGGACCGAGGCCATCCTCCCCACTGACTTGGAATATGGTTCCCTAAGGCTATAGGCCCATAACGAACAAAGTAACCAGCACCACCCGAGAGGACGCCCTCGACCAACTGGAGAAAGCCCGAGACATCATGCTGCTACACTCGGCTAAATACCAGCAGACCCTACGGCGCTATCAGGCCCGGACACGTCCGAGGCTGAGACTTGAAGGTAGGCGACCTGGTGCTGAGGCTAGCACAGAGCAACAAGGGCCGCCACAAGCTGACTAGGCCATGGGAAGGACCGTACATCATCACCCAAGTGCTGAAGCCCGGGACCTACAAGCTAGCCAACGAAAAGGCAAAATCTTCACCAACGCTTGGAACATAGAACAACTACAGTCGCTTCTATCCTTAAAATTCCAAGCATTGTATATATTGTTTCTCGGAATACAATTGAAACCCGTTTTATAGTTGTTCTAATTTTTTGAGAAATTCCCCGAGCCTATCGTTGGTCTCGGCAATACGATGACACTATAAGGGAGACTCAGCTCTGTCTCCACAGAACCGAATCTCCCTCAAGGGCTAGATGGGGGATTCCCCTTAAAGTCCCACACGCCATTTTTTAGTCGTTTTTCAAAAAAAATCCTACGCCAAACCCTCTAGCACGCTCTGATGAATCGGTTGTGGAAAACCCAAGGACCAAAAGCCTGTCTCAGGGCTAGAAGGCCGATTGAGTCATGAGATGGCCTAAGCCTCTGAGCTATGGTGCTCCCTCACCACCTTTCGCCCAGGGGATAGCTTAGCTCCAAAGAGGTTTTTTGCAATGAAATCAGATCAAAGACAACAGGAGGGCAGAGGCTCGGAAATACAAGACAAGCGATTAAAGAAACACGAGTACTTTAAAAAGAGAGGCCTCCACGGCCACAAATGTTATGATACACAGTTAATTCCTACTCTATTTACATGGCCGCTTGGGCCCAGGTCAAGGCTTAGCACCTCTGGCATCGGTAGACGGCGGGGAAGGGACCACCTCCTCTTCAAACAACGTTGCCAGCACGGTGCTAGGGCCTTCCGCCGCCTCCAACAGCTTTGTCACCACCTCGTCGGCCTCATCATCATCATTGGGAAAGACGTAGCCATCGCTAATGGCTTGAAGGTCAACACCAACGTAGTGCGAGGCGATGACGGCCAGCGCACGCTTGATGCCCGTATGCAGCGCTCCTTAGAGCCGCTCACGCACTTGACCGCCCAGCGTAATCAGACGGCTCCCAAGGGTGCTGCCTGACTGAACCCCCTCGGCCACCAGGGCCTCACAGGGAGCATGGGTGGCACTCTTCAGTGCCTCGTGCTCCCCGATCTCGGTCTCAAGCACCATCTGCACTGCGCTAGAAGCCTTGGCTACCCGAGTAACCTTCGCCTCTGACTCTGCACCACGGAAAAATGGAATGGGGTTGAGCGAGAGAAAAAACAAGCTAAACAGGGACGGAAGCCTATGGAACTCACCCTTGGCCTTAAGCTCCCAGTGTTGGGCCTTGACCCAAAAGGCCTTGGCTTTCTCCTTTAGGCGCTGAGCCTCGACCCGAGAAGCCTCGGCCACCCTGGAAGCTTCACTCCCTAGCTCTGCGTCACACGAGGAAGTTAGGGAACGAACGTAAGAAAAAGCGAATAAAATGAAGGGATTAGGACTCACCCTCGGCCTTTCCCCTCCAAACCATAGCCTTGGTTCGCGAGGCCTTAGCCGCTGCAAGGGCCTCATCCAAAGCGCCTTTCATTAGCTGGTGCGCATTCTGTTCTGCCCCTAGCTGCCCCGCAAGAGCTGTGGCCGAGGCCGTAGCTTCAACGGCTCAAGACCTGAAGGCATCCCGATCACTGGCCGTGCAGGTGAGCTCCTCCTCCAACTCCTTAACCCACGCCACCAGAGGGGCGAGCTGCTTCTAGGCCGTGGCCACCTCAACCTTCGCGTTGGCACAACGAAGGCGAAGGTCCTCCACCTCTGTGCTCTGCGCCGATAGGAGCTCGTTGGCGCCTGCAAGAAGGCCCTTCTACCGCTGAAGCTGGTCCTAGACATCCCTCTCTCGATGGAGAAAGACCAACTTCCCAAGAGATCGGGTCTCGAGCTCCTAGGGGAAACAGAATAGGGGTCAATCCCTACAAAGAAAACTCAGAAAAAGACCGCCGCATGGGAAAAGAAAGCATGAACCTGGGCGACTCCGGGCAAATCATTGGCCACCACAGACAGCGCCGTCCATAGAGACCGCTCTACCAGCTGGCGGTACTGCTCGAACGTGTCCCAACGACCGCCCTCAGCCGTGTCCTCGAGGGCAAACAGAGGCTCTGCCTCAGGATCATCCTGGCTTTACCACAAGACACGCGGGTGGTTCCACCTGTGGGGCTCGAGTCGCACCCACGCGAGGGCTGAGCTTCCCTTGCCCGGGGTTGGAACCGGCTGTTCCACGACACCGGCCATCTCGGCGCCAGCCATCTCCTGTGCCCGGGAAGTATCGTTGGAGGAGATCGAAAGAACTTCCACCTGTTGGGCGCTCTCTCGCAACGGCGGTGGGCCTTGAACCAAGGGTGCCGCCAAGGCCTCCGCTGCCTTCATCCCCACTTCCAGGGCTGGTAGCCCCACCATGATCATGTCAGCGTCAGTGGTCTTAGGGGCTCCGGCCTCCACCATCATGGCCTCGACGGTCGTGAGGGCTCCGGTGCCTGCCGCAGCGGCCTCGATGGTCCTGGGCGCCGTGGCCTTGATCGCCCTGGCCTGTGAAACCCTGGGGACCTCGGTCCCGGTGGTCTCGGCGGCCAAGGGAACCTCGGCCGCATCCGACCCACGGGCCTTGCCATTGTGGGGCAGAGGCGCTCCCTCCCCCTCCTGTGTTAGGGCTGCCTCGACAGCCCCTCCTTGGGTGGCCGGCTCCTTTGGGTCGGCCTTCACCGACGCTGCGCCACACTGTAAGGAAGCTTGCGCCTCTACCACTTAGTGGGCGGTGGAGCCGGGGTTAAGCTTAAGCGCTTTAAGGGGCGCCAAGGTAGGCACCTCCATAGGCCGCTTCCAGCTAAGGACAAGACGATCACAGGGTCAGCACAAGACAAAAGAACAAACGGAAGGCACTGTGACCCCACCAAAAATACACCTACCTCGAGCGGGGCAGCAACCGCTTTGCCACAGCGACCCTTGTCCGCAAAGGTGGTGGCGGCGGCAGAGGCATGGCCTCTGTGTCCATCGGCGCTGGTTGGTCCTCAACGGACCTCAGCGCCCCCTTGGTCCTCTGCGGGGGCAGTTGCGTTGCCTCCGCCACCACTTGCTCCACCGCCGCCGCCGAGCCCACCGGGCTGACGGCGTGTTTGCCCAACGCCCATGCCTCGTGCGTGTCGGCCTCGGCCTCGGCCCTGGAGCGGGCAATTGCCGACCCCGGGTCTGCTCCTCCTCCTCCTCCTGGGAGCACCGGGCTGCTGGCCAACGCCCCGGGCACCGTCTCCCCTACGTCAGGGAGATGGTCTAGGGGACCCCGCCCCATCTCGCCCTCGTCATCCCCATCCAAGGCCTCCGTCGACAGCAACGGCAACAGGGAATCCTCCAACGGGAGGCCATCCTTCCTTTGCTGCCGGCAGCGCTTATCTAGTTCCTCGCACGCGAGGATCTTCTTTGTGTGCTTCACCGCCTTGGCGTCCTTCCTCTTTTTCTGTGCCTCGACGTGCGCCCGGTTGATTGCCCGCCGCCTAGCGTCCTCAGGAACGGGCGACAGAGAGGCGCGCACGTCCCTCATCCCCTGCAGGAACGGCGAACGCGCATAAGGGAATGAGAAGTAAGGAGAAACGGAGGAGGCTCGAGGGCTACAGCGGCGCACGACTTACCAGCGAGAGGAACCCCCGCGACGAGCGCATCATGATGGGGGTCAGGTTGCCGCCCCTCAGCTTCGCCTCCACCGTCTCCCCCACCCGATGAAGAATTTCCTCGTCAGAAAGGGTAGAGGAGGACATCCGGATGCCCTCATTGGGCTCACCCGGCCTCATCTCGAATAGTCACTGCCGCCGAGCCATCAGCAGTAGCACCCTCCGACGGTGGAAGGCAGCCACGACCATAGCCGCAGTAAGGCCATGGCCCCATAGCCTCTCTAGCCCCTCCAAAAGTGGCTGCAGCTTGGGCTGATCCTCCCTCGGGACACCGTACTTCCACCTCTCCGGGTAGCTCCCCATAATCTGCCCAGTGTAGGGGGGAAGTCCTCCATCGTTGTTGCAAAGGTAGAACCAGCCCGTGTACCATCGGTGATTGGATGACGCGAGCTAGGCCAGGATGTAGAGGTGCTGGCGGTCTTGGCACACTTGGAGAGTGCAGCCACCGGCCCTCGTCCCTTTCCTCATGCCCAACATGCCCGTTGGCTTAGTGGTATGCCCCGCCCGGAAGAGATGGAGCCACAACTCCCAATGGGGAGCAATCCTCAAGTATCCCTCGCATACGGCAACAAAGATGGCCGCTTGTGCGATGGAGTTGGGGTTGAAGTTGTGGAGCTCCATGCCATAGTAGTGCGGGAGCGCTTGCATGAACCGATCCGCCGGGACGCCGAGGCCGTGCTCGTGAAAGGAGACGAACCTCACAACGTAACCATCGTGAGGCCTTGGCTCCGGCTCGCCCAACGAAGCGATCCACTATGGCCTGTTGGGGTCCGTCACTGGACGAAGGAGTCCGCCATCGACGAGCGACTGAAGCATCTCCACGGTGACTTCAGATGGGTCCCAAGGGTCTACCTCGATGACAATGATGTCACCGGCCATGGATGCAGTGGAGGGATCGAATGCGGCGGTGAGTTTTTCTCTTTTTCTCTCTCTCTCTTTCTCGCTCTCTCCCTGGCTCGCTCTTCTCCCTTCTTCTTCCCGGCACCTGCTGCTCTAGCGACGGCTCAATGGGGGCAGAGCAAACGTAGGCAAGGTAAGGTGAGGAGGGGCGAGGCTCTTTGCGTATTTATGCGGGGAGAAGGCAAAACGGATGGGCGATGAAATCGGGGAAGTTTCCCCTAGATCCGGCGCGGTTAACCCCGATTCGATTTTACCGCCCACGCGCCCACCTTTTTCTCATTAATTGTGGGAACAGTTACGTCCCATCCACCACTGTAGCAGTAGGCGTTGTTCCGTCTCCCTAGAAAACCACCTCAAAGGGCGTGCCAGCCGTTGCTGAGCCAATGGGGAAGATATTCCCCCTGCCCTATTCCTTTCAGATGAAGGAACCGGGCTCTGAGCCTATTACGGTCTAGGGGTTCAAAGGCTGGACCCCTAGGGGTTTCGACAGCCACCCTAGGACAATAGAGTCAGGGACGACCATGGGCGAGCCCACATGGGGTCGAGGCCCAAGCAAGCGAAACGCTTGGGACGCCCTAAGTCATGTCTGAGACCGGTAGGGAGGTCTTCGAATGGGATCCCACCGTAGGGAGGCGCCAAGCCACCGAGGCCCAGTGAACGGCCTCGACACCCACTAGAGAAACCCTCTGGTACTCTTAGAGTGTGTCTCTGGACCGCTAGCCATCCCCTAGCGAATGAGGCATGGGCCTCCACTCGGACTTACCCAATAACAGCTCACTGGAGGTGCCAACGCTCGTGCCCACCGAGGGTAGCCTGGCACATTCCACCCCTCCTTCCGAGCGAAAAGGAAGCATGAGGGTCGTAAAAAAAGCCAGGGGAACCCCCAATGGACCTCTTGACCCATGCAAAGGCTAGGGGGCTCTTCCTGCAACCTTGCCAAGACCTAGCGACCCCGGTTCGCACTCGAGGGGGCTCAGCAAAACAACCCCTCCTTCCAAGCAAAAAGGAAGCGCGAGGGTTGTACAAAAAGCCAGGGGAGTTCCTGACGGCCCTCTCACTCCGTGTGGAGGCTAGGGAGCCCTTCTTGTAGATATGCCGAGACCCTGCGACCTAGGCTCGCACCCAAAGGGGCCTCGGCAAACAAACCCTCACGCGCGAGGGGCGTACAAAAAGCCAGGGGAACTCCCGACGGCCCTCTCGCTCCGTGCAGAGGCTAGGGGGCTCTTCCTGCAACTTTGCCGAGACCCAGCGGCCCAGGCTCACACTCGAATGGGCTCGGCAAACAACCCCTCCATCCTAACAAAAAGGATATGTGAGGGTCGAACAAAAAAACCAGGGGACCCCTGACCGCCCTCTCGCTCCGGGCGGAGGCTCGAGGGCTCCACCTGCACCCAAGACAAAGACAAGCGACCTAAGCCTGTGCTAGAAGTTTCGTTACAAATACGATAAAGGGCACCAAGCCTGTTACGGTCCAGGGGTTCGAAGGCTGGGCCCCCTGAGGTTTCGACAGCCGCCCCAGGGCAACAGAGTTAGGGACGACTATGGGCAAGCCCACAAATGGCTAAGGCCTGAGCAAACGATCGCTCAGGGCATCCTAAGTCGTGTCCGAGACTGGCAGGGAGGTCTCCAAATGGGATCCCACCGTAGGGAGGCACCGAGCCACCAGGGCCCAGCGAACGGCCTCGGCACCCACTAGAGAAACCCTCCGGTACCCTTGGAGTGTGTCTCCGGACCACTAGCCGTCCCCTAGCAAATGGGGCACGGGCCTCTAGTCGGACTTACCCAATAACAGCTCACCGAAAGTGCCACCGCTCGTGCCCACCGAGGGTAGCCTGGCACATTCCACCCCTCCTTCCGAGCGAAAAGGAAGCATGAGGGCCGCACAAAAAATTAGGGGCACCCCTGACCGCCCTCTTACTTTGTGTAGAGGCTTGGGGGCTCTCCCTACGACCTTGCCAAAACCCCATGACCCAAACTCGCACTTGTGGGCTCGGCAAATACGATAAAAACTCCTCACTCAAAACACGAAAAAAGCCCCTAGAGCAGTGACTCCACTCCTCCAGGGCCTCGGGGGCTACACCCGGTGGGTGCGCTCGCACACACCCACCGAAACCTCAAGAAGCAAAACACAATCCCTACGGAGAGCGGCTACAAGCCAAGTCTCGACAAACCCTCAAGGAGAGTGCATGCACTCCCCTTGAGGCTCGAGGGCTACTGTCGGGTACCATAGAACGGGGTACCCCGAGCGTACACCAAAAGGGTCACTTAAATCCTATCAACAACAAAGCTAGAGGGTAAGCCATGCGCTCATCACCGGCCCCATCCAAGCCCACTAGGCTCTCCACCTCGCCTCAGGCCTCGCATGGGAGGTCTCAGCGCTCCGACGCAATCTCCACCTCGTGCGAGGCCTCTCATGAGAGGTCTCGGCAAGGAGCCCAATCTCTGTCCCACCCGAGGCCCCGTGCGAACAGCCTCGAATAAGACAGCTATTCTCCATATCACTCGAGGCTAGCTTGTCAACAACCCATCGCTCCCGCCTCGACCAGTCTTCCCGATAGCATATCACATCCTATTAATGCGTCAACCACTCCCACAATCTCAGCTGGACGATGGCTCAACACTACGGAGTGGCCGACGAGACAAGAAGTCGCATCAGCGCCATACCGGCTGAGACAAGGTGCGGGAGGATTACCGGCCACTATATTCTAGCGCTGTGTCCATGATCAGCGCCCACACTGTGCCCCGTAATCCCCGCCCCAAAGACAACGTGGCATGGGAAGTCTAGCCTGGGTCATCATCGCCTCTGAACCAGTGTACCAGATCAACCGCTCCCTCCAGGCCTCAGCACTCTACACTAGGGTCTCAGCTATCTCGAGATTCACGTCTGCCGAGACCTCCCATCGCGGTTCGGCCTCGGCACCAACCAAGCTTCGGCCTCGTGCACAGTCAATCCATAGTGACCCACACGCTAACCACCGCACCCACTCCAAGGCGGCCCTAGAGCTCCCATGATGCATAGGATCGGATGTGACCAGCACATCGCCCCAGCGCTTCAAGGACAGACCACTCCAATGACCACACCGCCACAGGAATAGGCTACAGGGCTCGGACACGCCGCCTCTGTTCGCACGATGCCGTATAGTTAGCTCATGTACTACCACTGTCCTCCCTTCAACTATAAAAGGAAAGGACTTGGGCCATTTCTGGGGAGAGAGGCACTCAAGAAGAACAACACCCTATAACATGCACACTTCCCTGCCGCTTGAGAGCAACGTCTCAAGCAGCCCACATCACTCCCCGCCAAGACCTAGGACTAGCTCCCTCTCTCACCTAGCTTGTAACCCCCTACTACAAGCACTTCGGTGCAAGGAATACAAGATCAATCTCCTAGATTGGACGTAGGGCACGAATTGCCAGAACCAGTATAAACCTTATGTCTCTTTGCATCACCATCCGGAATCGGGAACACACAGAACAAATTCACTAGTTGGTTGAGGACCCCCCAGTCCAAAACACCGACAAGTTGATTCCCGTATGTGATCGACAGGGGTTGTGGCTGCAGTGGAACCTTGGCTGCTAGGAACTTTCGGAGGGCTACCAACTAATGCCAGTTCTCCCAGCAGCGTCACTAACATCCGTGGCTCCGTAGATAGTCCTTGCTCCTCCAACGTCTTCGTAACTAGAGCCTTTACTTGGAGCTTAAGATTAGTCTCTTGGTATCTGCCATGTTTCTTGTACACGTGCTTGTCCTCTTTGAATCCTTGCTTCCATGTCGTCCTTTTCCCTAGCCCCCTGGTGCGGCCTGTGTGCTCCTTGTTTCCCAAGCCAAGGCTAAGCTCGTGCCTCTCTCTGGAAGGATTGAATGAGCCCTTCTCCTTGTCTTCAACATATTTCAGTATCCTTGATACTACCTCTTGGGTCTCTGGCTTATTAAACTTAAGATTACCACCGAATGATTCTATACTCCTCGCATATATCCAATTCTTTGAGCGTACCTTCAAATTTGTCACATCGATATTCCCAGTAGCTATGGCCTCTTTGTCCATCTTCCTAAACTGCTTTTCCTTGGCATAGTAGCCACCGGGGCCTTGATGATGGTGGTGTTTGTTCCTCTTCGCCAGCTCGGTGTTACGGGCACTGAGCTCCAATGCCTCCGGTGAAGTCATTTGAGCAACGAGCTCCTCCCATTGACTAGAAGTTATTTTGCCAAACTCGTTGAAGGGAGTTAATCCCTTTTGAATATACTTCATGTTGAGCTCCGATCTCCAATGTCGAAATGACTCTCCCATCATCCTAAAAGCATTTTTTACCAATTCATGCTTACCCTCTAGAAATCTAAAATTGAGCTTCAGTTGCCTATCCTATAGTGCATTCTTTGTGTTCTCTGGTACCTCTTTCTAGTTAGGGATTGCTGGGTTCAATTTATCTCTTAGTAGGGCCTCGATCGCATTACAGAATCATCCTCTTAATTTCTTTGGCTCAAGGATCTCCCCTGCTGGCCCGACCTCCGTTATCACATAGCATGCCTTATCTAGATATAGATTTCCTTTTCTATCCCCTCATTTCCTCTTAGGCTTGATAGTTGTGGTTGTGTCTTAAGGTTGTAGAGCAGAGGCATCATGATCCATCTCTGTGGCTGTTGCCTCTGCTCTCCTTTCCTCTACTCCATCTTGTCCAGCGAGATGTCACGGACATCGACGTCGTGTTTTCTGAGTTTTAGGAGGGACCTGTATATACAATAGGTCAAAGTGTTAGCAGAGGTAACACAGCCAAAGCTTCAACAAAATTTACAAGCTAAGACTTTTTCCCTACCTCCTAGTTCGGGTAAAAATCCTTGTCCAAATCTTCCTCCATTGGCCTCCTTCTGGCTTCACGTGGGAAAGGATCCTCGGGACTTACATATCCCTCTTCTGAGTCCTCATCATCCTCATCATCAACTTCTTCACCTTCAGCAGCCTCTCCTGCTCTTCCTTCTGCTCCCCCTTCCTCCTCGTCACACTGCTCTTGAGTAAGCATCACTTCTAGATCCTTTTCTACCTCGTTATCGAACTGTTCCTGAGTAAGCTAGTTCTCTAGTGCTTGCTCCTCATTGGTTGGTTGCTCATCATGCTCGGGGCATCGGGCTACACTGTCTGGTGTCCACGACATTATTTCTCGCTTTGTTCTAATAGATGTAAGAAAGTGTACTTTAGGTACGCGAGAAGGTATAAGAAATCAAAAAGGTCTATAAACCAAAGTAGTTCTATAAAACAACAATATATCAAAAAACGAGAAGTAGCAGTAGTAGAGGCCTCAGAAACATGTCAATCATCATCTGATCTTGAACTTGGAGCATCAAGGCATCATAACAGGGAAGAGAGGAGAAGGTAATGTAGGGGTGGCTGCTAATGATGCCAAGTTCCTCACAAGTTCTTAATCATCAGCTCATATTTCATATAATGTATGAACTTAGATAATTTCATCATTAGCAAAACAAAGGAGAGGAGAGAAGAGGAGAGGGGAGATTTGGAAAAAAAAGCAACAGCTGCTTAACAAACATAGAGAGGAAAAGGTGTAAAAAAAGCAGTTGCTGCTTCCCAAACATAGAGGATAGGAGTTGACTGCTGCCACATGGTTGGAAGACCCCTGTAGATCAAAATCTGATAACTTAAATGTGGTAAACATAGAGCAACAACCACTTAGTAGTATAGGGAAGTGAGTAGAGTAGCAGCCAGCAGCTAGGGAAGAGAATAGAGTAGCAGCCAGCTAGTAGTAGTAGGAGTAGCTAGCGGTAGCAAGTAGAGTAGTAGTAGTTCAGTAGAGTAGAGTTAGAAGACCGTAAAAGAGGTAGAGACATAGTATAGAGTCAAAAAATAAGAGAGAAGAGTAAAAAAATTAGTAAGCAGCAGCAGTAGTTAAGTAGAGTCAACAGAGTGAGGTAGAGACATAGCAGCAACAGTAGTTAAGTAGTCAAAAAATTCAGTAAGTAGTTAGCAAGCAAGCACAGCAAGCAGCCACCACCTCAGGCATTTTAAATTTACAGAGAGTAGAAAAATGAGAGAAGAGCAGCAGGAACAACACTTAGTAGTACAGAGTAGAGAGAAGAGCAGCAGGAATAGCAAGCAGCTAGTAGGAGTAGGAGTAGCTAGCAGTAGCAAGTAGAGTAGTAGTAGTTCAGTAGAGTAGAGTAGCAGTAGTAGTTCAGTAGAGTAGTAGTAGTAGCCAGCGGCTAGCAGTATCAACACACATGCAAGTGAAATCAACTAATAAATAAATAAAACTACACAGGCATCTTTGCACTGTATAAGAGATGGTTGTGTCTTGTTTGATTAATTTCTTTTTTGGTTGCTTTTGTGTTTTCTGTACTAGGAACTTCTGGTAAAAAAAGACAGCAACAACCTTGCTCAAGAGGGGTTGGCATGGCAGCCCGCTATGCTGTGTTTGCCAAAACCAGAAATGGTTAATCATATACTCTTGGAGTGTGCTTTTGCCCAATACAGTTGGTGTTGTATAAGAGACGCCTTTGGCTTAGACGGCTTTCTACTGTGGATACAGGAGGCGATCGCTGGCTGCCAAGGAGGCTGGGAATCCCTAAGCGCGTATGTTTCTCTTTTTCTTTTGCAGGTTTGGCTTGGGCCATCTGGAAGAATATGAACAAAATGGCAATTAAGAAGAACTTAATTTCCAACTAGACTAGATGCAGTTATTCATGCCACTACCAATTCATGCCTAGAACATGTGAATATCAGTCTTATTGGTGTCTTGAGTACTGATCAGTCTCAGACAGACAATGAGTTGTTGGAAATGGCCCAAAAGTGAAAAATTGTTGGTATGTTAAAACTTCATCAATCAGCAATGCCCTTGAAAGAACTGACTTTCTTCTTTTTTATGCACACTTCAGTATCTATCTCAACTGATGAACCTAAATGACTGCATAGTGGTCAGCTTAGATATAATAGATTTCTTTTCCCAACATATTCTAGTGAGAACTAACTTTATATGTATTGAGCTGTTTATTCTTTTGCTTTTGATTTATTATGTTAATTGGATTGTAGAGTTGTCGTTCTAATATCATAATCATTTTGACCTTTGAAAGAACTAGGTGCAGTTGGATATAATCAGTGAATTATCACTTCAAATATTTAATGGGTTCAGAAAAGAAAAGAAAATATGGGATTATAGGAAGCAGCTAAAATATCCACTTCTAAAATTGGTTGAATCTGTTGGAATACTTTGATTTCCTACTATTTCAAGGCAGTGATTAAGTTATTTGATATTTACTCGGCACCTCGGTTGCCATGTTTAGTAGATTGTTAGTAGTTATTATTACTATTGCAAATGACCTTTGGATGGTGTTTAAGCTGTTAGTTTTCTTGTCTCTAATAATGAAAGAAACATTCATGTTGATATTACCAGGAGTTGACTTGATTAGTGGTATCACATGTGATGATTCATATGAATGTCCGGACAAGACCGATTCAGAATGGGAGTTCAAGAGGGATCAGTCAAGTGAAACTTTTCATGTCAGTATTGACACTTTCCTACACATCCAAAACAAATATTGTACCTGATATTCACTTCATTTCTTCTATAGGTGGTTGCCTATGACTTTGGCATCAAGCATAATATGTAAACTGACCAATCTTGTTGTTTAGTCAGGTTTGCCTAGCTGCATGGTTATATTTTTTCACATCCTAGGTTTTTTGTCTGTTGTTATTTCTACCATTTAAAAATTTAGCACATAAGTCGTATTCCGCGATCCTTAGCAGCCAAATAAAATAAATCTTATCGAATAGTCAACCATTTGGCCAAGACATCACGTCATTCATAGGATGCATCAACTAGTAAGCATTAATGTATCATAATCATTTGGCCAAGGCATCACGTCATTCATAGAATTACATCATTCATACCTCTAATTCGCTAAATTTAATTAGCTGTCAAAATTCATTAATGTATCATAATCATTTTTACCAATCAGTTCAATAGCAGCCATGATGAACTAATTTAGTCGGCTTGATTAGATGCATGAACTAGTGAGCATGCACTAATGACTTCAGCTATTTTATTTGTAATTTAAACTAATCAGACATCAACAGTTCGTGATCGAGTTACCTGATTAATTATTGAAACAAAATGATTCTACTATAACTATATCATTGTGCGAAGTACATTTGGCTTTCAACACAATGTATGCAGCAACTCAAAGTTGTGAATACTAAGCAGTTCTTGAACTTAGTTTGAGATTAAGTAAAAAAGAAAAAATACATGAGCTTCTTGAACTTAGTTTGAGACTACGTAAGTGACTTTCTTCCCAACATCCAATGGTCAACCAAAATTTTCCATGATGGCCAAAGTAGTCAATGAAAGTACCCAAAACCATCACGGATGGTCTTCCCTGATGGTAACTGTCAGAGATAAGACAGATAGACTGACCGGGAAAGCCGATGTTTGCCGATCGACGCCGGTGGAGGTGTGCGGACGTCGGTGGAGGAGCGCCGACGCCGGTGGAGGTGCGCAGACACCAGAGAGCACAGGAAGGAGTGTGGACACCGGTGGAGGGGGCGCGGGTGCGGATGGAAGGTGCGCGGACGCCGGTGGAGGTGCACAGACGCCGGTGGAGGGGACGCAGGTGCGGAGAGGGGGCGCGCGGGTGCATCGCCGGCTGGGTGCGCAGCGGCACCTCAAGGTCGGAAACCCTAGCATCGCCGGCCGATCGGAAACCCTAGGGTGGGGAGCAGGCGTACGGGTACGGGGAGGAGGCGCGGGTGCGGGGAGGGGCACGCGGGTGCGGAGATGGGGCGCACGGGCGTTAGGACAGGTCCGGGAGGCGGCATCGGCGGGGCAGCCTGACAGCGTCGGAGGAAGAAGAGAGCGCCCAACAAGCTAACACACGTGTGCCCTTGTATTTATAGTCACGACGATTTCTAGGGGCGGTTCCTGATCCAGTCGCCCTGCAAATGCATTTGTAGGGGCAGTTCCTCATCCAGCCGCCCCTACAAATGAATTTGTAGGGGCAGTTTCTGATCCAACCGCCCCTACAAATATTTTCTATTTTTTAAATAATTAATTCTATATTTTTTATATCATAAAAATACAAAGTAATATAAAAACAATTGTGTATATGCACAAAGATAATATTTTGTATTATTCTATATATGAAGAAATATATATATAAACAATTGTAGTCAAAACAATATAGAAAACAAAAAAACAAAAATTAAAAATTTAAATTTTAAAACTTCGACTATAATTTTATGGCATTAAATGAAATGACAGCTTCAAACCTGATTTTCAAACACTAAATGATTTCAGCTGTAAAGGTGATGAATATAAAAGTTGTATAACTCGTCAAGATCTCCTACTTTTATTTTGCTCATTTCTTCATTTCATAAAGTGTTAAGTGATTTTATAAAGTTTTAGTAGTAATAGAGTGGATGTTCAAATAGAGTCATCTGGATGTTGCAAAAGGTAGTCTCACACACATGCATAAATGTAGTCTCACACATATACAAAAATATGTAGTCTTACACAAGTACATAAATATATAGTCTCACACGCCTACATAAATGAAGTCTTATAAACACACACTTACACAAACACTCCACGTTCAATAACTAGCTAGCCCACTGTAATGACTTTCCCCTTGACACCTTTTCATTCCCATGGCAATACGTCTTTGGGGAGGTTCTTTTCCATAACACTGATCTTCTTAGGAAAGTCTATGAATAGCGGTATCTCATTGTAGTTATTGTAAGCTTCAACATCGTCCACTCCATCAACTCCAATAATATGCTGTTTCCTGGAGGCAACCACGTGCTTTGTCTTCTTCTTTGAGGGAGGTTACTTTGTGGGTCAGACATATAGAAAACTTGTGCGACACGTGAAGTGAGCACCCAAGGGTCATCTTGGTAGCCTAGATTCTCGAGGTCCAAGACTCTTAATACGATCTCGTTCAGTTGGTGTTGTTTGATCCAGCGGCATCGAAATAGGGCCACCGTTATATCTCTTCCATAGTCAAGTTCCCATATCTCTTTAATGATGTCAAAGTATTGGATCTTTTGTCTCAATCTATCGAGAACCTCTATTCGAACATCGCTATTTTGGTTCACATATTTACTATCCTTTGCGTGGATATAGTACGTATACCCATTGATGTCATAAGCATTCCAAGATGTCATTTGTCTCGATGGCCCCTCCACCAACCTACTGATGGTAATAGAGTCTATGGTTTCTCTAGGCGGTATGTTTTGGTCCTTCAACCATGTAGTTAGTCGTTGCTTGTGTTGTTTCATGACCCAATCATTCGAATGGCCATTTCTCTCTGCCATAATAATAGCCAAGTGTTCATCAATGTACGGTTGCATCAGTTGTGTACTCTGCAAGACACTGTAATGCGCCCAACTCACCTCTTTGTAATCATGGTCGATGAACACTTTTCTACCACTGGTGCCCTTCCCAGCCAGCCTACCCTTATGATGAGAATCGGGTTTACCAATCTCTTTCTATACTTTTAGGTACTCTTGACAGCACTCGATGACTTCTTTAGTACTATAACCCTCTATTATGGAGCCCTTTGGGTATGCTCGATTATGCACGTATCGACTTAGAACCAACATGAACTGCTCATAGGACCACATTTCATGCAAGTAGTAAGGGCCCAGCGCCTGTATCTGATGAACCATGTGAATCATGAGATGTGACATTATATCAAAAAAAGCAAGAGGTAAATACATCTCTAGTTGGTTTTGTGTCTCCACCACAAATTCATGTAGGTCACTTAGCTTTTGCTTGCCAATCATCTTCTGTGAGATCTTTGAAAAGAAGTAGCACATGCGGGTGATGGCCATTTTTAAGAACTCTAGCTTTATAGCCCTGATTGCAATAGGTAGAAACACTATCAACATCACATGGCAATCGTGAGCCTTGTAGTGTGTTATTGACAAGTCCTTCATCGACACTAGCTTCTTTACATTTCCTGAAAGTCGAGACTTTGACCCCCCTCCGGGAAGTGCATATAGATCTCTTCTCGTCTGGTGTTAGGTTGAAGCACGGCGCGGGCATAGTGTATTTTCCATTAGCGTTAGGTACTGGGTGAAGCTATGGCATCACGTTTAGCTGCACCATGTCTTTCCATACTTTTAGATCATCCTTTGACTTGCCTATGTCCATCAAGGTAGCAATGAGACTCTCAAAGGCATTCTTCTGCACGTGCATAGCATCAATGGCATGGGGGACCTCCAAGTCTGGCTAATAAGGCAGATACTGAAAGAAGATCGATTGTTTCTTGAAAGGTATGCCTTCGATAGGATGTGTGCTTCTACCTCTGTTAGTCCCATTTGGATTCTTCTTTCCATAGATGACGCGTATGTTTTTCACCATTCTGTACACGTGTTCTCTGTTATGACGTCTCTCCGGAGGGGGTCAATCTCTGGGGCGTTGTCATAAAATCTAAAGAATAATTTGCTATAGTACTTGTGACTTGTCTTTAAGAAGCATCAGTTCCTTAGATAAACTGTCTTCTTGGATGTATCTAGGTACACCCATGTAGTACCATCCAAGCAAACCAAGCACCCCGATTTCCCTTTGATCTATCCAAACAAAGCAAACAACGTGGGGTAATCATTGGTAGTAACAAATATTATTGCTCTACATATGAAGTCCTCCTTTCAGAACGCATCGTACATCTGCTCCCATGCCTGTGGCAGAACCTCCTAAGTTATAGGGCCCACATGCACCTGTCACTGTCCGACGACCTTTGACATTTATACATATGTTTCCATTAACTTAAAAAGACTGTCGGGTGTCCTCGGGGAACCCCGAATCATCCATGATTTCCGAGCAGGATCACGTTATAGAGTCATTGCAGTATTACAACATTTATTCAAACATCAATATCAGAGTAAAAACAGCGGAAGTCTTATAATAACATAATTTACAAAATAGTAGTTTCAAACCTCACAACTAGGTTCGATGTTTATTACAAAACAGAATAGTGGAGTGGCATTATAATATAATACAAAACACACAATGAAACTACCCTGCCCAAGGGCCACATATTTACTTCTCATCGTCATCACAAGGTACAACTGTCATGTAGCACGATCCAAAACAGATCTGCTCATGAGGCTCACCTGCAACAAGGGTCAACGAACCCTGAGTACAAAAGTACTCAACAAGACTTAACTGAAATAAAACTGATAGGACTTAGGAATGCTGGCTCATGGGATTCAAAGTATGGCTTTAACAATAATCAAAGTTCTTTTGCGTAAAAGCTCTTTAACAAAATTCTTTATATAGAAAACTTCATAAAATCATATACAAAGCTGACACGATCCATGTTGAGATCATGAAACTTCATATCCAACACCTTCACAAGCCTTATTCGAGTTCTAGTTATTAGTACTACGATGATGAACAGAGAAGTGAGTCTCCATAATCGAGGAGCAACGACGATTCGAACCGATTAAACCCAGCTGGGGATTCTAGACCACACGACATATGCAGGTCCCCGATCTACATATATCAACCTACTCTCGGATCCTCTAAGGCAAGAACGGGTCCACGCCACCCGAGAATACAGTACCCCACCAATCCAGCCCATGGCCACATGGGTACACACTATTCTCGCCATCTCTCCACTCCTAGTGCGCGAGTAGCCATTCTCGTAATAGAATCGCCAAGTTCAGGCTTACCAGAGTATGTGATTAGTACTACAAAGTCTCACCACACACAGTTCAACAATGGACGTGCCTTAATCAACACAGGCGGAAAGAACCTGCTCACAAGACCTCCTTGTCTTGTGGCTCACACACACCGAGTCCGTCCGGTCTAGATTTATTACTCCACATTCCCATATCACATGACAACATAAGTTAATCAAATCCCGTTTAAAGTTCGTAGGTAACAGGTAATCACCTGACTTTCATCGTTCTATGCATAGCTAAGCATAACTAGGCATATACGAATTTAAAACTGGTAATATGGTAATTATGGAATAACAAGGTTGGTAATGTACCAATTTAGCTTGTACTTGACTCCTAATCACTTAATGCAGTACAAAGAAGCAAAAGCAAAATCAATTTGTAAAATACAAGGTAGGGTTGTATGCATCTGGGGCTTGCCTTCGTTGACGGAAAAGTCTGGTTCCTGCGACGTTCCATAAGTATTCGATCCGACCTCAACAGACGAATTAACCTCCTCAACAACTTGATTAACTACCACGTGTTCACCTTCGTTCACTACACGTAATAACAATGCCATGTTTAACATGATGCGAAATACGAAACATGATGCTCGATGATGGATGCAAAAATTAACAATTTGAATACAACTTTCTTTCGCGGTACAGTTGCAAGTCAAACAACTAAATCTTTTTTGTAACACATACATCAATTGCCAAGGATCATTATCAACTAATGACCCAAGGTCATCACTCAATCCAAAATTTCAAACAAAACCTAAATCATCAAAGGTTACTATTTACTTTTATGAATTAATTATTTAATTCAAAATTATGAAATAAATCAACTTATTCTAATTGAGCTCAAAATTTTAGTAAATATTCATTACATGATAACTAAGTGGCAAAACAAATTTCATAATTTTTGGATAAATAAATAAGCCTAGAAAAATCATGGAAATCCATTTATTAATAAATTGAGCAATTTTTATCACATTCAAAAATTACTAAAAACATTATTTCATATTTTTCTTACATAATATACATTACAGAGAAGTCACACAAAAATTTTCATAATTTTTTGAGCTCTAAATAAATCTACACAAAAATAACAAATTACATCACTATTCATTCAAATCTGAAAATAGAAAAATCTATTTGAACGCTGAGTCACTGACAATGGGTCCCACCTGTCATCCCTAACCTCGCGCGTTTGACCACAACAGCGACGGCGCTGACCGACGTAAACTCGTCGACGATGAATCCAACGACGACGGCTAAAGTACCAAAATGATCACCAAGACTAGGCGCATCGATTGACGTCCCTATCAGCACTGATTACGGCCCTATACTAGCTCGTCGTCGGCCATGGCGGACGCGATGGCATGGCAGCGCTACGCTAACAACATGAGACCTATATAGCTTAAACAGAAGGCCTAGGAAGCATCAGCAGCTCACCCCAAACGCGACTGAGTAGAGCACAAGGCTGGAGGATCAACAGAGAGGTGGGTCGACGTCCTGAGCAAGCACGGCGGAGCAGATCATCATCGGTGGCGATGTTCCAGGAGTTGTGGTGGTCAAAATGAGAAATCAATGGGTCATAGAGGACTACAGCATCGTGGCGAAGCTGAAACAAGACTCAGCAGGGGCAGAGGATCACCGTAACACGCTGGCCACGGCGAAGCGCTCGCGACGGGGATGCTGCCGGCCGCGAGGAAGAAGAGCGCGCACCGCGAGTTTCCGGTGAAGACAAGCCACAAGGACTGGTTTGCTGGACACGCAAGGAACTAGCGGAGCTAGGACACGCTTTGCTACAATGGCGCGGGCGCTGGTTCGACGGCAAACGCTCAACGGAGTTATGACAACGGCGCCGAAAAAACAGAGGAAGGGAAACAGCGAAGAACGACGGCGGCTTAGGCCTTAAGGAGCGGCCAGAAGCGCAAGGAAGCCACACAGGAGCCTTTCCCACGCCAGCGTGAAGCTGAGGACATCCACGCACGCGTCTGGAAGCGAACCGAAGGTCGCCGGCGGTGTAGCTACGGCGGTGAACACTGTTCACAGTATTTACAAGTTTGCCATTCGCCAAAATTCATAAATTACTCTCAAATTTTCATAACAACTCAAAAATCTCCAAAAACAAAAGTTGTTCAAAATCAAAAGTTCTACAACTTTGCTTTTATAACCAACTCCTAATTCGGTCTAGATTTTGAAATGAACTTTTGAATTCAAATGGGGAAATTTAACGAATTACGCCTTTTTGAATTACTCCAAATTTTACTAAACAACTTGAAAAACTCCAAAAACAAACTTTACTTAACTTGTCAAGCTCTACACTTTTGCTTTTGGACTCAACCCCAAAATATGCATAGATTTTGAAATGGATTTTCAGGGTAGGATTTGAATGCTGAAAAATCGGGGTTTTCATGAAAAATTCAAAATCAAACAAACTTTGAACTTGAGTCAAACAATACAATTCAACACATACCACACGAATATAAACTTGTCTTAGTGTATGCATCTCAAAGTTTTTAATATAACCAATTGCCTTACAATGCATATGATGATATGGCAGTTTTAGTATTTAAACACCCAGGGTGTTACAATGCCTCCATAGCCTCTTCATTTCTTGCATCAAAGGCTCGAGGAACACATCTATATCAATGCCTGATTGTTTAGGGCTAGAAATAAGAATAGTGAGGAGAATGTACTTTCTCTTCTGATACAACCATGTTGGAATGTTGTACATGGTCAAGATCACTGGCCAAGTGCTGTGGTTACTCATCCTCTCATTGAAGGGATTCATTCCGTCGGTGCTCAAGTCAAACCATACATTCCTTAGATCATCGCTGAATTCTTTGTGCTTCTCATCAAACCTTTGCCACTGACTACAATCAACTGGGTGTGCAATCTTATCATTATCCACCTTGCGCTCATCATCCCACCATGTCATGAGTGCGGCTTCTTTAGGGTTTAGGAAGATATGTCTCAAGCGTTTGGTCACTGGTAGGTACCACATTACCAAGGCAGGATTTTTTCTCTGCTTTGCATCGTTGCCTAATAGAGTGTCCTCTAAGGGCTGAGATTCTTGTACCACCTTTTTTGTACCCTTCTTATTCCTCTTTTCCCCGTGGAGGCTTTGTTCCCACCGTAAAGGTCATTGTTCTTATACCGGCTGGCCCCACATCGGAGACATTTATCTAGTGACTTGAATGTTTCGCTACAAAAAAGTATACAGTGGTTGGGTCAAGCATGGATTGTTTTCAACCCCTATTAGTCAATGGACTTATGACCTTCTTCGCTTGGTATGTGTTGGCGGGAACTGAGTTTGGTTATGGTAGCACCCATGATAGGAGATGCAATAGATCATTAAAACTACAGTCTGACCAGCCGTACTTAGCCTTTAGGATGAGCAGCTCAAGCACAAAACGTAGCAATGTCCAATGTGTCGGACAGCCCTTTTTAACATCATACACAGTCTCCTTCGATGCTTTTGTCATCCTTTCCAAATTTTCTAGACCTTTCGGGCTATTTAGTAAAATCTCTAGGTCCAAGGGCTCGAATCATGTCCTCCAAATTATCTTTATCCCCGACACGTGCTCCACCATCATTATTGGCACCACCTTCGTCGTTACCGTCCTAACCACCAGCATCACCACCTTGTTCATTGTTAAACTCGAAATCCATTCGTGCATCAAGCTCTGCTGAATATTGGGACAGGGATTCTATGGTTTCATCGTCATATTCCTCCTCATCCTCGCCGTTAACAATAACCGTTTCACCATGATGAATCCACACTGTGTAGTCCTCAACAAATCCTCGCATAATCAAATGTGATCTGATGATAGTCACATCTGTCCATGCCATACGATTTTTGTAATCTTTACAGGGGCAAATAATTGTATCCTTATTCTCTTTAAATGTCGTTGCATGCTTCTTTGCGGTTTCAATAAATTTATCCACCTCTTCACGGAAACATGTCTTGAACCTTAACGAACCATACATCTAAGAGTTCATGTACTCCATCTTTTACAACAACAACAAAACAAACATTAAAGGACTACTTATTCAGATATATATAAAAATGAATCAAATTAATAATTACTTGAGAATAATTGTATATACTTCAGATATATATATAAATATAAATTTAATATAATTACATGAAGCATACAAACACGCCATGGTAGAGGAAAATTAACTAATGGCCCATTTATCCATAAATAATTAAAATACATATTTATTGATTATAATAAACAATTTTAAATACAACAATTAGCAACAATTATACTTTACCCAATATCTTTCATACAAACCCTAGTCTAATTTTATCAAACATAAATTTACAAAAACGAAATTAATAAAAAAACCAAACCCTAGATCTGGATCTACATGCACATGAAACATGCATAAAACTAACTAATTGTTCACTAAAATCAAGAAACATGAACCAAATAAGGGTATGATCTTGTTCCCCTCCCTAATTTACCCTAGCACATTTAAATCTTGGGTCTAATTTGCTTCATAAGTAGCTCAAGCACCATAGAAGAGAGAGAAAAATAAAACTTTAATTACTCACTAATCAACCATTAAAACTTTAAAAAAGTGTGGAATAGTATTTTCTTACCTTCTACAACCTTTTCAACAAATGATTTGAGACCAAAATCTTCCTCCCTTAGTAGAACAATTTTTGGGAGGTGCCCAAGTATTTTCACCTTTCTTTCACGGGTTGGAGTGAGTGACCCGAGTAGGAAGAAGGTGCTGCAATTGTGCTATATGTGGATCATTTGTAGGGACGGCTGATGATTGAGCCGCCCCTATAAATCAGAAGTATTTTATATGGGGGCATTTGTAGAGACGGCTCAATCACTAGCCGCCCCTACAAATAGACGTCGGGGGCGGCTGGTGAGTGAGCCGCCCCTGCAAATCAGACTCATTTGTAGAGGCGGCTCGTATCACCAGCCGTCCCTGCTGTTTCATTTATAGAGACGACCGGTGTCTGGGTTTTCTAAGCACGTCACATTAGGAGTAGCTTCATCACTAGTCACCCCTGAAAAAAAAATTCGTCCTGTTACTTAAAAATTGTTTTTTACCTGCCATCGCGAGTGAGGCAGAGGCATACGGCCGGCAAAACACAGCGAAAGCGATAGTGTGCCAGCTGCTGCCCAAGCAGTAGCCATATCCTATAAATCTTCATAATAAATACAGTACTTGTCTAAATTTATAGTTATAACAACATATTTTTGACAGAAAGGTGTGCATGCGTGCCTGCTTCGTGATGACTGTGATTGAAAAACTACTATATGCGTCCACCGTTTTTTTTAAGAAACGCAAATATTTAATTCGTCTCTCAAATACTTCTATCATTTGCTAAAAACGTCACATAAATTTGAATGCTTGAATTCACTCGGTCTATGCATGTGTAAACATGTAGAGTTCATGGAACCACGTCCCTCCATTGATGACCACATGACCGTTTATTTTTTAGGACGGATAGATGTAGTACTTGCACGTGAATATAAGGCTGCGTTTGATGTCACATCGGGACGTCGGAATGGGTTTTCTGATGTTAATAAAAAACACTAATTACACTAATAAAAACACTAATTACATAACTCGTCTGAAAACTACGAGATAAATTTATTAAGCCTAATTAATTTATCATTAACGCATGTTAGTTACTGTAGCACTCATAGCTAAGAACTAATTAGTCTTAAAATATTTATCTCGTGATTTTTTATTAAATTATATAGTTAATTTTTTTTTGTCTATATTTAATACTCCATATATGTACCGTAAAATTCGATGTGATAGTTTAAGGCGAGCACGCGAGCGCAATGGTCACCAGCCATGAGTGGGGACGAGGAAGAAACGTAAAGGAAAGAGAAGGAAAATGGGAAAACGAACAGAGACAAATGGGGCATTACAGGCAGCATGTCGCATTACAAACAGTATCATTTCATGTCACAGAGCGTCGTGGGGCGTGCACCCGGCCAGTCCAGACCCAGCCCTACCCTACTCCCCTGCCGCCGCCACAGTCCACACAGGCCAGTAGCCTCCATCCAATCATTCATCGGCGTCTTCCCCGAATCGCGGTGTGTTTGAGGAACCGGGGTTTTACCATTTCTGTCCAGGCCTGTCCTCGGTCGTCTCCGTGTCCATCACTCTCCATCATCCATGCATCTCCGCCGCCCCGGCAGCCGGCCGTGCGGAAATGGCAGCCACGCCTCTCCAAACCTGGGAGCTGGGACGACGACCGGATGGATGCAGTGCAGAGGCTAGAGTGGCGCGGAGGACGTCCGCCGCAGCAGCTGGGGAGCTCTGCTCGTCGCGGGCGCCGCCACCTCCGCGGCCTCCTTCAGCTGCGCGTGCAGTGCAGATGCAGAGGGGCAAAGCAAATAAAATGAGCCAGCCACCCACACGGCCACGGCCACACCTTTAAGAAATCAAATGCAGCTGGCTTTACTGTTACTACACTTCAGGCAAGAAAATGTTACCTCCTCGCAGAGCTTCCTGAGCTCGTTGTTCTCTGCTTGGAGGAGGCTCACCTGCCTCTCCAGCTCGTTGACGTACGCGTGCCTGCGCGCGCGGGACCGCGCCGCCGACTCGCGGTTCTTCATCTTGCGCTCCCTGCTCCGGTCACCGCCTGCCGACGTGCAGCTGCAGCTCGGCGCGGCGCAGCACTTCCTGCTCCAGCGCGTGGAGTGGTGGGAACAAAGGACCCCGCGCCGCGCCGGCCGCGCCGGCGATGGTGGCGGGGCAGAAGCAAGCTGCGGCGCCGGCGTCGTCGTTGACGCCGCCGCCGCCGCCCTCCCCACGCGCGAGCTGCTCCTCCCCTCGTTGTGGCTCCATGCTGGCAGCTGCTTCGCGTATTCTCTCTTGGTCTTCCTTGGCTGCGCTGCTGTGCTGTGCTGAAAGGGATGGATGGAGCCCTGGCCGGGGGCTCAGTTTACAGTCTGTTGTGTTTTTTTTTCTGCAAGAGCGGCCAGGGTGTTTAAAGTAGCCGGAGCACGGAGGCACTTGGTTCTGTTCATCGGAAACGCAAAGGTGGCACTCGATTTTTTTTTAGTAGCCTGAGCCTCTCTGGGACTGTGAGCAATGGCGCATCGACGATGAATTGATTTGGTAAGTTAAATATGAGAGTTCGGTACATTTTGATAGTAAATCAAATACTAATCAAAATCATGGCTCGACAAAGTTTGAAAATAAATCAAGCAAGTTCGATGTACTCCCTAGGTGGGTTTAGATATACTCTCTGTCCGAAAAAAACTAAGAAGTCATTTCACACTTCTTGGTGAGTTACATCTCAAATTGACCTAAAATTATTAAGAAATTGTAAAAATTATAACATCAAATTGGTATAAAAATTATAATATCGAATTGAAGTCCACCCATGCTGTCCGGCAACGATCCATGACCAATTGGTACGGCCCTTCACCGGGCAGACGTCCCCCCTCGGGTTGCTCCAGACCGACGCAGTCCGGAACGGGCTGGATCCCCATGATCATCGTCTCTAGCTTATCATCTTGAGTCTTTACATGCTCCACGAGCACTTGGAATTACGCTTGAGGCTAATGTCGATACAATGCAAACGACACAACTACATGTTAAACGCATGCCTAAGGTCACTCAAGTTAAAACTGCATGAAAAAAAACACTCACGGCAAAGGTCCTGAATGGTCTTCTCAGCCCTCTCCTCTACTTTCTCCTTTACCTCCAAAAGCTAGCTGATGGTTTCCTAGGACAGGCTAAGCTCCATCTCCAATGCTGCGCACAACAGACAGACATGTCGCAGCACTGAATAACAGCGAAGCAAAATTCTGAGCCAAACCTTTTTCTCGGACGATGCTATGGCCAAGTTGCTCGGCCATCGACTGGCCCTTAGCCTCCATTTGCTAGCGCTCCTTCTCCAATGCCTCAACATTCACCTCTAGGTCCTCCCTATGGTGGCGCTCTTGGAGCAGGCGCGCCTAGAGGTCGTCCACCGACGCCTGCAAGTTCTTGTTCTCTTCTAGCACTGGGGCCATCTCCTCAAGCTGCCACCGGCGCTACTCAGACACCTTCATCACCTTCTGCAGTGGGCAAATAGATTAGCTAACCCTTTCTTTCTAAAAAAAATTCCCTCACACTTACTTCAATGCAGGCTAGCATTGAAGTCAGATCGGCCTTAGCTTTTTTGCCTCCGAGCTCGCCTCCCTCTCCTCCAGCATCTCAAACTCTTCACCGCGCTAAATGATGGTGCAGAGGAGTTGGGGTGGCAGGGTGGGCACCCGCACTATCTACTCGACCATAGCGGCAGTCGATGGCAAAGATGCCCTCCTTGACTGCCGCCGTGCTCAGATAGGGCGTCTGAGCACCACCTCCGCTGCTGACGCACCCACATACGGTGCTTGTTTGGCAGCTACGGGCGGACCTTGCGCCACACTGCTCGACACATCCCCCGTAGGCTCCCTAGTTGCCCTCGCAAGGCCACTCAATGTTGCCACTGCATCCCGTATCTCCTCCGTACCAGGATTGCCCTCGTTGTGCAACCCACCGCCAGGCGACGCTAGTCCAGCTGTCGAGGGCTCTCCCGTAGTACGGCCAGTTGGCCCATAGCTGTTGATTGTTCCGAGGCAGGGGCAACTAGATCTGCTCTTGTCTATGCTAGTCCAGCGAGGGGGAGCCACCGGCTCTCCCGCACGCCTTTCATCACTAGCAGCCGATGGCTGCAGTTCCTTCATCAACTTCACGCTTCAACAAGAAACAATAAGTTAAAGAAGCAAACTACCATACCGAAGCAACATAGCAAGTAAACAAGGTACCTACAACTACAACTCCCATTGCGCAGCTTGGAACTAGCGCCCACGCCTGCTACCCGTCGGCCCACCACCCGAACCGCTCGACATCTCCATCGCCACCGCTGGAGTTGTTCGCGCAGTCTTGGGCACTGCAATGGCCGCCTACGCTATTACCATAGGGGGTGTAACTATGATCTCGAGGGCTTCTGCAGGTGCATGGGCTATTGAAGCTAGCACCACATGAGTCATCGCCACTAATGATGCCCGAACATTGCTGGGCATCGTGGCCATGGCTTGCCGCATCCGTCACATCTTGTGGGTCTTCGCTCGAGCTGGCACGGCCGGTGGTGGTGTCCTATCCCTCGAAGATGGTGGTGCGGCCAACCCATTGTCATCCGACGAGCTTGAAACCACCATTCGCCGTCTTTGGGGGTAAGCGGGAACACCGATGTTCACCAGCCGCTCTTCTCGACGGGATGATCCCACCATCTTCCTTCTCTTTAGGGACGGCTCCTCGCAAGCAGGCCACTTCCCCTGAAGTTTTTCATAGACATCTAATGTCCGTTCACCTCCGTCTTTGTTGTCGTTATCATCCGAGCTGTCCCTACTAACCCCCGAGCTGGCTCGACGCTAGGGACTACTCGACCAGGCATCAACACCCCTCGGCTAGTCCGCTAATAGCATGGCTGAGAAGTATGCTGCTCGGTCCTACCCATGGATCTTCAAGAGCACGAGTGAGTACATCACAACAAAAAAGGAATTAGGCCAAACTAATACAAAGACTCTTACCGCTGGTGGGAGGTTCCCAACACTAAAGGCCCTCTGCTGGTCGTCAACCTTGCGGCATCCCATGAGGTTAAACAACACCCCAATCCGCCGCTTGACTTCCTCTCGAGCAATCAGCTCGGGCACCTCTCGGGTCCCGTTAGTATCCCCTCAGAATTCATATGCAGGGTGTGCCCTTTCCTTACTAGGCTGGCATCACTAAAAAGTAAAGTTCATCGCCACTATGACCCCATCTACTCTCCTTCAGTCAATCAATGCCAAGACTCCCTCACCTGCTCCATTCCACTGGCACTAGGTCTCTTTGACCACCTGGCATTTTCTCACGAGAATCTGATCAATGTCGCACACCACATAATATTCCCCCTATGGCATGTAGAACCATCATTGTGCCCAATACTTCACGTTTGTGTTCAATGGGAGTAGCGATGTACTGCCCAACCATCCCATCCTAAAGCTGCAAGTATGCACTACCCACAGCCATAGATCCAGATCCCCCATGCAATTTCAAACAAATGAAAGTGGCAGAAGAAATTGAAATGTGGGAGAATGAAAAGATAGGCTTCACAAAAATGGATGAAGATAGAAATGTGAAGGATGAAGTTAGGCCTAGATTGCAAAGACTAATGGTGTAATAATCAATCTATGGAGGAACGGATGGACCAGGAATGCCAAATTTGTGATAGAAATAATCTTCAAACACTGACCAATTCATCACCGTGGGGGGTAGGAGAGCTCTCACCATGAGCAGGATGCCATCCCACCATCACTATCGATAGAATATCGTCGGCAGTCCTCCGAGGGATATCCTATGAAGGTAGATTGATCGATAGGGAAGCATGAGATCAAGAACAAGAAAGCAACAGAGACACATGAGTTAGACAGGTTCAGGTCATTAGTATGACGTAATACCCTACTCCTGTGGTCTGTTGATTTGTATTAGCTATCATATGATATTACATATATGTAGATGTATGTATCTTGTTCGCTAGGGGACCCATGCCTCTCCTTATATACTCTGAAGGGATAGGGTTACAAGGAAAGTATCATATTTGGTACTATATAATAGCTTGCGGTACACGCCGAGCAGCGCCGTGCACGCCTTGATCTTGTGGGCTGGGCCACCTCTGATGGTGCGGCCCATGTCTTGCTCTTGTGGATACCAAGACCATACCCCCACAATCACCCTATCCAACAGCATGCCATTCGCCATCCAACTGGTTGAGCGCCACCTCAGTTGCTAACGGAGCTCACCCATTCCTCAACGCGATTGAGCTCATGCGATGCCCTGCTCGAGCTACTTCAGGCTTCTCTTGGGTGCCATCTCTTAGATTTGAGGAATGGTGATAGATTACTGAGCTTGTGGTTGCTAAGATGGTGGAGCAGTTCCCGAGTGATGTGGTGCAGGCGCAAGGAAGAAGACAAAGAGGCGGGAGCAAGGTGGAGAATGTGTGCCAGGCCTGCGGCACTTTATAACGGTTCGCCCCCTAACCCTTTGCCTTCTAGGGATTTTGGGAAACCTCTCCTGACCCGCTACATTCCCTCCCGAAAACTACAGCATGCTGATGGGCCACCAAATGCGCAAGGTGGGCCACGGTGTTAAATCGCATGGAATGCGAAACGACGAAACAAATCTCTAGACTCAGCGTCGGGTCGGTGAAATTCGTTATGCATCTACGCCTAGATATTTCTCTTTGACCTGCTACAAGATTCCTTCATCATCTTCCAGTAGGCTTGGGGATTAAGTGTGTACACTTCACCTTACGGTGAATGTACTGGTTCCCTGATTGCTCGATCTTTTGGCAACGATGGGGACTGCATATTTTTCTTTGTCCCTGCTACAAGATTCCTGCATCATCTTCTAGTAGGCTTGGGGACTACATTGTGTACAATACACCTTGCGGTGCATGTACTTTTTTCATGGTGTGTCGACTTCATCAAGTCTCCGCCTATGCTTTGCCCTAATGACCACATTGTTGGGACCATCGCAATTGGCACTTAAGTGTGTACACTTCACTGACCAAGACTTCAAATTTTTTTACTTGTGCTCCTTACATCCTTATGGTAAACCACGACTTCGAGTGAGTTCGAGCTCGATGCCTAGTTAAACTGGTCGGACGCCTATCTTAGCGGCTTGGACACCCACTTTGACAACTCAAACGCTCGTTCGAACTGCTTAGACGCTTGCTTCAACAGCATGGCCCCCATTTAAATTGGTCAAAAGACCTGATCCTGATGAGTTGCTGCAAGTTGGATAGCTTGGATGGATGCAAGATGGTGTTGCTCAGTGGATGCAAGGTGCTCGGGGACTAGCTGTGGGGAGGCCTAGCCCACAAGACTATGCACGGGTCATGCCACCGGTCGAGGCCTAGCTCACAAGACGATGCCACATGAAGTATGCCAGTAGGACGACGTGCTTCACAAGGCAACGTAAAGATTATCGGTGATCGACAAAATCTACTCAGATATGATAGATAGTATACGATCTATAACTTCCTTATCTTATAAACCGATCAGAATGGAAATAACCGATGTGTAACCCTACCCCCCAAGCTATATAAGGTGGGTAGAGACCCCCTCGTTTTAATCGAATCATACACAATACAAACCACAAAGACATAGAACGTAGGGCATTATGTTGAGTTGATGGCGTGAACCTATCTAAATCGCTGTCTCTTACGTTCTATGTCACCATCGAGTTCTCTCATGCACACTTGCACCGATTCATCTACTACTGTGGGCATATCCCTCGATAGACTACTGATCTAATTTCATCAACAGATGGGGTTATGATACACTTATCCATATCCTATGTTTGGCATTTGGGTTTGGGTTAGGTGGGTTATGTGGGACCCATCATGCTGAAAAAATAAATTAGCCATCCTTATCTACCCGTTCTCCACCTACAGCAACAACGACTGCCAACTTCTGCCTTCTGTTCCTTTGTCCTGCATCTACCAAATTGACCTACAAGAAACATGAGCCACTGAGCCTCCAATCCTCTAGGCCACGAGGACGAGGCACGAGATGCAAGCGATGCCTTCAAGCTTGAGATGCAATCCTACGACTAGCGACTAGACCCAACCTAGCCTTGACTGTGTGCACCAGATGTGGTTGTGCGATGGACGGTGGTGTGGCGAGGATGTCTTGGGATCTGGCGACGCATGTGAATGAGGCTCGGGCGACAGGCGCAACTCCGGTGGTGTGGTGATGGTGTTTGTGGCTCATGCTGCTATCGCGGCTCTGGCTACGACAGCAGGGCAACAGAGCTTGCGGCTACCGTTGGTGGGCAACGACAAGGGTCTAGATCTCGTATCCCATCATAACCCACCTCCTCTGATGGGTTATGTTGGGTCAGGATACGAGCCTCATATATCCCTTACCCAACCCCACTACATATCCCTTACCTAGAATCCAAACATGGGTTTGAATATAACCTTGGTCTCATATCCTTTCCCTGCCTCTATTTCCCCATATCCAAACTGCCACCTCAAGGGATGGAGGTGAAAGGTCCTAATGGATAGAGGGGGCGAATAGCCCTATGAGGCGAAGCAAGTATTGCGCTAGCCTACTAAAAATGCAAGCCACCTACCTCAATTCTAGTTTCTATAGTTTCTATCTACACAGTGGCTATGTCACTACACTAAGTTAGTGTGCTCTCAAAGGCTAACTAAAGAGCCACACTAACCAAACTAACAAGCTCTTACAACTAGCTACACTAAAGAGCTTGACAACTAATTTGCGGTAATGTAAAGAGATAGAGCAAGATGGTTATACCGCCATGTCAAGAAATGAACCAATCAATCACAAGAATGAATAACAATGAAGACCAATCACCTTGGAATCAAATGTTGACATAATGATTTTTTTCAAGGTTCACTTGCTTGCCGGTAAGCTAGTTCTCGTTGTGGCGATTCACTCACTTGGAGGTTCACGTGCTAATTAGCATCACACGCCAAATCCTCAATAGGGTGTCGCACAACCAACACAAGATGAGGATCACACAAGCCACAAGCAATTCACTAGAGTACCTTTTGGCTCTCCACCGAGGAAAGGTCAAGAACCTCTCACAATCACCATGATCGGAGCCAAAGACAATCACCAACTTCCGCTCGATGATCCTCGCTGCTCCAAGCCATCTTGGTGGTGGCAACCACCAAGAGTAACAAGTGAATTCCACGGCGAAATACATGAACACCAAGTACCTCTAGATGCAAACACTCAAGCAATGCAGCTTGGATTCACTCCCAATGTCACAAAGATATTGAATCTATGATGGAGATGAGTGAGAGGGCTTTGGCTATGCTCACAAGGTTGCTATGTCAATACAAATGGCCAAGAGAGTGAGCTAGAGCCAGCTAAATGGTATTTATAGACACCCCCAATCAATAGAGCCATTGGCTCAATTATTGGGCTGACTGCCACATCGACTAGACGTGCATATCATGTGCACCGAACGCACCATTCGAGTATACCGGACGCTGTTCGGTGTGGCAACCGGAACGCGTCCGGTCGCTACCAGACCACCATGTGTCCAATTTCAAAATGAAGTAGTCCGTTGCTACCATGTTCAATCTTTGACCTGGACGTGCTGTTTAGAAATGACCGGACACTGAGCCACTAGCATCTAGTCGAGTCTATTGAGCACCCACGGTCGACCGAATGCGTCCAGTCACTCTAGACCAGACGCAAGAGACATAGCATTCGGTTGAGTCCAGAGAGCTCCTAGAGCCGCTCTAAGCCAACCGAACACATCTGGTCACTCTGAACCGAATGTGCCGAGCATTCGATCAATAGTTACGTTGAACACCGACACTGCTGGTTCACACTAGACGTGTCTGGTGCGGCGACCGGACGCGTCTAGTCGCTTTCTGCAATTCAATACCGAGCCACATATCAGACACGTCCGGTCACTCTGTGACCAGCGTGACTAACTTCTTTTCAACTCTATCTTCTTCACCCTTGCTCAAATGTGCCAACCACCAAGTGTATCATCTTGTGCATATGTGTTAGCATATTTTCACAAATATTTTCAAGCGTGTTATCACTCCACTAGATCATAAATGCATATGCAATGAGTTAGAGCATCTAGTGGCACTTTGATAACCGTATTTTGATATGAGTTTCACCCCTCTTAATAGTATGGCTATTGAACCTAAATGTGATCACACTCGCTAAGTGTCTTGATCATCGAAACAAAAAGGCTCCTACCACTTATATCTTTGCCTTAAGCCTTTTGTTTTTCTTTATCATTTTCCAAGTCCAAGCAATTGATCATCACCATGCCATCACCATCATCATGAACTTCCTCAAGAGTACCACTATCCAAATTCTAAACTCTATATGCTTTGCTTGTAGTGCAACAACCAAGTAGAAATCCTTCATCACATTTCTTGACAAATTTACCCTAATCTAGTGCCTTTCTTCAAGATATAGCATTTGCAACCAAAGATCCCAAAAATATACAATGTTGGGCTTTCTATCATTCAAGAGCTCATATGGTGTCTTCTCTTTCAATGGGTGACAATATAGACGGTTGCTACAATAGCAAGCCATATTGATAGCTTTGGCCCTAAAAAATTGACTCACATTGTACTCACTAAGCATAGACCTTGCCATATCAATGAGTGTTCTATTCTTCCTCTCAACAAGGCCATTTGATTGTAGAGTGTACTTGACCGAGAATTGATGTCTAATTCTAAATTCATCACACAACTCATCAATTCTAGTGTTCTTGAACTCAGTACCATTGTCACTTCTAACTCTCTTGATGGTTGTTTCAAACTCATTGTGAATGCCCTTGACAAATGATTTGAATGTTGCAAACACATTACTTTTGTCCACTAGAAAGAATATCCATGTGTATCTAGTATAATCATCTACTATCATAAAGCCATACTTGTTTCCACCGATGCTAGTGTATTGAGTTGGCCCAAACAAATCCATATGCAATAACTCAAATGTTTTACTAGTGCTCATCATACTTTTCTTAGGATGTGTGTTTCCAACTTGTTTGCCTGGCTTGATAAGAGCTACAAAGCTTATCCTTCTCAAACACAATATCTTTCAAGCCTCTAACCAAGTCATGCTTAATTAATCTATTCAATTATTTCATTCCAATATGACCAAGCCTTCTATGTCATAACCAACCCATGCTAGACTTAGTGAACAAATATGTAGATAATTTAGCTTCAATAGCATTGAAATCAACCAAGTATAGATTCTCATATCTAGAGCCTTTCAAGATCAAGTTAGAGCCTTCTATACTTATGATCTCTACATCATCTACCCCAAATATGCATTTTAATCCAAGATCACACAATTGAGCCATGTATAGCAAATTGAAGTTCAAGCTCTCTACTAGTAACACATTGAAAATACTCATGTCATTGGATATTACAATCTTACCAAGCCCCTTGACCTTGTCTTTGCCATTGTCACCAAATGTGATACTATCATAACCATCATTGCTATTGGTATTGATTGAGTTGAACATTCTTGCATCACCGGTCATGTGTTGAGTGCACCCACTATCAAGAACCTAATACCTTCCTTCGGCTTTATAATTGACCTACAAAAGAAGATCAATTCGTTTTAGGTACCCAAACTTGCTTGGGGTCCTTGAAGGTTAGTTACCAAGCTCTTTGGCACCCAAATGGCTTTCTTCTTTGAGCCCATCCATGGTTTACCAATGAACTTAGCCTTTGCACCATTTGCACCCTTGGTAAGCATATAGAAAGTGTAAGTGCAATCAAGCCCTATTGTAGGTTTTGGTATTGATGATTACCAAATTAGAAGACTAATAAGATTTATTGAGATGACAAGCAGGGAATCAAAGAATGAGGATAATGCATAGGTTGCAAGTGTCCTAATTACAAAAGGTGGCCAGACCTAGCTCAAAGGAGGTTTAAATTCTTTTATGTTTTAAATTTGAGTTTAGGGAAAGCCGTACTATTAAGAGGGATTTTAGGACAGTTGGTCAACTATTGAATCAGATGCTCGAATTCACAGATCTACATTCTCCCACCTAGTCAAAATAGCTAGCCAAATTTGATATCATATTACCTGTTTTGGCTAGGGCGGCAGTACCGCCCTTAACTAACTGTTGGGCTCGAGGAGTATTTATACCCTTCAGGCCCGGCCCACAACGATCATCTTCTCCACTGAGTCATTTAGCTTAAAAACAAATAGAACCAAAGCTCACCTCTCTCCTCCATTGTTGCTCCTCCATCCCTCAAGCTAATCCTTGATTCCAACCAGCAAAACTTGAGAGAAAAGGCAGCAAAACTTGATTAGAGAGAAGATCCACTGATTCCTAAAGTCTAAGAGCATTTGGTTCATGTTTGGTCGGCGGTTCTAGGGTTTGTTACTCTTGGAGCTTGCTCCTAGCCGGTTAGGCATCACCCTTGTGCTTGCCAACTTGTGTGGCAGCCTTAGGAGGTTTGTAACCTCATTCAAAAGCTAAGAACTCACCCCTCACTTCACGAGTTCACTCTCTTGATTTGAGAACGAGGGTAAGGTAAGCCTTTGTGGCAAGCTCAAGCCTTTTGTGGCTTCCTCAACAATGTAAACTTAGGCAAACCTTAGTGGTGAGCTGAACCATGGGATAAATATTGTGTCTCGCGTGCTTCATCTTTACTATACTTGTAGTTCATCTTATTGCTAGCTGTTGTTAGGGTTTAGTTGCTCAATTCACTGTTGTGTGAAGTTTCTGTGGTATTCAGTCTTCGAACTGGATCTTGGCTTTATATTGCAGGATTAAGCAACTAGTGGGGTCAGGTTTATATCTGTTAAATCTCAACTGTGTTAGATCATTTTTCATAGAGCGGTAGTGCCGCCCTATAAGGCCGGCAGTGCCGCCCTCTGTTCTAATAGAGTTTTGAGTTGAATTTTTACAGACCTATTCACCCCCCCTCTAGGCCTTCTTTATCTTCCTATAGATCCTACAAGTGGTATCAAAGCGAGGTTGCTTCGCATACACTTCACCGTGTAAAGTATGGAAGAAGGAGAAGGTTCGAAGAACGTTCACGTTGTGGACGCAAGTGGTGTGCATGTTGAGGATGTCGGCAGCAGCAGCGAGCTGTCCATGTCCATAACAAGTGATGCCACCATCAAAGAACCCAAAACCACCGATGCCGAAAGAAGAAAGGCAAGAAAAGAAAGAAAAGCCACAAAGATTGCAATAAGAGAAGCTAGAGAAAAGAAGAAAGAGCAGCGGCTCAAAGACAGGAAAAAGAGAAAAGAAGCTAGAAGAATAACAAGAGAGACAAGAGCTAAGAGAATAGCAACAAGAGCTCAAGAGCAAGAGAAGAATGAGTATGATGCATCATTTAGTGAGCTCTCTAGTAGCTCAGATGATGGAGATGCTGATGTGTCATACCATGCTTCAAAAGATGTCAAGGAGGTGAAGAGCAAGGACAAAAAGAAGGATAGCAAGGACAAGGGCAGCAATAACAACAAGAACAAATATGCCATTGTATCCTTTAATTATTCTTATTTGTCTAACCATAACAAAAGGTCCTTTGTCAATGTACCCACGGAAAAGTTGCCTCACTTTGATGGGACAAACTTTGCCAAGTGGAAGCACTTGATGAGTGCCTATCTTGTAGGTCTTCACCCCGGTCTTTGGGAGATTGTGGTGAATGGATTGCAGCCACCAGAAGATCCCAAAGCGCTAACAAATGAAGAGTTAGCTGCTGTCCATCTCAATGGCCAAGCCACAAGTATTCTTCTTAGTGCCTTGGATGGAAATGAGTACAACCGAGTGATGAATGTCAATGTTGCAAAACAGATTTGGGACACTTTGCATCTAGCACATGAAGGTGTAGATAAAGTGAGGAAAGCAAAGATTGATTTGTTGATGGCCAAGCTAAATAGGTTCATGATTGTTGATGGAGAGGGGCCACAAGAGATGTTTGATAGATTGATGACCTTGGTGGGCAAGATTAGAGGCTATGGATGTGATGAGCTTGATGATCACAAAGTTGTGAAGGTTATGTTGGAAGCCTACTCACCAAGAAATGAGACCGTAGTTATCTTGATTAGAGATAAGAAAAAGTTTGAGCACTTTACACCTAATGATGTGCTTGGAAGATTGTTGACATTTGATATGCAAAGAGAAGAGTCAAATGAGAGGAGAAGACTTGGTGAGTTGCAAGCCAATCTAGAAGGCATGAAAATCAAGGAAGTAGCTCTCAAGGCAAATAAATCAAGCAATCAAGGCACCTCCAACAAGGCAAAGGGCAGCAAGCAAGCATCAACAAGTCAACCCAAGGAAATCAAGTCAACTCCACAAAATGATGATCCAAGTTCATCCTCAACTGAAGATGAAGATGATGGGGCTGATTACATAAAGATCGATGACATGGCTTTGTTCATGAAGAGCTATCACAAGGGGTTGAAAAAGAATGGGTACAAAATAGTGCAAAGAAGGTTCCCAAACAAGAAGAAGAGGACTTGCTACAATTATGGCAGCACGAAACACTTTATTGCTAAGTGTCCCTATGACAAGAAAGAAAACAAATACAAGAGCGACAACAATGAAGGCAAGCATGAACACAAAAAGAGATACAAGCAAATGGAGAGAGGCACACATTGGGCATGAGTGGGACTCAACTAAAGAGTCAAGTGAAGAGGATGTGAAGATTGCAACCGTAGCCATTCAAAAGCCATCCTCTACATTAAGGCTCTTCAACAACATGTCCGATGGTGATGACCACCGCTCCACTCATGTTTGTCTTATGGCAAAGGGTGAGAAGGTAAAACGAAGAGCTAAATCTCCTCCACCTCCTAGTGACATCTCTAGTAGTGAACTTAGTGATTCTAGTGATGATGATACTAGTGATGTTGAGAAATATGCTAAATTAACTAAAAGGTTGGATTCTAAAACCAAGCTCTTCATCATGAATCTAATGGAGGAACTAGAAAGTGTCAAAGTCAAGCTAGCCAATAGAGATGATTATCTTGAGGAAACCAAAAAGATGTATATTGGCTGCAAGGAAGCTCTTGAGTTAGAGAGAAGTGAGGTGGACTCTTTGAACAAGGCCTTGGCCAAAGAACAAAGAGAACATGCTCTCACAAAGAAGGCAAATATTGCACTCAATGACAAGTATTGTGTCTTAGTTGAAAAGCACAACAAACTTGAGAAGCAATATAACCTTCTATGCGAGAGCACCCCACTTCCCTCCAACACAAATGACATTTATATTCCCTCCACTAGCTAAGGATGTGGAAAATACTATAATCTTGACTTAAATGTTTATTCCACTAACCTTGCAAACTTGAAGGTCATGAAAAAGGAGATTGCTAGGCTCAATGCTATGTTAGGGAAAAGGGGCATAGAAGGTAAGAAACCTGCTGGTGGTAAAGGTGAAAAACTAAAGAGGCCACGATACAAAGATGGAAGGAATCCACGCATCAAAGATAGGCTTGGGCACACTCATGGAGGTAAAACTAATGGGAGAAAAGTAATAAATGGATATGAGTGTATTCAGTTCATGAGCAAAGGGTAGGAAGGTACATATAGGTCTGCACAAAAGGTGGCACAAGGCCAGCCCAGAGCAGCACCGCGGCCTATGGGCGGCAGTGCCACTGTGAAGGGCGGCAGTGCCGCCCCCCACAGAAAAGGGAAGACCACCTCCTACTCCTCTGCTCATGTCAAGCCTAAGAAGAAGGTGTCACTTCCAGAGCAGGTTGTTCAGAAACCAAAGAAATCTATCTAGGGTCACTCCAAATAGATATGCTTATCAACCAAAGGCAAAAACACCTCCTCAATATTTGGATTCTAACTTTGTTTTGTAGCACAACAACAAGGGGGAGGTGTTTGCCAAGTTTGTTGGAAATGGTCGAAATGTTTATCATAATACTTTTATTTGGGTTCCTAAAGTTCTTGTGACTAACATGCAAGGCCCTAAGAATATTTGGGGACCTAAGACTAGGAACTAAACTTGTGTAGTAGGCATACTCCTTCGGTGGGTCAAGTTGGGTGCTTGACAATGGCTGTACAAATCATATGATTAGAGAAAAGAGTGCATTCTCATCATACTCCCCAACTACAAATTTAGATAAGAATATCATATTTGGTGACAATTCAAAAGAGGTGTGATTGGACTTGGTAAAGTAGCTATTATACTTGATCATTCAATTACAAATGTCTTACATGTTGATTCCTTGAAGTACAAGCTTGAGACCTGTTTAGTGGCAAAATCTAGCATGAGTTGGCTATGGCATCGCCGACTAGCTTATGTTGGGATGAGAAACTTGGCCAAACTCCTAAAAGACAACCACATACTTGGACTAACCAATATTCAATTTGAGAAAGATAGGATTTGTAGTGCTTGCCAAGCCAGAAAGCAAGTAGGTGTACCTCACCCACCAAAGAGCATCATGACCACCACACAACCGTTGGAGTTGATTCACATGGATCTCTTTGGACCGATCGCCTACATAAGCATTGGAGGTAACAAATATGGTCTAGTTATTGTTGATGATTATTCCCATTTCACTTGGGTGTTCTTTGTTTATGATAAGTCCCAGGTGGAAGAGAAAGTCAAGATATTTGTGAGAAGGGCACAAAGGGAGTTCGGTCTTCCTATCAAGAAGATAAGAAGTGACAATGTGATCAAATTCAAGAACACTCTAGTTGAAGAATTTCTTGATGATGAGGGCATCAAGCATGAGTTTTCAACTCCTTACACCCCTCAACAAAATGGTGTAGTAGAGAGGAAGAACCGTACACTTCTTGATATGGCAAGGACAATACTAGATGAATACAAGACGTCGGACCTCTTTTGGAGTGAGGCCATCAACACCGCTTGCCATGCCATCAACTGTCTCTATTTACACAAGAAACTCAAGAAGACTTCATATGAGCTTCTAACCGGTAACAAACCAAAGGTGTCATACTTTAGAGTGTTTGGGTGCAAGGGTTTTATACTTAACAAAAGATCCAAAACCTCTAAATTTGCACCTAAAGTTGATGAAGGCATTCTTCTTAGTTATGGATCAAATGAGCATGACTATCATGTCTTCAACAAAACCATGGGTAGAGTTAAAGTCACTGGTAGATGTGACATTTGATGAATCTAATGGCTCTCAAGTGGAGCAAGTTGATTCAAGTGTTGTAGGGAAGGAGAATCCACCATGTGAGGCAATCAAGCAAATGACTATAGGCGACATCAGGCCACAAGAAGATCAAGCCACTGATGATGAGGATCTCCAGGCTGTTGCTGCACAAATTTTTGCTGACGTACTCCATCGACGAGGGCAGCACTCACCTACTGAACATCAGCAGGGCGGCAGTGCCACTCATGAGGGTGGCAGTGCCGCCCCATCCACCTTAGCAGCAGCTCCTTCAACTCCTACTCCACCACCTCAAGGGCTCAACCTAGAGCCTATCTTTGAATAAGAAGAGGCTGAAGGTCTAGAAGAAGAACAAGGAGGTGTTGAGCATCCAAGACTACATCAAACTATACAACGGGATCACCCCGCTGACAACATCCTTAGGAGCATTCGAAAGGGGGTAACAACTCATTCACATTTAGCAAATTTTTGTCAATATTACTCATTTGTTTCCTCTTTGGAACCTCTCAAGGTAGAACAAGCACTTGGAGATCTGGATTGGGTCATGGCCATGCAAGAAGAGCTCAACAACTTTGAAAGAAATCAAGTGTGGAAATTGGTTGAAAGGCCTAATACCAATGCCATTGGTACTAAATGGGTCTTCCACAACAAGCAAGATGAAAATGGTGTGGTGACAAGGAACAAGGCAAGATTAGTGGCCCAAGGCTTCACTCAAGTAGAGGGCTTGAACTTTGAAGAAACATATGCACCGGTGGCAAGACTTGAAGCAATCTGAATGCTTCTAGCCTTTGTCACCCATCATGACTTCAAGCTGTACTAAATGGATATCAAGAATGCATTCCTAAATGACCCAATACAAGAGTTGGTATATGTGGAGCAGCCACCAGGGTTTGAAGATCCTAAGTTCCCCAACCATGTCTATAAACTCCAAAAGGCGCTCTATGGGCTTAAACAAGCACCAAGAGCATGGTATGAATGCCTTAAGAAATTCTTACTCAAACAAGGCTTTGAAATAGACAAAGCCGACCCTACACTCTTTACACACAAAGTTGGAAATGATATATTTATGTGCCAAATATATGTCGATGACATAATATTTGGTAGTACTAACCATGTGTATTGTGATGAGTTTAGTAGGATTATGACTAAGAGATTTGAGATGTCCATGATGGGTGAGCTGAAATTCTTCCTTGGATTTCAAATCAAGCAAATGAAGGAAGGGACGTTCATTAGCCAAACCAAGTACACCCATGATATGCTTAACAAGTTCGACATGGTGAATGCCAAGCCTATCAAAAATCCCATGTCAACTAATAGACATCTTGATCTAAATGAAGAAGGGAAAGCCATATACATCAAGGTATATCGTTCCATGATCGGCTCTTTACTTTACTTATGTGCATCTAGGCCAGACATAATGCTTAGTGTGTGCATGTGTGCTAGATTTCAAGCTAACCCGAAAGAGTGCCATTTAGTGGCTGTTAAGAGAATCTTGAGATATTTAGTACACACTCCTAACCTTGGCTTGTAGTATCCCAAGGGCTCCAAGTTCAATCTACTTGGCTATTCGGATTCCGATTATGCCAGTTGCAAGGTAGATAGAAAAAGCACTTCGGGGACATGTCAATTTCTTGGACGGTCCCTAGTGTCTTGGAGTTCTAAGAAGCAAAATTGTGTAGCCCTTTCCACCACCAAGGTCGAGTATGTTGCAGCCGGTGCATGTTGTGCTCAATTACTTTAGATGAGGCAAACCCTTCATGATTTCAGATGTCAATTCACCAAAATCCCACTCTTATGTGACAATGAAAGTGCCATAAAGCTAGCAAACAATCCTGTAAGCCACTCAAGAACCAAACATATAGACATCCGACATCATTTCTTGAGAGAAAATGAAACCAAAGGAGATATCGAAATTCGTCATGTGAGCACCGAAAAACAACTAGCCGATATCTTCACTAAGCCTCTCGATGAGTCAAGGTTTTGTGCTTTGCGTAGTGAGCTAAATATACTTGATTCTCGTAACATGGTTTGAAATATAGCACACCTCTGTTTGACTACTTAGCAACATAGGAAAATGATTTAAAAGGGTATTATATTGTGTTTCAAAACCATTTCAAAAGTCAAACTAAGTGTCATGACCATTGTCTATATTGTTGATTGCTTATTGGTCATGATATTTAGAGAATATATATCCATATCTGAGGTGAAGGAGGTCATAAAGTTTCAGCATAAACCCTGCAAAATTGGCAGGGCGGTAGTGCCGCTCTATGAAAACTGGGCCGTTTTCAGTCAATTTTGGCTAGGTCACGAGGCCCGTTTTCTTCTACTTATTCCTTCTCTAGCCCCTGACCCAACTCTCTCCTTCTCTCCCAGCCAATGCCGACACCCATGCTTCTCTCTTCCTCTCTCTCAAGCATGCGCTGCCATTGTTCTTTGTGGACTGCCACCACAGCAGTGCCGCCCCTGCAGCCGGCCGAGACTCTTCTTCGCTGGTCACTGCAGGAGGCTCCTAGCCAAGCTGTTTCTTCTCTTCTCCCTCCACCCCAACGGTTTGGAAGCAAGGTGAAACCCTAACCCTTTTCGATCTATGCAATGTGAAGCTTTTAGTCATGGATTTCAGTTTCTAGGGGGAGTATGAAGGATTTAGAAAGGTTTTTGATGGTTCAATCGAGTTGATTTTGGATTTCACCGGTTGGACGATTTTGGGGAGAGCGGCAATGCCACCCTTGGGACCATTAATGGCACCCCTAGCAGATTCAAACTGCTATTCTCAAGTTCATAAATCCGATGAAGTTTAGAATGGATTGGATTCATTTATCAAAAATTGTTTCTAAAATTTTTCATACTCAATCTTTCAAATTCATGGCTAGGGTTTCATGTGTTCTTTGCTTAGACTGTGATTCTAAAATTGTGATGATGAATAGACACTATTGGAAATAGGATTTAACCAGAACGAGAAAGTTAAAGATGAAATAGTAAAGCAACTGAGGACAGCAGTGCCGGCCTTAGGGGGCGGTAGTGTCACCCTACCATGCTGATTCCAAATCCAGCACTGCTTCCTGTATCATCTTCAAAGTTCTTTTTCTTATTAAAACCTGCTTGTAGCTGTGTCTAACTCATTATCTTATACAGTTTCTTATCAAGTCTTATTTATATTGCATAGATGGACCGAGGTAAAAGGAAGGTGTTGACAACCAAGCAAAAGGTCAAGAGAGGCAGGGGACAAGCGAGCTATAACCCTAGAGACAGAAATCTTGATGAAGACCTTGCTGAAGAAGAGAACATTCAGAGGATGGGAAGAACCATTCGTGTGTGGCCTGATTCTCCTTTGCACATTTTAGAGTTTGATAGCAGCTACATGAGAGATAACACTGATAGGTTCGACCTCATTCCTCCCCAAAACAGCGATGATCATAGAGTTGTTGATTATTCCATGAGTTGGAAGAAGACTGGTGAAGCCAGAGAGATTGATCCCTACTCCTCTGATAAATCAAATGGCGTTGATTATAGATTTTGGAATGCTTTCCAATCTAATTTTTATACTACAACCATTCTATCCAAGTCAAAGGGCAAGATTAGCAAGATGCAGTATATTGACTTTGGTGACTTGGAGAGCAGGAATGATCATCAATTTGCTACAGCAATCAAGACCTGTGACCGCTTTGAGATGACAGACATCATGAGTTTCAGGTATGATTGAAATAGGGAGATTCTTGCTCAGTTTGATGCTACTTACTATTGGAATAGGGAAGTGGAAGAGCTTCATCGGATGACTGATGGGCGACATTATCGCATTGATTTTGTCACCTTCTGTCGTATTCTTGGTTTTGGACACATCCATAGGAGATATGAGAGGATACATAATGAGCGTCGTTTTGAGCCAATGGAAGTAAGCTTCATGTGGGAGGATCAAAATCTTGTAGTTCCTGATTGGTCAAGAACAAAGCTCAAGAGCTTCTATTACATCATAAACAATCTCTTCAGGATCACTCTCAACCCTAAAGACAATGCAACAAATTTGAATGGCTATATCACTAATGTGTTGTCTAGATTTCCCAGCAATGAAAAGTTTAATGTTCCAAGATTCATTTGGGTTGAGCTAGCATATGCCATGGATGATGGGAGGAGATCTTTGCCCTATGCTCCTTACCTCATGTTTATGATAGAGAGTGACTGGCATGTGGTTCCCTAAGGATTGTGAGCACACTGTTTATAAGATCAAAAAGACCCATGGTGGTTTAGGGGGACTTGGCTCAGCTACTCAACATACTGGTTCTAGAGGACTTAGGAGATAGTGGGGCAGCAGGCTTTCACTCTTCTAGAGCTGAACACAGAGATATTCCTGAGCCGTCTAGGGCTAGGGAGCAAAAAGAAGAAGTCTAAGTGGGGAAAGATGAGTGCATGGATGAAGGCTATCTTTACTCATTGTGCATATGCTTCTCAGACTGCTTATGAGGATAGAATAGAGAATAGAGAAGCAGTGAGGCATGCTAGGGAGATGGTAGGGCTACCACCACTTCCACCAGTGCAGCCACCACCTCAGTTTCCTAACTTGCCTCGCCTTTCTTCTTCTGATGAGGAGCAGGATCAGGCAGATGAGCACCATAGTGAATAGCTAGATGATCAGCAGTATGGGCACTCATATGAGCCATTCAGTTAGTACTACGGGTACCCACAAGGGCAGCATTTTGAGGAGCCCCCAAATCAGCAGGATCTTGGTGCAGAGATTCACCCTACAGAGGCCGATCCACAGGTTCAGACAGCTTTGCTTCGCACATATTCCAGGAGACCGTGTCCTTCGACAGATCAGCCAGGGCCTTCTACATCAGCTGGGGTAGCACCTCCATGACGTTCAGCACGCTTCACTTCACACACCCACGTCGTCAGGACATGCCCACGTCGACTCCAACAGTGATGAGTGATCTCTCTTCTTTTTCTTCTCTTTTTGGTACTTGATGCCAAAGGGGGAGAAAATTAGAGGGGTCAAACAGTTTTTCGACACCATTTGTTCTTAGCTGCTGCGCTTGATGTTCCAATCCGATGAGAGTAGTTAGGTTGTGAGTTTGAGAGTCGCTCAAAACTCTATTTTATGAAATTATGCTACTTTGTGACTTAATTTGCTTCGGATATGGACATGTATTCATGGCTACTGTTTTAGCTTGTCATATTCTGTGTTTAAATTGTTTTATATCCATATGATCTGCTGTAGAAATCTGATTGCTACCTGACTGACATAGTTGGGCCGGCAGTGCTGCCCTCTGCTGTATCAGCCGGAATCTTGTGTGCTTGAACTGATAAAACCTGTCATATGCATCAAGTTTATTCCTATGACACTTTGTTCAGCACCCCACAGCAGGCATGGATGTAGGGGGAGGTTCCCATCACACCTAAAATGTGAATCATGGTCTTTCATGCCAATTTGAGAATTCAAATCTTTATTCACATATTTAGTGGGAGGCTCCTACACCCATGATTCGAAAATCTCAATTTAGATTTCATATCATTTGTAAGCTCCTAATTGGGTTGTCATCAATTACTAAAAATGGAGAGACTATAAGTGCAATCAAGCCCTATTGTGGGTTTTGGTATTGATGATCACCAAATTAGAGGACTAATAAGATTTATCGAGATGAGAAGCAGAGAATCAAAGAATGAGGATAATGTACAGGGTTGCAGGTGTCCTAATTACAAAAGGTGTCCAGACCTAGCTCAAAGGAGGTTTAAATTCTTTTATGTTTTGAATTTGAGTTTAGGAAAAGCCGTACTATTAAGAGGTATTTTAGGACAGTTGGTCAACTGTTGAATCATATGCTCAAATTCACAGATCTACATCCTCCCACCTAGTCAAACAGCTAGCCAAATTTGATATCATATTACCTGTTTTGGCTAGGGCGGTAGTTCCGCCCTGTTGAGAGCGGCAGTGTCACCCTTAATTGATCGTTGGGCTCGAGGGGTATTTATACCCTTCAGGCCTGGCCCACAACGGTCATCTTCTCCACTAAGTCATTTAGCTCGAAAACAGATAGAACCAAAGCTCACCTCTCTCCTCCATTGTTGCTCCTCCATCCCTCAAGCTAATCCTTGATTCCAACCATCAAAACTTAAGAGAAAAGGACAGCAAAACTCAATTAGAGAGAAGATCCACTGATTCTCAAAGTCTAAGAGCATTTGGTTCACGTTTGGCCGGCGGTTCTAGGGTTTGTTACTCTTGAAGCTTGCTCCTAGCCAGCTAGGCGTTGCCCTTGTGCTTGCCAACTTGTGTGGTAGTCTTGGGAGGTTTGTGACCTCATTCAAAAGCTAAGAAATCACCCCTCACTTCAAGAGTTCACTCTCTTGATTTGAGAACGAGGGTAAGGCAAGCCTTTGTGGCAAGCTCAAGCCTTTTGTGGCTTCCTCAACAATGTAAACTTAGGCAAACCTTAGTAGGTGAGCTGAACCATGGGATAAATATTGTGTCTCGCGTGCTTTATCTTTACTATACTTGCAGTTCATCTTATTGCTAGCTATTGTTAGGGATTTAGTTGCTCGATTCACTGTTGTGTGAAGTTTCTGTGGTATTCAGTCTTTGAACTGGATCTTGACTTTATATTGTAGGATTAAGCAACTAGTGGGGTCAGGTTTATATCTATTAAATCTCAACTATGTTAGATCATTTTTCATAGAGCGGCAGTGTCCGCCCTGTAAGGCCGACAGTACCATCCTCTGTTCTAACAGAGTTTTGAGTTGAATTTTTATAGGTCTATTCATCCCCCTCTAGGCCTTCTTTATCTTCATGTAGATCCTACAGAAAGAATAAAGCTTAATGGAGGATACATTAACATTTATGCTCTTGTTCTTGCACTCATGCTCTTTATGACCAACTTGCTTGCAACTAATATAAAACCGATTCATTGTTCTTCATAAAACTAGTCTTGTGAGTAGCAAAGGCCTGCATTGTCTTTCTTGGAGGTATAGCCCAATCCCTCTTTGTAGAGAGAAGTGCTTTGGCTACCTAAGCACATAAGCAAGCGGTCCTCATCACCATAGGCCTTAGCCAAGGTGTGAGTGAGCTTATTGACCTCCTTCTTGAGGTTCTTATTCTCAACCATTAGTGAGGTATCACAAGTGAAACCATCACTACTAGATGAGGTAGAAGTAGAAATGCTACAAGAAGGGTTAGCGAGAGCAACAACGATAGGCATAGATAATGATTCATCAATTATATCACAAGTTAAGCCTACATCACTAGTCTCAACATGCTTCTTTTTATTTTGTTCATTAAATAAAGAGGAATGAGTTTTTTCAAGCTTCTTGTGAGTCTTGTCAAGCTTCTCATGGGTTCCTCTAGCCTCTCATGAGTTGCTTTGAGCTCATCAAGGGCTTGCTTAAGGGCTTTTACTTTTTTATTCAAGCTCTTGCATTCTCTTCTCTTAATGTCAAAGTGTTCTTTAGCATCTTCTAGCATGTTAAATAGTTCATCCTTAGTTGGTTCATTATCATCACTATCACTTTCATTATCATTTTTATTATCATGTTCCTCATCATTTCTGAAAGCATCTAGGCCCCTTGTTGGGTTTCAGTGATTAATGACAATACAAGATTACTATAACTAATGTATGTTTTGCAGATGCAATTAAGTTAGGTCATGGTAATGGAGATCGATTGGGCAATAAAAGTTGTCATGCCCCTACGATGGAAATCGTTTTGGTTTTCAAAGGATGGACAACAAGGTTAAGGATGACTAGTTCTAAGTGTCGATTGGAATTGGAGAGACACTTAGAGTAGTGTAGGACTTTGTTTTTCCTTTGGCTATACTATTAAGGGGGGTATGGATGGGTAGCTTGACCTAGATAAGTCTAGTGAGTTAGGTGTGGTGCACACTTATTAACACTAGCTCTAGGTAGCTCCTATGAATGCCTAAGATCCTTTGGAGCAAACTTCATTCATATATGATTGAGATTTGGAAGTGAATGGAGGGTCAAAAGCTGACCGGACGCTGGCCCCGGTGTGACCTGGACGCTGGCCGCAGGGTCCTGGTCAGTTCATTTGATAAGTAGTCTGCGTTCGGTGCGACCGGACGTTGGAGAGGTCAAGTGATCGGACGCTGAAAGGCAGCGTCCAGTCGACTCTAGTAAGGTTCTAGAGAAGGGAATCTGCTGACCAGACGCGTCTGGTCAGTACTGACCGGACCCTGATGGTTCAGCGTCCGGTCGAGTCCAATAAGGTTCCAGTAAGGGTTTTATGGAATCGGACGCGTCTGGCCAGTGCTGACCGGACCCTGTCAGCGTCCGGTCAACTCATTTTTACTGGTTCGTGGGCTGAACTGACCAGAGCATCCAGTCAACATGACCAGAGCAGTCCGGTCACCCCAGTAGAAGCTCATAACGGTTCATTTTTCAGGCTGCCTTATAAATAGAAGCTCCACTCGTGTGTGGAGTCACTTTTGCTCATTCTAACAGCTGAGAAACACGTTTGTGAGTGCTAAGAAGAGCAAGGTCCTAGTGAGGTGATTGAGATTTGAGAATCCAAGAGAGTAGCCTCATTAGTGAATCAAGAGTAGCCAAGTGTGCATCTATCTTCTCATTAGGCTTCGCATGGTCAAGTGAGAGTTTATGCTTGTTACTCTTGGTGATCAGTCAGTCACCTAGACGGCTTGGTGGTGATTGGGAGCTTGGTGATCACCCGACGGAGCTTGTGGGTGACCCAACTCAAGTTGTGAGTGGCTTTGAGGTGATTCACCGCGACGGAGTGTCGAAGAATCAGCCCATAGAGAGTACTTGATCCTTGCGCAGATCAAGGGAGAGCTACACCCTTGCACGGGGGCTCCAATGAGGACTAGTGGGGAGTGGCGACTCTCCGATACCTCGGCAAAACATCGCCGCATTCCTCTCTCTCTTTACTTTAAGCATTTACTTTGAGTATTTACTTTGAGCAATTCAATACTTATCTTTACATTCATAGAATTGTCCATGCTAGAGTAAGTTTGGAACATAGGTTGCAAGTCCTTTGTGCGTTAGTTTGATAGAAACACTTTTCTAGGCACAAGGGGTTAATTGGGCTATCCGTAGAATTTGATTATTGCAAGAAAATTTAAAATTAGCCCAATTCACCCCCCTCTTGGGCATCTTGATCCTTTCAACTTCCATCATCATAAATTTATACCTTAGTGGCCTTAGCCATGAAGCATGATGGAGTGTCGAAGAGAGAAGGCTTCTCATTGATAGCAATGCTTGCAAATGCATTTTTTTGGTGGTCTTGTTATCATCACTATCATCATCATCACTTGAGGAAGCATCACTATCCCAAGTGACCACATATGAACCACCCTTCCTCTTCTTCTTGAAGGTCATCTTGTCCTTCTCTTTCTTTTCCTTCTTGTCTTTCTTCTTGTTCTTTTTATCATCATCTTTATCACTATTGTATGGATATTGAGCAAAAAGATGATCTTTGCTTCCACAATTGAAGCACCTTCTTGACGCTTTCTTATTCTTGGATAAAGATTTCTTTCTTCTAGCATGGTAGCCTTTCTTCACCATCAACTTGCTAAATCTTTTGACAAATAGAAGCCATCTTCTCATCATCATCATCATATCCCATGAACTATCATCTTCACTTGATGTGTCTTGCTTTGCCTTGCCCTTGGATGATGTGGCCTTGAATACCACACTCTTCTTCTTGTCATCATTCTTTTCATCTTTCTTCTCCTTCTTTTCTTCCTTCTTATCAGTCATCTCTATAAGCATCATCGGTCATAATATCTCCCAAAATTTGGTTTGGTGTCATTGTGTCCAAACCGGTCCTCACTAGCAATGTGACCAACATGCCAAATATTGCAGGTAAGCATTTTAAGAACTTATAAGAGAAATCCTTGTCATCCACCTTCTCACCAAGTGCTTTGAGATCATTGACAAGCACTTCCAACCAATGGAACATGTCCGGCACACTTTCATCTTCCTTTATCTTGAAGCTAGCAAATTTCTCCTTAAAAATGTATGCCTTTGCCTCCTTCATTGCCTTGGTGCCCTCGGATGATTCTTTCAACTTTTTCCAAGCCTCATGAGCCATCTCAATAGTTCTTGATTTGCTCAAATGTTTTCTCATTGATTGCATCATGAATGGCACTTAGAGCAATGTTATTATTTTGGAGAAGCACTTCTTCGGTCGTGGTGGGATTTTGTGGATCATCAATCTCAATTTTGATTTCTACCACCTTCCACACCTTTCTATTGATTGACTTGATATATGTGGTCATCTTTGACTTCCAATATGGATAATTTATGCCATTAAATTAGGGTGGCTTCTTAGTATTGTTGATTTGAGCCATTTTTACACCGAAGGTTGTTAAGCCTCAAACCATGGTTACTTCGGCTCTGATACCACTTGAAAGGTCCTAATGGCTAGAGGGGAAGTGAATAGCCTATGAGGTGAAGCAAGTGTTGCGCTAGCCTACTAAAAATGCAAGTCACCTACCACAATTTTAGTTTCTATAGTTTCTATCCACACAATGACTATGTCACTACACTAAGTTAGTGCGCTTTCAAAGGCTAACTAAAGAGCCACACTAACCAAACTAACAAGCTCTCACAACTAGCTACACTAAAGAGCTTGACAACTAGTTTACTGGTAATATAAAGAGATATAGCAAGATGATTATACTGCCGTATCGAGGAATGAACCAATCAATCACAAGAATGAAGACTAATCACCTCGGACTCAAATGTTGACACAATGATTTTTTAACCGAGGTTCACTTGCTTGCTGGCAAGCTAGTCCTCGTTGTGGCGATTCACTCAATTGGAGGTTTACGCGCTAATTGGCATCACACGCTAAATCCTCAATAGGGTGCCGCACAAACAACACAAGATGAAGATCACACAAGCCACGAGCAATTCACTAGAGTACCTTTTGGCTCTCCACCGGGGAAAGGTCAAGAACCCCTCACAATCACCACGATCGGAGTTAGAGACAATCATCCACCTCCGCTCGACGATCCTCACTGCTCCAAGCCATCTAGGTGGCGGCAACCACCAAGAGTAACAAGCGAATCCCATAGCAAAACACGAACACCAAGTGCCTCTAGATGCAAACACTCAAGCAATGCACTTGGATTCACTCTCAATCTTACAAAGATGTTGAATCTATGATGGAGATGAGTAGGGAGGGCTTTGGCTAAGCTCACAAAGTTGCTATGTCGATGAATATGGCCAAGAAAGTGAGCTAGAGCCAGGCCCAACGGTATTTATAGACATCCACTAATCAATAGAGTCGCTTGGCTTAATTATTGGGCCGACTGCGCATCGATCGGACATGCAGATCATGTGCACCGAACGCACCGTTCGTGTATACCGGACGCGTCCGGTCGCTACCTGACCGCCACGTGTCCAATTTTAAAATGAAGTAGCCGTTGCTGCCGTGTTCAATCTTTGACCGAACACGCTTTTTAGAAATGACCGGACACTGAGCCGCAGCGTCCGGTCAAGTCCAGTGAGCAGTCCCACGGCTGACTGGACACGTCCGGTCACTCCGGACCGGACGCAGGAGACGTAGCGTCCGGTCGAGTCCAAAGAGCTCCCAGAGCCGCTCTGGCCCGACCGGACGCTCCCAGCGTCCTGATCAACTGTTACGTTAAACCCCGACACTGTTGGTTCACACCGGACGAGTCTGGTGCGGCGATCGAATGCAGCCCGGTCGCTTTCTGCAATTGAGTACCGAGCCACATACCGGACGTGTCCGGTCACCATACCGGATGCATCCGGTCACTCTGTGACCAACGCGACTAACTCATTTTCAACTCTATCTTCTTCACCCTTGCTCAAATGTGCCAACCACCAAGTGTATCACCTTGTGCACATGTGTTAGCATATTTTCACAAATATTTTTAAGGGTGTTAGCACTGCCACTAGATCCTAAATATATATGCAATGAGTTAGAGTATCTAGTGGCACTTTGATAACCGCATTTCGATACGAGTTTTACCCATTTTAATAGTACGGCTATCGAACCTAAATGTGATCATACTCGCTAAGTGTCTTGATCACCGAAACAAAAAGACTTCTATCACTTATACCTTTGCCTTAGCCTTTTATTTTTCTTTATCCTTTTCCAAGTCCAAGCAGTTGATTATCACCATGCCATCTCTATCATCATGTTATGATCTTTATTTGCTTCATCCACTCAGAATATGCTATCTATCTTATGATTACTTTGATAAACTAGATTAGCACTTAGAGTTTTATCGATTCATCAAAATTAAACCAGATTTGAAGGCCTATTCCTAGCTTATTCTGTTTGGTTGCCTGTCGAAGCCTGCCACTCCATCTGTGCCGCTGTCGAAGCTTTTTCTTTTCTGGCCGTGGCTCGCCACGACGCAATAACAGTAGCGCCGAACCTTAGGCGACGAATTTTGGCGCCTCAGCTATGGCGTGATTTTGTGCTGAGAGTAGCAGTGGCGGCCACAGCTTTCGCAGGAACCAAGCAGCAGCCGCATAGTTGGTGGCCGCCACAGTCCGTGGCGTGGCTCGCGTCGACAGGAACCAAACACCAGCCTAGCTCTCGGTGGCAGCTACATGTGTGGCGTGGCGCACGTCGGCCCGGCGCCCAAACAGCTCCTAAAGGCAATGGACCCTGTGCTCTTTGTCCCTTAACCAAACAACATTAAAAGAAGAGTTCGACACATTCCGTCCTCTTTCATCCTCGGACCAAACACATGACTCATGGACACAGTGAGCACTACTTGCGTTAAGATAAACAGACTGACAGACTGCCAACGTTGGGAGGAAAATGACAATCATGTGCCTGGGTCGTAATAGTGCTTCCTCGGTTCCTGTGCCTTGAAAAGAAAATCACATACGGGTCTATATTGATTGAACATTCTTAAATTTAATTAATTTTGCATTAACTAAATATTAGTAATATTTGTATTTAACAATTAATACTTTCTTCATTCCTAAATTATAAGTCGTTTTGATTTTTTTAATACATCTATTTTACTATAGATCTAGATATAATATATGTCTAGATACACAGCAAAATAGATATATTAAAAAAAAGTCAGAGCGACTTCTATTTAGAACGGAGGGGGCACAACGATACTTATTACTCCCTCCGTCCACGAATAAATACAATTATGAAAACCGTGCCGGTCAAACTGACTTAAGGTTGACTAAGTCTCTAGTAAATAGTATTAACATTTATTTCTCTAAATAAATTTATTATGAAAATATATTCTATAAATAATCTAATGGTATTTATTTTGTCTCATGGATGTTAGTACTTTCTTATATAATTTTAGTCAAAGTTTGAACTATTTGACTCATTCAAAATATGAGAATTGCATCTTTTGTGCACGAGAGGAGTATATATGTATCACAAATATTGATAATTTCTTTTATAGTTTTAAAGTTCAAAATTTGGATTTCATGAGAAGTGAAAACCGACGCTCTTTGAGTCTCCTCGACTCCTCCGATCCCATTCGCATCTGGCATTGGTCCCGAGTCTACCGTCCGGGGCAAAACGTATCAAGAGTACTACATCTGTCTTCGAAAAAAATACAACTATGAGTTACTGGTCGGTTAAAGTGGTTTACCTTTGACTAAATTTCTAGTACATACAATATACACATTTATAGCTCTATTAATTTATTATAAAAATATATTTTATAATTAATCTTATGGAAGTAGACGGTAGCAGGGAGCTAGGGGCTGGATCCATAGTTGGCCATGTAGCCCGAGCCCATCGGTCCCGGCCCGAGGCCCGTTTTTTGGCCCTGCCCAAGCCCGGCCCGGCCCGGCGGCTAGCGGGCCCTGGGCTGGCCCAACCCGGAGGAGCAGGCCCAGGCACGTGGGCCGGCACGGCCCGGCCTACCGCCTCCCCCTCTTCACTCCCCCTCCCCTCCCAAGGCCTAGCACGGCCCACGCGCTCCTCGTCATCCCTGGCCCGCCTCCCCCCTCATATATAAGCGGGCACCGGCGCCGCTCCCTCACGCCTCACCCTGAACCCTAACATCGGCGTAGCTCCTTCTCCGCCTCTCCCTCACGCCTCACACCCTCACCCTGAACCCCGCCTCTCCCTCACGCCTCACCGGTGCCGCTCCCTCTCCGTCTCTCCTTCACGCCTCACCCCGAACCCTAGCGCCGGCACCGCTCCCTCGCCTCACCCTGAACCCTAGCGCCGGCCCCGAGCTCTGCCCCTGACGCAGATCCGGTACCCCGAGATCCGTCGTCCTCCTCACCATCCCTCGCCTCCGCGGCGGCGCTGGATCTCCGCCGTGGATCTAGCCACGCTGGGTCTTTTCCATCGCGGATCTGGCTCCTCACCCTTGCCTCGACGCTGGCGCGACGCCTCCTCCCCGTCCCTGCCTCCCTCTCTCCCTCACTCTCCCTCGACGGCGCTAGCCAGGAGCGCGCGGGTGGGCAGATCCGGCGACTCCCTTCCCTTCCTTGTTTTCTCTCTTCTCCATCTCGCTCACCCCCTCAGCCCCTCTTCATCTCCTCTCCATCGCTTGAGGGAGGGCGCCGCCTGTGCAGCTCCTACACCCGAGATCCGGAGCTCCGCCGCTTCCAGCCCCGGCGGCCACCTCCGCCTCGCCTCCCCACACGGACAGCTCAGTGGGCCTCGGGCTGGCATGGGTCCGTGCCGGGCCGGCCCGTTGGCCATCTATAGCTGGATCAATCATTTCATGTCCAGAAAAGATCGGGCCAGGCCGGGCCGGGGCAGGGGCATCGAGTGAACGGCTGCTCTCCTCCGTCGCCCGCCTGCTCGCTGCGTTGGTACCGACCGCTGCTTGTGGTCAGCCAGCCTGGCATCAGATCAGATCCTACACCCGATTCGTGGCTGGTGCTGGGACTCTGAGCTGCGGCTGCCGTGCCGCGTCTAGCTCGACCTCCGCACCGCACCCACCGTCGCAAAAATGCAAAACGTACGTGACGTGTACAGTATTAGATGCAGCGGTGGAGCCAGAAACTTTTATGAGCCACATGATCTTAAAATATTTATGTAGTAGTATAAATTAGAGTAATCTTCTTTGATATCAAGAAATTTGTCTTTTTGAATTTATCAACTTTTATAAGCCACATGATCTTAAAATATTTATGTAGTAGTATAAATTTGAGTAATCTTCTTTGATATCAAGAATTTTTTCTTTTCGAATTTATCGACGACCCGGCGAGCCGCCCGGTGTGGATGGGCAGTGGTTCCACCACTGATGAGATGACACGGGTCATTCAATGCAACAATTAACCTACCCTATGTATACATGTACTCGCACCGTCTATAAAAGAATGTAATTCTTGTTTTTAAAAGTTAAATAATATGAACTTTTAATTAAATTTATATAAAATAATACTAATATTTATGATACAAGATAAGTATTATTAGATTAGATATAGAATATTTTTATAATAAATTTGTGTGGAGATATAAATATTAATATTATTTAATATAAATTTAATTAAATTTGAGTCCGACATCCGTACATTCTCTCGCCGACAGAGGGAGCAGGAGGGCAGGTCGACAGCTACATGGATTAGCTTCTCGCGTTAGGGTGTGTTTAGTTCGCGAAATGAAAATTTTTTGGTATCACATCGAATATTTTGGGATGTGATACTAATAAAAAAACTAATTATATAGCTCGTCCGGAAACTGCGAGACGAATTTATTAAGCCTAATTAATTATCATTAGCGCATGTTAGTTACTGTAGCATTTATGGCTAATTATGGGCTAATTAGTCTTAAAACATTCGTCTCGCGATTTTCAACCAAACTGTATAATTATTTTTTTTTATATTTAATACTCCATATATGTACCAGTAAATTTAATGTGATAGTTTGAGTTGAAAATTTTTGGAACAGATCAGGCCTTACTGCGTGTTGGGAGTACAGTACAGTACTGGTAAGCGGGCCGGGTGGCAGGCGCAGCAGCATGTGCGATATGAATGCGTTTCGTACTTGCGTGTTTTGGAATAAAAAAAAACGAAGGCAAATTCTGACGTGAAGGCATGCATGCATGCACGGGCAGCACGGCTCTGCAGCTTTCTGCTCTGCCCTGCCCGAAAGCAATGCAAGCGCACATGATCGGACGGCTCGGGTCATTCGCATTTGGTAAGCTCCGAAGTCCCAATTCCAGCTTAACTCTGCCCTTGTGTAGTTTTACCCTAATATCCTTAAAAAGTGCTACAGTATCTGTCACATCAAATATTTACGGTTCCTGCATGAAACATTAAATATAGATGAAAAAAAATTAATTGCACAGTTTGGTGGGAAATTACGAGACGGACGTTTTAAGCCTAATTAATCTATGTTTGAACACTATTTGCCAAATAAAAACAAACGTGCTACAATAGTTCCAAATTCAAACTTTCTGAAACTAAACACATCCTCTATGTACGTACGTACGGCCTCTGCTGGTTGGTGCTATTATTTGAGGTCACCCAAACTTAGGTACCGTTAAGTTTCACTTCATTTTGCAAAATTTTTCAAGATTCTTCGTCACATCGAATCTTTAGACACGTGCATCAAGTATTAAATATAAATAAAAAAATAAAATTAATTACACAGTTTAGACAAAATTCACGAGACGAATCTTTTAAGCATAATTAGATTATGATTGAACACTAATTACCAAATAACAACGAAAGTGATACAGTGCCATTTCGCCAAAAAATTTGCAAACTAAACAAGGCCTTATCAAAATTTCAGCAAAATTTTGTTAAGGCTGTGTTTAGTTCGCGAATTTTGAGAATTTTGCTACTTTAGCACTTTCGTTTTTATCTGGCAATTAGTGTTCAATCATGGGCTAATTAGGCTCAAAACGTTCGTCTCGCGATTTCCAACCAAACTGTGCAATTAGTTTTTTTCGTTTACATTTAATGCTACATGCACTGTATCGATGTTGGAAAGTTTTTAGGAACTAAGGCCCCGTTTAGATCCAAAATTTTTTGAGTTTTGGCTACTGTAGCACTTTCGTTTGTATTTGGTAATTAGTAGTCTAATTATGGACTAATTAGGTTTGAAAGTTTCGTCTCGCGATTTCTCACCCAACTGTGTAATTAGTTTTTTTTATCTACATTTAGTACTCCATGTATGTGCCATAAGATTTGATGTGACGGGATACTGCGCAAAATTTTTTGAGTATCTAAACGGGGCCTAAACACAGCTTAAAATTGAAAGGAGGAAGTACTTACAGTATGCAATGGTAGCGTATGATACAGGGAACAGGGATCGAGCGTGTGTTGGAATCCCTAGCCGCGCGATGCACGGAAGCTTGGTCGCGCAGAGAAAGGTTTCGTATCGTGCAGACCAATGCCGCGCGTTTAAGCTGCTCCCACTCACAACAATCGCATGGCATGACAGTGACATGCCCCCACGATGTAAAGCGCGTTTAAGCTTCCACTTCATTTTACCAATTTTTTCAAGATTCTCTGTCACATCGAATTTTTAGACGTATACACTGAAGCATTAAATATAAATAAAAAATAAAACTAATTACACAGTTTAGACAAAATCCACGATACGAATCTTTTAAACCTAATTAGACTATGATTAGACACTAATTATCAAATAACAACGAAAAGCGCTACAGTTGCATTTTGCAAAAAAAATCGCATTTAAACTGGGCCCTACTACCATCCACAAGTGCCGTTGCTGCGCTTGTTTTTGTTGCACATCTCTCCACCCATTGCATTCTATGTTACTCCCTCCGTACCACCAAAAAAAAAATATAGTCCGAGGACTGGATACAGATACTAATACAACATAGAAAATTACTAGAATACCCCTATAAACTAATTTGACATGTTTGTAATCATTGTAAACAACTAGAATTTGACAGTAGCAATTGCAGCCAGAGGAGAGGTATTATACGTGTAACATTCGCAAAGTTTTAGAGAACACTCTAGAGACACGACCATTACACGTGTCATTACAGAAAGCTTGCCCACAGTTTGAGGCTCAGAATCAACCGTGGGGAATACAAAATTTGAACTACCGCGCTAGGGGATTTCCCGCCTGTGCCACACCCCTCCTTCCCTCGTATAACTGCAGGACACACGAGACAATCCACTCCATCAGCTTGGAAGCCATTTCCATCATCAGCCATGCCCATAGATCTAAACACTCTTTGAGAGGTCCTACTTGATCTCAATGAATAGCCTCCGTATGAGCAAGAAGATGAAATCATGAGTCTCCAGCAAGATCAACTTTATGAAGATGAAGCCCATCTCCAAAATCAACATGGACACCTCTTACCCGATCTCAATGAAAACCCCGTGTATGAGCAAGAAGATGAAATCGCTCATCTCCAGGAAGATCAACTTTATGAAGATGAAGCCCATCTCCAAGGTCAGCCCGTACATCTTGATCACAATGAATGCCTTAGGTTTGCATGTCATTGATCTCAATGTTGTTGGTTCTGAGGGAGAACAAGAACATCATAAAGGTGATTCTTTTTCTCTTCATTGCATCTGGACAACAGTAAGACAAGCTCGGTTCGAATTACCTATTTCCAACTAAAATCAAACTTGAACTAAATATTGTGCCTCACCTCATTGCAGTAATTGGAGTAGAGGAAGAGCATCCACAGGCTGCATGTCTCAACTTTGATGGTCCACCACATCAATTTGATCTAAACTTTGCACCTTCTGATCTGCAGCAGCAGATGCATGGTAAACTAACGACCAGCTACCCTTTTCCCTTTTAATGGACTGAAAAGGCCTACAGTTATAGTCCATTCGACAAAAGATTTTTCAACTAGTTAATGTTTGTCTACCATATAAAAAATATTCTAGACCCAGATTCTTACACTCATGTTGAACCACAATTCTAAAAAAATTACACCTACAAATCTGCACCAATTAGCTCCAAAACTCACCATTTAATTCTTTTTGTAGGCATGATGGAAGACATGCATGACTATGGTGTTTACGCTGATGCTGTGGACATAGTCTTCGATGAAGAGGAGTTGGAGGGCTCGGATGTCGAAGAAGATCACCATGCAAATGAAAACAATGCACATCAGTCCAGAAATTTGACAGAAACTAAACGACAACAAATCTATGCAACATTGATTGAGAGAAGTGATCGTGGAAGACTAAAAAGGAAAGCTACAACTATAGTAGCACAAATGTTCTAGGTGAGCAGGTATAAAGTGCAGCGCATTTGGTAGCGAGCAAAACAATGTCAGTGTCCTAAGGAATTACAGTTGATGTTAGATCAAGGAAGCCTAAGAGAAGTGGCCACAAAATGTTGCAAATAGACCTATCTAAGGTTCTCAGTGTTCCAGTTGCATAGAAGAAGCACTATTCGATCTCTAGCGGAAGCCATTGGTGTCAAAAAGAGCACTCTGCATAGGTGGTTCAAGAAAGGGCTCCTACGACGTCACTCTAGCACACTAAAGCCTCTATTGACGGAACAAAACAAAAGAGACAGGCTCCAATGGTGTCTTTCCATGTTAGATCCCCGGACACTACCACATGAACCATGTTCAGGGCAATGCAAAACATCATCCACATGGGCGAGAAGTGGTTCAACACCACTTCAAAGTACACGAAGTATTATATGCTTCCAGGAGAGGACGACCCACATAGGACCGTGAAAAATAAGAATTGTATTGGCAAAGTTATGTTCTTGTCGGCATTAGGAAGACCTATATACGATGATGCAGGTAATTGCATCTTTGATGGGAAGATAGGATTGTGGCCATTTGTTAGAAAGGTACAACACCAACTTGTTTCACTTTCTTACATTAGTTTGTGCTAACACTTTTGATCCTTAATTCTTTTAATTGACACTAGGAACAAGCAAAAAGAAGAAGTCATAATAGGGGGAGAGGGACCGAAGTCACCAAGCCTATTAAGATAGATCGAACAACCATGCGGTCATACTTGATTGGTAAAGTTCTAAAAGCTATTGTTCGACGGTGGCCATGAGAACTTATAGGACAAACCATATACATTCAGCAAGTCAATGCCCCTTCACATGTTCTAGAAGATGACGAAGAATTTGCTAGGGCTTGTAGCACATATAGGGCTGGACATACGACTCATCAACCAACCTGCAAATTCTCCAGATTTGAATGTACCTAGACCTAGGATTCTTTGCTTCTCTTCAGTCCTTGACCTATGAAAGGATCTCTAGGAACTTGGATGACCTGATTCAGAATGTCAAAAATGAGTTTGATAACTATGATCCAAATACTTTTAAATAGGGTGTTCCTAACACTACAAGGGTGTATGATTGAGGTCATGAAAGATGGAGGAGGAAACATATACAAAATTCCTCACATGGACAAGACAGGTTGGAGGCGCTAGGCATACTTCCTAAAACCCTTAGTTGTGACCGACAGCTAGATGAGGATGTGGTTGCATCCTTGGGACACAATCATGAACATGCGGACCCGTATATTCCTCACGAGTATTTTGGTGATGCTATAATATAAGCAATGAGTATGTAGCTGCTGATGTAATATAAAGTCATGAGCATTTTGCTAGTGTTGTAATATAAAGTCATGACCATTTGGTACTGCTATAATTAAATGAAGTTGTAACTTTGTATGGTGCATCGCTACTATTGACTATGATGATTCTCCCAATATTAATCATATTGACAAGTTCGGTATAGTTTGCATACAGAGATACAAAGAATGTTGTACAGATTTATAAGAACAACAAATTCAATAGCTAGGATAAGTCTTACGACAGGTACCATGCCAGAGTCTTCATCCTCGGAGTCGAGCACATACAGGATGCCTTGAGCGTTGACGTGTAGGCGACCCCATCCTATACGGTGGTCGCGCACAGAGATTGAGTCTTTGGCGTCACTTTGGATCTCAACGTCGGCTAGCTTCACGACACACTCCACACCATCATCATCGTCGCATATCTTGTCGCCACCCTCATGCCGGAGGCGGCTCTTGATGAGGACATCACTTCTTCACCACATACAAGCTAAGGAGATGAGGAGGTTTAGCATAGCCGTCCAATTCATCTTTCTCATGGTGGAGGCCCAGTCCAACTAAAGTTAGAGCTCATCTCGGGTTCCTAGGACCAGTCTGTCTTAAACTGGTCACCCAGGATGCATCCGGACTCCAGTTTTCGACAATCCATATATGGTTGGAAAGCTAATTTGATAAGGAAGCCAATGCAAGTGGTCTCATATCAAAAGCCCTTTAGAATTAATAGGAATCGTCGAAACAAGTTAGCATCTAGAATCTACCAGGGTGCTGCGACACCGCCTTTTGGTCCGTTGAACCGTGTATCGTGTTTGGACCCATTAGGGGGCGCGTCCAGGGGGTGACGCCCAAGACTATATAAATAGCAGCTATCGCTCTCCTTAGGGTTTGAGTTTTGTTTAGTTCTTGATTTCTTCGTGAAACAGACATCGTTTTGCTGCAACTGTGCCGCCAAGGCTGCTTGCTGTAGCCTTACAAAAGTGAATAAGCTTGCATAGGCACGACATCAAAATTAGCATAATCATGGTATGATCCGATAGAAAAATACACACAAGTAGATTATGTTTCCTTTATATCCATCAAACCCTAGTCCACAATATCTAATTTGTTATACTTGTCTTTACTGTTTTCCATCAAATCCTTGTTGCCGTGACTAATTTTGCGCGCATTGTTCCCGTTTTGTCCTCTAATTCGGAGTCAGTTCATAAAATTGGTCTAGTTTTTACATATGAACTTGGATTTCGACGTTCCATATATCAAAATCGATCAAAAAAATTTTAGATCCGTCCATCCCCGATTTATCGGGGTTAGAAATTTTTATTTTGGTCAAAAACTGATCACAAGATCCTCTTTTCGTGGTCATAAGCTTTTTGTCGATTTTAAGCATGTCTTCTGAAAATTCCATAGGCCACGTCTTTTACTTGTTTAAGCTCATATTTTCTGTGGTTACTTCTTTTGTGCTCCTAAGTGAAGAAAAAATATCAAAAAAATAAAAAGAAAAAGTCAAAGAATTCCAAAAAAACAACGACAGCCCAAAAATAGAGAAAAAAGAGAGGGACAAAAGTTGAACAATATTTAGAGGAGCACATAGAGAGCGTCATTTGAGCTGTGTTTGCGTGTGCTGATTTCTGCCTTGTTCCTAATCATATTCCTGTTGTTCACATCACTTGATACATCTGGTACTTGGAACATGAGTAGGCCAGCAACTAAGACAAGTACTTGGGATACTTATTCAGCTTTGCTATTCAGTTACGAATTTTATTATTCCTTACTACTATATTGTGCCTATCCAAACTCCACTTTCTTCTAACCAAGTATAGGTTCGCCTTGCAACTGTTATACTCAGGCTACAACGGTATCATAGTCACCGACCGATTGCACCGCCTGTTACTTTGGTAAGAACACTTGTAAGACCGTGGTAAGACGTTTGAGAGTTGAGTGCCTTATTTTTCCTTGTCCATAACATAAGTAATTGGTAGGGATAATACTATTTGTGTTGTCTTCTTCTTTCTACTAACCATGTTAGGAAAAGCGGAAGGCAGCGGCAAAAGAAATGGGGACACATCTATAGATTTTAATGACTATGTTTCTAAGAATGAGCTTCGTGCCATTCTTGATGACAAGTTCAGTGAGATTCTTCAACAAATCACCAACTTGGCTAAGAGGATTGAAGATGTTGAACAACGACATCCTGAACCATGTCCTAAAGAAGAAGATGATGATCTCTCTAAGGAGGAGGATGGCGATGCGGAGGCTGAAGCCAAAGCTCAACGACATGCTGAGGATGCACGTAACCATAATCGGTTGAACTTTAACCGACGTGGTATGGAAGGTAATAACCAAGGTAATAATGATCCTTTCTCTAAACCTAAGTTTAAGATACCTCCTTTTCTAATTCTGCTGATCCTGAAGCATATTTAGATTGAGAGATGGTTGTAGATAAAAAATTTAGCTCCCATCAAGTCTCTGAAGAATATAGAGTTAGACTTGCTACTAATGAGTTTACTAGTTTTGCTCTTTTCTGGTGGAATGATATTTGCAATAATGTTAATGCTAATGCTAATGCTCAAATACCTTAAACCTGGACTATACTTAAACGATGAATGAAATCGAGATTTATTCCTCCATACTATTAACGTGATCTACGATTAAAACTACAACGTTTAAATCAAGGTAGTAAGACTGTTGAGGGATATTATCAGGAGCTTTTAATTGGTCTAGCACATAGTAACATACAAGAGGATAAAATGGATAAGTGTTCTAGATTTTTTGGAGGTTTGCGTCGTAAAATACAGGATGTTCTTGACTATAAAGAATGGACTAGATTTTCTCAATTATATCATTATGCTCTTAAAGCTGAAAGAAAAGTATAGGGACAACAACCTAAACGTTCCACGACTCCGTCCACTCCTTCACGTCCAACCGAGGTGAGTAAATTTTCTGATGTGCAGACACCACCAGTGTCTGTAAAGAAGAGTTTTTCTATCACACCTTCTTCTAGTGGATCTGCTACACCTTCCTCTAGCAGCTCTTCTAAAATTATTTGCCACCACTGCAAGGGCATAGGACATATTGTTAAAGAATGCCCTAGCAAACGCGCATATATTGCTACTGATGATGGTGGGTATGCTAGTGCTAGTGATGAAAAGAATGAATTTGCACTTGCAACTGATCTTTATGCAGATAAATTTACGGATAGTGCGGAAGATCCTAATGAGGTAACTGATAGTGTGACATGCACTGCAAACTACAAATCAATCCTTGTTCAGCGTGTTTTGAGTGCACAAGTTGAGCCAGTAGACAAGCTACAACGCCACAATTTGTTTCAAATGTTCCTCATTATCAATAATTTTCGTGTTCGTGCTATAATTGATGGAGGGAGCAGTAATAACTTGATAAGTTTTGAGCTTGTCAAGACTCTTGGTTTATCTACACGTGCTCTTCCATATTCATACCATGTTCAGTGGTTCAACAATAGTGGTAAGGCAAAGGTAACACAATCTATTCGTGTGTATTTTTCTATCGAATCATACCATGATTATGCTGATTTTGATGTCGTGCCTATGCAAGCTTGTTCATTTTTGTTAGGCCATCCTTGGCAATATGATAATAATGTTCTATATCATGGTAGGCAAAATAGATATACTTTTATATTTAAGGGAAATACCATTGCTTTACTTCTTTTAACTCCTGCTAAAATTGTGCAATATGCAAAGAAACTTGCTGAAAAGAAAAAGAAAGGCCATGATAAAGACTTTAGCAAACCAACAAATGGTCCATTAAGTAACATGAAAGAAGTTTTATTTACTCTTAAATCTTGTTGATCATGATGAACCATGTTATGCTTTAACTTATACATCGCCTATATGTCCACTTGGTCCTGCTTCTAGTGATATGCCTCTTGTTGGTACTAACCTTTTATAGGAGGAGGATGAATTCTCAGTAGAGAAGCCACCATGGCAGCCACCTTTGTGAATGATTGGGCGCTAAGATAAACGTCTTCTTCCGGAGCCATCGTTGCTGTCATCCAATGGAGGAGACGATCTACTTCAGTCGAGGACGACTTCAATTCAAGAAATAAAGGATGATGAGGACATCACTTCTTGATCACATACAAGCCAAGGAGAGGAGGAGGTCCAGTATGGGCATCCAATTCATCTTTCTCATGGTGGAGGCCCAGTCCAACTGAAGTTGGAGCCCATCTTGGGTTCTAGGGTCTATCTTAAACTGGTCACCCAGGACACATCCAGACTCCATTTTTGATGATCCACATATGGTTAGAAAGCTAATTTTATAAGGAAGCCAATGCAAGTGGTCTCACATCAAAAGCCCTTCGGAATCAACGGAAATCATCGAAACAAGTCAGTGTCCAGAATCTGTCAGGGTGCTACGACACTGTCTTTTGGTCCGTTGGACCGTGTATCGTGTTTGGGCCTATTAGGGTGCGCGTCCAGGGGGTTACGTTCAAGACTATAAATAGCAACTGGCGCTCTTCTTAGGGTTTGAGTTTTATTTAGTTCTTGATTTCTTCGTGAAATATACATCATTTTGCTACAACTATGCCATCAAGGCTGCTTGCTGTGAACCAGGGCCCCAGTTCTTGATCTTGTTCGCCTGTGGCGATTAGTCCTTTCGAATAAAGACTTGAACTCCTTATTGTTATCATAAGCCTTATATTTATTTGTAATTTCAGATTGCGTTCATTCCGTTCTTGCTTGTGTTCTCGATTTGCTTGCAGGAAAGCCTTCTCGACGAGGTCAATCGCATTCTCGTGGTTGATAACCAATGGAGCCGTGGTGTAACGGTTGCGGGGGTCCAAATCAGTCTTGGTTCGAAGTCTAGATCGTGAACGTCAAGTTTCCACCAATCGACGCTATTATACATTTCAGAAGATCGGGCCTAGTCTACATCAGCTCCATCGGCGACGGTTCCACCGGTGACACCACGGGCACCTGCCGCCACCAGACATGCCGGAACGAGAACAAGAGCTGTAAGAGGAAGACTAGAAGAGGAACGAGGGAACCAAATCTGGAGAGATGAGGCTCGATCTGGGAAAGGTTGGGAGCTCCAGATAGAGGGCGCGTTCGGCTGGCTAGGCAGCTAGGGCTGGGCTGGCCAGCGCACTCATAGTGACACTGTTTACGTGAACAGTGTTTTTAGACAGAACAGTATTTTTCCCTCACAATAATCAACCAGAATAGTATTTTTGTTTATTTTTCCAGTCCCGATGAATCACCTCAGAGACTGAACAGGGCCGATGGAGGAGGCTTAGGCGGAGGATGCCAAGCGGCAGAGGAAAGGAGTGGATGAGGAAAGGGCGCTTGCACGTGAGGATGAGGAAAGGTGCGGTCAATTTCTTTGTTTTTTTTTCTAGTGCAGGGCTTGTGTGGCAGTGGAGGATGCGGGCATGCGGCTGCTGCTGGTGGCCTCCTGACGAAACGAGTGGAGGAGAGCGAAAGCATGTTGGGATGAATTTTTCTTTTTTTTTATTTAATGATGAGAAGTCTCATGCCGTGGCAGCAGTTTGGCCGGTGCTGTTGGAGTGGGTCCCCTGTCCTAGGCCTGGTTTAGTAGGCTGGTAGGCTACTTTAGCGTTTTTGTGGGAAAATTTTTGAACTCGTGAATTGTGGGCGTGTTTAGTTTCAACCCCAAATTTTCTAAAAGTGCTATAGTATCCATCACATCGAATCTTACGATATGTGTATGGAGCATTAAATGTAGACGAAAAAAAACTAATTGCACAGTTTGGTTGAAAATTACGAGACGAACGTTTTGAGTCTAATTAGTTCATAATTGAACACTAATTGCCAAATAAAAATGAAAGTGTTACAGTAGCCCAAATTCCCAAATTCACCGAACTAAACACGCGCGGGGTTAACACGACAGGGCTACACCAACAGTATATGGACCTGTAAATCACAGCAATTGTTACATTAGTACACACAGCAACCAGAGCCGGCCGGCCGCGCCCCGTCTTCTGATGGGCCTTACACGTACTGCCCTCCGTACACTCGGGATGGGCCCTACGGCCCCTCTTCGACAGTTCGACGAGACATGCCCCCCATCCTCTTTCAATGCTCTCATCACTCCCGCACGGCCCCACCGCCCAACGCCTGCTGTGCGGCGGAGACCGCCTCCGGCCTCGTGGACCCCGCCGCCCGTCGATACGACCGATGCCCGCGGCCGCGTCGCCACCCCGGCGTGTATAAAGCCCTCGCTCCGGCCAGGCCACTGTGCTCCAACTCCAACCTACCCAGCAGCGGCCAGCCACCTCCCCGTCGCTCTCACGCTCTTCGTGCCCGCCGCCTCCCCTCTCTCTGTCTCTCTCTCTCCTCACGTCTGACGCACATGGCCTCCATCGCCGGATCTTCCGCCCTCTCCTTCGCCAGGCCCGTCAAGGTAATTATACTCAGATCCGAGGCCGCTAGCGCCACCTGCGGTTCGTTGTCCGCCCGTTGGTCTCTCCAGATCCATCTCTATGTCGGCCTGACTGCCTTCCGCGTTGCGCACGGACGGGGTTTGGGGGGTTTAATAAGGTTTCCTGTCTCTGATTCGTGCGCGTGATCTAGAGAGACCCTCGTTCCTCGGCGTGATTTGCACTCGTGGTGAACTGAAGAACTGGCGACTCACCGCTGCGAGAGCATGTGTTGGATTAACGGCTGGGTGAAGCCTTTTTTTCGTTCTATGGGGAAAGCTTACCTTTATGGGTGTCTGGCTTCGTTGAGCCGTTTCTAAAGGGGATTTGTGCAGATCTGCTTCACAAATGGGTTCCGTGGTGGGATCGCTAAGAATTTTGATGAATTTCATTTATTTATGTAACCATACGTTGGTCTTACAGTCTTAGATCATGGTATACTGCACATAATGATTGATGCCTACATCTTTGATTTTCACTATAATATTTCTAATATAATTATTTATTCCGGATGGGTGTTCAATTGAAGGGGATTAGTGTTGGGATCCTAGTGCTATGTTTCATAGCCTTGATTTTGGTCACACGACAGGTCAAATATTCATTCTTCTTCATGCTCCTTAATTAACTGTACTCCCTTGAATTGCAGGCAATCAACACAAATTCTGTAGCTTTCTCCCCAGTGAGGAAGGGTAACACATTCCTCCGCCTGCAACCAGTGCCTATGAGATCTGTTTCCTGCGCTGTGAGTTTCATACTTGACCTTACAATACACATACATTTGGCAAGTTTTTTTTTAATCATAACAATGCTAGTGAATTTCCAGAGTTACTGTTTCTGTGCATTATTAAGCTATTGATTTCCTAATCTACCGCGTCTGTGGATCTCAACTGAACTACTAGTAATCTATACTAATGGTCAGGAATCACCAAAGTTCCTTATTGTTTGAAGGGCTCCGTTTTCTTTCCTTACCTTTTGTTCTGGAAATCAAGGAAAAAATTGTTTCTACTTATACTTGCTCCTAGTGTTGTTGTAGTGCTCTTGATCTAGCAAGATACCAATACTTCCAGTGACACCTTTTTAAATGTATATTTTCTTATACTGCAAACGTAATGACATTTCAAAATATGGATTGTGACAGGCCAAGAAGGTTACAGTGGACAAGGTTTGTGAAATTGTGAAGAAGCAGCTTGCTCTTCCTGACCACACTGAAGTTTGTGGTGAATCCAAATTCTCTGAACTTGGCGCGGATTCACTGGACACGGTAAATCACAATATTTCTTGCTGATGCCATCTATATAGTCAGTTTTTAAATGATTTTGTGATGGAAATGTATGGTTGTTAAGGGGGTGTTTGGTTCCATGGACTAAATTTTAGTCCATGTCACATCGGACGTTCGGATGCTATTTAGGAGAACTAAATATGAGTTAATTATAAAACTAATTACATAGATGGAGACTAATTTACGAGACGAATTTATTAAGCCTAATTAATCCGCCATTAGCGCATATTTACTGTAGCACCACATTGTCAAATCATGGACTAATTTGGCTTAAAAAATTCGTCTCGTAAATTAGCCACAATCTGTGCAATTAGTTATTTTTTTCGTCTATATTTAATACTTCATGCATGTGTCGAAACATCCGATGGGACAGGGACTAAAATTTTCCTGTAGGAACCAAACACCCCCTAAATCTGTCAATAAACTTAGCCTAATGCAACTACATTGTCCCATTTTTTCTTTTTCCTGAATAATTAGATAGACTGCAAACTGTATGTAAGCTAATGACCTATCCACTTCATACTTGGGAGTATGGATGAAAACGGTACGGATATTTATTCGACCGTCCGTTCGACCGAACAAATATGAACACTTATCTGGATAGTTACTCGGATATCCGGATTTTTTTTCGGATACGGATAATAAAACGGATATCTTAGGCGGATATCAAATACGGATGTAATATCATCGATATCCGGCGGATATCGGATAATCCGGATATTAAAACGGATATTATCCGGATATTAAAACGGATATTATCCGGATATTATTCAAACTTTCTCAAATGAAAAAATGGCCTATATAAGGATTGTAGATCTTGATGAGCTGAACAAACTTGGTATTCAAAACTTTTCAATTTGAGACAATCTAGGGTTCCGAAAACTAGTTTGTAGGCGTCGAAATTTAAAAATCACAAATTTGAACCGTCCAAACTATCTCAAATGGAAAGTTGACCAAAACAACAATTGTAGATCTTGATGAGTTGAACAAACTTGGTATTCAAAACTTTTCAATTTGAAGTCATTTAGAGTTCATAATACTAGAGTCAAAGTGTTGTTTTTTCATTTGACCAAATTTGACTTTGTCAAACTTGCTCAAATGAGACACTAAATGACCTCAGATGAAAAAATTCTGAATACCAAGTTTGATCATCTCAGCAAGATCTACAATTGTTACATAGCTCATTTTCCCATTTGAGAAAGTTTTATCGAACACTAGTCACGAATTCTTGAATTTCATATAGACTTTCTAAAACTATGTCACACACTTGTGAAATTTGAACTACATTTTATTCAAACTTTCTCAAATGAAAAAATGGTCTATATAAGGATTGTAGATCTTGATGAGCTGAATAAACTTGGTATTCAAAACTTTTCAATTTGAGACAATCTAGGGTTCCGAAAACTAGTTTGTAGGCATCGAAATTTAAAAATCACAAATTTGAACCGTCCAAACTATCTCAAATGGAAAGTTGACCAAAACAACAATTGTAGATCTTGATGAGTTTAACAAACTTGGTATTTAAAACTTTTCAATTTGAAGTCATTTAGAGTTCATAATACTAGAGTCAAAGTGTTGTTTTTTCGTTTGACTAAATTTGACTTGGTCAAACTTGCTCAAATGAGACACTAAATGACCTCAGATGAAAAAACTCCGAATACCAAGTTTGATCATCTCAGCAAGATCTACAACTGTTACATAGCTCATTTTCCCATTTGAGAAATTTTTATCAAACACTAGTCGCAAATTCTTGAATCTCATATAGACTTTCTAAAACTATGTCACACACTTGTGAAATTTGAACTACATTTTATTCAAACTTTCTCAAATGAAAAAATGGCCTATATAAGGATTGTAGATCTTGATGAGCTGAACAAACTTGGTATTCAAAACTTTTCAATTTGAGACAATCTAGGGTTTCGAAAACTAGTTTGTAGGCGTCGAAATTTAAAAATCACAAATTTGAACCGTCCAAACTATCTCAAATGGAAAGTTGACCAAAACAACAATTGTAGATCTTGATGAGTTGAACAAACTTGGTATTCAAAACTTTTCAATTTGAAGTCATTTAGAGTTCATAATACTAGAGTCAAAGTGTTGTTTTTTCATTTGACCAAATTTGACTTGGTCAAACTTGCTCAAATGAGACACTAAATGACCTCAGATGAAAAAACTCTGAATACCAAGTTTGATCATCTCAGCAAGATCTACAATTGTTACATAGCTCATTTTTCCATTTGAGAAAGTTTTATCGAACACTAGTCACGAATTCTTGAATCTCATATAGACTTTCTAAAACTATGTCACACACTTGTGAAATTTGAACTACATTTTGTTCAAACTTTCTCAAATGAAAAAATGGTATATATAAGGATTGTAGATCTTGATGAGATGAACAAACTTGGTATTCAAAACTTTTCAATTTGAGACAATCTAGGGTTCCGAAAACTAGTTTATAGGCGTCGAAATTTAAAAATCACTAATTTGAACCGTCCAAACTATCTCAAATGGAAAGTTGACCAAAACAACAATTGTAGATCTTGATGATTTGAACAAACTTGGTATTCAAAACTTTTCAATTTGAAGTCATTTAGAGTTCATAATACTAGAGTCAAAGTGTTGTTTTTTCGTTTAACCAAATTTGACTTGGTCAAACTTGCTCAAATGAGACACTAAATGACCTCAGATGAAAAAACTCCGAATACCAAGTTTGATCATCTCAGCAAGATCTACAACTGTTACATAGCTCATTTTCCCATTTGAGAAATTTTTATCAAACACTAGTCACAAATTCTTGAATCTCATATAGACTTTCTAAAACTATGTCACACACTTGTGAAATTTGAACTACATTTTATACAAACTTTCTCAAATGAAAAAATGGCCTATATAAGGATTGTAGATCTTGATGAGATCAACAAACTTGGTATTCAAAACTTTTCAATTTGAGACAATCTAGGGTTCCGAAAACTAGTTTGTAGGCATCGAAATTTAAAAATCACAAATTTGAACCGTCCAAACTATCTCAAATGGAAAGTTGACCAAAACAACAATTGTAGATCTTGATGAGTTTAACAAACTTGGTATTCAAAACTTTTTAATTTGAAGTTATTTAGAGTTCATAATACTAGAGTCAAAGTGTTGTTTTTTTATTTGACCAAATTTGACTTGGTAAACTTGCTCAAATGAGACACTAAATGACCTCAGATGAAAAAACTCTGAATACCAAGTTTGATCATCTCAGCAAGATCTACAATTGTTACATAGCTCATTTTCCCATTTGAGAAAGTTTTATCAAACACTAGTCACAAATTTGAACTATATTTTGTTCAAACTTTCTTAAATGAAAAAATGGCCTATATAAGGATTGTAGATCTTTAATCCATGACCATGACTCCATGAGACCCATGAAGCCATGAGCTTGGCTATTTCTACTCATGCCGCGAAGATTGGTGCTTGTATGATGTTTGATGTATGATGTATCTGTATCTTTATCTTATTTGTTGCTTTACTCTTTAGTCTTTTGGCTTAATCTAGATGGATTATGGACTCATAGAGTGGTGTAATGGTTTGCGCACGTATGATATATATATGCTGCTTTTACTCAATATCCGAATAGATATTTGTATCCGACCTTCTCCGAATCCGATTCATACCGTATTCGATACTCATTATTCGTATCCGTAACCGAGTCAATCCGTATTCGTATATGTATCCGAACGCTATCCGTGTCTGAATCCGAATCCGAACAGAAATATGAAAACAAATATAATATGAGTGATATCCGTTCGTATCCGATCCGTTTTCATCCCTACTTGGGAGTTAGGAACTTTGATATAACCACTGTACTCCATACTTACGCCTTCAGGACATTGTCAGCCAGTCTGTAATTTGTATTCCCTATAAGGACCAAAGAAGCGCTTCGAAAGAATGTTATGCCTAGTATCACAGATAATGCGTACTCCCTCCCTCCCTGGATGAATCAACTTCTAGAGTTGTCATAACTCAAATCTTTCTTAACTTTGACCAATTTTATACAAAAAGGTACTAACATCTCTGACAAGAAAAAAAACATAACATGAAAATATATTTCATTTTGTATCTAACTATACTAATTTTGTGTCATAAATATCAGACTTTTTTCTATCAAATTCAGCCAAACTTAATAAAAAAATAGACTTAGGACAACTCTAGAAATAGATTTATTCAGGCCGGAGGGAGGGGATCTAATTTGATAGACGAATGCTTGCTCTTTTGGATATTTTTTTCCTCAAGATTTTACTAAAGGTCCTTCCAAATTTGTCACAGGTTGAGATTGTGATGGGCCTTGAGGAGCACTTCGATATCAGCGTGGAGGAGTCCAGCGCGCAGACGATCGCAACCGTTGAAGACGCCGCTGACCTCATCGACAAGCTTGTTGCTGGGAAGGCATAGATCTGTATCTCCTCTATCATATTGTTCTACCACTCTCTCTCCCTTGATCTAGGTTTCTATGGTCTGAAGACTTGGTGATTTTCTCCGCAGTTCTGTTGCTATGCCCGTGTGGTAATACTACGAGATGTTTTATTAAGCGGTTGAACATTACGGTGGTGTAATCTATTACTGCTAAGGTGCATTGTTGTATGAATTGTTTCTCCCCCAGAAGAAGAATCAAACCATCCGGGATTCAAGTATCATAGTACACTATTAGTTGAAAGCAACGCCGAGTACCTTTTTATACAGGCCGACTACATGTCTTTTTAGATGGACACACAGTTCCATTAATCAACAAGCACCGGCCAAGATCATTGGTCACATACTTACACGAGAAACAACAAAGTCGGGGGCAATACAGTCCGAAAGAGAGTTGCAACTTCTGGGGCATTTATACAGAGAACAAAACTTGCAAAATCGAAAGCCATTCTACTCTTAATCTCCCTAAACAATGGCCCCAATTTAGCTCTGTTATGGAGGAAAACAATGTGAGCGCCGAGCAGCAGATTCTGTGCATCAGTTTCAGTCATCACCCAGATTCTGTGCATCAGTTAATCATCACCGTCCAGGAAGGTTGTCAGTTCGAGTCCTTTCAGCAGAGCCAAGCCTTGAGCATGAAGGGCACTGGATAACTTGTTCAGCGCCCCCAGTTTGTGCCGCCAAAAAAATTTCATTCCACCTGTCATGCTAGATTGGAAAAAGGCTTTGTTTGTACACACCCTCTAGTGGCGGCTTCCTTTTGTGTTTCTGATGAAATATACTACCTCTGTCAAAAAAAAAAAAAAACAAAAAAGATGCAATTTTATGACTTCAATAGGTATACCGTGAAAATATATTTCATAATTTATCGAACTTCCTTTGTAAAAGTCAAACATACAGCGATATTCCTACTTAATCAAATCCTAAAACTTTTGCTAAAAGGCTGGCTCCATAGCCATTAGGACCTAGTGTAACATCAATTTTCATTCCAAAGACAACTTGCTTAATCTCCTCTTCCTAAGAAGATTTAATCAAATCAGTGTCATCTTGCTTAAGTTTTTTAAATCCTTCCCAAATGACTATGTAAGTTGAATATTCCTTGTTTCAGAGCCTCCAAACAATTGCTTATAGTATTGAACCACATGATTCGTGATTTCCTTTTAATCGGTAATTTGACATGTTTAGTGTCAAGATGGATCACCTTTCCTTTCCTTCTTCCATTGGCATGATGGAAATCTTGAATTTGGGTCCCCTAAAGTTAGCCAACATTTGACTATCCCCGGTCTCTAAAGATAGGCTCAGAGTCCCTCAAAGATTGGTTTTCTTTTGCTTTGTAGGTATGACATGGGCAATATGGAACAACCGTGACGAAATGACGATTGAGAAGAAGTCTATTAGCAATCTAGATGTTGTGATTTATGCTAGTATATCAATTTCATGCAAATATGGATAGAGTTGCTCAAGGAGGAAAACAAAACCAATATGAAGATTGTGGCTCACCACTTAATTGAATGGATGAGCCAGAAGGAGGCTTTAAAGGAGCAAAATAGTCCTTTTGTTCTTGGTCAGGGCTAGCTATCCTTTGTTGTTGGTTGAGGCTGAATACTCCTTTTGTACTGTAATGTAGCTAGTTTCCCCAGCTTGTAAGACTTTTAACTAGCTTTCTCAAAAGCAGAGATATTCTCCTTTCAAAAAACAAGTATCGTGTGTTTTGACTACTACTGTGCTTTTATGGGATCTATGTACTAATACTTGACAATGAGCTTCAACTCCCTTGCAAAGGCCAGAACTCGGTTATTCCAAGCGTAAATGTGGCGGATCAAAATGTTTGTTCCTACAAGTGTCATTATGATAATTCAGAATCCTACAGCCTTTGAATCTGTGGTTTGTTATATTTGTAATGGGTATTCAAGGAATCCTTGTGAGTTGTCAGGCTGAACTTGTAAAAACAGTGCGTGAAGGAATTTGCATTCCTGGAACTGGCCTATGTGTGCTATCTGCTATGCTACCCTTTTATCTGTACTAATGGGAATTCGAATTTATTATCCATCCTTCTAAAATGCTCACGAAAGGTTATATAACAAATGTGTTAAGTCTAAGCACAAAGGAACCATCCATAGTGTTAAGCTTCATCTACTCACGAATTGTTTTTATGTAATTAATATATTACAATCTTTGTTCGTGATTCTTATGTCTCGTAAGGATCATGGTGATCCTACCAAGCCTAAGCTTAGTGAAAAACGTGCTTAGACACGTCACGGGAAAACCACAAAAAAAATTCATCCTTGGGTGTCATTTCCTTTCAGGTAACAAAATCATGGTCTATACAAAAGATCCCGGTAAAAACTACATAACTCTCATGTGTCTCTGAGAAAAAAGAAAAGAATAAAAGGTATAAAGATTTTACATTGTATGCCTGCGTAGCCTTGTTGGTACCAAACTCTTAATAAATACACAAAGAAACCAAAGGACTGCTTGAATCCCTAGAGATTTTGGAATCCAAAGTCCATAATTTAGCTACGATTCAAATGTCTATACACCGCTCTCTGTTCTAAATTGTAAGGTGTTTTGACTTTTATAGATAAATATGTTTTACTATGTTCTAGATATAATATATAAGTACCAGAAGTTACGTATCTAGAAAAACTAGAATGTATTAGAATTTGACAAGCTGACGAGCTTGGATTTTCCAATTAAGAAGTTGGATTCCACGATCCCACAAACTGAGCCTAACAGATGTGTCACATAATTTAATATATTCTGAGATAACGTCAACCAGTTCCTATGCCATCGACCACTAAGAGCAAGTATAGTAATTGTTTTATAGCTATGCTAGTCAACAATTTTGTTGATGCGGAGAAGAGAACCAAGAAGAGAGGGGAGAGTTTGAATCTCATGCGAACAACAAGATGAGTGCAAAAGACTATGCAATAGTGGACCCACATAATAAGTGTATATGAGGAGAAATAGAAAATAGAATGTAAGATATGATACCACATAATAATAAAAAAAACTTTTTATAGACAAATACTCCCTCCATTTTTATTTATATGTCGTATTAAGTTTGTCCTAAGTTAAACATTTGTATTTTATTCATTGATTTTTTTTAAAAAAATATATGTAGGTTCATGACATAAAATTTATGTTTTTAGTTTTATTATGAAAAATACTTTCGTAATATATAATTCATATGTTGTAGAATAATAAGAACTTTTTGAAATGAATAGTTAAAGATAATAATGTTTGACTTGGCATAATATGACATGTAAACAAATAGAGGAAGTAGACTACGTTATTTTTTTTCCCTGAGTACCCTTCAAATATGAAGACTGTTCGTAGTGTACAGATTATCCGCGATTAGAAAATTAAAAACACACAAGATAGATTGATTGCGGATCAACAGCCTGTTCGGTTGGCTGGTTCGTATCATTGCTCGTTCGTGGAGAAGTACTGCTGGCTGGTTTGTATGAGAGAAGGATACTATTCCGACTGAAAATTTACAATTGTTTACGACAAGTCACAGCCAAACGAACAGGCTGCAAATCCATGAATTACGACCCAATACCACGCCATGCCATTTGCATCAAGCACTCGCAGTTGCAGCTAATCCTCGCGCACAGATAGGTGGGGTCCAAAGTTGCAGGGCGCAGGTCCTAAAAGCTTCGCATAGGACTATAGGAGTATCGAAGAAATAAACAGCAAGCAGTTGTGGTCTTGCTGACTAATTAAAACATAAATAAAATTCAATTGACAACATTAACGCACTGGGCGTTTGGTCTAGTGGTATGATTCTCGCTTTGGGTGCGAGAGGTCGCGAGTTCGATTCTCGCAACGCCCCCCTCCTTTTTTGTTTTAATCGATTTTTACTTTTTTTTTTTTAATTTCAATCAATTAATCAAGCGACCGGCGTATACACGCGAGAGAACGTAACGTTGCCGTGGGGATTTTTTTTGGCGTTTCTGTGCTTCTCGTTTCAAATATTGTTTTTTAGCCTTTTCTGAATCATCACTAGCAAATGTCTTTAATTGATTTTTAGTTTTTTTTTCTCGAATACGCAAAATGTTATGTTAGAGAGGGCAGGACCGATTGTATAACACTAATACCCCGCTCTAGTGTGCTATGTTCGTTATTAATCACGTAACCTAGCATATACGCACGTGAGAATGTGACCTTCCCGGGGTTTTTTTTTTGGCATTTCTCTGCTTCTCCTTTTCAAATATTGTTTTTTTTAGCTTTTCTTGAATCACTAGCAAATATATTTGTGTATTATAATGGAACATACAACTTATTACGCAGAAACTTGAATGCCTAGTGGCTCTGAGATTGATACAATAATTGTGTCATATGTTTTAACACAGTCGCTTGAATGACTTGTGGCTCTAAGATTTATACAACAATTATGTCATACACTCATATATTCTAACGCATTTTGGAACCCGACTCTGTTCCATGGCTAGATACGTGCTTTTCCAAACGTGGTCTTGCGTTAGATTTGGATTGTGCTAGTTTTGGATCAGAAACATGATCTTGTATTGAATTTGGATTAATAATGTGTGAATGGCAGGAGTGAAAGATGGACAGGGGATACTATCATACTATAGTGCAGTGGGAAAACTAGCAGTGAGAAATGATGACGAGCGAAGCAAACATAGCAGGGCGTTGCAATAGGAGAAAGAAATGCCATGAAAAACCAAAAAGGAGATGCTCGCGCCCCTACATATGTGTTATGTTTTCCATTTCTATAAACTTTAAGAGATAAAATTTACTAATTAATTTTCCATATGCGTTATTAATAATGAACATAAATCTTTACTTTAAGTCAATGTTGGCAATGATATTATAATGTCCTATTAAGTTTGTGTAAAATAGAAACATATTCTTAAGTTTTTTTTTCTTCTATTGCAAAGCACGAACATAATCATAACTTTAACTCCCATAATATCCATGCGTTGATATAGTTAAATATCAAGTTCCGTGACTTCCTTTGAGAATTCATAAAAGCCTGTAATTCTAAAGTTTAATCTAAGTCGGTGAGAAGTTCATTGTAGATGTGTTAGGGACTGGTTTGTTCACTAATATTTATAATGAGACCTATTTCAACTTTTATGTGACGGCCGTTCGTTGTGGATTGCACTAGTGTATGGGTTTAGCCTGGAGTGTATTTATTTAGATTGAATTGGACAACAAATTCCTCATCTCAATTCATAGAACCTAGGTTTTTTTAAAGGAACTGAACCTAGTTTTAATATAACAAATTTTGTTTTTAATCTAATAAAAAAGATGCAATAATAACTTGGTGGTGAAACAATTGTCAATTGTCCAAAGGCTCATGTTGTTCTCCATTTTACTATGTTTTCGCATTTGTTTTGTGTGAGCATATTCCCTTACCTGCTGATGAAAAATATATATATTCTCTTAAATCAGAAAACAAAAACCCAAACCTAGTGGTGGAAAAAAAATATCAGGAGACAAAAAAAGCTGGCCGGTGGAAAAAATCGGGAAACATAAAACCAATAGAAAAAAAAGAAAACAGAGTTATTCTCACACATGACTGATAAAAAAAGAGTATTAGGTAGAGATAAACTCAGATTCAGATGTAATGAATTATGTCAGGTACACCAATAATACATCTGTCAGTTAGTCCACTAGGCTATATATTATTGCTATTATTAAACACCAAATCGACATCTGTATACATGTTTGCTCATCAAATTAACAATCTATATATATTCCTAGGATAGAGATAACATATGTATGTATAAAGCTTACAGTGTGAACCGACCATCTGTTCCCCACCCAGCCACGAATGGATGTTCCGATCGACGTGACGACGTCTCCGGTCAGATCATCGTCCCATGCTACTGGTACAGCAGCATCCAGACCGCAGAAGGAATGACGACGGGAGCTAGCTAGCCGAAGCCGACGACGACTGAGTTACTGCGCGGAGGCGCTGGGCGACCTCTTGGAGCACTTGGCCTGCACGGCAAGCGTGGCGGTGGTGCCGGGGCAGTTGACGTCGCCGCCGTAGACGTCGGCGGACACGGGCAGCGTGCAGATGCGCTTGCCGAGGCATGACTTCTCCACCACCTCCTTGGCGCTCGGCGTGTGGCAGCTGCCGATGGTGTAGTTGCCGCAGATGCCCATGGGGTTGCCGTAGCTCGCGAACACCACCTGCTGGATGAGCTTCTTGGGCGGGCACGTCAGCGTCGCCCGGGCCTTGAGGTCGTCGGAGTTCGCCGTGATCTGGCTGTCCTTGCGCTCCCACGACTTGATGTGCGCCGGGTTCCGCTCCGAGATGTAGGTGCAGATGTTGTCGCGCTTCACCGTCAGGATCATGATCGCGTCCGGCCGTCCGAACTCCTCCTCGAACAGCACCAGCACGTTGTCCTTCTGCCGCAAGAAGGACCGGGGAATGTGGTACCTGCACGCATGCATATCAGCATATATGCTTATATATAGTCGACAAAAACTAAGAACTACAGCAAATTACTAAGAGCTTAGAGCAAATTACAGCTGCTGCGATGGCCGGCCGAGGGCGTGCTTGTAGGAGATCCAGTAGCGGCCGATGCCCTGGCCATTGACATACATCATGCCCTTGCCCATCGTGCTCATATCAAGCACGATCGGGTCCTCTCCCGACGGCATGTCGAAGTGCCTCTGACAAAAACACACACAGCAAGTTGTTTTAACAGAGAAGCGCACAGCGCGCACATACACCAACGATTGTCGTGATGAGCTAGTTTACCTTGTACCATGTGAGCGGCTTGTCGTTGACGGCCGGCTTCCAGGTGACGCTGGCCATGCCCTTCTCTGTGTAGATCTCCTTCTGCTCGCCGACGAGGCCGACGATGTGGCCCCAGCCGTTATTCGTCAGGTCCAGCGTGCCCGCGTTGAGGCCCGTGATCTGCACCCTGTCGACGCCGGCCAGACGGTGCTCCAGGTAAGCGCCACTGTCCTGAAACAATCGTTTCCAACCGGATCGGAGCCTGATCTCAACCAAGAACAAAGCTCTCCGATGCGGCATATGCACAGATGAACCTACGGTCCACACCCACCATCATTCCCATCGACGATGCCAAGACGGCGACGTGGTTCACGCCCTTTTTCAGCTCCATGGGCTTCTCCAGCGTGAACGCCTTGTTCATCTTGGTCCCGTGCCCACATCCTGCACACGCATGAATATATTCATACAGTGGAGTTCATTCAGCTTATTTCTAGCTCCTCAACTATTGCTGCAGTCTGGAAACCAAGTTGTATTACCTACGAATTTGTTGTTGACAAACGCCACGCTGGCGTGCCCATGGCTGTTGACCTCGAGCACCGTCTTGATGTCATGGCGGATCGGCATGTCGTCTGGCTCCAACTTGAAGCTGTTGCACACACAGGCAGGCAGGCAGGCATGCGTCATCGATCGACACTCAGAACACCCACACATACATGACACCACCGACCAACTTGAAGCTTTGAAGCAAGCAAGCAAAGCAACCGCGCACCTGGAGGTGTACCAGACGTAGTCGGTCTTGTCCTTGGTGAGGTTGTAGAGATCGCCGGCCTTGCGCGTCCTGATCTTGGCCTGCTTGTACTTGGGCACCTTCTCCTCGTCGAACATCTGCCACACGTTGTTCTGCGTCGTCTGGTCCGCGAAGTGGAACGTCCTCTGGTTGTGCTGCGCGTTCACGTGCTGGGTGCCGAAGACGACGGTCTTGCAGTCGGCGAGGATGCTGATGGAGTGGCGCGGCACGAAGTAGGACTGGCCCCGGAACGTCAGCGTCACGTCGTCCTTGGTGTTGTGGTTGGAGAGGAACGCCACGCACACCTTCTGATCCGGTATCTCGAACACCCTCGCCTCGAATTGCTTGCCCAGCTTCTCCGTCGACGGCGTACCCCAGAGCAAGGCCTTCTTGCACAGCTTCAGCGCCAGGTGCAGGTCCCTCAGATGGCCCCACTTAGGCTCCTTGTACAGGCCTGAACATAGTCCATCAACAACAGATGGAATGTAACTCTTCAGAGTTCACAACTAGCAAACTGATCGATTGCAATCGGCTACTGTCAATGCCGTCGACATCTCACCAAATTCATCGAGAGGTGCCTCGTCGTAGTATTTTGGCATCACAAAGGCAGCAGATGTCCTTCCAAAGTTTGTTCCACCATGGTACTGTTCAGAGTTTCAAACAAGCATATGTAATGTAACCGTGCGGTTCAGCAACAACAGTCTCATCCTAAAAGTGTAATGGAGCTTTCTTTTTGTTATTTCTTTTCATACTACAGTTGAGTACCATGTAATAGTTTGTCATAGTACCGCCCACGGAGAAGAAGCGTGCCACGGCGAACGTAATGTCCTCAGCAGAACGCTGGGATGGTGGGTCACCGAAGACTCTGTACCTGTTTACATACACCAAGAAAATGATTGATTTACGATGAAGGTTTCTATGGATAGTGATCGAACTTGTTTAACAAAGGTAAGTTAGTGGATTACTATTGCTGGAGGAAGAACTTACTGTGCAGTCCAGTTCTCAGTCCACAAGAGGGGCAAGCTCTTGTTCATTGGACCTGGCCATGTATCTCCACAGTTTCTCCCATTGCAGGTAGGAATCTACACAAGAAGAAGAAGAAAAAAGCCCAGCGTGTTATTGCTGGTGTCTTTTTAAAGCAGTACAAATTTCCTTATAAAAAAAGTAGTACAAATTTAGCTCAAAAGGCTATCATTTTATTTGTTTTAAGAGTAACAACTACTGAACTTTGCTATTTCAAACTCTAAAATGTCATCTGAATCCTAAGCCTATAAGGATTAGCCTCAGTTTGTTGAAGAGGGAAGCACAACATATATATTCGGTAAAAAAAAATGAAAGTTACCACATCACCAGGAGCTTTGGTCTGCTTGCACATGATCCATGGTATGCCGATGTTGGTGCCGATGGCCATCTGTGCCGCCCAGTTGATGTACTTGGTGCCCTCATCTTTGAACGCCGCTTCCAAATGCTGATACTCATTCTCAATCTGGCAGGCAGATTTGGGCACATACATTTCGTCAGAAAGGAGCATGTATAACCAGAGAGTTAGCACAGGTCAAAATAAAAGACAGAAAGGGTTATATATAGCCAGAGGCCCAGAGCATTGTTCATTCAGGCCAAAAAAAGAAATCTCAAGAGGGAGAGGCTGCTGCAACAGTTTTGACTGTCTAACCTGTGCTAGAATGATGGGGCCTCCTTGTGACGCGAAAAGGTTTTCATCCTTGAGCCTTTTTATTATGATCTTCACAAACGTCTCCATGTGCATCTGCGGCAAACGAAATCAGCATGTCACAGATTGTCAACATCTGGTGACTTCTACGCATCGCAAAACATCCTTCCATTTATTCTCCTGGAATATCATCATGGCTGATATTTGCTGCTTGCACAATTAGTTGTTTTGGTCATCAGATAGACAGTGATCACCTTGTATGGCTCGTTGTTCGTCCGGAACACAATGTCAGGGATCTCCCTTAGCCAGTAGGGCAGCCCTCTGACAAAGATTTGGTACAGAACAAAAAGAAATGAAAAAGGTGAGTCAGAACAGAAGAAAATGGAAAGACTTTGGAAGATCATATGAAATGGTAATTAGAGCAACTGAAGGAAGAGATGTGGAAGGCACACGAACAAACCCATGGTTCCATTCTGCCTGGATGAAGGGCCCGAGCCGGACCATGGCGAACATGTTGTGCTCCTGGATCAGCTTGAAGAACCTCACCATGTCGTACCGCCCCTCGAAATTGAACTGCAAGGGAATTAAGGAACGCATTTGTGTGTGCATTGACCAATTGATGGATGGATTAATGGATCGGGCGTGTCGATCGCCGTGAACTTGCATTCTCACTCTCCGGTTTCACACGCGCATCGATCCGTTCATCGATCGAATCGAGAGATGTGGTACGTCATTACCTGTCCCTTCTCGGGCTCGTGGATGTTCCAGAAGACGTAGGTCTCGATGGTGTTGAGCCCGCCCTCCTTGGCCTTGGCGATGAGCTCCGGCCACATGTCCGGCGGGCTCCGCGGGTAGTGGATGGACCCGGAGAAGAAGATCTCCCGGCGGCCGTCGATCATGAGCGAGCGGCGGTCGTAGCTGACCACGGTGCCGTTCTTGGTCAGCTGCCACGCCGCCGCGGCGCGGGGGGCGAGCGCCAGCGCGGCGACCACGACGAGCGTCGCTGCCGCCGCGGCGAGCCGGACGCGGTGGGACATGTCGACATGCATGCGTCCGGGGGAGGAGGGGAGACCGGGACGGGACAGCGGACGAGGGGGGCGACGAGGGGAGAGACTAAGGGCTAGGGGTTCGCGGCCCCTGGTAGTAGCGATCCTGAAATAGGAAGGGCGCGGGAAGGGAGGGGCCCGGAGGCCGCAGCGTGGGGCGAGCGGCCAACCGGGAACGCCGGGCGGGTTCCAGGCTGCGACAGCACCGACCACCACTCCAGCCACGACACAGGCAGGCAACGGTTGCCGTCGTGCGCGTGCACGTACGCGCTGGGTATTGTTGGTGTGCTTTCAGATGGCAGCAGAAACCATTTCGGTTATGGACGCCAGCTCATAAGCTGCAGTGTTTGGCGCTGTAATTGCGGAATTGTTACCTCATCTCTTGTTGTCATTGACTGCTGTGCTAAATTGTGGTAGTCTGTTCCTCACTGATTTTGCAACGATGGGTCCATTCTCTATATGAAGGCGACAGCACTTGCCATGCACGATGCTTGAAGATTTTTTTTTTCGCGAGCAAGCCCTGGTGACATGTATTTCATTAAGCATAAACAGAGTTTGATTGATTACAACATCTCCAAATAATCTGTACATTACCGTGGAAGGATGGAAGCCAACACGACCCAAATAAACCTAACTTATTACATTACATGAAAGTTGAGCAACCAATTGGACAGGTGCCAACGAGACTAGCAAGGCTCCTCGAACATACACTCGAACCTTGCCACATCGAACTTCATAACTGCTCGAAGTGTGTCCCTTTTTGTGGAATCGAGCGGGCCCTGAAATGCTTGCTAGAAGTCTGCCACTACCTGGGTATTCGACGACTGTGAGGCGGTGGGCTTTCACTTGGACACAAGCACCTTCTGCGCTTGAAGGGTGGCGTTAGGGGCTTGAGAGGCACACTTTGCCATCAGAAACGTGCTATGGGATGGTGACTGACCATGAAGATTGATCCCTACAATGTGGCAAGAGGTAGATCGTACCACAAATTTTATATGGGGCAAACCATGGGTCGCTTATAACTACGAGGTATGATTCTACGATCATAACCAATAAAATCTACATAATCAGCTCCAATCCGATTTAGAATCTAACAGTCATACATAAGTGGCATATGACAACTTACACGACCTCATCCTTTCTCCAAAAGATTGTAATTGTAGCTATGAACCTGAACAAATGTTTGTCTATATTCGTAGCTACTCCCTCCGTTCTAAATTATAAGTCGCTTTGACTTTTTTATTCATCCACTTTGTTATGTATCTAGACATATTATTTATCTAGATGCATAGTAAAATAGATGTACCAAAAAAGTTAAAGCGACTTATAATTTGTGACGGAGGGAGTAAAATGACAATTTTTTTTAAATGGAAGGTCTATTTTCTAGAGGGGAGCTTCCTTTCATAAATTATTCTTAAGAAAATTCCTTATTTGACACTGAAAAAACTTGTTGTTCCCAATTTAACACCCAAAGTTGAAATGTTCCTTATCCGACCTCGGCTGAAATTTACGTTCCCAGAATGGCACTACTGTCAGAATGGCCATGTAATGGTGTTAACTGAGACGCAAAAAGATGATTTTGCCCCTCCTTCAGCTTTTTAGTCTGGACACCTTCTCTCTTGTACAGGAATTATTGTTGGCCGGCACGGAGGTGTTTTAACGCCATCTCTTTTTTTTAATTTAACATGGTTGCTGTTCCTGGAGTACAAAAATGATTTGGTGTTTTTTTGACAATTTTTGCAGCATTTTTTAGGCCATTTGTGCACCTTTTTTTGGACAATTTCTGTACTAATTATTTGGACAGAGTGCATAGATAAATTTTTGCAGCAATTATTTGCACCATGATAATAAGGCAAACAAAGTTGAAAGAACATCCACAATAACATGAGATCAACAACATCCAGCTAGCATATACACTAACATTCAGATTCACAAACCATCCGGGTTCACATCCAAACAACATAAATATGAGGTTCATATGCACGGTTCTCTTCACATAAATATTGAGACATACAGGTTCACATCCAAACCAAAAGACATGGCATTTCAGCTTCTCAGATTCACAAACTAAGTCTTCTTTTACTCCTTGTGCTCATTGCAGGACTTGCAGGCTGAACCATTTTGCTCCTTGTGCCCATTGCAGGGCTATCAAGTACCAACTTCTTTTTTGGAGTCTTTTTAGAAATTACCTTCTTCATTTTGCCCTTCCTCTTCTTAACACCTTCAGGTTCGCCAATTGAAAGTCTCTCGGGCTGATTTGAGCCACTTCGTGACCTATACATGTTCATGTATATCAACAATTATTGAAAGAACATATGTAAAAGTGCTATGCAAAAGAAGTCCAGATTTATTATAGCTACCTTTTGGAGCTTGCAGAGTTCGAGTTACCAAGTTTTCCCTTTTTGTTACTTGAAATTTCCATGCTTTGGCTACTAAAAATTAGAATTAGTATATTATACTTAGAGTTCAACATGAGCTTTCAGATTTAGAAGTACCTTTTTTGAAGCTTCAGAACACAAGTCAGCATGTTTTCTCTTTTTAGTAGTTGTAGCCTCCAAATTTTGACTACAAAAGTGTGAAGGACTATAATGAGTCACCATGCGATGCAATATAAATTCAGAACAACGAGAGATGAGGAAACCTTGGTGGAAAGGACATAGAAGCTGCTGGAGCTTCATCTTCCAATGCCATAATGGAACTTTGATCAGATACAATTGCATTTTTTTCTCTTTTTTGGTGGTCCTCTACATAAGAAATTACAAATTAAACATTTATTGATTGTACAAACTATGCATGAATGGAACCTGAAACATTGGCACGTACCTCACAGCTTTCATTGCTTCTATGTCTTCTTTGCTTCCCTTTTTGCAGTTGTGCCAATGGTGGCCATAGTCTTTACATATAGGGCATTGGTGCTGCCCTTTCTACCTTTTATTGTCACTACAGCCTTTGTGCCTCTCAGTTTTAGGCCTACCAGCAACAGCTTTCAGCAGTGGTGGATGCATGAAAAAATCATGCTCAGATTTAGGCCATTGAGACTTGTTAGGCAAAGCAGGGATTAGTGCATTATAAGCTGCTCTAAACTTCTCAATGGAGTAGTACAAATCAACATGTTTCTCAATAGGTTCATTAGTAAGTGAGGTAATAAATGCTAGTGCATGTTTGCAAGGAATGCCAGATACATCCCATTGTCTACAAGAACATGTCCTGTCAACCAAATTCACCACAAACCGAAAGCCACTACCACCAAATGCTGTCACTTTCAGCCACATCTTCTGAGCACTCTGATACTTCCAAGGTCAATTCTCTGCTTTTCTCATTCAACATCTTAATTATGTGAGGCAAAATCAAGCCATCTAATTTCTTCCCAATTTTCCTTCTTTGGTTCCACTTCACCATAAGTAATTGTCTAAGCTTGTCCATGAAATCATCGAGATTCATAGCCTTAAGGTCCTTAATCCAATTGTTGAAGGACTCAACCAAGTTGTTGGTCACATAGTCAACTTTACAAATGGTTCTGAATTGACTTCTTGTCCACAACTTCTTGTGACACTTTCTTAGGTAATTTGTTGCAGCAGGCTTTGCTTTCTCCATTTCAGTCCAATATTTCTCAAACAAGTATGTGTTCCATGAGTAAGCTGCTGCCCAAAGGTGGTCATCAAAAACCTTCCCATGATACTTCTTCTTGAAATTGCTAACCAAGTGGAACATGCACTCCCTATGCTCTGCTTGAGGGAACACTTAGCAACCCCTGCCATCACTGCCTGCCCTGCATCTATGCTTATTGCTAATCCCCTTGGTGACCCAATAGCCTCCCTGAGCTTACTCATGAACCAGGTCCAATTTTCATTAGTTTCTGAATCAAAAACACCAACACAAACTAGATACAACCAATTGTGGCCATCAACTGCATTAGCACTTGCCAATTGCCCCTTGAACCTGCCTGTCAAGAACATACTGTCCACTGCCAAGTAAGGTCTGCAACCATTAAGAAAGCCATCTATGCAAGGTTTCAATGCAAAGAAGAATCTCCTAAATCTGATTTTCTCATTTATTGTGTAGTGATCAATGATTACTAAGCTACCAGGGCAAGAGTTCTCCACTTGTGCCTTGAACCTAAACAATTTGTTGAAGCTGCTATCCCAATCACCATATAATTGTTGCAATGCTAACTTCTAGGCCATAATATACTCTCTTGTAGTGAATATGCACTTTGTGATGTTCCTTAATCTTCTTTTGCAGTTCTCTTGCTCCTAAAGTAGCATCTTCTATTAGAAAGTCCTTCACCTTCTTGCATACCCAATGTTTAGTTCCATTCTTCACCTTCTTTTTCCTTCTAGTGCTAGAGCAATCATGCTTAAAGTTGTTCTTCTTGACCTACAAAACAGCAGCATACATTATTAGTTAGACACACATAGCAAGTATATAATGGACAAAATGAAGAATAATGAGAATAACATAATGAGATCTCCAATACTTACCACTATAGTCACTTTGTCTACTATTGTAGAAGCATGTATTTTCCATGGACAATTATCCAAGACCTTCCTTGAACAGTAACCCCTAAACCTCTGCTTTGAACTCTTCTCTGTGGCGAATTCAAATTCATGTTTGATTGCATGCTGACAAAGAGCCAACTTAAACTCGGCCATATTAGGATAAGTAGAGCCTGGTTCCATAGGAGGATCTTCTTATCATAATCAACAATTGGGTGATGATTTACTTCTTCATATCCCTGCTCAGGCTCTACTTCAACCTCTGAGTCATCCTCCAAATCAATGTCACACTATAAGTCAGATTCCGAGTCATCCTCGAAATCATCTTCATCCTTAGCCACAACCTTTTCCTTCCCTCTATTAGAACACCCAACCACACTTAGAGCATTGACAGGTTCATTTTGCATGTAAATTGTCTCCTCATCAACACCGACATGTTCATTCATTGGATTTGGATTTCTTAGATAATCATCGTCAGCTTGGACCCTGTTGCTGTCAGGTTGCTCTTCCCCATCAAAATCCCATTCAGTGATAGGCTCAAATGTTTCAGAGGGATCACAATAAATAATAAACATGTCTACAACCTTCTCCTTATTGTGCATATCAAACATGTACATCAAATCTTGGTCTGAATTTACTTTCAGAAAAGTTTTCAGAACATGATCATAGTACTGAATATGAGCAACTTCCAAATAACCTGGTGGATACTTGTCTACAATTGACTCAACGAAATCCATATAATTTGACAAGTCCGAATCGACAACCATATCAAAACTAAAACATTTAACATCCTTTCTAGCCTTTTTGCGATTGCCAAGCAATTTGATTTTCAGCAAATAATTGGTATTTGTATCCAACCTGATATTTCACAACAATAGCAGCATGCATCAGATTTCAACTATCTATGTACAGGCGGTCTGTGTACTCCTAAACTGCTAATCGGATGAAACTCATGCAAGGACAAGGGACCTACTAATACATGGGCAACATTCCGTGTCTTTTTTAGAAATATCAGCATATGTGCACAACGTTTCCTTATAAATCAATCTCTCTTAAACCAGCTAAATAATTTTTCATATGAAAATTACTTCACTTATAGTTAGACTGTGCAAGCAAATCTTAGCAATTGAATGGTGAAATACATGCAAGGCTATGAGTTGTACTTCTATACACAACCGCTAATATTTCCAGATAGCCTTTTTCTTTGTCTTCTCAACGTATTTGTCCCCTAGGCTTCAAAACTACAGGTGTTTACATAGAACTAAAAAAAAAAAAAATCTTGCAGTTGGGAGTAAACATTGTGCAAGGCAAAACAAAGTTCTAGAAAATCCAAATATTTCATCAGTCTTGAAAATGGGCAGAGCACGAGAAGATTCAGATATGAGAGGCATACTGTAATAAAATTTAGCATTGACACGACATTTGATCAAGCACCTTGTACGCATAACAGATACTACTACAGGAGAAGGAAGCTAAGCTGCATCCGCTGACATGCTCAACATCTTCGGCAAGCAGTGCACAAGAAGATGGAAGGCAACAAACTCACCCTGTACAGCCGCCTGCAGTGCAGGCCACCCCACCCATGGTCATGCTGGCATCATGCGGGGAGCCTGCCCCGGCCTTGCTAACGGCGGCGCCCGCCCTGGCCGTGCTAGGCTCACGTAGGGAGCCAGCCCCGGCCTCGCATGCGGCTCTAGCCCCGCTCGTGTCGGCCTCTGATGCTCCGCCGCCGCCGTCGTCCATCCAATGCGGACGAAGCCAAACCCGATGAGATTTGAAGCCCTATCCCCTTCTCTTCTCTCTTTCTGTGTGAGCCAGGGGCATATTAGTCTTTTAACATGTGGCCCTACATGTCAGTTAACCATACAGTAGGTCCAAAGTGACGGTAGTGTCATTTTGGGAACATAAATTTCAGCCGAGGTCGGATAAGGAACATTTCAACTTTGGGTGTTAAATTAGGAACAACAAGTTTTTTTAGTGTCAAATAAGGAATTTTGGAATAAAATCACTTTTATCCCAAAATTGGGGGGCATGTGTTTACACCAAAATTTGGGAGAAGAATGCGGGAACTCAAAAGCTTCCAAGATTATGTCAATCAAGAAATCGATTGCATAAGGATCGATATCAGCTGATTCAGATGCGACACTTGAATCGGCTCTCTTTGAATGACGTCAGCAGATAACGATGATGAGCTACAGTTGGCGTCGGGAAACTACATATCAGACTCTACAAAAGGGTAAAGAATAGGGTCCAAGTTATCTTAAGATAGAAATATTTTTTTATACCAAAGATTGTAATGAGTCGTACTTAAATAGGATTCATGTTTAGGCTCCAGATATAAATATTAAACCCCGGCTATTATAAAGGACACACAATCAATCAAATACAAGTCATTTACTTTTTCGGCTTCGGCCAACCCTTAGGAATATGAAAAGAGTAGATCTCGGCGAGTTCTTCAGCGAGCAGGGCTGCATCGGTCCGGCCGACCTCTGGCTTATCTGTAAGTACTGTTATGGCTTATACTTCTATTCATACGGCTGCATCGATCCGGTCGACCTCCACTGTGACTCTAGTATAAGCTAATTATCAACTCTTATCTAGTTCAAGTATGGCTACATCGATTCAGTCGACCTCCACTGCTCGAACTAGATTAAGGTCAAGTTATCGGCTCTATCTAAGGATGGCGTCCTTCGGATAGATTCATTAAGTTACGGATCTTGCTGATGTTTTCATTGTTATTAGTTTACAACAACATCAATTCGTCCGATCGAGATCGATTTAGATCGGCCTCATATCCTTTGAATCCGTCGTTTGCTTTGTCAAAACATGATTCTTCTTACAATGAGCAACGGGTTATGTCTTATCGACTATTTTATTTTGATCTTGGTCGCGCATAGTACGCGGTTAAGGCACGTATGATCTTAGAGAGGTTTGCTGGTTAGTTAAATTTGGTCTACGGTTCACTATTATGGCTGTAACGATCCGGCCGATCCCCACTGATAGCATTGTAGATTGAAGGATGCTAGTTAGTAGATCTGTTCTTAATTAGGCGTGACCTTAACTGTTTGCTATACCTGCATTGGCTAAATAGTTGACCGCTTGTGCGTTAATGCCTACAGCATGTTTACATGATTCTGTTAAGCGTGAATAGATCTGTGTACTTTGAAGGTTTAATCCGTTGTCTTTTTCACGGCTGCATCGATCCGGTCGAACTCCACTATTAGAGATAACAGGTTGAGTCTGAGGAGTTCATAGGCTTGTTCATGTGAAATAGTCGATTATTCATACGTTGTAGTTCTCTTCACCTAAATCCGCTATTTTAGCCGATTTATCCGGGCCTTCACGTATAACATGTCTTTCGGAAAGCCTATCAAAATGTAGATGGTTTTACGGATTCTTCAGTTTTAGTTCGTTATTATCATCATAGCTATCATCGATCCAGTCGAACCTCACTGTTGATGATAACATATTAGATTCAGAGCGTATGTAGATCCGTTTGTATTAGATAGTCGATTTTTTCGCATGTTATATCTTTTTTTGTTAGATTCATCGGCTCAATGATTTATGCGGGTAATATCCATCTGATCTCATTTACATATACGTGTATTGTACCTATCAACATAAAATCAATTGCTACCCACGAGCTTTACAGTCCGTAATAGTCGATTTCTGTGTGTATCGGCTATTTAATCGTTCTTCCCATATGGCTGCTCCCAAAGCGGCATACTTGGAACTGTCTGGACACAGACTGTGGGGGTATTAACCCCTATACCCTTACGGCTAAGCTTGGGCTGGCCCAGATCGATGGGTTCAGTCCACCCGAAAGACGACGTGCGGCCCAGTTAACCTGATCGGAGTCCCACACAAGGAATCAAGACGGATTTGGCGACCAAGCAGGATCCTGGTCGGTTAGAATAGGAATCCTTATCCGGCCACATATGACAATTGTAACTGACTAGGATTAGTTTCCAGATCTGTAACCCTGCCCCCCGGACTATATAAGGCGGGCAGGGGACCCCTCTAAAAAACATCTCTCATTGACATACAGCAATACAAATTAGACGCAGGACGTAGGTATTACGCCTTCTTGGCGGCCGAACCTGGATAAAACCTCGTGTCTGTCTTGCGTCACCGTCTTGTTTGGGGCTTGCACATCTGTCTGCCGATAATCTACTACCTTGGGCATACCCCTAGGTAGATTGCCGACCATATTTCGTCGATAGTGGCGCGCCAGGTAGGGGGTGTGCGTACTGCTCTCCAAGCAAACAAGATGGTCATCATCTCCGGCTCCATGGCTACGCCCAACGGCCTCACGTTCACCGTCGGCCAGATCACTTGGACCACCGGCCCTGACGTCTCCATCGCCATGACCGCGGAGGAGGCGTGGATTCAACCCGCGCCGACGACTACTTCACCTACATCGGCTACGGCTCCGACCACGGTGAACACGGCTCCGACCACGGTGAACACGGCTCCGACCACGACGAACACGGCTCCGACCACGATGGATCTGGCTCCGACCACGGTACATCTGGCTCCGACCACGCCTACAGCCACACCGACAACCCGTCATCCGCTTCCCCGCTACAGAGGAAAGCAGATCGACGACACCGACCTGCTCGACTCCATCGATCGGGTCGGCATCGAACTCGCTGAAACCCTAGCTCTGGTAAGTACGATTCAAAGCCAACCTAATGAGCAGGTAACAGCTCCCCACAACAGATCTATCCGACCAGCTCGGGCCAGTCATCCTACACGGCTTGGAACAGATCTTGTGGTCGTATCTACTCTTGAGGGGCGCTCCGCTCGTCGCCAGCCAGCCTTTGCGACGGGTCTCCGACTATGCGAGTACGAAGTCCCGATGGAGAACCACCAGGTCCAGCCCTACGGCCTGCGAAACGCTGCCTCCAGCTACGCGTACAACCTACGATGCCGCTCGGATCTATGTCCTATACACCGATCTTGGCCGAAGCCATGCAACATCATCAACATGGTCCGAATTGAAGATTATCAAGAAGGATCCGTCCACACAGTCTGAGAGGGTGACTCTAGCTCCTCATCCGGCATCGCATCCAACGCATCTGTCCACACCGAGCTTCAGCGTCACGAAGATGAAGGCGTCAAATACGATCTGGATCTACCAGACCATGCCCCGGTTTTCCCCCAATTTCCGTCTTTCCTGCCAAGACGAGGGGATTTGATCCATGTTGTCAGCAACGACGAGCCGCCAGCAGTTGGCGAAATAGAACAAGAAAAGACTGCACGCGAAGCACGCAATATTGACCGGTTTAATCGCTGGCAAATCGAAGCTGAAGCAGATCAGGAGGCACGACGCATAGGGCTCCGACCATGTGACCTCAACAATGCTTTTGATAGGGTGGGGGACAAACAAGTCTTCAAGACCCCAAGCGCCAATGTAGCCATCGCCATGGTGACAATGCAGCGGTTGCCCAACACTCCCGAGACCCAAGCAGTCCGTGATGACATACAAGCTTATCTGACAGCTGCTATGGCTCAGACCGTAGAGATGAATCAAGCCCGGGCTCCATCCGTTTCTGTCGAATCAAGCCACAGCCACCAATACTCAAGTCGCTCACAGCCACTCAACCAACGTGGCTCGCGCAATAACGACCCATCAGACAACCGTCAAGGCAGAAACGGTGGTCATGATGGTGGTCGGGACGACAACCGCCACTGGGAGGATAACCACCACGACGTTCGAGGCGACAACCACCGAGATAACCGCGACAATCGTGGTGATAACCACGGTCGCAGGGCTAATCCAGATGGCAATCGAGATCGCCGCGATGGCAATAACGATCTCCGCCATTACCTCATCGGACGTGATCTGCGCGCTCGCATCAACCAGAGAGCCAACGATCGTGCATCCCATGAAAGCTATCGCCGTATGGAATATGACACTGCCCATGGCCCGCCGGGTTTGAAGCAGTTCACTCCACACCTTCGCCAAGTCATATGGCCCAAGAATTTCAAACTCGAGAAACTTCAGAAGTACGACGGCAAGGAAAACCCCGAATTATGGGTCATGCTCTATGAAACTGCGTGCCGCTCAGCCATGGCTGACGAGCACGTCATGTCTAACTACTTCCCAGTCGCTGTTGGTCATGCAGGTCACCAATGGCTGGTTAGCTTGCCAGCGAATTATTTTGACTCTTGGCAGGAGCTCAGGCAGGCCTTCATCGACAATTTCATCGCTACTTGTGAACAACCCGGCAACAAGTACGACCTGCAACGGATCCGAGATCGGAAGGATGAACCACTGCGCGAGTACGTTCGGCGTTTCTCGGAGATGCGCATCAAGGTCCCATCAATCTCCGACAACGAAGCAATCGAGGCTTTCGTCACTGGCCTTCGGTTCCACGACGCCCTAAGAGACAAGCTCCTCCGGAAGAGACCCGAATCAGTAACAGCGCTTTTGGCCACCGCTAAGAAATACGCGGACGCTGACGACGCTAAAAAGATAATCGTTGAAGAAGCAGCAAGGGTTCCACGCTCCGACCACCCTCCACACCGCGACGATTACCGCGGCAATCGTGGTCGGAATGACAATTTTGACCGCCGCAACCAGCGCAACGACTCCCGCGACCATCGTGATCAACGTAATCAGCGGCGCAACCGCCATGACGATTACAGGAGCAAGCGCGCTCGGGAAGACGACGGCAAGGTCAATACCGTGAAAAAGGGCGGCGGACGTCGTAACTACGAGGACGACTATGCCAAAGCATTGAAGGGGCCTTGCCAGCTCCATCCTAAGTCGAACCACACCATGGAGAATTGCCACGTCCTCAAGACTATCTACAGGCGTCAACAGGCTCCGGATACGTCCGACAAGCCTAACGACGCGGGAGAACAGCGCAACGAGGACAACGACGACGACGATGCAGACCCTCGTCATAAATACGTCAAGCCGACTGATCGCGTGCACACCATCATCAGCGGCAAGGTGTCCATTGAGACCAAACGAGAACGCAAGCTGCTCGCCCGCGCTTGCTTGAACGTGGCAAACACCGACAACCTCCTCACCGATCCGCGGCTTCCTTCGTGGTCTCACCGTGAAATCTACTTCAGCAGGAAGGACCAATGGGCCACCATACCCGAGCCAAGGTGTTTTCCCCTGGTCCTTGATCCTTGTATCAACAAGGTTCAATTTGATAGGGTACTGATAGACGGTGGTAGCTCCATTGATATACTGTTCAAGAACAGCCTGCCCGCTCTGAAAATAGCCCAGGCGGACCTGAAGCCGTACGAGGCACAGTTCTGGGGCGTTCTCCCCAGACAGAGCTCCACACCTCTCGGGCAGATCACGCTACCTGTGCAATTTGGGACTCCGAACCACTTTCGCACCGACTACGTCAACTTCGTGGTCGCTGATTTCGACGGCACCTACCATGCTATTCTTGGTCGACCGTCGCTCACCAAGTTCATGGCCATACCTCATTACAGGTATCTGGTGCTCAAGATGCCTACTGAGAAAGGAGTTTTAACCCTCAGGGGCAACGTATACGCAGCTTATACCTGCGAGGACGATAGCTTCAAAATAGCAGAGGCCCACAACCTCTCTATTCGCATGGCCGAGACCATGCTCGACGCTAAGAAGACCTCGGCCGATCACTTGGAGATCCCAGAGCTTGAGGCTCCACGCAAGAACATCAGGTCCAAGGAGCACAAGACGATCCAGCTGGTCGAGGGCGATCCCAGCAAAACGGCCCTCATCGGGGCTGACCTGGATCCCAAATAGGAAGACGTGCTCGTCAGGTTCTTGAGGGGCAACGTGGATGTGTTTGCATGGAAACCTTCCGACATGCCCGGTGTACCTCGGAACTTGATTGAGCACTCCTTAAATGTCAACAGCAAGGCCAAACCAATCAAGCAGAAGCTACGACGGTTCGCTCGCGACAAAAAGGAGGTGATTAGGGTAGAAGTTACACGGCTTTTGGCAGCCGGATTTATCAAAGAAGTGTATCATCCGGAATGGTTAGCCAACCCGGTTCTTGTACGCAAAAAGAATAATGAATGGAGAATGTGCGTTGATTACACTGATCTCAACAAACACTGCCCTAAGGACCCCTTTGGCTTACCTTGCATAGACGAGGTCGTAGATTCAACCGCCGGTTGCGAGCTACTTTCCTTTCTCGATTGCTACTCTGGTTATCACCAGATCGCTCTCAAAAAGGACGACCAGATCAAGACATCTTTCATCATGCCTTTCGGCGCCTACTGCTACACGACTATGTCGTTCGGGCTCAAAAACGCTGGTGCTACCTACCAACGCGCTATACAGGCCTGCCTCAACGACGAGATAAAAGACGGCCTCGTCGAGGCTTACGTCGACGATGTAGTTGTCAAAACCAAGGAAGCACATACCCTTATTGACAATCTGGAACACACCTTCGCAGCCCTTAATGCGTTCCAATGGAAATTAAACCCAAAGAAGTGCATCTTTGGTGTCCCTTCTGGCATATTGCTCGGCAACGTCGTCAGTTACGACGGCATACGCCCTAACCCGGAGAAAGTCAAAGCTGTCTTAGACATGAAGCCCCCAAAAAAGGTGAAGGATGTCCAGAAGCTTACCGGCTGCATGGCTGCTCTAAGCCGTTTCATATCAAGATTAGGAGAAAAAGGACTACTGTTTTTCAAACTGCTCAAAGCGTCCGAGAAGTTTGAGTGGTCGGAGGAAGCAGACGCTGCCTTCATGCAGCTGAAACAATACCTCACATCACCTCTGGTACTTACTGCTCCCAGAGAAGACGAAACTCTCCTACTTTACATTGCGGCAACCGATCGGGTGGTTTCCACTACAATGGTGGTCGAGCGCGACGAGCCAGGCCACGCCTACAAGGTACAGCGGCCAATTTATTTCATTAGTGAGGTACTCAACGAATCCAAGACCAGGTACCCACAGATTCAGAAACTGCTCTACGCCATACTGATAACATCCCGAAAGTTGAGACATTACTTCGACAGATATCGTGTGGTGGTCATGACCGAGTATCCTTTGGGGGACATCATTCGCAATAAGGATGCGAACGGGCGCATCGTCAAATGGGCAATGGAGCTATGCCCCTTTTCCTTGGAATTTGCAAGCCGTACTACAATCAAGTCTCAGGCACTCGTCGATTTCATCGTCGAGTGGACAGACTTAAGCACGCCTGCCTCTCTGGGATCCGACGAATATTGGACGATGTACTTTGACGGTTCTCTCAACATTGACGGTGCGGGAGCAGGAGTTCTTTTCGTGTCACCATCCAAGGAGCAGCTCTGGTACATCCTCAGGATTTATTTCCCAGCATCTAATAATGCCGCCGAGTATGAAGCATGCCTGCATGGTCTACGCATTGCGGTTGAGCTTGGAGTTAAACGTCTCTATGTCTACGGAGATTCGGCTCTGGTCATCAACCAACTCAACAAGGACTGGGACACGACCAGTGAAAAGATGGACGCATATTGCAAATCGATAAGAAAGCTGGAAGGCAGGTTCTATGGCATCGAGTACATACACGTGGTCCGGGACAAGAACCAGGCAGCGGATGCGTTGTCAAAGTTAGGATCATCCTGAGCCAAAATCCCACATGGCGTATTCGTCCAAGACCTGCTCACGCCCTCCATTGAAGATGAAGATTCAACGACCGACAAAGTTTCAGACCAGCAATTAGTGGCTACGGTTCTGGCGCTGAGCACAACCGAGCCGCTTCCGACCACTCATGAGAAGGACTGGAGAACACCTTTCATCAAGTACTTAACAGATGGTAGCGGTTATATCGATCGAACAGAAAATGAGCGCCTGATGCGTCGTAGTAAGCAGTATCTGCTCGTCGATGGCAAGTTATGGCGCAAAAACGCTAAGGAGGAAATCCTGATGAAGTGTATAACCTAGGAGGTAGGCGAGCATCTCCTAGACCAAATCCACTCTGGCTCCTGCGGTAACCACGCGGCCTCAAGAACACTGGTCGGTAAGGCTTTCCGAGCAGGGTTCTATTGGCCGTCAGCAGTGGCCGACGCAGAGAAGCTAGTCCGCTGCTATGAGGGTTGTCAGTTCTTCTCCAAGAGAATCCATGTACCAGCACATGAGATCCAGACGATTCCAGCCTCTTGGCCCTTCGCATGCTGGGGACTGGATATGATTGGGCCTTTCAAACCAGCTCCTGGGAAATTTACATGCGTCTTTATGCTAATTGATAAGTTTTCTAAGTGAATAGAATACATGCCTCTGGTACAGGCATCCTCAGAGAAAGCTGTCACATTCCTCGACCAAGTCATCCATCGTTTCGGCGTGCCCAATAGCATCATTACTGATCTGGGTACTCAGTTCACCGGGAACGCTTTTTGGGACTTCTGCGATGAAAGGAGCATAGTTGTAAAATACGTCTCGGTGGCACATCCTAGAGCTAATGGACAAGTCGAGCGGGCAAATGGCATGATCTTGGACGCATTGAAGAAGAGGATGTACAGAGAAAACGATAAAGCTCCTGGAAGATAGCTTAAGGAGTTACCAGCCATGGTCTGGGGCCTCCGAACTCAGCCCAGTCGTAACACCGGTGTCTCACCATATTTTATGGTTTACGGCGCTGAGGCAGTCCTCCCACCAGATATAGCTTTCAGATCAGCATGGGTAGAGAACTTCGACGAAGGCAAGGTCAATGAAGTATGGGAGCTAGAAGTCAACAGCGCAGAAGAGAAAAGGCTTGACTCTTGCGTACGCATGGCCAAATACCTTGCTGTTTTGCGCAGGTACTACAACAAGAACATTAAAGAGCGTTTCTTCGTGGTCGGGGACTTAGTCCTGAAGTGGAAGATGAACCAGGCTGGTGTCCACAAACTCGCAACCCCATGGGAGGGACCCTTCATGATCAAGGAAGTCACACGTCCAACGTCTTACAGGTTAGCTCATCTAGACGGCACGGACGTACCGAACTCATGGCACATCGACAAGCTTAGACGTTTCTATGCTTAACTACTGAGATATGTACTCTACTTGTATTTTCGGTTTACTTTACTAAAGCAACTATGATTTCTCCGACCACTCTAATGTGTCACTCCGAATTTTATGGTTATTCTAACTTAAGCCAGTACAAGTCGACCACCACTCCTTCTACGGTTTTCAGAGCAGGCCCTGTCTCCGGTTCCTCCCAACACGTGCACGGGATCCGCTCTCTACGTTGCGGGTGATCAGTAGGTCCCCCCTGGTTTGACTTGTCTACGTCCACGTGTGCACAGGTCATAGTACCTCACACTCCGACCACATGCCAGACTAGGGCCGCACAAACTTTTTAGGATGACGTGTCGAGCAAAACGGTACAACTAAACAGAACGTTAACACGTTCCCACTTAGTTACACCAACAAAAAATTTCAATCTTAAAGTACGTTTTGTATAAAACAAACAAGCTTATAACGATATACAGTTACGTTATTACAAGCTTGCCTAAAAAGGCTCAAGTTTACAATAACACAACTATGTCCTCCTTCTACAGCTCTAAGCCTATTACATTGGCTGGTCGGGGCGCATGGCATTTACTGCTCGCCGCCTCTGATACCCTACTCGAGTCTCGGGGACTCTTGAGCTAGTCAAGCTGAAGGGGATGGCCCCGCCGGTGCCTGGCTGGTCAAGACCGCAGGCTTCGTTGGTTGGCTTGCAGCTGATGGCATTTCCAGCTGGCTTGTCGATGGCATACCCTGCACAGGTGCTGTCCCACCTCCGCACAGGTTAATATCGCCAATTATCTTTGACGACAAATCCAGCTGGGCCGTCCGAAGCTCTTCGGCCTTGTCTGGGTCTATCTCCTTCGAGTACCCAGCCTCCAAGCGTTTGAGATCGATCAGGGGGTAGTGAGCACGCACCATGCTTAGCACATGGGCACCCGTGTACTCACCCGCCTCCTTTACGAAGTCTTGGAACCATCCCCATGCTTGCTTGCATCTCTCGACCAGTTCGAGCTAGGGCGTCCTTAGCTCTTCCTCTGTGAGCGCCGGGTCGATAAGGTCGAGGACGGGCACAATGCCAGTTGCCATTTCTTGGCACCGCTTGTTCCACGTGTCCCGCTCCTCGGTGGCCTTAAGGCATTGTGCTTTCCAGTCGTCACGCTCCTTGATCACGGCCTCCAGGTGCCTCTTGGCATTGACTTTCAAAATTGAAAGCAGTACAAGACATCAAACGTGATGACACGACAAGGCAACGTGGGCAATAGAATGAGAAAGGTGGTCTGGAGTGCTTACTTTTCAGGTCGTCCTTCATTCTGGTAGTGTGGTCTTGGAGTTCCGACTGGCTGCATGCCAGTTTCTCGTTGTCCTCCTTCAGGCGACCACATTCTGCAAGCACACGGCTGTTCTCCCCCTGGAGGCGGGTCACTTCAGCTTCTAAACCTGCATTACAGCTATTACTGCCAAGAACAAAATAACACAAGTCCCGCACTTGCTATGATACGGTGAAAACTTACCTGTTTTCTCCCGCTCTTTGTTTTTGAGCTGGCCGACCAGGTTTTGGTTCTGTGCTTCTCGGTCTGTCCTCTCCTGGTCGGCGGCTTCAAGTTGGCGCCGTAGGCGTTCCACTTCAGCCATCAGCTCCTTATTGGTCGTCGTGATTCCTTCTATCTGGTCGAAGCACCTTTTTCGGTATCTTGCAGTTTTCATTAAGTCCTGCATATAGACAAGCTACGTCAGACAGTTCGACTACACAACAGGGTCAAGGACTCAAGCCAAATATACCTGGACTTCCATCACCAGACGCTTGGCCGCCCGTTCGACTCTTAAGGTCTCTTCGACCTCTGGGATTTCCTCGTGCATGACCCATTCGTTGTTCCGATAGCGCGACACATATACATGTTGTCGCCTATCTTGGGGACGGCCCAGGACTTCTTCCACTTCATCCTCTTCAGCCTCCTGTTCGGGAGGCGGCATTGGTCTGGAGTTCGCAGACTCCACGACCACCAGGGCTTTCCTACAAGCCGTCGCGTCGGCAACCATGTTCTGGGCAACTTCTGGCTGCTGCCCCTCGGCTAGATCCAGCTCCCTTGGCGCCGTGGTATCCGCCTCAGCAGGTTTCGTGCTTGGAGCACTTGTATTCTGCTCGGTTGTCTTCTTGACCAGCTGCTCAGGGACTGGCGTCTGGTCGTCCGCCTGCTGAGGCCCAGGCGGAGTCCCTGCCATGGGCTCCTCCACGGCTGGTTGCTGAGCAGTTTGTCCTGCTGTTGTTGGTGAGGACGTTCCGCACCCAGCTAGCTGGTCGGGGCTTTCGGTGGATGCCGATCTAATGAATTCAGAGACAAATTCAGAAGATAATAGCATCCAATGCAAAATGCAAAGCTTACATAAAAAATATAGATACTTACAGTTTCGACTTGTGGAAGGATGTGGTGAAGGAACGTCTCCTCGACCGCCCCTGCTCCGCTTGCTCGGCAGTTTCCACCGGGACTTGTTCAACCTCCGGTACGGGCGTCGGAGTATGATGCGGCATGTTTCCTTCGTCTGTCCTCTATGTTGCAATGGGCGGTGCTGTGACCACTGCTGGCCCAGAGGAGACACCCTGCTCCATCGGTCCCACCTGCCTTCTCCTCTTTCGAGGGACGAGCCGGAAGATGTCCGCATCCTCTGCTTCGTCGTTCGACAGGGGGAAGATGGCTTGACGTCGTTTGCTGGCAGCCGGACGCTTGCCAGCGGCTCTGGTCAAGGCGTCCTCTATGGTCTCGAGTACCGCCCAGTGAACGTCGTCGGTCCTGGCGCTGGTCTGGGCGGCTAGGCCGGTAGCTTGCAGCCATTCTACACCAGGGGGAGGCGACACGAACACTCCTGCCCGGTCACAGCCATTACACTGAGACACAAAATGAAGGAAAAGACAGTTATTTTCTTGATACAACATGACTCTACAGTTAAAAGGAGGCGTCATTTACCTTTGGGGGAGGTCGAGCTAGCTTGAAGGCGTGCTCGATGGCGTTCAGTGCAACATAATTGGGATCGGCCAGATTGAACAGCTCTCCAATCCTGGCCTTGATCTCTGTCTTGTCGAGCGGCTCTTTCCTAGTCCTTGTCGAATCCGCGCCCCCTTGGTACTCGAAGCCAGGATGAATCCTTTTCTGGCATGGCTGAATTCGTCGGCTAATGAAGTTGCCGACCATGCTCGGGCCATCAAGCCTTCCCCACGGGATCATCCCGAGCAGTTCGGCGATCTGTTCCAAGTTCTCGGGCTTCTCCGACCAGCTATTTTTCTTCTCTGGAATTAGCCCCACGTCGCACAGAGTGATGGTGTTCGGCTCTTCACGGATGTAGAACCATTTCTTGTACCACTCGTCCAATGAGGTGTTCCAGGGACAGTGCAGGTATTGGGCCTTCATGCCATCACTCAGGTTCAGGTAGACGCCTCCGGCGATCTTCGAGCCACCGCTCCCTTTTTTCCGAAGACAGAACAGGTGGCGAAAGAGGTCGAAATGGGGCTGGAAGCCACCATACGCCTCGCAGAGATGGATGAAGGTAGAGACGAGAAGAATCGAGTTGGGATGCAGATTGCAAATCCCAATCTCGTAGTACAAGTAGAGACCCTGAAGGAAAGGGTGCACTGGAATCCCAAAACCCCGTTTGAAGAAATCTTCGAAAACCACGATCTCACCTGGTTGTGGATCGGGGAAGCTTTCTCCTTCCGGTGCGCGCCATCCAGCGAGGGCTTTGTTGTGGAGCACCCCCATGGCGATGAGGTCTTCGATGGTTTGCTCGTTGCTCCGAGACTTCCACCACTCCTTCGCCATGATTCCGCCTTTCTTCTGGGCGTCTCTCCTCGCCATTACTCTGTCCTTTCTAGGGGGGTGGATGTGGTGGCAAGGGGATTTGGCGATGTTTATCGGAGGAATAGGGTTTGGCAAGAGGAAGACGAAGGTGGCGGCGGCGAATGACGATGGGGAACGGTGACAGTAACTTGCCAGATCTATATTATAAATAACAAAGAGTACCGTCGTTTCGTCCGCCTGAGTTTCTTGGGAGACGTGCGCACGCGCGACGGACGGATGTTCACACCACCTCGAGATCTATGCCAATAAACGCGCTCCTTTGTTAACAGTGTACGCGCCTCTTCGTTGATGGTATAAGAGGGCCCACACTGACACACCTCAATACAGGTGTCAACCGACTGTTTGCCAGAAAAAAAAGGGGGAAGACAGAATGATGTACTATACCTATTTGCTTTTTTGACCAGGCGTGTCAGATTGGACTTGGCAGAGAATAGAGAAAAATAATTATACCAAATAATAGTACAAGCAGCGCAAGTGATCGTGGATTTGCCCTGGCCACTACTGTGCTCAGGAACTGCCCAGACCACTACTGTGCTCGGGGATTGCCCAGACCACTACTGTGCTTGGACACTGCCTAGACCACTTTTGTGTTCAGGGACTGCTCCGACCACGGCCGTGCCCAGGGACTGCTCCGACTATTACCATATTCAGAAACTGCTGTGACCACCGCTGTGCTCGGGTACTCTCCCGACCACTTCTTATAGTTTTGCTCTCCTCGGCTACATGTGATTTGTACTCACATACAGTTGAGAGACATTTATTTGGATCTTGCTACAAGGTTCATACTTTGCCTTCCAGCAAACTCGGGACTACGGAGACCCTAGCACCACGTGCCTGCGTCACCTACCACTAGGCTCGGGGACTAAGTGGGCACACTTCACCTTGCGGTGAATGTGTTTGTTTAAATCGACCCCTGTGCTTTGAATGATTATAAGGATTATTAATATGCTCGGGGACTGCCCCGACCACTGCTTGAATAATGGTTCTCCTTGGCTACATGTGATTCGTACTCACATACAGTTAAGAGACATTTCTTTAGACCTTGCTACAAGGCTCATACTTTGCCTTCCAGCAAGCTCGGGGACTACGTCGGTACGATGCACCTGCCGGTGCATCATGTTTTGCCTGTACGGCAATTCGGTTTTCAACTAAACTATGAATTCTTTTTAGACCCTGGCACCACGTGCCTACGTCACCTACTACCAGGCTCGGGGACTAAGTGGGCACACTTCACCTTGCGGTGAATGTGTTTGTTTTTCGACCCATACGCTTCTGATGATCAAAGACGTCATGCTTCAAGACCACTTACATTTCTTTTCAGAAATACAAGTGGGCACACTTCTCGGGACAGAAATCTTTTTCTTTTTTCTTAAGAGCACCATACATTCTTTGGATAACCTACTTCTCCGGTGATGACGGTGGTCGGAGGCGTCAAGGATTCAAGCCTCGCTTGTCGGAGAAGGTTAAAATGGCGTGTCGCAGCATAATACATGATGCTCGGGGACTAGCTGTAGGAGTATTAACCCCTATACCCTTACGGCTAAGCTTGGGCTGGCCCGGATCGATGGGTTCAGTCCACCCGAAAGACGACGTGCGGCCCAGTTAACCTGATCGGAGTCCCGCACAAGGAATCAAGACGGATTTGGCGACCAAGCAGGATCCTGGTCGGTTAGAATAGGAATCCTTATCCGGCCACATATGGCAATTGTAACTGACTAGGATTAGTTTCCAGATCTGTAACCCTGCCCCCCGGACTATATAAGGCGGGCAGGGGACCCCTCTAAAAAACATCTCTCATTGACATACAGCAATACAAATCAGACGCAGGACGTAGGTATTACGCCTTCTTGGCGGCCGAACCTGGATAAAACCTCGTGTCTGTCTTGCGTCACCGTCTTGTTTGGGGCTTGCGCATCTGTCTGCCGATAATCTACTACCTTGGGCATACCCCTAGGTAGACTGCCGACCATATTTCGTCGACACAGACCGGCACGTTCCACCTTAAATTACTGATAAACTTTTTTTCTCATTGTCAATTGCAGGGTCAAATTGACTAACATGTCTCGGGAGGAATACGCAGGATCGATTATCCCTGCGTTGAAGCCAGGCGGATCTCGAGCTCCATCGAGCAGACCCTTCTGGCTTGCTGTATGCCGACACGACACGTTTTCGTGCCGACAACTGTTTTCTTTCAACATTTATTTATTTATACATGTATTATGAGAAATATTTCATACCACCTAAACAATTTTTTGGAGCAAAAAAATATTCCATTATGATTTTTTATTCTAAAACAACTTTTTCATTATGAAACAATTTCTTCTAAAACAACTTGTTCATCTTTTTTGATATATCGAGGTCTACAATATCAATAAATGTAGTATCAAAACATAATTCAATATGGTTTTAAAAAAGAGAATATAATTTTACTGATATTGGTGCATTCTAAAAAAAGCTCATCAAAATCATGAGTCTTACTTACGACAAAATTTAAATGACATTTTTTAAGTGACTCACACCTGTCGTGGCTCTAAGGGCGGCTTCGATGTTTGTACTAAGGAGGTGCATACAGCTATACAAGATAGAGAAATGAGTAAGATATGTCATATATTGGAGCAATGGTGCTAGCTTAGCGTCGCTGAAACCGGTTGCTTATTTGAGCACAGGTATAAAGAATAAAAAAATGAACGAAACAAACGTGAGTATTTAGTTGGGGGAAAGCTAAGAAGATGCATATTTTTATTATATGTTGAGTCCACTCTAGGGTTCGTTTGGTTTAGCTCTGGACTAGGGAAAAATTGTTGTGACCTATATACTGTAAAAAGTTGTAAGTTGTTTTATTGAATCAACTATAAAACCTACCACCCTCTGTATATCTCTTGAAACAACCATGAAACATCTCACTATTTCTATGGCTTATGCTGATTTGTTGTGAAAAGAAAATGTTGTTCGTTCGTTAAAAAGTACTGCTGAAGTACTTCAAGCGAACAGAGCCTAGTCTAAGGTGCTAAACGCCTTCTAGAAAACGGCTTCATGTTCTACTTGTTTGATTAGCATTATGCTTTTTAGCAAAAAAAAACACACATCTCAGAACAACCAAACACAACTACAATGGCCCCGTTCGCTTCGCTGAAAAAACAAGCCGAAACACTGTTTCGGCTGATTTGTTGTGAGAGAAAAACACTGTTTCAACTGAAAAAATAAGCTGAAAAGTACGGATTATAAGAGAAGCAAACAGGGCCAATATATGCTATTAAGTTTATACATTAGAATATTTGCTAGTAGAACAATATGTGATATGTTCCAGCTTGACCCTTGCTAAGAAAATAAACATTGGAGCTTTTTTTTAGGGAAATAAACATTGGAGCTGCCCTAAGCCTGCCGACTGCCGATTTGAATGTACTTCGTAGTAATAAAAGAAAAAAAAAGGCCCGGTTGCATTTGATTGGCCTGTCACGATAGCCGTCGCTAGGCCGAATTCTGGACCTGAATAAACACGCATTCAGCACGGCCGGGTTTAGCGACGAAAACAAGAAGGAACAGGTGACACCGAAATAAAGAAAAAAAAGTCCACGTTACCTCATCAACTTTCACGATAGTCTGTTTTTCCCAAAAACTTCAAAACCGGATAAAATGCCTCCCTAAACTTTTAAAATAGTTCATCTTACCTCCCTGGCCCGGTTATAAGCGATTTTAAAGACGGTTTTGTCTTTTTTATTTTTTATTTATTTTAGCTAAATCTTTGAAAAATCATAATAAATCATAGAAAAATCATAAAATAGAAAATATGATCTCGTTGGACTCCACATGAGTAGATCTACACAGTTAACATATAATATGATATACTTTAGTTCAAAGTTTTTGTTGTAGCTTTAGATCTATTCTTTTTCTGTAATTAAATGGAATAATTCATAGCTACAGTTTCTATGGTCCAATTGTGGTGAAATTTTTATGGTGAGCTAATTATTGTATGCTTAAACTGTAGTAAAAATTTCATACTCATTGGATCATGTATAACTTAGTTATAAATTTTATTTAGGTTTATGCTTGTTAAATATAAATAAATCTATAACTAAGCTATACATGATCCAATGAGTATGAAATTTTTACTACAGTTCAATCATACAATAATTAGCCTACTATAAAAATTTCATCACAATTGGACCATAGAAACTGCAGTTATGAATTATTCTAATTAATTACAGAAAAACATAAATCTAAAGACACAACAAAAACTTTGTACTAAAGCAAACCATATCATATATTTACTGTGTAGATCTACTCATGTGGAGTCCAACGAAATTAGATTTCCTATTTTATGATTTTTCTATAATTTACTATGATTTTTCAAAGATTTAGCTGAAATAAATAAAAAAGAAAAGGACAAAAAAAGCCTTCAAAACTGCGTATAACAGGGCCAAAGAGGTAAATGAACCGTTTCAAAAGTTGAGGGAGATGTTTTGCTCGGTTTTAGAGTTTAGAGAGAAAAAACGGACTTCCCTAAATTTGAGGGGTAACGTGGACTTTTTTCTGAAATAAACGCAACAAGTCTTATGACAACTGGCCCCACTCGTTGACGGTCCCACATTCCATGCACGCGGGCTGACTGAGCCACCGGTAGCCGTAACTGTCCCGGGTGCGGGTGCGGGTGGGGTGCGGGTGCGGCGCGGGCGAGACGAGGCGAGCAGATGCAGACCAAGCGGGTGGTTCGTTGGCTTGGCGTGGCGCCGGCAATTCAAGGCCAATCGAATCCGTCGCTCGCGTTATCTTCCTCGACTTGTCAGTTGTCGCCTCCTCCCCTTCCCATCCCCACTGCGCAGCTCGGCAGTCAGTCAGCAGTCGCCCCCCACACGCCTCCGCTCCGCCCACGCTTCCCCACCGGCTCTCCGATCTACAGGGCTCCGCGGCTGAGGCGCCGGCGATGGCGGCTCCCGTGGTCGACGCCGAGTACCTGCGCCAGGTTGACAGGGCGCGCCGCCACCTCCGCGCCCTCATCTCCAACAAGGGATGCGCCCCGATCATGCTCCGCCTTGCGTACGTGCGCCAATCACTCACCTCCTCGCGCACTCGTATACTCCCCCGGACCCCCCAACTACTGCTGATTTTTTTTTTTCGCGGCCCTGTTGCCTCTGATTGGCATGGGGATTCCTGGGCTGTTGAACCCTTGCTGACTTAGTAGCCTATTCTGTGGCGTGCTTGCTTGCTGCTCTCTCGTGCTTCACGGTTGAGCTCACTGTCCTGGTTCCGTGCCTAGTCGTGGCTTCGTCTGATTTGGTTTGGCTTTTTGGCGAGGCAATTTGTCGAGCACCTTGCCTGCGTGTGCGTGTGCGTGTGCGTTCGCGTGCCCTATCGTTAAGCGCATCCTAATCTTAGTTTCCTTGCCGCGGCTGTCGCACTGACAACCGAAGAGTAGGGGGTGATGAATTTCGAGTTAATTTCACATCTGGTTCCGTTGATTAATCTTGTTAGAATTGCTAAGATAGAGCCCTCAGTCAAATCACAACCATAGCTCAATCCGTTTATTACAGTAGCGCTGCCACTGTAACAACCGTGTTTCTCAATTCCATAGAGTGATCACGGAAACCTCAGACAGGATACCTGTTCTAGCTCAACTGGGATTACCTTTACTTTACTCTTGTCATTATGTGGACTGTGGAATTGCTGAGAGGTGGGTAGGGTACATCTGTATTCCTGTATGAGTTAGGACTTAGGAGAAAGTGTTTTATTCACTAATAGAAGAAAGTATATGGTGCTCACTTAGTAACAGCTTATGAGAAGCTCCAGTAGAGCACAATTTTGTAGAGGGCCACTCCAACTGATATGGCGACTAGTTTACACGTTGGAGTTGCCGTTTTGTATTTTTAGATACATTGGGTTCCTCTTTATGCCGCTGATCTGATAACCAGTTAAACCACACCAATTTGGCCTCCATTTTCTGTAGGATTCATCCAGGAATGTATTCTGCTTAATATGGATTGAGCTTACACCATTCTTCCTGTCATTCAAACACTGAAGATTTATTTGCTCTCCCTTGCAGATGGCATGATGCTGGAACTTATGACGTGAACACAAAAACCGGTGGAGCAAATGGTTCGATTAGATATGAGGAAGAGTACACCCATGGTTCAAATGCTGGTTTAAAGATTGCTATCGATCTCCTTGGTATGCATTGTTTATACTCAATACTTACTGGATGCCTATCCAAGAGTATTATTATTATATCAACCTATAAATTAAGTATGATCTACTTGAATGAGGATTTCAAAGAAATCAATTTGCACCTTTTTTCTAGTTTCTTTCTGATAAACTGGAACTCCTTTTCTGTGGCTGTGGGTTTTCTGCTATCTTCAAGGTCAGATAACAAAATATTGGATTTTCATGTCAATTATTCTGGGATGATAAATTGAGAAAATTATATAGTATGCTTTTAGCTGCTTAGAGAAGAAGTCCTCCCATAAACATCTACTTGGTCAGAACTATTAGTTTGTAGGTCTATGACCTGTCATTCAGACATGTAGTTAGATTATGTACTCATGACAATGGTTACCTGTATTATACTTATATAAAGCCTTAAATGTAAAACCACAAGGTGTCTTAGTCAGAGCAACTGCAGTTTATGAGAATGCTACTTTATTTGTTTGTAAATCGTACTCCATGTGGAATGATGGTAATTTGTATTTCTTGTTTCCTTCTGTATTTCTTCGCTGCTGAAATAAATGAAATCATTACTATTGCTTATTCAGTTGTCTTTTGTTTTCCTCTAGAGCCTATCAAAGCAAAGAATCCAAAGATAACATATGCAGACCTTTATCAGGTAATTTGGGATCACCTTAAATTTGCTCTTCTATAGGATGTCCGGATTTTTTAACCCTGTTGTGATTGGGCTTTTTTATCCTGTTGGCCTGTTGGGAAGGGTGAAACTCTCAATTCAGTATAAAATTAAATACTAACCTGCTAGGAATTTATAAACAGCTTGCTGGAGTGGTTGCAGTTGAAGTAACCGGGGGGCCAACTGTTGAGTTTGTTCCTGGCAGACGTGTATGTAAAAAAAACTCCATGTTTGGATTCACCTTTGCTGATGTTCACTCTTTAACTGGTTGACATTAATCAGGATTCGTCAGTGTGCCCCCGTGAAGGTCGTCTGCCGGATGCTAAGAAAGGTATTTACTACCTTGGGCTATACTTGTGTGGTGGTTAACGTGATTATTCTGGAAGTTTGAGAGGGAGAGACGGAAGGATGGTACTTGTGTAATTTATGTGTGAAACCTTCTTGTTTTTTTGAACGTAGTAAAACCTCTTCTTGTTGCTTCTCAGCATCAAACTTTTATGCGTATCTGGCCTCTATGGTTGCTGCATGGATTTCTTACCTGAAGTTTTGTTAAACAACATAGATATCATTTTCTATTAGGAGCTGTTCCTTCATTTCTCCATATAACTAGTACTATATGCAACATGTGTCTGTATCCAGCTTTGGTAATTTTTATCCTGATGGTTTGCTGTTATTCTGTACTTATTATTTGATCATATCATATCTGTTGCTAATGTACATCTCTTGATTTTTTGGCTTCTTTGCATGAATAGGTGCACCACATCTGAGGGACATCTTTTATCGAATGGGCTTATCTGACAAAGATATTGTAGCTCTGTCAGGGGGGCATACTCTGGTAAATTGTTATAGTCTCTGAAGGAGTACTAATTTGTTCATAAGCTGATCTTAATACCTTTGTTCTTTTAGGGAAGGGCTCATCCTGAGAGGTCTGGATTCGAAGGTGCCTGGACAAAGGAGCCTCTTAAGTTTGATAACTCGTACTTTCTGTGAGTTGAACTTAAAGTCAGAATTTCTACTTGGTTTGAAGACTAGATTCCATATGGTTAACGAGTGTGTTGTCGATTAATTTATTATGTTACTGCAGTGAGCTGTTGAGTGAGGAATCTGAGGGGCTTTTAAAGCTCCCAACTGATAAGGCACTGTTATCAGATCCTGAGTTTAGGCGCTATGTGGAGCTTTATGCAAAGGTGAATAGGACTTTATAAGTTATCCTATGCACAGCACACTTTAGCACCTTGTTTGGTTATACAAGCTTCAGATCCACTGATTCAGAACCATGTCTTTGTTCATACTGCAGGATGAAGATGCCTTCTTCAAGGACTACGCTGAATCACACAAGAAACTCTCTGAGCTTGGCTTCACGCCTCGCAGCACAGCATCAGCCAAATCAGACCTTCCAACCGGTGCTGTGCTTGCACAGAGTGCCTTTGGGGTAGCGGTTGCTGCAGCCGTAGTTATTGCTGGCTACTTGTACGAGGCTTCCAAGAAGGCCAAGTAGATGGCAAAGTTCTTCGCCACATGGTTATGGGTTGTTTTAGCAAGTATGGAGATTGAATAACAGGATCATCGAAATGAGGTACTCGGAAAATGTTTCGTAAACCTTGCGAACAGAACATCCCCTTCATGTTTACACTGGATCCATGAGTCACAATGATATGGAGATGGCATAGCCTACTATTGAAAGTATCTGCATTCTGTGTGATCTATGCATCGGTTGCACTTCGAACTTATGTGGAAATTGACAGTGATGTGTCGACATAGGAATTGCGTTTTGGCTCTGTCGCATTTTCGTGGTTGAGGCATACCGTGTAGAAAATGGTTTTATTTTTTTTAATGTTTAAATGGTTTAATTAAACCTGGTGCCCTGTTCGCTTGTTGGTTTCAGCCAGCTCAAACCAGTCAGCCAACAGTGTTTTCCTCTCACAATAAACCAGCACCAACCAGCTCAAAAATCAACCAGCGAGCGGGCCGAGTAGTGTGGTGAAGCAGGAATATGCGGAACCGAACCGAATCAAAACGGAGTGAAAGCAGGAAGATGCGGTGAGTGGATCGTACGAGAAATCGAAAGCGTTTGTGTGAAGACCGAAGACGCTGCCCACCCCCGGCTGTAACGGATTTTAGCAGGCAGCACCTGGCCGTTTCAGAGCTGCAAATTCACAAGCAGCAAATCCGCCGCAAACGGCCACGGGCATCATCGGACAGCGACCAGTGCGGAGCATTTGGTACGCATAGACTAACCAAAGGCGGATTGGATTAACATGCCTGGAAGGAAGGAAGGATACATTTCTCGAGCATAAACAAAACCAAGCAAGACGTAAACTGTCACGCACGCACGCCATATATACCACGTCGAGAAGGCTGCCCGTGTTTTATACACTTGGAGTCCCGGTCGCATGATGCAAACCGAAAGGGAGGTACGCAGCTGATACTACAAACTAGTACCGTGTGTGTCGTGTATGATACCCGACGATTTGTTCCGTCCACCGTAAACTACTAGCCGCAAGCATGCGGAGTTGGTTTGGGAGTGGGTGCACCAACGACGACACCCGACACGTGCGAATGAGGGCAACGTCCCGCTGCAGTATTCCCCCATTATGACGCTGGAGTTCACCAACCTGATCAGTGTCTGTCTACCATTCCAAACATCCGCCCGTGCCTACCTGGATCAACCTGAAACTGGCGGCGATATATATGCTGCTAGCTGGCAGCTCTCTAAAGTAGTACATACATAAATATATCCAGTCACGTTTGTGTACGTTGACTCTCCGGATTAGGTTCTGTTTGTAACAAACCACCTAAAAGCATACTAGCCTCCTGTATTAAATTAGGATGCAAGGTCAAGGACGGCAAACAGACAAAAGGCACACGTTTAGTCAGTGTGAGGACATATATGACGACAGTGACACGGACCCCCCCAGTTCACCGCGCCCGGCGCGCATCAACTTTGTTGTATCATGCACTGCCCGTGGCACGACGACCACCTAACTCTTGAAAATTCCATCACCAGGAATACAAATCGTGAGGCTGAATTCACGGTCATTGCTTGGAAATCGGAATGCGTGGATGATGAATGCACACTGAACTGCTGGCTGGCTGATTGGAGTTTGAAGCTAGCCACGGATGAGGCGAGGACCAGACGTCCAGCCCTACCACCACGCATGAAACCATCACCCAGAATGTGTTTGGTAGGCAGTAGGATCGGACGGCACATGGCAGGACCAGACGTCCAGACCTACCACCACGGATGAGTAGTGGTTTGCAACGCACAACAATATCCACACAAAACAAGGTGCTGCGTGTTCCGTTCCTAGATACATATAACAACTACTGTACATCATACACGTGAACACGTCGAAGACTGAAGAGAGTCACGGCAGAAGATTTCCGTGAGCTGCTGCAACAAGAATTCCAGTTCTACTGACCACAATCAGCGCTGCCGCTGGCCTACCCAGCATGCATTTGCAGGCAGATCAAAAGAGGAACCAGCACAGCCTGTTCGTTTGGCTGTAGCTTGTCGTAAACGATCGTAAATTTTCAACCGAAACAGTATTTTTCTCTCACACAAACCATCCAGCGGTACTTTTTCACGAACCAACGACGATACGAATCAGCCAACCGAACAGGCTGGTATCTGCACCAGCACGTTGTTGCGCAACGAAGACCTGGAAGACTAGAATTTTTTTTTTGATAGAATGAAAGACTAGAATTAGCGCGAGGAATTAAGGAGGCCCAGGGTTTGGTGAAACCCCCGTAATAACGAACGAAAAGAGAGAGGATTCGCCGGATCGGATCGGAGCGCCTTTTTAAAATTGGGCGCTGACCAAAATTAACAGATGATCAACCTAGTCACCTTCCATACAATACCACATGCATGTGCCACAGTATTGCCAGTTTAGAAACTCGAATTCAAAGTCTGATTTGCTTATCTATATAACAACTTTAAATTTGAGGCCTTTCACATCATCGCGCACTGTTTATCCACGTTTTACAGACCTAGATCGCTGTAGATCAACAGTACCGGCAGTACCGGGTGTGTTACTGTTCAACCAGCGTGTACAGCACTACCGGTAACGGATGAACACTACCAAACCGATAAGTTTTTTTCCCCGAAAAAGAAACAGGGTCAGCTCAATAAAAAAAATTTCATTTTTTTTTCCACCTACTTTCCACACGAAGCGTGGACACCCACATTAGTATAACATATATTTATTACAGCCACTGCACCTAGCAACGTTTATAACGCCTCCGACAGCACTATCCCATCCGTGACAGCCTGACAGGGCAAATCAAAGCGATCGACTAATCGCTGGTGAGATCAGGTGTATATCAATCAACCACGTGTTTGTAGCCCGTGCTAAACGCGGGTGGGGTCGTCGGGCCGTTTCCGTCCCGTCCCGTCAACCCACACCGCCAGGCGCCCAGGCCCAGCAACCCAACCCAACCCAACCCAACCCAACGCTGCCCACCCACCAACTTCCTTTCCTCCCCCCTCATATCCCATTTCTCGCCGCTGCCAACCAACCGCCTATAAAACCCCGCGCCCCCGCCCACCCGCTGCCTGACTTCTCCAATCCAATCGCGGAGCTCGCTCCCCTGCCGTGCCGTGCCCAGCCCAGCCGCCACCCGCCGCTCGCCGCTCCCGCTCCCGTTCCGGGTTCCGACACAGCAAAGCCAAAGCCAAAGCGAAAGAGAAAGAGAAGCAGTAAGCAGATCGATGGGGCGGTCGCCGTGCTGCGAGAAGGCGCACACGAACAAGGGCGCGTGGACCAAGGAGGAGGACGACCGCCTGGTGGCCTACATCCGCGCGCACGGCGAAGGGTGCTGGCGGTCCCTGCCCAAGGCGGCGGGCCTGCTGCGCTGCGGCAAGAGCTGCCGCCTCCGCTGGATCAACTACCTCCGCCCCAACCTCAAACGCGGCAACTTCACCGCCGACGAGGACGACCTCATCATCAAGCTGCACAGCCTCCTTGGGAACAAGTACGTGCCGCCTCTGCTCCGTACTCTCACTGGCTTCATCGGCGCCACCCAACCAAGCTGAAGATCCTATCAATCAATTGCCTGCAGGTGGTCCCTCATCGCCGCGCGGCTCCCGGGGCGGACGGACAACGAGATCAAGAACTACTGGAACACGCACATCCGGCGGAAGCTGCTTGGCAGGGGCATCGACCCCGTCACGCACCGCCCCATCGCCGACGCGGGCGCCGGCGCCGTCACCACCATCTCGTTCCAGCCCAACCCCAACGCCGCCGCCGCCGCAGCAGCGCAGGCGCCACAGCATCAGCCGATCAAGGCGGAGGCGACGGCCGTCAAGGCTCCCAGGTGCCCCGACCTCAACCTCGACCTCTGCATCAGCCCGCCGTGCCAACAGCAGGAGGAGGACGAGGAAGACGAGGAGCTGGACCTCAAGCCCGCCGTCGTCGTCAAGCGGGAGGTGCTGCAGGCCGGCCACGGCGGGGGCCTCTGCTTCGGGTGCAGCCTGGGCATCCAGAAGGGCGCGCCAGGGTGCAGCTGCAGCAGCAGCAGCAACAGGCACAACTTCTTGGGGCTCAGGGCCGGCATGCTCGACTTCAGAGGCCTCGAGATGAAGTGAAGTGAAAGCCCATACATACGCTCGATCGAAATGGCCAGCCGAATTCTTCTCCTTTGTTGCTTTGGTTCTTGCCTTGTTGGATTTGGGTAGGGTCCGCTAGTTGGTTAGCAGTTTCTAGTAGGAGGAAGGATAGTGCAGGATGAGGAGGAGAGTAAAGACGGCGAGCAGGATTCGTGGCTCGTGTCACTACTCACTACTACCTCAGAGAGCACAGTGGTAGAGAATAATAATTCCTCCCTGCTCTCTTCTCTTCCCATTTTGTATATAAAAAAAAATCCCCTGGCTACCTGAATGAATGTCAGGAATAATCACATATAATACTCTGATGCTAGCTAGCAGTAGCAGGTAGGTAGTACATGTAAATTTTCAGCCTCAGCGTCTGTTTTGTGGAGAACATATAAAACAAGAGTCGATACAGAGCGTATGCTCTGTTCTCTGAATACCAGAACCTCCCTCCGTTAGCATTCCAGATTGTATACGCTGTCGCATGTGCTTTGCTTACCCATTGGCCATTGGTTTTCCAGATTTAGCCGTCCAATCATGGTGCGCTTAGCTTAGCTGACCTGAGCACACAGCCTGCATGATCGCCAAGAGCAGTCACGATGAAGTATTGACAGTAGTTTCTATCTCTCTTAATTACACTGACAGCTCAGCGATTCGCTCATGTGGCCAAGAAGTTATCGAGGAGAGAGGGTATAGAATGGAGAAATCGTTTCCTCCTCAAGGAACGACGTCTTCACGTCGATCAAGGCACGAAGAAACGATAGAAAGTGTGTTGGGGAGAAACTGCTAGTTTCCATCGCCTTCCTCTGGATCCAGTGTGCAAGCCGCCGTCGCTGTGCAGGCCGCGCCGCCGTGCAGCAGGCCGAGGCCGCCACTCCGTCGTCGCTCAAGCCGCCGCCGCCGCAGGGAAGCGAGTTATCCTGCCGGCGCGGCCGCCACTGCTGCGCTTGCCGCCGCGAAGGCCGCCCCATCGTCGCCCAAGCCGCCGCACAGCGGCTTTTGTAGAAACTATTGTGGGTTTTTTCTTCATTGGGACTGCCCCCAAAGACACTTGTGTTTATCGGCCATGCAAAAGATCTTGGACCTGCTATACTAGAATTGTTCTGCTGGGGCCTTGTTTAGATTGAAAAAAATTTTAACCCGATGAATAGTAGCACTTTCGTCTTATTTGATAAATATTATCCAATCGTGGACCAACTAAGCTTAAAAGATTCATCTCGTGATTTTCAACTAAACTGTGTAATTAGTTATTTTTTTTATCTACATTTAATGCTCCATGCAAACGGCTAAAAATTGATGTGATGAAAAGAGAGTGAAAAAACTTGGAATTTTGAGGATAACTAAACAAGGCCTGGGTCTCAAGAGCACTTTCTTCCCGGATCCTTTGCTTTCTGCTAGTGGTAAAAAGAAAAGTGTCCCTGACCCGTTGCTATTGGGCACGAGAGAAAAAGAGGGACGAAAGGAAAGATCAACGGACCAGTTTAGCGAGGTGAAGCTCCAGCAGCAGGAGCGCGTCTCCTCTTTCTGAGGTCGCCACCATTTCGGGCGAGCGGTGGCAAGTTGCCGGTGAGAGTAGAAAGCTGCAGCGATAAGGAAAAGCAGCGGCTTCGGGCGGCCGAACCGAACGGGCGGGCACAGGTCGCTGCTCGAGGCCGAGCGGGCGGGCGGGGCGCGCGCCGCTTTGCGTCGCTGTCGCCGCCGTAAATGCAGTGACGGACAGGCGTTGGAGGATTATTTGATAATGAAATTCGTGCGTTTTCTCTATGACAGTATGAAATCGGACTAATTTCTATATAAAACCAAACTAATTTATGTGATTCTTGCAAAATCCACACGTCCCAAACGCGCCCTAAAGCTTCGGAGCACTCAGGACACGGAACGAACGAACAAACGGGCTGAAGCCTGAACTGCAGGATGATGCCACGCGCCCAAGAGCTACAACGCGGCGAACTGCAAGCAGTCAGAGGGAGATGGTGCATCGACACGCTGTTCTGCTGCCATTTTTCTTTCTTCTGGGGGTACACAAGTACAATCCTCAAACCATAACGTAGTTGTATAAGGAAAGGAAGGGGATGGATGGAGGATTGGGGGGCTCGTGGCGGCCGGCGGGGCATGAGGCGGGGTGGGGATCGGGCAGGCGGTTGGCGGCGGATCGGATGGGTCGACACCTGTCGTCAGTTCAGATGGATTGCCGACAAGACGCTGCAACCTTGCTGTCCGACATGCGTGCTTGTCGTCCCGTGACCTTTGGAGCTGGAGCAGGCGAAAACCGATCCTGCAATCCAATCCAAAGCCTGCAAGCTCTCGTATGCGTGATTCCTTATCATCTGCGATTTTGAGGCGAGATATCTGGATCGTGCGGCTGATGGCTTCTACGACTTTGAAGCTGATTTATTGTAAAATAAAAATGTTATATTATGGCTGATACTATAGAAATTAGAAGAACATACTCCTGGTAGGTGCCTTTAACTTTTTATAACTTATCCAACTTTAATCACAAATATATAAAACATAAATCTTCTAGATTTGTCCTAACTCAAAAATTAGCTTTGAGAGTTGATATCTAAAACATTCTATACGGATAGGCTGGATTCACTACAGCTGTTGCTACAGCAGCTGTTAGTATGGTAGTAATCTACGTACAAGGCAGCTGCAGCGACAGCCGCAAAAAAAGACGGCCGAACAGGCCCTTTTGTCATTGTTTGAACAATTACCAAAATTACTTTTATAAAAAAATATATAACTCTTTCATTTAATATAATACTATATCTTTATAGACTTTTAACCAAATGAAATGGATTTTGGACTTATTATAGATATAAATCGATTTGTATTTTGGATCGGAACAAGTATATAAATTGGAGGTGCTACTCTAGGAAAAAAAATGACAGAAATCAGACGTACGAGCGCACGGCGATGATTACATGGAGTGTTCCATCCCTGTTCGTTTGGACTTGTTTGGTTTATAAACCATGACTAAAAGTACTGTTTATTAATTTAGTATGAGAAAAAAATATTATTTATTGACTAATAAATTATGACTTATAAACCAAATACGATCGAGCTAACATGCTGCATGTCGATCGTCAACTTTATGATCATTACTCGTATGCATTAAAAAAACACACTTGATGTTCTCCTGTGTGCTACTGCTACTCGATGGATATCTGCGAGCCCCGGAATTGTGGATGGTGGTTTCCACTTCCGTTCGCTCACCCGGATTCTGCTACACTGAACCTGCCCGACTCTTGCCAAATTGGTGAGCAACTTTCACCTCTAAGTTATTGGCTAAACGCCTAAACCGCATAGCTAATCCTACTAGTTTATGCAGCGGTGGTTGCCGATTTCGGCTGCTGACGAACTCCCGCCGCTGTTTCTTTCCCCTTCTTTTCACTAGCGCCACTGGTCCCTTCCATTTTCAATAACAATAGGCATTGCCTAGTGTGGTATGTTGCTACTGGAATCATGCTACTGGGATTACTCAAACGCCAAGAGGGGGTGGGTGCCTGCTGCTTGGTTGCTAGCGAGTGCAACGGATGGTCTGCAGTGGCGCATGGCACTGAGCCACTGGCACTCAGCCACTGGTTCGTCCCCTGCAATGCAACATGAAGTTTTAAAAATTGATGGGCTGAGTGATCTTGTCCGTGTAGCCCAGTAATCATAAAAGAACCTGTTTAGTATTAATACTACCCAAGTAGGACTGTGTGGTATTTGTTTCTTGGCCAGTTGCCATCTTTTTTTTTTCTCTCCCTCTGTCTCTTTTATTTTGCCTATTAATCTTGCTGACTGTTCTCTATTCCACGGCTGGATGGATTCGTCAGAGACCCCAACCCAAAGATCATGGTGAAAATGGTTGGAACGTGATGCTCAGACTCACGAATTCATGTTAATATAGTCAGGAAGAACCCCTGGCGTGGCGGTACAACTTGTACAATAAGAAGAAACTAACTACTTTGGTAACTCTAGATTACATCACAAGATTACATCAATCAGGAGATACCTATCATATCTAACCGAAGCCGTGATACTTGCATTCACTCGCAATCCAAGCCTGAGAGCACAACCAATCTTCAGGAGATATCAATCAATCACCAATCAACCAGATATTGTGGTCATGTGATCCTTTTGGATATTCTTAACATCCCCCTCAATCACAACTTATCAGCGAGGTTGAGATTGTCTCTGAACATGACCATTTGCTTCTCTAGAAGAGGCTTAGTGAAGCCATCGGCGATTTGATCCGTAGTGCTGATGAATCTGATGTCCAGGCGCTCTGCTGTAACTTGTTCGCGTACAAAATGAAAATCGATCTTTATATGCTTGGTGCGTGCATGAAATACAGGGTTAGCCGATAGATACTTTGCGCCAAGATTATCACACCATAAATATGCTGCCAAAGGATATGGAATACCTAACTCATCAAGTAATTTTTGTACCCACATTACCTCTGCAATAGCGTTGGCCAAAGACTTGTAATCAACTTCTGTACTTGATCTTGAAACCGTAGGCTGTTTTCTTACGCACCATGACACTAGGTTGCAACCTAGGAATACAGCAAAGCCGCCTGTAGATCATCTGTCATCAAGGCAACCGGCCCAATCAGCATCTAAAAAAGCACTTACAAGCATCGAGTTAGATTTTCTAATTTTTAACCCTAGGCCGATTGTTCCTTGTACATATCTTAATATTTTCTTCATAGCTTCCCAATGAACGAACGTCGGCGAGTGAAGGAATTGACAAACTTTGTTGACCGAAAAAGACAGATCTGGTCGTGTGAGGGTGAGATACTAGAGAGCTCCAACAATGCTCCTGTATCTGGTTGAGTCCTCCACTCCTAACCGAGTGCCACTAGTGACTAAAAGCTTTTCGGTAGTATTAAGGGGTGTTTTGACGGGTTTACACAACTGCATATTAACTCTTTTGAGGATATCAGAAGCTTACCGTTCTTGTGTCAAAAGCAATTCACCTTTCTTTCTTTGAACCTGTATGTCAAGAAAATAGTGAAGGTTCCCGAGATCTTTGATTGCAAAGTCCTTCTCTAAATCTCGGAGAAGAGCATCCACTGCTTCCTATGATGAACTAGCCACAATTATATCATCAACATATACAAGCATAAAGATGACATGATTTCCTTTCCAATAAAAGTATAATGATGTGTCAGATTTGGAGGGAACAAAGCCTAGACTCTGAAGTTTACCACACAACCTAGAATACCAGGCCCGTGGTGCTTGTTTTAAACCATACAGGGATCTATCAAGTTTGCATAAGTGATGTGGTTTGGTCTTATCTTCATAACCTGGCGGTTGTTTCATGTATACCTCTTCTTCAAGGAAACCATGCAAGAAAGTGTTCTGAACATCAAGTTGCCTCAAACATCAATCCTTAGACATAGCTAGAGAGAGCACAAGATGAATTGTGGCTGCTTTCACAACAGGACTAAAAGTATCCTCATAATCAATGCCATATTGTTGTTTGAACCCCTTTGTTACTAGGCGTGCCTTATATCTATCAATTTTTCCATCTGATCTTCTTTTGATTTTATAGACCCACTTGCAATCTATCACTTTTTTACCTTTTTGAGGTGGAACTAGATGCCAAGTTTTATTCCTAATCAATGCATCAAATTCAACATCCATAGCACGCTTCCAATTATTATCGACTAAGGCATGTTGCAAATCAATAGGACCTTCAGTGGTGGTTGCTAACTGACCATATCGAATAGTTCCATTAGTGTAAATTTTTTGTTTGCGTATACCTTGTTGTAGACGCGTGGTGGGTCACTAGAGAGCCAGTGCTGTAGGCGATGTAGAAGATCCGGTGGGTTGATCTATGGCTGGCGTAGAAGATCTGGCAAGCGAAGATCCGGTGGGTTGGTATGTGGCTGGCACAGAAGATTCGACGAGCGGCAGACCCAAGGGAGATTCTCCACCACTGGTCAAAATATTCTGTACCCCCATCCATGGAGCCAGGCGAGGCGAGTTCGAGATAGGTGGCGCACGTGGAGAGGATGTTGGTGGAGCTGACACATTCATCACGAGCGCAGGAGCTGACGCCGCCAGATCCAAGACCGATCCTGTCGGCTCCGCAGTGGAAGGTGTAGGTGAATGAGCCTGGGGATCACCGCCTGTTCCTGCCAAAACAGGAAATTGCTCGGGGAGCATGAAATGACGCCCGTTTCTAGCTAGATTTAGTTCGTTTGACGCCGAATTTTTTTCATGTGCTGCACGCTTAGACATAGGGTTTGTCGGGGACCTAATACCAGGATACCCTAGAAGGTGGAACCAATAACCATCGAACATTAAAAACTTCTGGATGGATAAGGGCGCCGCTACGTTCCTTGCCCGAATGACAGGAGTTTGGTTCCGCCTCGCCCGACGCTTTTGGGACAGCTCCACCTCGCCCGAGGGCTAAGGGCTAGTCTTCGTCTCGCCCAACGCCTTTGGGCCAGCCTCGCCTCACCCAAGGGCTAAGGGCTAGTCTCTGCCTCACCTGACGCCTTTAGGATAGCTCCGCCTCGCCCGAGGGCTAAAGGCTAGTCTCTGCCTCGCCTGACCCCCGAGGGGCGGGCTCGGGCTCGCCCAAGGGATAAGGACTGGTCTCTACCTTGCCCAATGACCGAGGATGAACCTCGTCCCGCTCGATGTATAAAGACCGGTTTCGTCTTACCTGACAACTTCTCCTTGTTCCCTCATGATGATGGGTACAGGGTAAGATGAGACGTTCGGGTCAACCACGGCTTCAAGGACCATACCCTACGCCTCGGCAGGAAAGGTACTGCCAGGGAACGACAGGATGGGTGCTTTAGACCCTTCTGGGCACCACAGAGCCTGAAAAGTATTGCAAGTACGTGCTCCTCACCCTGTAGAGTTGTAGGCACCGCCTTCAGCTCTGGGACATAGAACCCGACAAAGATATACGACAACCACTACGCTCCATAAAAGGATTTGCGATCTCCACGAATGATGGATATACCGTCACCACGTTATGGACCCAAGGGAGCGGCGCCCGCTTCCCGACCCCTCGGGTCAACCAAATTGGAAGACCTTGCCCACGACGCTACTCCGGACCCTGACCCCGCGTCCCTTCGACAGAGACTCATAGGAACCAGAAGACATGCGGAGCAAGGCTGGGCGAGTCTCATAAGTCAAAACCATTGTACCATAGCCCATACCCTGCGTAGGGCAATATTCTGTAACCATCCTAACATTCTATAGAGGTATCGATAGTATTATAGGCGCTTATCATCCTTTCTCACTCATCAGAATGGGTAACCAGGCTGGGTAGACGTGAGCCACAAGGCTAGGTAGAGTATGCATCCTAGCCCTCATGCTTGTAAAGCCGTCCCCTTCATCTATAAAAGGGGATGCGCTTCCTCCAACAGAGGGACCGACTTTTGATGGCACAACACATAACACACACAGTCAAGCTGCTACCAAGCTCTTGGCCCCCTTTTGACCCTTACATCAGAGACTTGGGACTAGTCCCTCTCTTGATCGTTTGTACCCCCTACTACGAACCGTTTTTTGTGTTAATAACACGAGCAGCAACAAACTGGACGTAGGGACATTTAGCCCGAACTAGTATAAATCTTGTATCCTTTAGCGCACCATCCGAGCCTAACGCGCATTACTATAAATCTGCTTACCGGTGCTTGTACAAAACACTGACAGGGTTAGTATGTAGGGAATCATTATCAAAATGATCTAAAGAATTGTTGTCCCTAAAATCATGTGAAGGATTTGTCAAAGTTGGAGGAAGGAGGAGAATTTCATATCGTAATCGATCACCGGCGTTTGGGTGGAGTTTGGCGAAGGGGAAGACGTGTTCATCGAAGACCATGTCTCAGAAAATATAGACACACCCTTCATTGACATCTAGACACTTGAACCCCTTGTGTATGTTACTGTATCCTAGGAATACACAACGTTTGGAGCGGAATTACAACTTGCGAGCGTTATAAGGCCGTAGATTTGGCCAGCATACGCAACCAAAAGTACGAAGAGAGGAGTAGTCTGGTGTTTGATGAAACAGACATTCAAGAGGAGTTTGATTATTGATAATTTTACTAGGGAGGCGATTAATAAGATAGGTGGCAATGATGAAAGCTTCATCCCAAAATTTTAAGGGCATAGAAGCATGGGCTAAAAGTGAGAGACCTACTTCAACAATATGGCGATGTTTGCGTTCAGCGGAGCCATTTTGTTGATGTGCATAAGGGCATGAGACATGATACGAGATGCCAATGCGCTAAAAGAAGGCATTCAGCTTTTGATATTCCCCTCCCCAGTTAGTTTGCATAGCAAGAATTTTTCTATCAAATTGGCATTCAATCATAGCTTGGAATTCATGAAATTTTTGAAAAACTTTAGATTTATGATGAAGCAAATAAATCCATGTAAACTTGCTGAAATCATGAATGAAGCTAACGTAATAACTGTTTTTGCTAACAGTATTGGGCGTAGGACCCCATACATAAGAAAACATAAGTTCTCAGGGACTCAATGAGATACTCGTGGATCTAGGATAGGGTAGCTGATGACTTTTGCCCTTTTTGCAAGCATCGCAAATAGTTTCTTTATTCAAATCGACAACAAAGGGAATACTATTTTTGCTAAGGACTTACTGAACGACTACAAAAGAAGGGTGGCCGAGACGACTATGCCACCTGGACAAAGGAGACTTGACAGCACCAAACGCCCCTTTATTCGATAATGGCCTAGACTTCATCGGGTAGAGGCCACCTTCACATTCCCCTCTAAGGATGGTTTTTTTCGTCGCTTGATCCTTAATCAAAAATAGTTGGGATGATATTCAATAAAAGCATGGTTATCGGATGTAAGATGATGAACAGATGCAAGGTTTTTGTTAGCTTCAGGAACATAAAGAATATTGTTTAGGATGAGATTTTGATTTGGGGTACGAACAAAACTTTGACCAATTTGATTGATTCTCATACCTACGCCATTAGCAACATGAACCTTATCGTTTCCATGGTACTTGTCCCTCATGGTGAGCTTCTCTAGCTCTCCCGTGATGTGGTCGGTAGCACCAATATTGGAGTACCAGTTGGTGTCAATCCCATATGACGCAGAGGAGGCAGATCGGGATTGCTCTAGTGGGCTAGTGAAAGAAGCGTCAAACCGTTGAAGCAGCGAAGTCCGGTGTAGCCCTCCTTGCCGTAGAGCTGGCAGATGGGTTTATCGCCGTTGTAGTTCTGCCGAGGGTGCCCGCTGTTGTTGTTGTTGTTGCCACAGTTGTGGCCGCATCCGCGTCCTCGGCCACCACCATCATGGTTGAAACCGCCATGGCCTCCATGTGTAGCCGTGTTAGCAGATGAACCGGATCCACCGTGCTAGAGATCCATCTGTTGTTCCCAGCTCACTAGCTGGGTGTAGAGCTCGCCCAAAGATAGCGGCTCCATGCACGCCGTGACAACCAAGACAATCAGATTAAAATCCATGTCAAGTCCGGCTAGTGCATAGAAGATGATCTCTTCATCTTCAAGATGTTTGCCGGTGGCCACCATGTCACCAGTAAGAGATTTCATCTTGTTGAAGTAGTCTACGATTGTAGATGAGCCCTTCCGCGTTGTGGCCAATGCCATGCACGTGTTGATGATACAGCCCTGAGACTGGGAAGCCATCATCTCTGAGATCACTTTCTAGATCTCGACCGATGTGGCGCAATTGGAGACTTGCACCTAGATCTCCTTGGAGATATTAGAGAGCAGATAGTTAACGATCTGCTAGTCCTTCGCAACCCAAGTTTCATACTTAGAGTTGGGGATGAGCTCAGTCGGCTTGTCGGCCGCCTTGGGGATCTGCTTCGCCGGCACCATAATGTCGGGCTCAAGATAGTGCGCTATCTGCGCACCGCGAAGAGCAGACAACACCTGGGCGCTCCATAGGGGAAAATTCCCTTTGCCTAGCTTCTCTACGATGGAACAACCGATCAGAGAGAACGATTGTTGAAGTGCAGAAGAGGAAGCCATCGAGAATATTGTGGACTAACCTAGCTCTGATTACCATGTGAAAATGGTTGGAACATGATGCCCTATCAGGCTCACGGCTTCGTGTTAATATAGCCAGGAAGAGCCCCTAGCGTGGCGGTATAACTTGTACAACAAGAAGCTAACTACTTTGATAACTCTAGATTACATCACAAGATTACATCAATCAGGAGATACCTATCCTATCTAACCAAAGCCATGATACTTGCCTTCACCCGCAATCTAAGCCTGAGAGCACAACCAATCTTTAGGAGATATCAATCAACCATCAATCAACCAGATATTATGGTCATGTGATCCTATTGGATATTCTTAACAACAGTGTCCACGAGATGAGACGATTGGAATGGCTGGAGAGAGACTGGTGATGATGATCTAGGATGAATGGATTGAAACTCTGAAAGAGATCAGTCTCATCGCCATGAGTTTTTTCTTTCTGTCCGGACGTTCGGATAGTTTGGTAGGCGGTAGAAGCTTCCATGTTCTCCCTCGTACGTGTTTCCTTCAGATTTAGTTTCTTTCCTCCTCGTCATGTTACTTTTAGCTATACATGGGCATGTAGCCCCGCATGAGGCCTGTTTTTGTTTGGCCCAAGCACGTCCTGAGAGAGAAGACCGTGCCTGGGCCTTACCCTAGGCACGACGTGCCAGCACGACCTAGGCCGCATATTAGTGGGAGGCCTGGTATGGCCTAGTATGGCCTGATGCCAGCCATGGTCTGCTAAAGGCCCATCCCACGCGCTTCCCCCTAACCCTAACCTCATCCTAGGGATGACCACTCACCACACGCCGCACACATCATCTCCCGTGACCGTGACTCCCGTAGTCTCGTGACCGTGAGGCGCGCGGCTTCCTATGACCGCAACTCGCCTCCACTACCGGCTACCCTAGCATAGATGCTGGCTAGACCTCCACCTCACCCCCACACCAGAGCACCACCCATTGCCTCCTCCTCCTCCACATCCCTAGTGCCACCGGCGAGCTCGCCTCATCCTGGCTCCACGCTTCCACGCACCACTGGTCGGTGGCCGCCTGCTCCTCCTCCACGCCCCCTACAAGGCTGCCAGCTTTGAGCAAGCACGTCAGCCTCGAGCGGCTGCCTCCTCCATGCTTGAGCGACTCCTCCTGCATCTCCTCCTTACACATATCCACTCTCCAGCTTTGAGCACAAAGGTCATGAGGGCGTTGTCGACCTCAAGCGCGTGACCATAGGGCGACGGGGCGCTGGCTACAAGGGCGCTGCCCTTGCATGCGCAGGCTATGAGGGCGTAGCCGCCTGCTGGCCTCGAGCACACCTTCTATGTGGGCATAACTACGTCGGCCTTAGCTCAACCTCCTCCCTCGCTCACCTTCCTGCTTCCTTCCCCTTCTAGAACATGTAAAATGGGCCTCGGGCTAGGCATGACCTGCTAAGTTTGTCGTGCTTTCCAGGTCGTCTCGGCACGAAAAATGGCTAAAAAGTGCAATCAAGTCCTAATTGTGGGTTTTTGTGATAATGACCATGCAATTAGAGAACTAATGAGATTTATCGAGATGACAAGCAGGGAATCTATATTCGAGAATGTTATATGAAATGGAGGAGCCCCCAATTACAAATGTTGATGACTTCAAACTAAGAGGAAGTTTAAATTATTTTATATTTTGAATTTGAGTATAGAAAAAGCCGTACTATAAAGAGGACACGATGCTTAAGCTAATATGTGCTACCAAGTGCTCAATATCTTCACATACATCCTTAGTTTCATAGCCAAGACAACCAACACTCCACCCTTACTCTTGTTGTATTGCCTGGTGCGGCAGTACCGCACCTAGAGAGAGGCACTACCGCTGAGTGGCACTACCGCACTTGAGCTATAGCACTGCCGTGACTTAAGTGACCGTTGGAAGGCAGGGGGTATTTATACTTTCCCCTTCCTCTCCAACGTCTCTCCCCTTCTTCCCAAATGGTTTAGTTCAACAAAAAACAAAAAAGTGCTCTTCTCTCTCTCCTCCATTGGTGAGTTTGAGCTCCCAAGCTTCTCATTTGATTTTCCCATCAATCCTTGAGAGAAAAATGTTCCAAACTCGATTAGAGAGCAGATCCTTTGATTTTCCAACTCAAAAGAGCACTTGGTTCATGTTTTGGCCGGTAGTTGTGTTTATTACTCTTGGAGCCTTACTCCTAACCAGCTAGAGCATCGCTCATGGAGCTTGCCAACTTATGTGGCAGTCCCAGGAGATTTATAACCATCTCTTGAAGCTAGTAAACTCACCCCTCATCTCAAGAGTAAAGTCTCTTGACTTGAGAACAAGGAAGGGTTGTAAAGTCCTAAGCCTTAGTGGCTAACCTTAACAACATGGACTTAGGCAAGCCTTGGTGGTGAGCTAAACCATGGGATAAATCCTTGTGTCATCTTGTGCTTAAGTTATTTCACTTGCATTTCATATTGTGTTGAGGTAATTTCTAGGGTTTGTGGTCGATCTACTTGTGTGTGGTGTTCCTACCACTTCTAGTTGTTGATATGTGTTACATATATCTATAGGAAGCTTAGAAATTTATCTGATTCAAGATTCCATTCATAGTTTTTGAATTGTGCCATGAAGTTGTCCGCAGGTGCGGTAGTGCTGCTGTCTTGGCTCGGCAGTGCTATGGACACAGCGCGGCAGTGCCATAGGTTGAATTTGATAAAAGTTTGTGTGTTTGTTTTAATAGGCCTATTCACCCCCCTAGGCTAACCAGTGATCCTACAAGTGGTATCAGAGCATGTTACCTCATATGTGCTTCACCGCGTGAGGTATGGAGCCTAGAGGAGGTACTAGTGGTGTGAAGCCGGTGGACGTTGATCCGAAGCGAGTTGAGCTGCATGACACTGACAATAGTGAGCTCAGCATGTCCACAGCGAGCAACACCATGCTCCCACATCTTGAGGCCACCGATGTCGAAAGAGCTCTCAATGATGAAGAAAGAAGAAGAAGGAAGGAAGCAAGAAAAGCAAAAAGAGAAGTAAGAGAGGAGAAGAAGAAGGAGCAGCAAAGACTTGAAGACAAGAAGCGAAGAAAGGAAGAAAGAAAGCTCAAGAGAGAAGCAAGAAGAAAAAGAAAAGAAGCAAGGAAGAAGAAGGAAGAAGAAGAGAAGGCAACTAATGCATCATCAAGTGACATCTCAAGTAGTTCCAAAGATAGAGATGATGATGAGTCCTACCAAGTGTCAAAGGAGGGCAAGATGGAGAAGAAAGGAAAGGGCAAAGTCAACTCCAACAATAAATATGCCGCCATATCCTTTAATTGATGGAGAAGAAAGGAAAGGGCAAAGTTGACTCCAACAACAAATATGCCGTCATATCCTTTAATTATTCCTATATGCATATGACTAACCTTGATCAGAAGTCTTTCATCAATGTGCCCACGGGCAAGTTACCTCATTTTGATGGGACTAACTCTGCCAAGTGGAAACATTTGATGAGAGCCTATCTTTTAGGTCTTCACCTCGGCATTTGAGAAGTTGTTTAGAATAGATTCGAGCCACCGGTTGATCCCAAGAATCCAACACTAGATGAAATGAGAATTATTCATCTCAATGATCAAGCCACAAGTGTGTTGCTTAGTGCTTTGGATGATGATGAGTACAATAGAGTTATTGGTGTTGATGTTGCCCAACAAATATGGGATACTTTGCACCTTACACATGAAGGGGTTGACAAAGTGAGAAAGGTAAGAATTGATTTGTTGATGGCAAAGCTTAACTGGTTTGTGATCATGGATGGAGAAGGGCCACAAGAGATGTTTGATAGATTGATGACTATGGTGGGCAAGATTAGAGGCTATGGTTGTGATAAGCTAGATAATCACAAAGTTGTGAAGATCATGTTGGAAGCTTACTCACCTAGAAATGAGACCGTAGTGACTCTAATTAGAGACAAGAAGAAGTTTGAGTACTTCACATCAAATAATGTACTTAGGAGGATCTTAACACTTGATATGCAAAGAGAAGAAGCAAATGAAAGGAAAAGGCTTAGTGAGTTGCAAGCAAAGCTAGATGGCTTAAAGATTAGGGATGTAGCTCTCAAGGCTAACAAATCAAGCAAGCATAGCTCTACAAGCAAGTCCAAGATTAACAAGCAAGCCCAATGCGAGCAAGCAAGTTCAAGAGCAAGTAGAGACCACATTATCCTCAAGTGAAAGTGAAAAAGATAATAATCAATATCAGAAGGTTGATTATGTTGCTCTCTTTATGAAGAGGTTTCATAAGGGGCTAAAGAAGCAAGGCTACAAGGTAGTGAAGAGAAAGTTTCCAAATAAGAAGAAGAGGACATGCTACAATTGTGGTAGCACCGATCACTTCATTGTCAAGTGTCCACATGAGATCAAAGCCAACAAGTACAAGAAGGACAAGACCGACCGAAGAAAGAGCAAGAAATACATGGGATTCAACTAGAGAGAGCACAAGTGAAGAGGATGAGAAGGTTGCAACCATTGCTATTCACAAGTCATACCCTACACCAAAGCTCTTTAACAACATGTCCGATGATGACTACTACTCCCCTCACATTTGTCTCATGGCAAAGGGTGAGAAGGTAAAACCAAAATTTGAGTCTCCACCTCCACCTCCTAGTGATATCTTTAGTAGTGATATTGGTGATAGCTCTAGTGATGATGAATCTAGTGATGAAGAAATAAACATGATAACTAAAAATTTGGATGGAAACACCAAATTGTTCATCACTAAACTAATAGAGGATTTAGAGAGTGTCCAAGCCAAGCTAGAATATAGAGAGGAGACTCTTATCCAATAAGAGGATCTCTACATTGCTAACAAAGAAGCTCTTGCATTAGAGAGAAGTGAGGTGGAATCCTTGCACAAGGCCTTGGCCAAGGAGCAAGAGGACTATGCTATCACAAAGAAAGCAAATAATGCACTCAAAAAAAAGTATTGTGACTTGGATGAAAAGCACAAAGAACTTGAACTGCAATATGGCATTCTTTGGGATAGCAACTCACATCCCTCTAAGGCAAAGGAAACCTCTACTCCCTCCACTAGCCAAGGTTATGGAAAATGTTATAATCTTGATTTGAATGCCTATTCCACTAACCTTGCAAACATAGAGGCCAATGAAATCATTGGAAAAGGGTGTATGGGTAAGGTCCAATTCAATGACAACAAGAAGGATGAATCAAAAGGGCCACAATTCAAGCAAGGAAGGCATCCCTTAATCAAGCATGGAATAGGCCACACAAAAGGAGCCAAGATAAATGGAAGAAAGATAGTGAATGGCTATGAGTGTATGCAGTTTGAGAGGAAGGATAGAATTGGTACAGATCAGCCTACATAGCCCATGGTAGTGCTGCGATGAAGGGCGATAGTGTCGTGTCCCACAAGAATGGGAAGGCTACCAATTCTGTTTCTGACTAGACTAAGCCCGTGAAGAAGGTGTTCCATCATAAACATGTTTTCCAGAAGTCTAGGGAATCAATGTGGGGCACCAAGAACAAGTATGCCTATTAATCGAAGATCCAAGAACCTCGACAAAGCTTGACATCATGCTTTGTTTTGAAGAACAATAGCAGTGGAAAAATGGTTGCCAAATATGTTGAAAAAGAAACCAACATATATAGGAATACTTCCATTTGGGTTCCTAAGTTTTTTGTAACTAACATGCAAGGCCCCAAGTCAAGTCGGGGACCTAAATCAAGGAACTAAACTTGTTTTATAGGCATACTCCTCCGATGGATCAAGTTGGGTGCTTGATAGTGGATGTACAAATCATATGACCCGAGAAAGAAGTATGTTTTCATCATATTCCCCGATGACACATTCAAATGAAAATATTGTCTTTGGAGACAATTCAAAGGGGGGTGTGATTGGTCTCGGTAAAGTCGCTATAACTCTTGAGCATTCAATTACAAATATATTACATGTTGATTTGTTAAGTTACAATTTGTTATCCGTTTCACAATTGTATGAGATGGGCTACAATTGTCTCTTTACGGATAATGGTGTAAAATTCTTTAGAAGGGAGGATTCCTCTATTGTATTTATGGGTCAATTAAAAAACAAGCTTTACCTAGTAGATTTCAACAAAGGTAAAGCTAAGCTTGAGACTTGTTTAGTGGCAAAATCTAGCATGGGTTGGCTTTGGCATTGCTGACTAGCCCATGTTGGGATGAAGAACTTGGACAAACTTCAAAAAAATGAATATATCCTTAGACTAACAAATGTTCACTTTGAGAAAGATAGGTGTCGGTGCGAAAAGTGGCCAACAAGTAAATATTTGTAGTTTTGTCGTGCGTTGTTATTGGATGTGGCCTAGCACTCAATGACACATGATTTATACTAGTTCAGGCAATGGGACCTACGTCTAGTTGAGGTCGGTCGATAACTTTATTCCTGAGCCTAGGTGCTCGAAGTTTGCTATGGGGTTACAAATAAGTAAGGAATGAGAAGAGGGGTGTTAGAGGCCTGGTTAGACTCTGAACTGAGTGGCCGAGAGTGATGGGGGCTCTAATGTATGCTAAGTATTAGAGCATATGCTCTGTGTGTCTCTAAAGCTTGTTGAGCTGTTGTGTTCTCGAGTCGTCGATAGAGTCTTCGAGAGAGAAAGAGCTGGCATTGTTTTCCAAGAGAGAGCGCATCCTCTTTTTATAGTTGAAAGGGATGGCCTTACAAGTCAGAGAGAAAGAGAGAAAGTGTATACGTGTGCTGCCTAGTCTTGTTGCTCATGCCATTGGGTATGGTATGGCTATTAGCGCCCACAATATTGTTTATGCCCAGACACGTCTGGCAGGCTCTACCGTGTTCACCTAGTACAACAAACATTGGTGCCCACAATACTGTTTGTAGTCTGACGCGTCTAGAAGGTTGTATAGTGTATGTCTGTCATGACCTGGAGGCACCATCTTGTAGGTGCGTAGGGTATGGCAAGGTACAGTCCTCAGTATTACATTTGACTTGAGGGCCTTACCTTATCTGCTCAACCTACTCCCTAGGCCCACATCAAGCGGGTGTCCCCGGTCGGTCGTTCCAAGTTGTCCCCGACCGTGTTGATTAGGAAAGAGCAGTGAGCAGAGGTCTAGCGTATCCTTGGTTAGAGAAAGGGGTTGGGCAAAGTGGAGCCCATGACCTAGAGGTCAAGTGAGGTGGAGCCCATGACCTAGAGGTCAGGCGAGGCTGAGCCTATGACCCAGAGGTTAGGTGAGTGCAGGGCCTACCCCTAGAGGTCGAAGATGCCGATCAGGGACCAGATCATGTTCTTGGCCTATTATTGTGTATCTAGGCTGGCCCAGACATGTGCTATTGTTGTGTTGCCTGCTGGACTGAGTTTTGTAGGGAAGCGGGTCTATTGGGGACCCCTGGTTTATGAACCCGATAGGAGCCCCCGAGCCCCTTTGGGACTTCTGTGAAGTCATGATGGGGCTATTATTAGAACTTTGGTGTTTTCCCCTTTGGTTTATTGTACCGCGTAGGGTAACCGAGTAGGATTTAGGCACCCAGCTTCTATGTGGAGGACTAGAAAAGGCCGTGGAGGTGCGCAAAGTGGATATGGGTGCCCAGCCTCCATGGGAAGGACTGGCGAAGGCTGCGGAGGTGCGCCAAAGGGATGTTGGCACCCAGCCCCTGAGGAAGGGACTGGCAAAGGCCACGGAGGCGTGCTGTGTAGACATAGGCACCTAGCACCTTAGGAGGAGACTCATTGGTAATCCATTTTCCACCGAGCATGCGTGAGCATGCCCGTTGGGTGTAGCCCACAAGCCTATAGTCGATTGGGGAGTCGATCGGAGGCTGAGCACCTTGGTACTCTTTTTGGGGGCTGCGGACTCTTGTGTCTCTTCCGGTTGGGGTGTTTGCCTGTGTCCATTCTGACCACAACCTGTGTGGTCGACTAGACTCCCAAGTCGAGGTTGGGTGGCTGAGCCCCTAGGCCCCATTGGGCTTGGTAGGGGTCGATCAAGTTTCATGTGTCACCCCGTCCACTGTTTCCACAACCGGAGGGGTTGAGCTAACTCGCTTGCCTCGATGGCTCGAGAGACGCTCTCGGTGAGCTTACTAACGGGCATGTTCAAGTGGAATCTGGGTCCATCATTTGTAATGGGGTCGGCATAGCCCTCATGTGGCACTCCACTGCTCCTTAACCCACCTTCCGACATATGCTCGAGCCATTCCAAAGACTGACTCAGGTGGCCCGCTGGCCTCTCCTCGATGGAGATTCTATGAGTATGGCTCGAGGTCAGGATCGAACAAGAAGGTCAAGATGACCCTGTCTACTTCTAAGCGGATTAGGCGAAGGCCGCTGGGGCTCATCTGTGTTTTCTCCCCTGGCTCTGTTTGACGTGAGGTGGCCTCAAGCCCTTTGTGGGCTGACCTTGGAACACCGGTCGGTCGCCGCTCATATCGAATGAGATGACTACCTACCGCTTCATGACGTGACGCGAAGCGTTGTGATGCAACAATTGCATATGCAATGCTTGGATGTATGGGATGAATGTATGGATGAATGTATGAATGCATGCATGAGAATGAATGAATGTATGAATGCATGCATGTGAATGAATTAATGAATGATCATGCACTGGAAAAGTAGAACGGGGGTTGGTAAAGTTACCTCGATGGCTTGAGTGATGGGTTTAGGGAGCTCCTATCGGATATGTTCTTGTGGGATCTAGGTCCATCATTCATGATAGAGTCAGCATAACCCACATGGGGCATCCCACTGCTCCTTACCTATCTCTTAGTAGCTGCCTGAGCCATCCGATCGACTCAGGTGACTAGTTGGCCCCTCCTCGATGGAGATTCCATCGGTGGGCCCCTCCAAACCCTACCTAGGAAGGCAAAGAGACATTTGCATGTGGTTGTGCCTCATTTCTTGTGCCTAAGTTGTAGTAGTGGTGGGCCCCGGCCAGGCCACATTCCGTCAAGCAGGCGATGTTTCATTGGGCAGGCCATGTCCCATCAGCCAAGGCCACGATCCCAAGGGGTCGGGCAAGACAGAGCATGAACCCAAGGGGTCGGGCGAGATAGAGCAGGTCACCATGCAGTGGGTGATGGAGGCTCGTTGTTCGACCATGGCTATAGATGTGCACCAGGAAGACATTATCCAGCCTACGGAGGCAGCGGAGGCTAGGTCAGAGGCAAGCATCATTTCGACCATAGCTGAGCTGCCTTCGTCCTTATCAATCGCATCGTTAGCCGATGCAGCCAGGGGGGCCATTATGGAATTAGAGTAGAAATAGTTAGTTTATGTAAAAGATGAGTTTATGGGGAGCCCCCATGTGAACAGTTTTGCATTCGTGAATATTTTAAGTTTGTTTTGTGATGGAATCACTCATGAGAGTAAGCTTGTTTTGTCCACCCTTGTTTTTACCCTTGCATAGCTTTGTTTTTTGTCCTTTCTTTTTTGCATCTGCCTGTTGACCCATAGGCTGCAACCTTAAGAACCCAGGCATGGTGCGCGAGGCTCAGCTGCTCATAACCGTAGGTCATGGCGGGGTGTGATTGGTCGAAAGGTTAAAGCGCAAGTTACGTAGGGCAATCAAAGGAATAGAATGCCCTTTCATTTGGGCGAAAAGTATTACTACATGATAGTAAAAAAGGAGGGTGGTATTGCACCCCCATGGAGCCCCTGAGCGACCCAGGCCAAGAGTGCTCAGGCTAGGGCACTGTAGGAGCAAACATTAAATGGAAATAAGTGGTAAGACTAAGCTTAAGGGAAAGAAACGACGTAACTATTTGATGTTCCATGTGTTGGTGAGAGCATTACCGTTGTCGTCCTTCAGCCGATAGGCGCCTGGTCGGAGCACCTCGGCCACCACGTATGGCCCTTCCCATGGTGGAGAGAGCTTATGTTTGTCCTTGGTTGACTGGGTCCTCCTGAGTATGAGATCACCGACCTCGATGATCCTCCCCCTGATTTTTCTTTCATGGTACTTGCAGAGAGTTTACTGGTAACGAGCGAAGTGAATGATGGTCGTCTTACGAGCCTCCTCGAGTAGGTCAACCACATCCCGCTAAGCCTCTGCTGCTTGATCTTGGTCGAAGGCCTTTACTCTTGGGGCACCATGATCGAGGTCGGATGGTAACACTGCTTCGGCTCCTTATGCCAGGAAGAAAGGGGTGAATACCATGGACTAGTTTGGGGTCATTCTTAGGCTCTAGAGGATCACCAGGAACTCTGCAACCCATCACCCAACATACTTTTTGAGTTAGTCGAAGATACAGGGCTTGAGTCCTTGGAGGACCATGTCATTGGCCCGCTCGACCTGACCGTTAGTACATAGGTGTCCAACCAAGACCCAATCGATCTTGATACCGAATTCGTCATAGAAGTCCAAGAACTTCTTCCTGGTGAAGTTTGTTTTGTGGTCGGTGATGATACAGTTAGGGACACCAAACCGATAGATGATGTCGAGGAAGAACTTGACCGCCTCTTCCAAGCTGATATTGGTGATGGGCTTCATCTCTATCCACTTGGTGAACTTGTCCACTACTATGAGTAGGTGTGTGAAGCCACCTAGGGCCTTTTTGAGAGGTCCAACCATATGGAGGCCCTAGACAGTGAATGGCTAGGTGATGGGGATGGTCTGAAGCTCCTACGTCTGTAGATGAGTTTGCTGAGTGTAGAACTGGCATCCTTCACACCTACAGATAACCTCCTCTGTGTCTCTGAGTGTAGTGGGCTAGTAGAAACCTAGGTGAAAGGCTTTCCTGACCAGCGATCTCAGGGCCACATGATGTCCATAGATTCTAGCATAGACCTCGAGGAGGAGCTATTTCCCTTGGTCGATCGGGATGCACTTCATGAGTACTCCCGACGAACTCTATTTGTAAAGTTCATCACCGATGGTGATGAACATCTTGGTGCATGGAGCAATTCATTGTGCTTCAGTCCTTTCTAGTGGGAAAACCTCCTCAAGGAGGTAGGCAAGCAGTGGTGCTCTCTAGTCAGTCGGATCGAGTGCCATCATGGTGATGTCGCTAGGGAACGTTACCATGGAGGCGCCAAGGTTAGAGCCCTCGAGCACTTGGTCAAGGTCAGGGCACGTCAGGGGGTCAGAGCCCCCGAGTGCTAGATTGGTGTTGGAGTGCGTCTAGGTCAGATCCTCTAGAACATGGGCAGACAGCTCATAGAGATCATTGATGAAGACCCCATCTGGAGACAGAACCCATCTGACAGCTAATTTCATGTGGAAGTCAGTGGCATTGTTGTCCTTTTGGGGGATATGATGCAGTTTGGTCCCTTAGAACTTGTCCTCGAGATTGTGCACCTCCTAGCAGTATGCTATCATGAGAGGGCTCTTGCAGGAGGACTCCTTCATGACTTGGTCGACAACAAACTCTGAGTCGCCATGGACATACAACCACGTGGCGCCGAGCTTGATGGCTATGTGCAGTCCATTGATGAGGGCTTCGTACACTATGGCATTGTTTGAGGCTAAAAAATAGAGACAGATTGCGTAGCAGAGCCTGCTCCCATTTGGGGAGATTAGAACTACTCTAGCCCCTAAGCCAAGCGCCATGACTGACCCATCAAACTATATCATTCAGTACTCATGGGTGACGTCTAGGGTCAGGAGCTGGACTTCCATCCATTCGGCAGTGAAGTCGGTGAGAGCCTGAGACTTAATAGCGGTGAGGGAGATATACCTGATGCCATGGCCCATGAGCTTGAGTGCCCATTTGGAGATTCATCCCATGGCATCGCGGTTGCAGACGATGTCTCCTAGCCGGTACAAAGTGACGATGATGACCTCATGATCGGTGAAGTAGTGCCGAAGCTTCTAGGTTGCCATCAAAACAGCATATAGAAGCTTCTAGACCTAGGGGTAGCGAACCATGGCATCAGTGAGTACCTCATCAATGAAGTACACCAGTCACTGGACCTTCTGGGGGTGTCCTGGCTCCTCCCTCTCGATGATGAGGGTGGCGCTCACAACATGGTTGCTTGCCGTGATGTGGAGGAGGAGGGATTCTCCTTGTTCAGGAGTGATGAGGATTGGGGCCAATGTCTACGATGCTTTGAGGCTTTCCAAAGACTGTTGTGCCTCCTTTGTCCAGACGAATGTGTCTATTTTCTTGATAAGTTTGTAGAGAGGCATCCCCCACTCGCTTAGTCAGGAGATGAACTGGCTCAGGGTGGCCAAACAGCCGATGAGCCTCTATACGCCCTTGACATTGCATATAGGGCCCATGTTGCAGATGGCCATGATTTTTTTAGGGTTGGCTTCGATGCCACGCTCGAACATGATGTATCCGAGCAGCTTCCCCTTTAGAACCCTGAAAACACATTTTTAGGATTCAATTTAACGCTGAACCTTCAGAGGATCAAGAATGTGGTAGCCAAGTTTGCGATTAGGTCGCTAGCTTGAGCCATTTTCACCACTTTGTTAACATTATAGACAGCGATTGTTCGTTTTGGCCTCTCAACTTGGTTAGGTTGGTTGGGTGGGTTGCTTTGGTCAATGAAGCATCATTGCATGCACCATTGATAGGTGGCACCAATGTTCTTTCGATGGAAAGGCATGGTTACACAATAGTACGAACCATACAGGGTGATGAAAGAAGTCGTGACCTAATCGGACTCTTTCATCACGATCTGGTGGTAGCCTGAATAGGCATCCATAAAAGAGAGGATTTTGTATTCTGAGGTGGAGTCAACTATCTGGTCTATGCGTGGCAAAGGAAAATGGTCTTTTGGTGCCTTGTTGAGGCTAGTATAATCAACACACATTCTCCAATTCCCATTCTTCTTTTTTCACAAGAACATGATTAGCTAGCCAGTCAGAGTGGTATACCTCTTTGATGAATCTGGCTACTAGAAGTTTGGTGATCTTCTTGTCTATGGCCCTACACCTCTTGCCATCAAAGGGACATAGGCATTGCTTGGTGGGCTTTGAGCCTAGGACAATGCGTAGTGCGTGCTCGGCGACCAACCTCGGTATGCCCGGCATGTCAGAAGGCTTCCACGCGAAGACATCATGATTTGTGCATAGGAAGTCGGCGAGTTCACTTTCCTATTTGGCCAGGAGCTTTGTCCTGACCCAAACCATCTTGGTCGGGTCGGTGGGGTCGATCTCTAATGCCTTGGTTTCCTCGATCAGAAGGAAGGCACTTGAGGAGGTTGGCTCATTATAGTCGGGGACTGCTGGAGTCTTCAAATTCCTGAGCTCTGGGAGCTCGGTGGAGTTGATGATGGCAGTGGCAAGCTCATAATGCTCGCCATCGTACGTGTAGGTGTGCAAAAAGGTGCTACCCACGGTGATGACGCTGTTCGGTCCTAGCATCTTCAACTTGAGGTAGGTGTAGTTGGGGATCACCATGAACTTGGCGTAGCATGGCCACCCCAAGATGGCATGATAGGACCCCAGAAAGTCCACCACCTCAAAGGTCAGGACCTTCAAGCAGAAGTTGGCTCAATCGCCAAACATGATGGGCAGGTCAATTTGCCCGAGTGGGTACGCTTGCGTCCTTAGGAACACGCTATGGAAGGGAGAGCTCACTGGGCGGAGCTCTGATCGAGGGATGCGCATGGCGTCAAGGGTGTTGACATAGACAATGTTAAGGTCACTACCTCCGTCCATCAGCACCTTGGTGAGGCACTTCTTGCAGATGATGGGGTCGACGACGAGCGGGTATTGGCCCGGTCGGGCAACGTGTGAAGGATGGTCTCTCTAATCAAAAGTGATCGGGGAGTCCGACCATCTAAGAAAAGAGGAGATGGCTGACTCGACAGTGCATGCATCTCTATAGCGTACCTTATGCTAGCGCTTGGAGTGGATAGCATCGAATCCCCCAAAGATCATGAGGCATTCCTTGGGTTGAGGAAACCGTCTTCATTCTTGCTAGCCACGCCTCCTTTCTTAGCCTCCTCCTCCTTGCCTTGCCCTTCCTTTGGCTTGGTGGCTTGCCATAGGAAGCGCTTGAGAAGCTCATAGCCCTTGTAGAGGTGTTTGACAGGATAGGTGTGGTTGGTGCATGGACTCTCCATGAGCCTATCGAAATGGTTGGACTAGCCCTGTAGGGGCTGCTTGACCGCATGGTAGGCCACGACGACCAAAGCTGGTGAAAGCATCTAGGCCCCTAGTTGGGTTTCAGTGATTAATGATAATACGTTATTACTATGACTAATGTATGTTTTGTAGAGGCAATTAAGTTAGGTCATGGTAATGGCAATTGATTGGGCAATCATGGTTGTCATGCCCCTACGTTGGAAATCATTTCAGTTTTCAAAGGATGGATGACAAGGTTAAGGATGGACTAGTTCTAAGTGTCGTTTGGTGTTGAAGAGACACTTAGAGTAGTTTATGACTTTGTTTTTCCTTTGGCCATACTATTAAGGGGGGTACGGACGAGTAGCTTGACCTAGGTGAGTCTAGTGGGTTAGGTGTGGTGCACACTTGTTAAAACTAGCACTAGGTAGCTCCTAAATAGCCCTGAGATCAATTGGAGCAAACTTCATTCATATATGATTGCGAGTTGGAAGTGAATGGAGGGTCAAATGTTGACCAAACTCTGGTTTCGGTGTGACCAGACGCTGGTGCAGAGTCTGGTCAGTTCATTTGATCAAGGTGAAGTCATCTGGATGCGATCGGATGCTGAGTGAAATGTGACTGGACGCTGGGTGCTAGAGTCTGGTCAACTCTAGTAAGGTCCTAGAGAGGGAGAATCCTGATTAGATGCATCCTGTCAGTGCTGACCGGACGCTGATCAGGTTCTGGCTACTGACCGGACGCTGAGCAGCAAAGTGACCGGACGTTGGGTTCTAGAGTTCGGTCAACATCAATAAGGTTCTAGAGGATAGTTTTTGTGACCAGACATGTCTGGTCAGTGCTGACTAGACGCTGGCCAGTGTTCGGTCACAACTTAACTGCTTGGTGGTGGGAAGAATTGACTAGAGCATTTGGTCACCCCATAGTGGCACATAACGGTTCGTTTTAAACAAGGGGTTATAAATACTTCCTCTATTCACTCAAGGGATTACTTTTGCTCATTTCAACAGCTAAGAAACACCCTTAAGAGTGCCAAGAAGAGCAAGGTCCTAGTGAGGTGATTGAGATTTGAGAATCCAAGTGAGAGGCCTCATTAGTGAAAGCAAGAGTAGCAGAGTGTGCATCCACCCTTCTCATTAGGCTTGTTGTGGTCAAGTGAGAGTTTATGCTTGTTACTCTTGGTGATCGTCATCACCTAGATGGCTTGATGGTGATTGGGAGCTTAGTGATCATCCGGCAGAGCTTGTGGATGAACCAACTCAAGTTGTGAGCGGTTGTGGGTGATTCACCATGACGGAGTGTCGAAGAATCAACCCATAGAGAGCACTTGATCCTTGCATGGTTCAAGGGGGAGCTACACCCTTGTGCGGGTGCTCCAATGAGGACTAGTGGGGAGTGGCGACTCTCTAATACCTCAGCAAAACATCACCGTGTTTCTTCTTCTCTCTTTACTTTGAGCATTTACTATGCTCCAACGAGGCAAGTCAGAAGTCTTCGAGCCATATACCGGGGTTCATCTCCCTAGTGTATATGGCGATGTTGGTGGGCGGTCGAAAGTGCTGTGGGAATGGCGCTTTCTGGATGCGACGACCAAAGGCCCATGGCCCCAAGCCATTAAGGTTGGGGCTTCGGCCATTTGGTTGGCCACCATGCCTACGGTACGTGTCCCCACACTCCTCGATGGTCAGGCCAGGGCCCACGTCGCCTGCTCTTGCCACCACTCGATGGACTTCATCATCGTGCCTGGTGTGGCATCGATTATTGATGATGCTGCGAGCATCACGGTTGGTGTGGAGCTAGCACTGGGTCGGGCTACGGTGTAGCCATGGCTTCCTGCTCCACCCTCGACAACTGTTGTGGTGAGTGGACGGAGCGATTTGATTGGTGTGGCCCTGGTCCCCCGGTTAGGCAAGAGGCCACGAGCCGGTGTCACGACATGGAGCTCTTCGCCTGTTGAATGGCGGTGGTCTCCACCAGTGCCCAGAGGTTTCGGTGGATTGCCTATTCTTGGGGGTCGATAGGCTCGGTGAGGCCACGTAGAAGCATCATTGCAGCAGCGATGTTCTGGCTAGCCCGAGCAAACTGAGGGGCGTCGTTCCCTCTATCTAGGATGTTACACTAGACCTGACAAGCGCGACCTCGAGTGCCGCTCACCAAGTTACACGCATGTGGTGTAGTGTGCTGTGTCGAGCGTGCCACCATAGGTGGCGGCTGGCTCTGCTGCCTTTGTCGTAACTCCTCGCCATGCTCCTGCGCACACGCGAGGGCCTTTGCATGGGGGTCTAGAGGGGTGTGAGTCTGTAGAGACTCCACTACCACTGATGGCTATCCTAGGGTGTCCGCCATAGCATACTCCTAGGATAGAGGGTGGCCGGGTGCCATGACATCACCGATGTTGGAGCCATCGCTTTTGACTTCATCATTGATGAGGTCGTGAAAGGAGGCAAGAGCATAGCCTACCATCCCCATGAACTCAAACATAAGAGGGGGTGGCATTAGCATCATTTAGAACCCCCACACGCACGCATCCATGAGGGACGCAAAGCCATAGGGGAACCAGTCGCACGGCAGTCGTGGTGGGGACAATGGGGTCCCTCTGGAGAGTCGGTGGAAGGTATTAAATAGTGAGTAAAGAATAATATGTACATCACTCACTGTGGGGTTTGAGCCTAGCATGGGCTCGAGGCAAAGCACGAGTGTCTTGATGTTGAGGTCGTCGAGTGGCCCGAGGCCGGTGGAGGGTGCTCCTCCTCCAGTGGACGTTGGGATGAGCACCTCCTCACAGAGGCGGAGTATGTCGAGCTGGTCAACAACGAATTCTAGGCTTCCGAAGAGGAAAGTCTAGAGTGGCTCAAAGACGGGAGGAACCCACATCCCAATAGGTGGGAGTGTGGGAAACTCTAGTAAGCCAAAGTGAATCATATCGCTTGAGACCGCCATGTCGAAGATAGTGGAAACATGGGCCATCCAATGACCAAAAGCATGAACGCACAACGTCTTCCCCACGGACGGTGCCAACTGTCGATGCAAAAAGTGGTCAACAACTAAATATTTATAGTTTTGCCATGCATTGTGATTGGATGTGGCCTAGCACTTAATGACATAGGATTTATACTGGTCCAGGCAACGGGCCCTATGTCTAGTTGAGGTCGGTCGGCGACTTTATTCCTGAGCCCAGGTGCTTGAAGTTTGCTGTGGGGTTACAAACGAGTAAGGAATGAGAAGAGGGTGTTAGAGGCCCGGTCGAACTCTAAACCAAGTGGCCGAAAGTGACAGGGGCTCTAACGTATGCTAAGTATTGGAGCGTATGCTATGTGTGTCTCTAAAGCTTGTTGAGCTGTTGTGTTCTCGAGTCGTCGATAGAGTCTTCGAGAGAGAAAGAGCCAGCATCATTTTTTAGGAGAGAGCGCATCCCCTTTTTATAGATGAAAGGGATAGCCTTACAAGTCAGAGAGAAAGAGAGAAAGTGTACACGTGTGCTGCCTAGTCTTGTTGCTCACACCATCAGGTATGGGATGGCTGTCAACGCCCACAATGTTGTTTATGCCTAGACACGTCTGGCAGGCTCTACCGTGTTCGTCTGGTACGGCAAACATCGGCGCCCACAATATTGTTTGTGGTCTGATGCGTCTAGAAGGTTGTATAGTGCCTGTCTATCATGACCTAGAGGCACCATCTTGTAGGTGCGCAGGGTATGGCAGGGTACGGTCCTTGGTATTACATTTGACTTGAGCACCTTACCTTATCTGCTCCGCCTGCTCCCTAGAACAACACCGAGCGGGCATCCCTGGTCGGTCATTCTCAGTCATCCTCAATCATGTCAGTTGGGAAAGAGCAACAAGCAGAGGTCCGGCGTATCCTTGGTCAGAGAAAGGGGTCGGGCGAGGCGGAGCCCACAACCCAGAGGTCGGGCTAGGCAGAGCCCACAACCTAGAGGTAGGCGAGTGCGTGGCCTACCCCTAGAGGTTGGAGATGCCAGTCGGGGACCGGATCATGGTCTTGGCCTATTATAGTGTATCTTGGTTGGCCCAGATGTGTGCTGTCGTTGCGTTGCCTGCCAGGCTGAGTTTTGTAGGGAAGCAGGTCCATTGGGATTTGTAGCGCTTATCAAGCGGGAAAGCAAGTTGGCGTACCTCACCCACAAAAGAGCATCATGACCACCAAGCAACCATTGGAGCTAATACACAAGGACCTCTTTGGACCGGTGAAAGGTCCTAATGGCTAGAAGAGGGTGAATAGTCTATTAAAAATTTCTACAACAACACTTAGCAAACCGGTTAGACAAACATGAGGCGAAGCGAGTGTTGCGCTATCCTACTAAAAAGCAAGCCACCTATCATAATTCTAGTTTGTATAGTATCTATCCACACAATGGCTATGTTACTATACTAAGTTAGTGTGCTCTCAAAGCCTAAGTAAAGGGCCACACTAACTAAACTAACAAGATCTCACGACTAGCTACACTAAAGATCTTGACAACTAGTTTATGGTAATGTAAAAAGAGAGAGCAAGATGGTTATACCGCTGAGTCGAGGAATGAACCAATCAATCACAAGAATGAATACCAATGAAGACCAATCACCTCGGAATCAAATGATGACACAATAATTTTTACCAAGGTTCACTTGCTTGCCGGCAAGCTAGTCCTCGTTGTGGTGATTCACTCACTTGGAGGTTCATGCGCTAATTGGCATCACACACCAAACCCTCAATAGGGTGCCACACAACCAACATAAGATGAGGATCACACAAGCCACGAGCAATTTACTAGAGTACCTTTTGGCTCTCCACCGGAGAAAAGTTAAGATCCCCTCACAATCACTATGATCAAAGCTGGAGACAATCACCAACCTCCACTCGACGATCCTCACTACTCCAAGCTGTCTAGGTGGCAGCAACCACCAAGAGTAACAAGTGAATCCTATAGCAAAACACAAACACCAAGTGCCTCTAGGTGCAATTACTCAAGCAATGCACTTGGATTCTATCTCAATCTTACAAAGATGATGAATCAATAATGGAGATGAGCGGGAGGGCTTTGGCTAAGCTCACAAGGTTGCTATGTCAATGCAAATGGCCAAGAGAGTGAGCTTGAGCCGGCCATAGGGCTTAAATAGAGAGCCCTGTTGGCTCCTATGTCTAGTGAAACACAGGTTGACCGGACGCAGGACCCCAGCGTCTAGTCGCCCGATGCTTGCCATGTGTCATCAACCTCAAATGTTGAGCGCTCAATCTTAAAGGCCAGTCAGCTTCACGCCACGTGTTAAGTTTGAGACCGGACGCACTGCAGTGTAGGACTGAACGCACTATCGTCTAGCATCCGATCACTTCTAGTAAGGTTCCAAAGGCAAAAATTCATGGCCGAACACATCGTGTGGCTCATGACCGTACCTAGGCCAGCATCAAGTCAGCTCAGCCTCTCTCTATTGCTTGCATCAGCGTACGTCACTAGGTGACCGGACACACCCCCTACGCATTCGGTCCCTCTTTCTCTTCAGCATCCGATCAAGGGACCGTGGGTAGCCTTCACTACGCGCCACTGACCGGACACGAGGTTAGAGTCTGGTCAATACAAAACTTCTCCTTTTGACCTCGAACTTCACCACCCTTGATCAAATGTGCCAACCACCAAGTGTATCACCTTATGCACATGTGTTAGCATATTTTCACAAATATTTTCAAGGGTGTTAGTACTCCACTAGATCCTAAATGCATATGCAATGAGTTAGAGCATCTAGTGGCACTTTGATAACCGCATTTCAATACGAGTTTCACCTCTCTTAATAGTACGGCTATCGATCCTCAATGTGATCACACTCACTAAGTGTCTCGATTACTTAAACCAAAAAGCTCCTATCAATTTCACCCTTGCCTTGAGATTTTTGTTTTTCTCTTTCTTCTTTTCCAAGTCCAAGCACTTGATCATCACCATGGCATCACCATCATCATGTCATGATCTTCATTTGCTTCACCACTTGGAGTAGTGCTACCTATCTCATAATCACTTTGATAAACTAGGTTAGCACTTAGGGTTTCATCAATTCACCAAAACCAAACAAGAGCTTTCAACTGATCGCCTACCTAAATCTCGGGGGTAACAAATATGGTCTTGTTATTGTTGATAACTATTCCTATTTCACTTGGGTATTTTTCTTGTATGACAAGTGCCAAGTTCAAGAAAAGGTAAAGATATTTGTTAAAAGAGCACAAAAGGAGTTCGGTCTCCTAATCAAGAAAGTGAGAAGCGACAATGGGACCAAATTCAAGAATACTCTAGTTGAGGAGTTTCTTGATGAAGAGGGCATCAAGCATGAGTTTTCAACTCCATACACCCCTCAACAAAATGGTGTAGTAGAGAGGAAGAACCGAACACTCATCGAGATGGCAAGGACAATGCTAGATGACTACAAGACGCCGAACATCTTTTGGTGTGAGGCCATCAACACTGCTTGCCATGCCATCAACCACCTCTACCTACATAAGAAGTTAAAAAAAGACTTCATACGAGCTTCTAACCGATAACAAGCCTAAGGTTTCTTACTTTAGAGTGTTTGGGTGCAAGTGTTTCATATTAAACAAGAAACCCAAAACCTCTAAATTTGCACCTAAAATTGATGAAGGTTTTCTTCCTGGCTATGGATCAAATGAGCATGTCTATCGTGTTTTCAACAAAACCTCTGGGAGAGTTGAAATTGCGGTAGACATGACATTTGATGAATCTAATGGCTCTTAAGTGGAGCAAGTTGATTCAAGTGTTGTAGGAAAGGAGGATCCACCTTGTGAAGCAATCAAACAATTGACCATTGGTGATATTAGACCACAAAAATATGAAGCCACTAAAGTGGAGGCATCTCAAGTTGCTACTGCACCAATTTTTGCTGATGTACCTGATGCTGAACAGCAACAGGCACCTGCTGTAACTCCAGCACGCGCAGTGCCACGCCTAAGAGCGGTAGTACCGCACCTGACCAGCCAACAGCAGCTAATTTGACTCCAATCCAAGGACAAAACCTATAACCCATCTTTGAACAAGAGGAAGATGAAGAACCAAAAGATGAACAAGAGGCCATTGATCATCCAAGGCTAAGGCAAACAATACAACAGGATCATCCCATTGATAATATCCTTAGGAGTCTTCGAAAGGGGGTAACAATTCGCTATCACTTAGCAAAAATTTTTGTCAATATTACTCGTTTGTTTTCTCTTTGGAGCCTCTTAAGGTAGAGCAAGCACTTGGCGATCCCGATTGGATGATGGCCATGCAAGATGAGCTCAACAATTTCAAAAGAAATCAAGTGTGGACTTTGGTGGAGAGACCCAATACCAACATCATTGGCACCAAGTGGGTCTTCTGCAACAAGCAAGATGAGAATGGCATGGTGACAAGAAATAAGGCAAGATTGGTTGCTCAAGGTTTCACTCAAGTAGAGGGCTTAGACTTTGAAGAAACATATACACCGGTGGCAAGGCTTGAAGCAATCCAAATGCTTCTAGCCTATGCCGCTCATCACAATTTCAAGCTATATCAAATGAACGTGAAGGGTGCATTCCTTAACTATCCTATTCAAGAACTTGCCTATGTTGAGCAACCACCGGGCTTTGAAGATCCCAAGTTCCCTAACCATGTTTATAAACTCCAAAAGGCGCTCTATGGGCTTAAGTAAGCACCAAGAGCATGGTATGAATGCCTTAAGGAATTCTTGCTTAAATAAGGATTTGAAAAAGGCAAAGCTGATAGTATCCTTTTCACTCACAAAGTTGGTAAAGATATCTTTGTGTGACAAATATATGTCGATGGCATAATATTTGGTAGTACTAATCATACTTTTTGTGAGGATTTTAGTAGGATCATGATGAAGAGATTTGAGATGTCCATGATGGGTGAATTAAAGTTCTTCCTCAGATTTCAAATCAAGCAAGTGAAGGATGAAACTTTTATTAGCCAAACAAAGTACACCCATGATATGCTCAAGAAGTTTGACATGGTGAATGCCAAGCCTATCAAAACTCCCATGTCAACCAATGGACATCTTGATCTCAATGTTGAAGGAAAAATCGTGGATACCAAGGTATATCATTCTATGATCGGTTCTTTACTTTATTTGTGTGCATCTAAGCCCGATATTATGCTTAGTGTTGTGCATGTGTGCTAGTTTTAAGCTAACCCAAAAGAATGGTTGTTAAGAGAATCTTGAGATATTTAGTACACACTCAAAACCTTGGCTTGTGGTATCCTAAGGGCTCTAAGTTTGATCTACTTGGGTATTTGAATTCTGATTATGCCGGTTGCAAAGTAGATCAAAAAAGCACTTCAGGGATATGTCAATTCCTTGGACGGTCTCTTTGTGTCTTGAAGTTATAAGAAGCAAAATTGTGTAGCCCTTTCCACCGCCGAGGCTGAGTATGTTGTAGCCGATGCATGTTGTGCTCAACTACTTTGGATGAGGCAAACCCTTCAAGATTTTGGATGTTGATTTACCAAAATCCCACTCTTGTGTGATAATGAAAGTGCCATAAAGCTAGCAAACAATCCCATAAGCCACTCAAGAACTAAGCACATAGACATCCGACATCATTTCTTGAGAGACCACAAAGCCAAAGGAGATATCGAAATTCTCCATGTGAGCACCGAAAAGCAACTAGCCGATATCTTCACTAAGCCTCTCGATGAGTCAAGGTTTTGTGCTTTGCGTAGTGAGCTAAATATTCTTGATTCTTGTAACATGGTTTAAACTTTAGCACACCCTTGATTGCTGAACTAGCATGGATAGGAGAAAAAGAATTACAAAGGTTTAAATATTGTGCTTCAAAATGATTTATTAAAAGCTACAAGTGCATTATGATCATTGTTTGTACTAGTTATCTGCTGATAATCATAGTGTGCTTGAGATATGTGTCCATGTCCTACATGTATAGATGTATTTAGAGTGTAGCTAACACCCCTTGCTATTGTGGGTGCGGCAGTACCGGGTAGGTACTGCAGCTATGCCGCTCTGTGGTAGTGTCGCGTATCAACCATGGCAGTGCAGCACTTTGAAATGCGCCTGGCATTTGGGCCACAATAGTAGTTACTATGGGCCCTATTCCTTATCTCTTTACCCATCTAGGCCATAGTAACTTATCTCCCTCTCTACCCTTCTGCTCGACGTGCCGCTATCCCTCTTCCTCTCATTCATCCATGCCGCCTCACTGTCGCCATGTCTCTATGTCATGCCCCGGTGGTTCTGTGTCGGCTGCTGGCCTTCCTCATCATTGCTAGCAGCTACTGAGTCTCTTGGGTGGAGCCATTTCCTCCCTTTCCTCCCTAATCCACGAGAAAGTCAAGGTGAAACCCTAATTCATCCCTATCTATGTCATGGAGTTCTACTTTGATTAGAAAATGGTTTCTAGTGGCTGCATGATTAGGGTAGAAGCAAGTTTGATGGATGAATTGAATCAAAACATAGATTCATTGGTAGAGCATCATCTATACCCACGGTAGTGCCAAATGTTGGGTGCGGCTGTGTCACGCACAACATCATGATTATGCAAATTTAGATGATGTTCCATCAATGATTCTCTGTTTTAGTTGGATTTGTGCACCAGATTTACTTCTATCTTAAACATGTAGCTACTTTACCTATACTATAGACAACTCTATGTGTTTATTAGGTCTATTTCTTTCTGAGATTGTCTAGTGGTTTAGAAGAATGGTTGAGAAATAGTCTGAATAGTTAAGAAGAAATGAATCATGGGAGAGGTGAAGCACTAAGTGCGGCAGTGCCGCACCTTCTGACTAGTTTGGTTCATGGTGCTTTCCTAACTCAAGATTTGAATCATCTCATCTATTCAGAGTGTTTTACAAGTGTTCTTCTATACCCCTTATATACAGTTTCTTATTTGGACCTATATTCATTTGCATAGATGGCTTTCGGAGGAGATGATGACCGGAGGGGGAAGCGAAAGATGGCCGATCCTCGTGACATGGATCCTCCTCGACATGGTCATGGGAGGACATCAGTAGGTAGTAGTACTACAGCAGGCAGAGGGGTTGCTAGAGACAGGGGGAGGAAGGATCAGTTGATCTAGGAGGAGGAGAACTTGGAGAGGGCTGGTCACATCATCCCTCCTAGTGCTTGCTTAGATACTCCACCTCACCTTGAGGAGTTTGACAGAGGCTATATCAGATATTATCTAGAGGAGGTGATCATGAGACATCTAGCTGATACACGTGCTCATTCTGTGAACAATTATGCGAGAAAGCAGAATTTGGTGGAAGAAGCATGTGAGAATAACCCATATGAGCAGCCAAAGGAATTGGGGATTGACTACAGGTTTTGGAATGAATTCCATTCTAACTTCTATGCCTCTATGATCTTCAACTCGAAGAAGTAAAAAATTATCAAGATGCAGTAAGTTAACTGGAAGGAAATAAAGGAGAAGAATGAGCTTGAATTCAATAGAGTAATCAGGGCTTGTGAGAACTTTGGTCTCTCTGATCTCATGAGTTTTAGATATAATTGGAACGGGAAAGTGCTAGCTCAGTTTCATGCTACCTTGTTCTGTGATATCTATATCAATGAGATACACTGGATGACTGAGGGACGACACTACCATGTTGACTTTGTGATCTTTAGCCGGATCCTTGGTTTTGGTGAGAAGGAGTGTGGATTCACTTATATCCATGATAAGGCTAGAGCAGAGATCAGAGACATTGCATACATGTGGATTGACAGGAGAAGCGTAGATGGGAAAGTTAGTGGCTTGCAAAGCTACTACTACATCTTGAACAACCTAATCAGACACACTATAAATCCCAAGGATGGAGCAGCTTCAGATCTTAATGGGTATGTGAGAAATGTGCTTGCTAGGTTTGCTCCTAAAGGTGATAGGTTCAATGTCCTTTCGATTCCTATGGCATGAGCTGAGGATTGCCATGGATGATGGGAGAAAGGGGCTACCCTATGCTCCTTATCTCATGTTCATGATTGAAAGGGTCACCGGTTACAAGTTTGACAAGGATGGTCTCCACACCGTCTACAAGATTGAGAAGACCCAAGCCTTAGGTGCTAGCAAGGCAGTGAGACGCTCTCCTTCAGTAGAGGACATTCTTGAGTCCTCTCGCTCTAGGTCTCACAAGGGAAAATAAGATGGAAAAGTTTGGGAAATGGATCAAGGCCATTTTCACTACTTGTACCTATGCAGCGAGGACCACCTATGAGGACCGATTAGAGAACCGTGAGGCGAATCAGGAGGCTAGAGAGCATGCAGGGCTATCACCCCTTCCTCTAGTTGAGTCACTGCCTGAGGTTTGATGACCTCCCTAGTCTCTCTAACATAGATTCAGAGATAGGATACTGAGGAGGAGCATCCAGAGCTTGATCCTCACACATCCTTGGGTTCGACCTTAGCATATTTGAGGAGCAGCACCAGACGCACTCGCCATACTTCGACCACCCATCGCCAAGGGAGGGTGGTGGTGTCCTCCAATGATGACGATGATGATGATGGAGGTAAGGGGGCTGTTGTAGGTGGTGGAGCTGCTAGAGGCGAGCATGTCGACTGGGATGACATCCAAGAAGATGAGAAGTGAGTTCGTTGACATTTCTTCATTTCTTCTCTTTTTGGTGCTTTATGCCAAAGGGGGAGAAAGTTAGAGGGGTGAATAACTTTTCGACGCCATGGAGTGGTTGCTGCAGGAGGAGGTTCACGTTCTATCCATTGAGAAGTAGTCTTTGCTAGGTTGCGAGTTTGAGAGTCGCTCAAAACTATAATTTGTGTAATAATGCTACCTTTGTACTCTATATGTGTATGGATATGGACATGTATTACTTCTGTGCTGTAGCTTGTGATATATCTATGCTAGAATGCTTGTCATTTTATATATTACATGGTGTGTGGTGTTTGATTAAACCTGTGCCATTGCAGCCTGTGTGACAGTACCGCACCCAAGTCCGTTAGTGCTGTGGCTAAGAAGCGACAGTGCCTCACCCAACTATCACAACAAACTTGTTGTGCATAACCTGTCATTTGCATCATGATGAGTTACTTGACACAGTGTGCAGCACCCCACAGGAGCATGGATGTAGGGGGAGCCCCATCACCTTCACTAAAAATGTGAATCTTGGCCTATTATGCTAAATTTGAGAATGCAATTCTCCATTCACATATTAAGGGGGAGGCTCTACACCCATGGCTTGAAAATCTTAATATTTACTTCATATCTTTTGTAAGCTCTAATTGGGTTGTTATCAATCACCAAAAAGGAGGAGATTGAAAGTGCAATCAAGCCCTAATTATGGGTTTTTGTGATAATGACCACGCAATTAGAGAACTAATGAGATTTATCGAGATGACAAGCAGAGAATCTATATTCGAGGATGTTATACAAAATAGAGGAACCCCCAATTACAAATGTTGATGGCTTCAAACTCAGAGGAGTTTTAAATTCTTTTATATTTTGAATTTGAGTATAGAAAAAGTTGTACTATAAAGGGGGACACAATGCTTAAGCTAACATGTGCTACCAAGTGCTCAATATCTTCACATACATCCTCAGTTTCATAGCCAAGACAGCCAGCACTCCACCTTTACTCTTGTTGTCTTGCCTAGTGCGGCAATACTACACCTAGAGAGAGGCACTACCACTGAGCGACACTGCCGCACTTGAGCCATGACACTGCAGTGACTTAAGTGATCGTTGGAAGGCAGGGGGTATTTATACTTTTCCCCTTCCTCTCCAACGTCTCTCCCCTTCTTCCCTAATGATTTAGTTCGACCAAAAATAGAAAAGTGCTTTTCTCTCTCTCCTCCATTGGTGACTTTGAGCTACCAAGCTTCTTCTTTGATTTCCCCATCAATCCTTGAGAGAAAAAGGTCCCAAACTTGATTAGAGAGCAGATCCTTTGATTCCCCAACTCAAAAGAGCACTTTGGTTCATGTTTTGGCTAGCGGTTGTGTTTATTACTTCTTGGAGCCTTGCTCCTAGCCGGCTAGAGCATCGCTCGTGCAGCTTGCCAACTTGTGTGACAGCTCCAGAAGGTTTGTAACCATCTCTTGAAGCTAGTAAACTCACCCCTCATCATAAGAGTTAAGTCTCTTGACTTGAGAGCGAGGAAGGGTTGCGAAGCCCTAAGCCTTAGTGGCTAATCTCAACAACGTGGACTTAGGCAAGCCTTGGTGGTGAGCTGAACCATGGGATAAATCCTTGTGTCATCTTGTGCTTAAGTTATTTCACTTTGCATTTCATATTGTGTTGAGGTGATTTCTAGGGTTTGTGGTCGATCTACTTGTGTGTGGTGTTCCTACCACTTCTAGCTATTGATCTGTGTTACATATACCTGCAGGAAGCTCAAAAATTTATCCGATTCAAGTTTTCATTCACAATTTTTGAATTGTGCCACGAAGTTGTCCGTAGGTGCGGCAGTGCTGTTGTCTTGGCTCAACAGTGCCATGGGCACAGCGCTGCAGTGCTGCAGGTTAAATTTGACGAAAATTTGAGTGTTTGTTTTAACAGGCCTATTCACCCCCCCCTCTAGGCTAACCAGAGATCCTACAACGGCCCATAGTGCCATGCCTGGGCCGAAGGCCAGGCCCGCGTGCCTAAGAGGCACGGCGTGCCATGCCAGCCCAATGCCATCGGTCCGGGCCGGCCGGGCCCATTGCCTATTTATACTTTCAGCTGTCCTTTTGCTTCCGTTGGTTAGCTATGCCCTCGGTTCCAAATCATTAGGTTTTGAAAATTTTCTAACACTGAATTTATAAAAAGGAATGCACCAATAACATCTTCAATTTCAAATAACTTTTATTAAATTGTCCATTAGACATGTCTTGGTACTACTTTTGTTTAAATTTGCAAACGTTATTATATTTTTCTAGAACTTAGTCAAATTTTAAAATAAATAACGTAAAACAAAGTAAAAAAAATAGGGCCTCGTGCATCTCCCAAGACATAGCTTTGAACCTTTGATCTTGCACTCCTTCCTCCAATTTCCAAATACATAAAAACTCTGTTATAAAAAAAGTTATGGATCAGAATAGCACCATTATTGGCAATATCCTGCTCCCAAATTGTGGCATAGTTTTGCTCATTAGTGATGAGTGTGACCCGTCACTTAACTTAGTATGCGATCATTATTAACAGGTCCATTCAGACCCGTTAATAATGTAAGTCAGCCTATTAGCCAAGTACAACTAGCTAACAAAGGCTAACAGTAATTCTAAAAAAATCAAAGGCTAACAGTTTATTGTTAAACATACATGCACACATTAGCCTAGAATTCAAGCATACATTTGTTAGTATTTTTTGGGAAACACATTGGTTAATAGTTAGCGCCTTACTCCTCCATCCAAACCGTCCTTAATTGTTCTCCCTACAGTGAGCAACCCAGCCTAGAGATGGCCCAATACCTGCTTGTGGAGGCGGGCTTGGGCACATTTTTTGCTCGTACCATCTCGACATTTTCGTCTGCCCAGCCCGACCCGTCACCCCTCGGCCGCTAATGCGGCACGCGGTGAAAATTAGACTCGAGACTGGAGAGATGGTAGTTTAGTTTCCCAGTGCGAGCGATGATGCAGACATGGAGCCAGCTCGATCCTGCCGATCCCGTAGTGGTATTGGTAGGTGCAGTACGTACAGTGCCGGTGCGAAGGCCGGAGAGGACGGACGAAGAAACCCTGGGCAGTACGGACGGACGAAGCATCGCTCGATCCGTGACACGAAACACAAACCGCAGCCAAGTCACCGAAGATTCATGTCATGAATTCGACTGCACTGCACCCAAAATCTGTGATGATTAATGATGTAATAATAAAGCTGTACTACTAGCGGTTGATGGGAAGCGGTAACAGTGACCGTCTTCATTGCGTGCAAAAGTGAGAGGGTGTGGCCGTGCAGCAACGGAGTGCAGTGTAGTAGCCATAGCAGGCAGAGTGAGCTGGACCATACATGCAGCTGTTGGGGTTGCTGTGCGTCCAGTGGTCAGTTTCCGAGTCGACGAGGACATTTCCCTGGTGTTGTCGTCGCGGACCCATCGGTACGCATCAGCTGTTGGTGTTAACCGGATCTCACTTATCTTCGTCAGATAATTTTGGCAACAAGTAGTACTCTCCTTCCCGCCGGAGCCCACCGAGGCTCGCTGTCTTTTGTTGCCAAGTTCACCGGATCTCTCCTCTCGTGCATCTATCCCTTGCCAAGTTCACCGGATCTCTCCTCTCGTGCATCTATCCATCTGTCTGTAGCTGAGACAGATCAGGCCTGGTCTGCTCTGGTCTCGACGGAATCCCAATCCATTGGCGACGCAGACGGGCACTTTACGAGGATGGCAACCACTTGCCTGCACGGACGGACGGACATACATGATCCCGCAGGCACGGCATCATCCGATTTGGAACTGGATTCGGAGGATACCGACGCGCACGCCCAAGTAGGTGTAGGTGACCGAGCTCGCCCCCGCTTCCTCCTTATCCTCTCCGGTTGGTTGGCTGGCTGGAGTGACCATTAGCTACGGGAGGAAACAGGAAAGTGACCCGCGACCGCGAGCTTATCTCCTCCGCCTAGCTTGTCACCGCCGCCGGCCGTGAAGGCTTGGCTTTCGCCGTCGCCTCCATCCTCATCACAGACTATCCATCTGCGTCCTGTGTGTGGTAAGAGACGTTTTGTTTTACTTTCTAGTGCCTGCGCTTCCTTTCTTTCTGTCAGATTAACAACTTGCTGATGAAACTGTCATCAAACCACAGTAGCAGCAGTAGCATCAAACACTCTGCACGTACTAGATGATAGATAGATAGATCTGAATCTGATCCCTGACGTGTCTAAATGGACGAGAAAGACAGAGAGCCCAAGCTTAGCTTGGGTTTCTGACAAAACACGAATCCAGAATTTTCTTTTCTATAACCATAGTATATTATTATGTGTACAATTACGTAACCTGTGTGAGTCTGTTGCGCAGCAGGAAGGATGAGGATGAGATCGACAGAACAGTCCTCCCATGCATGCCTGCTTGGCTGATAAGACATAACTTAAAGTACCGTTGGCTGATTTGGTGTGAGAGAAAAATATTATTCGTTGGTTGAAAAAAGTACGGCTTATAAGCCAAGCGACCAGGGCGTTGATGCACGATTTGTTGGCGAGCGAGTGCCCTGTTTCGCTTGGGCTCGTTGGCTAAAAATATTGTTGGCTGATTTGGTTTGAGAGAAAAATATTATTTGTTGGTTAAAAAAGTACAGCTTATAAGCCAAACAAATTAAGCAAACAGTGTGGAGGTTGAGGCTGACACTAACAGTGTTTGTTGTCACTACCATGCGCCAATCACAGGCCAGGCCAGACGTGACGAGCTGGATTAGGTAGCGCGGCCTGGTGATTGTGGTGGTACGAAACCTGTTGCACTTTCCCTTTCTGTTCCTTGTCTCCTTGCTGTGTTATCCATCCTAGCGGGCGGGCTGACAACATTTGGTTGTTGGCTTGGCTGGTCGTCGTGGGCCCTGTTCGGCCACGTCTGGCCCGCCGGAGCCCGATGGTTCTTATCCCTTTATTTATTACTTTCTTTTTTTTTTTTGCCTGGATTGGGTCGGCGCGCTCAGGCTGCCATATGATTGCTGCATCATGCTCATGCATATCGCACCACCCCCCGTCAGGCCGTCACGACAGCGGCAGGGGAACCTGATTGGCCAAATGTAGACAGTTGCTTCTTAGGGTGTCCCCAGCGGTGTCCAGCTCGGCTAGCTAGGAGGAGCACCGGGCCAATCAGGAGGAGAGAGAGAGAGAAAATCCACAAGAGAGAAATCGCACGTTTCTCGAGAATTTTCAGGTTCTGGCATACGTTGCCACTATCTGACTTTTTATTTTTTAATTGTCATTAGGCTACACGTAAGCCGGCGATTTACCGAGACCGTTGCGTACGCCCCTACCTTTGTCTACCTTTGTGTGGGGGCTGCTCTGTTTTCCACTTTTCCTGCCTTTGGGATTTGGGTTGGGTGACTATCCGGCTTGTGATGGCATAAAGCACATCGTGGTATCACTTCGACTAATTTATTGAAGAAAAAAAAGAATACTAATACCAATGGCACCAAATATATATGGAGTACAAAAATATATTTCGTGATGCTTCGAATAATTCTAATTTTTTTATAAATATTGATGTTTTTTTTATAAATCTAGTTAAATTTAAGAAAGTTTGAATCGGGATAACTCTAAATGTTGATTTATTTTGAAATGGATGGAACAACTCCTTTTGCTCCTTGATTGCACGGTAAGCCCCTGCCATTTCTATTTTCATTTCTTATTACTAATCAATCTTTCCCATTGCTCCCGTTTTTCTATATCGGCCTCGCTTTCAGGATTATACTCATCGGTCATTGCTTGGTGAGTGGCCTGGGTGGCAACAACACCGGCCAGGTTGTTGTAAAAAAAAACACCGGCCAGGCTAGACTGACGTGGCGGCATGGCGGGGTCCAAGTTATCCGCTAGACCATGCTTTCTGTTTTTTTTTCGAAAAAGGAAAAAAAAAGCGGCTTCCCGGGCTAATCCCTTAATACTAATACGATGTGCCGGCCCGCTCCAAACCTCAATGGGCCAATCGTAAACTCCGGGCGCCAGGTGGCCAGGCCCGAGCACCGCACGCGCATTTCTCTCTCATGGAATCGTGATGCCGCTACGGCCGGGCTGCGCACTGCACGCGATCGATGGGGCGGTTGGATTGGGCCCCCCAATTTCCATGGCCCAGTTTCAGGAAAGACGAGGACTACTCGATTGCAAATCTACCAACAATACTACACAACAAGGAGCCTCTTAACTGACTACCATTGTCAGGTTTCACGCTTGAGCTTATTCAGTATTACTTTTCAGCTATAGAAAAATACTTTCCTCTCACAGCATTTCAACATAAACATCAGCATAAACCAAATTTCAGCATAAGCGATCAAGGGCTGACAGACCAACAGACCACTGCGACAACAGTCACACAAGCCACAAACGCACCACCATGGTAGATGCACTGCTATGCATCACGTAGCATGAATTTCATCCAAGCGGCTTCGTCTGAAATCTGAAACTTTATAAATATCCCTGGTATCCAAACAGCCGAGCATCCGTCTAAAAGAAGTGAATCATAAGACATGCTGTGGAACAAGAGGCACGATCTAAACTTGTGCTGAATCAGTTCTCCTTTGGCGCACCCTTCTTTGCAGCCTCGGCAACGGCCTTCTCTGCTTCAATCTCTGCAACATACTCATCGATCTCAGCCTCTTCGAGTTCGCGAAGGCCATCCTTGTGTGTCATCACTGCAATCTCTATGTTCTTGCCGCCACTCTCAACAACCTAGAGATTATGGATGGTCAATCGGTGCCACCAAATACAGTTGAAGGTTTAATCTAAACAATTGAGCAAAAAATAGGAGAACAACTAGAGGGGCAAATTCTTCATGACCCAAAGGCGAAAGCTTTGGGTCAATTGAACAATTTCCAATATAGAAAGCAGAAACCAAGAACAAAAATTAGCTTACATAAAAATTCCTTTAACGACTTTCTTATGAATTATAAGGTGGGTGAAAACCATATTAAATGCGACGAGTCCGTCAGAGGTGTATAACAAATACAATATGCCAAAGCTATGAGCATGTATTCTGCAGTCTTCAGTACAATATAAGTAAATAAGTAAGGGGATGTTTGGGTAAGGGTATATCATTGAAAATTTAGTAATTAGTTCAGATTAACTAGATCTGAAACTTCTTAGTGAAATAACTCCAATCCAGACAGGTCCTATGGTGAAGCAAGTTCAGTAAAACTAATTTTATCCAACTTTATTTAGTTTCACCTATGCTGTTATAACCCACCTGATTATAAAGATCCCATGGAACTTGATCCAACTGTCGGTTAAACTGGGATCTATAGTTGATCATACCACTATTCATAAACAATCAACCATGACACATGAAACACTTGGCTGGCAGAGACTTGGCTGGCAGAGCGCACACAAAGTCTGGATTTGAACACTCCACTGGTACATTGGGTTGGCAATATAAGCTTAGTTCCAGAACCGGCACATCATTTGGTTCAGTTAAGTGACAGCTGACAAATTATTGCTTTTATAAGTAGTTGATCTTTCTCATCCTATGCTAATTACTCTCAATTGACACTCTTCAAGTACTATGTTTCTCTGAATAATGAATAATCACTCTTGTAGGATATATATGAGGGCCTGTTTGGATCCACCAGTGCTAATTAAGGGCTGAGCATATACCTCGAGGAGTGCTCTGATGGCGAGCTTGATGGTCTCCTTGCCGGACGTCTCCTTGTAATTTTTCTCGAGAAACTCGCGCATGGAGTTGGAGTTGCGGCCGGTGGCGTTGGCCTTCCAAGCGGAGAAGGTCCCCGAGGGATCAGTCTGGTACAGCGCGGGCTTCTGGGTGTAGGGGTCGAAGCCGACGATGAGCGTGGAGAGGCCGAAGGGGCGCACCCCTCCGCTCTGCGTGTACTTCTGCTGCAGGCCGGCGATGTAGCGCGTGATGTACTCGACGGTGACGGGGTCCTCGACGGTGAGGCGGTGGCTCTGGCACTCGATGCGGGCGCGGTTGATGAGCACGCGCGCGTCGGCCTTGAGCCCCGCGCACGCCAGCGCGATGTGGGTGTCCAGGCTCGCGATCTTGCGCACGGACCTGCGGAGATTTGGGGGGAAGGGGGGTTTTGGGTGAGGCGGCGGCGGGGATCAAGAGATCTGGGAGGGAGGGAGGGAGTTAGGGGGGAGGTCCCGACCTGGAGTCCTGGAGCTTGGGGGTGGATTTCTTCTCGACGCCGAGGACGACGGTGTCGACGCCGCGGACGCCGACGGCGGCGTTGCCCTTGCGGACGGCCTCGAGTGCGTACTCCACCTGGAAAAGGTGGCCGTCGGGGGAGAACACGGTGATCGCGCGGTCGTAGCGGGCCATCCTGGCCTCCTGATTTAGTCGCCGCCGGCGAGAGCGAGGGGCTTGCTTCTGTCTGTGCTGGGAGTCAAATTGGATGCGTCTGTGACTTATGAAGTCAGTTCAGGGAGGCTTTGGGTTGCCTTTGTTGCCGACGGCGGCGCGTTCCTTCGATTTTCTTGGGGGAGACGATGAAGGACGGATGGCAACGGGCACATAACATTACCCGCGGGTAGTGGGTTTACAAACCCGCACCCGCGAAGCAAATCCTGTGTCCCCAACTGCGCCCGCGATCCGTCACGGGTATGAAATTGAACCTACACCCGTTACCCACGAGCACAGTGTACCCGCGGGCACACCCGTGCCCGCCAACCAGATCACAAATTCACAGTTCACAATCACAAACCTGTACACATCACATATCCAATGCACAATAGCACTAGTTCACAAATAACAGTTCACAACAGCAGGCCCACATGTCAGGTGGGTTCGTGGGTTTGCGGGCATAGATAAGGTATTTTCATACCTGTAAATTTTTTATTCACAGGCACAAAATCAAACCCGCACCCATGGGTACAAAATGGTACCCATATCCTCACTCTAACGGGTTTTTACCCGTGGACATGTGGGTAATTTGTACCTGTTGCCATCCATAGATGAAACGCAAACGAGGCAAACGTTGGTGTCGTCCCGTAAAACTTTGGGCTAAAAAAAACAAAGACGATATTTGCCTAAATATCGAGCTGGACTTGGCCTTTGTTTTTCTTTACTTAAAACATAATCAACATAACACAAGTCTAATTTAGCACTGAGCGTGTATTTCCTCGCCCTGCGTTAACCCCGCCTAAAGATGGCAATGGGGAATTCCCCATCGGAGGTTGCCTCCCCATCCCCGTCCCCGCGGGGAGAAAAAATCCCCGTCCTCGTCCCCGCCAAAGCTCACGGGGACGATTTCTCCCCCATCCCCGCCCCCGCGAGGGGAAAAATTCCCGTCGGGGATCCCCGTTCCCGCATTTGTTCATCACCATTCAGGTTAATTCATCATCATTCACATGAGTTCATCGACACAATATTAGAGTACACCACGAATCACAATCCAAAAATAGCTAAATAGCAAGAAGCAGGATATTAATCATCACAAAGGTGTAGAACTAGGGTTATTGCTGTTATATATACTCAGAAGACATTGGGCCTTCGTGGGCTGGTTGGGCCATCAGGAAAGAGAGCAAAGCCTGTATATAAACGGGGCGGGGATGCGGGTATCGAGGACGGGGAATGCTCCCCCAGACCCGTCCCCGCCAAACCCGACGGGGGACGTTTTCTCCCCGTTTAGATCCCCGTGGGGGCATATTTGACTCCATCCCCGTCCCCTAATAGGAGAATTCCCCGCGGGGAATCGGGGATCGGGTCCCCGTTGCCATCTTTAACCCCGCCCGACCCCGCTCACAAATCCCGTCTAGGCCGTTTCCCCGTCCCGGCCCTTGTCTGAAACAAACCCCCATAAGGCCATTTCCACGTCCAGGCAGTTTCCGAAACAAACAGCGTGTTCGTTGGTTGGTTTCTGGGTTAGTTTGAACTGGCTGGTGCTGGTTTATTGTGAGAGGAAAATATTGTTGGCTGGTTGAATAAGCCTGGCTGAAACCAACAAGCGAACAGGGTGAAACTACGTTATCCTTCTCTTATTTTATGGCAAACATTCGTGATGCAAGAATACGAAAAAGTGGAGGGTTTCAGGTGAAAAATACAAACAAATATAAACAGCAAATGAATAGCAAAAGCTGATCTCAAAATTACATAGACTTCAAGGTTCCCAATACAAAGTGTTTTGTTAGCTTCTTGTCTTTTTTCTAAACAATGCACAAAATGACTCAAACTTATAAAATCAAAATAAAATTAAATTTAAACCCAAAAATTATAATTCAAATTTTGTTAAGTTCATTTCGACCAGAGAGTGTAACCATGTCACTACTTGTGAAATATAAATCTCAGAAAGTTTAAGAGCATGTACAACACATAGACAGTCTGTTCAGAAATCAGTTTGAAAAGTCTAAAAATTGTTAACTCCAAAGTCACGAATATAAGTATGCTTGTGCGGACCGGAAGATACTTGATGTCAGGTCCGTTCTCGCTCTAGAACAAAAGAATTGGCATGGGCGTCGATTATTTTGAATATTATCAAAAAGCCTAAGTGCATTGGAAAATAGTTTAGGTGGCCAATATAAAATCTTTTCATCATTTCTTTATTATTTTGTAAAAATGACCAAATCCTTCACATTAAACATGGACAAAAAATCGTAACGCACGGGCATATATCTAGTTAACATAACACAAGTCTAATTTAGCACTGAGCGTGTATTTCCCCAGTTCCCCCGTATAAACTCGTATGATCCCGTAACTATACATCCCAACTCAACTCACATATAATAAATGTTTCCCAAAAAAACTCACATATAATAAATAAATTGTCCGTCCCGACCATTTCAAAATATAAGATTCTTCTATTTAGGATAAATTTCCGACGCAATTATAAAAACCAAATTGAAACACATACTTATAAGTGTTTAAAAAGAGAAATGATGGATGTACCTTGTATCAAAAGTTGAGGCGTAAGTTCAATCTTTAAAGAATTTATACAAAAACAACATGATTTATGTTCATGTGCACTAGAGGACAAAATTCACGTGATTTTTGTCTCTTACATTACATATGCACCTGATTTTCTATTTGTATATGATTTTTTTTTTTGAAAATGGTTTTTGCATCTCAACAGGAGTCAAAGTTTCATATAACTTTCCAACTTCCGCTCCAAGCTTGGCAACCACCTCTGGGAGTTGTTGCAAAACTCTGATGTGATGGTTCTAACGATGCCAATGGGCAGAAATGGCCAAACCCGTTCATTCCCCATCTTCATACCCAAAAATATTTTTTGAGGAAAATGCCCAAAATTATTTTGTCCACCCCGCAGCCCGCACCCTCCTCCCCAGTCTCCACACCCGGCCTTTGGACGGTAACAAGTTTTTTTTTATTTTCTTTTTGAAAAAGTTGGATGGTAACATTTTTTTTTTTGAGCAGAACTTGGACGGTAACAAGTTGGCTGGTTTTTTAGAAGTCACCGGTGCGTGGATGCTAGACTGGCTGAGAACAAGTTACTGGGCTCTGTCGGCCCAACAATAGACGCAGCGGATTAGCCCGCTAAATCCTAACACTCCTCGCTCCGCATCGCACGGCCGCACGCCGTACGGCCCGCTCGCCTTTTCCCTGCCGCCGGCGCCGCTCCTTTTTTTCAAAAAAAAAAAAAAAACTCAACCCAGTTTCAAACAGAAAAAACCCAGCCCCCATACTCACTAGATCCGCGGCGACCATGCGGCGTGGCGGCGGCCGCCGGTTCCCCAAGCCCTCCTTGGCGCCCTCCACCGCGGCCGAGGCCACCCCAGCGCTGGACGCCAGCGTTATCAGCAACCTCGACTCCGCCTTCTCCCGCCGCGACTCCGACGCCGCCAGCCTCTGCAGCAGCCGCCCTGCTTCCACCGTCGGTGCGGGCGTCGGCGCCGCCCCCAACTTCTCCGACCGCCCCACGCAGGTTGCCGCGCTCCGCGTCGTCAACGGATTCCTCGCCCCCGCCGTCACGCTCCGCGGGCCTCTGCCCGCCGCGCGCGACATCCAGGCGGCGCTCCGCCTCCTCGTCGACCGTCTCCACTTGCCCCGCAACGACGCCACGTTCGAGGATGACCTCATCCAGGACCTTCGCCTTCTCGGGTGCCCCTACAAGGTCACCCGCTCCGCACTCAAGGCCCCCGGCACCCCGCACTCGTGGCCGGTGGTGCTCTCCGTACTCCACTGGCTCACCACCCTCTGCTACGCCCAAGGAGACGACCTGGATGCCCTGGGCGACCCATCCAACGATCTCTTGCTCTACACCACCCAGGGCTACTCCCACTTCTTGTTGGGGGACGACGACGCCGTCGTGGCCCTCGACGAGGAGTACTCCTCCAAAGCCCGGATGACTGGTGAGGCGTCCGTTGCAACAGTTGGTGCCCTGGAGAAGGAGGCCGAGGAACTGGAGACCGAGGTGAATAAGCTCATCTCGGGTCCCTCGCGGCGGGGAGCACTGGAGTCAGAGAAGGAAGCATTCATTGCTGATATTCTCAAGTTTGAGGCCGTGGTGGATGCTTGGAAAACAAAGATCAACGAAAGGGAACATGTGTTGGGGAATTTGGAGAAAGAGTTGGAGGCAAAAGTGTTGGACACCCAGCGCGCTGCTGCTGAAGTTCAGGATCTATTGAAACAAGTGGATGCTCAGCCGGTGAATGTGAGGGATATGGATAGAATGCGTAGGGAGATGCAGGCGATTGAAGATGATATTGCCAACGCTGAGAAGGGGAAAGCAGCACTGGAGGATAAGGTCTGGGAAGTTGAAGCTAAGCTGGTTACCAAGCTTGAGGAGCTTGAGACGCTTGCTGAGCAGTGCAACCAGGCCCTCAAAAAGTACGAACGTGCTGCAGCATCTGCTATACTTTCTTAATTTTACTTCTCTCCATTCTAATAGAAATTGTCTGTAGCTACACCTAGGAACCAAGGCTAACCATACCATTCTTATTTACCTATTGATTGTTGATTTCTTTTTTTGGTAAAAAAATAAACCTTTCTGTTCTGATAAAGAAAACTATATATAATCATTCATTTGAATATTTTTATAGTCAAGTGCCATGCTCTAGATTCTTGTTAAAATTTATTAGCTCAAAACTCTTTGTATTTTGGGAGAATCATTTTGCTCTGTATAGATCTTTAGGCCTTATATAGTTGTGGTTCTAAAAATTTATTAATTTTCTTAATTGTTTTTTGTTTCAGATATGTTTTGTTTCGGTGCTATTGTGCTCATCACAGTTTACATTGTTACTCTTGTTGTTGGCATGCCCCTTTATTTGTGCTCATTGTAGTTCTGCATGACATATAAATTAGTGTAGGTTAGGTTGTTATCGTTCACTTGTATTTATGAATCTGAAATTTCATGAGTGGTTTTATTACACATTTGAATGCTTGATTTTTCAGTTATCCTTGAGTTTCGATTGGTTTAAATTTACAGTGCTACTATCTATCTGCAATCAACAAAATATCAAATGCATGAAAGATTAATCAGCTTGGCCTTATGACTTTGGTGTTGATCTATTTTGATATTTTTCCTGATCACCATGAATGGTATATAAATCAGAGAACCACAAAGAACTTAAAATCAAGACCATTGTAAAGAAAGTCAATGCACAATGTGAAAAGTAATTTATGTACAAACTATGTTATTCTATTATATATTTTCTTAAAAATATTTAATGCCTGGTCCTTAAGACCTCAAAAAATTGAATAATGCGGACTGGACATGGATATTAGTAATAGGATAATTTTGCTAGACAAATAAATTGAACTTGCTGGAATATGTGCCAAACGGTGAATACTGTAATTTTTTACGCTGAAAATCGATTGTGAAGTCCAACGATTAGTTTCCAAGATTTTTTTTGGAAAAAAAACATTTCACTAAACTTTTGGGGCCTTTGAATAGCCAGCTGACATCATGTTCTGTTTGCTGTTGTTGTGTTTACTAAACAGAAAGGCAAACAAATGTTGTGGTTCTGTTGTTTGTATTTGGTCTACTAGCTCCTTTTGTTAGTTCTGTTTGTATTATGTGCTCATTTTTACACTTCTGGGCCATTTTTCAGGTTGAAACCTACTGTTCCTTTTCAGTACATGATAAATTCAAAAGGATCTTCTCCTGCTGAGATGCTAGGTACTGGAAACAAAACTGTACTAAAACCTGCACTTGTGGCTCATGCTGAGGAGAACAAAAGGATCTGTCTCTCAAATCTTGAAAACCTAAATTATCTACGGAAGCAGCTGCAAGGAAATGTTAAGGTTCTAGAGGAGGAAAGGAATAATATTTCCAGTCTCCAGGCAAAAAATGACGAAGTAAGTCCTCTTCAAGCATGAAGAATGCCTTTGATTAACGAAAATTCATTTGTGCTGTTAATAAATTCGATTTTGGATTTATGTCATTGATTATACTGGTATGTTGTGATTAGACTTGAGAGCTACTAAATCAAATTTCTCTAACTTTGACCAAGTTTATAGAAAAATGCATCAACATCTGCAACATCAAATTTGTTTCATTACATTTTCCATGAAATGTCTTTGTGTCTTTATTTGAATTTGTAGATGTTAATATATTTTTCTAAAAACTCGTTCATAGTTGGAGAAGTTTGATATAAGACAATGCCGAAGTGAACTGTAATTTGGAATGGAGGGAGTAAGTGGATGCCCTCCAACCTTCATCTGAATTTAGGACTTCTATGTATGTGGAGTTGATGAGTATCTTGAAGACAATATCAAATTTAGGGCCGCAATAAAACAATGAATATGCCGATCAGTCAATGTTGGAACAGTTGTCAAATATTTGAAATTGGATACCCCCCCCTATGTAGGAGCATTTAATTGATTATGTTATTGCGGTTTGCATCCTTTTTTGGGTGTTCATGAATTTCTTATCCACTCTCTTTTCATGGTGATTCTAGAGTCTAAACAATTATCGATATGCACAAGTGCTTGGCCTGGCTTTTACCATACAGCTTAAGCTTATCTGGATTCTTACAGAATAATTTATTGCAAAATAATAAAGTTGAACCTCTTGTATCTGTTGTCTAGATGGTTGCTCGTTTGAATTCACTGGATCGTGAAATTATAAGTGATGACTCAAGATTCACATCTGAAGCTAGACAAATGAAAGATGAGTTGGAGAAAAAGAAGAATAGTTTGATTTCTCTTGAAAAGGAGGCAGCTGATTTTTTTAAGGTACTTCCGACCTTTTGTTTTGTTAATACTTAAAATACATTCCTTTATTAGTTTAGCACATTGGAGTAAAACAATTCAAACGAAATTTGATTTGATAGATATCAGAGAAGAGGCTCCAAGATGCAACACTTAAAGCTGAAGAAGATACTGAGGCGGCTGCTAAGGATCTTCTGGAGCTTCTTGATTCCATGGCTGAATATAAAGAGTTCATGGAAACAACAATTGCTCAGAGGAGGAAGGAACTCTATGAAACTGCTGATTATATAGCAGGCCTGTTCGCTGGAACTTCTTAGTAGCCAAAACAGCCATTATACAGTGTTAGCAGAGAGAGCACAGCTGCTGTTGCTGCAAATAAGCTCCGGTACTTGCTAGCGTCTTTGGCATCCAAGACAGTCATCACCCAAGTGCACAAAGGAAAGTAGAAAGTACTTGATTAATTGTTCTCTTTCTATATACTTGTGGTAGTAGTATCTTGGTTATAGCTACTGTAAGAGGTGGAAGTGATTATAGCAACAACATGTATTCCTCGACCAGGGTTCAAAATTTAGGCAAATTGTTGCGAATTTCAGTAATTTCATGGGTATTAGTCTAATGCATACACTTTATTATAAATATATAACTCTAGACCCGTATTTTATATTGTTTATGTTGCATATTCTTCTACTAAATAGACGTGTAATAACAAAGTATTCTAATATTTTGTTTAGATCTAAATATATACTCAATTTTTATTAGGCCTTATGAAGGTCAAAGATCACTTTCTGAATCTTTCTAGTGTTAATCTTCACAGTGGCACCCAAATCAGGTCATGGGAGAATAAGTGGTTTCGAAACTTTACTCTCAGACAACACCTTCCTTATATTAAGTTACAAGGAAAAAGCACATTTCGTTTGCTCATGTCCTCAACCATACACCTTTTAATATAACTTTTTAGAGAATGTTAGTGGGCACTAATACCTAAATGGAATGAATTGGTTAGAAAAGTTGCATTGGTGCACCACGATGGCCAAAAAGATTCCGTCAAACGGTCTTTTACTAATCAAGGGATCTTCAGTTCTTCACAGTGCACTCAATGTATGAACATTTAGTAAAAGGAAATGGTATTGCCTCTCAATAAGTCTCTTTTTAGATGTTAAATTGCCTCTTAAAATCAAAATCTTTGTGAGGTTTTTTCTTTTACGGAGCCATTTTAACAAAAGACAATCTCATAAAGAAAAATGAAAATCGAGATGACAGATATTGTTTTTGCAATAAGAAAACCATCCAACACCAATTTTTTTAATTGTCTTACAAGATTTATTTGGAGAGTCCTTCAAACCACATTTGGTTTACTGCCACCAAGTAATATGACAAGTATTCTAGGATTTTGGCTTCACCTAGTAGACTAAAAAATACGATTTCAAATTAGAGTGAAAGCGAGTGCAATTTTTTTTTGTCTACGTGGTTTAGTATAAATGATGGAGGCAGTTAACGCGTGACGGGGCACACGGTCGTGAAGCATGCAACTCCTCCCGCCGCCTCCTCGCACCACCACTCACAGCCGTCGGCAAAGCACCGCCTTGCGGCCCTACCCCACCGTCCGCCCCTGCCCTTCGACCCCGCACTCCGCTAATCCGTCGGCTCGTCAACTAGTCGTCCGTGAGCCTCCCCCGCCCCTGCTCTGCTCCCAACAGCCGCCTCCACCACCACAGCCGGCGGTGCTCCACCTCCTCGCCGCCCCGCCCACCCACCGCCGGACTAGCTACTGCCAGAGATAAATGATGTGTTCTGTGACAAAAATAGATTAATTAATCCTATTTGCAGGCATGTACCGATCACCATCCTCCCAAAGCGATATATGGCAGCAGGCATGTCCAGTGAACTGAGATCTTCGCCGAGCGTTGGTAGCGTCATCTTTTTTTTTAACGGACTCTCGTCTAGTAATAGGCTTTAACGATTAGATTGCCCGTCATGTTTTTTTAATTGCTTTTCGATTCTTGATTTTTTTTCTAAGATCACAGACACAGACGCTCACATACACGAGCGCACACTCACCCCTATGAGCATCTCAAACAGAGTTGGACCGACAAATCTCGAGATTGACGAAGTCACCATAGGCGCCTCGCAATCGAGGGGCACGTCGCCTACTACTGAAAGAATAGCGCCGTTAAATTTTGAAATAAATACAAAAAAATACGAGCACCTATGTCAAGTTAGGGACTTGAACCCGGGTGTGTGGGTTCATCACAAGGAACCCAACTAGCTAAGCTACGCTCGGTTCGCTTTCAAGTCTTGATTTTAAGAGCCAAAGGTTAGAGCACTTGTGTCAAATCGAAAACTTAAACCTGGGTGGGCAGGTACTACCACGAGAAACCCAACTAACCGTTTGCTTTCGAGTCTTGATTTTAAGAGCTGAAGGTTAGAACTAATAATTGTGCATTAAGTTACGCGTAGATAGGAATAAAATGCTTTTTTTACTCTAAAAAAGAATGCTATAGAAGCGGATCAAGAATGGAGCAGTAAAGATCAAGAAGCTAATTGAATTTGTCGACGTCGTCGTCGTCATCGTCGTCGTCATGATCATCATCATCAGAACATGCAGTTTCGATCTGGCGACCGGCATGCTCTACCTATGTTGCAGGGAATCAAATCCGATTCGTACTTGAAAATTTCTTGTATGCATACGTGCTTCACTTGGACTTCAGCCATCGTTCCCTTCCGTAAATCATACCTGCGATCCAAGTCAAACACATTATTATTGGATTATGAATGCAAATTCAATAACTAATGTCGATCGTCATGCAGCGCTACTAGTTGATTACCACATGACTCTGCAGAAGCTGTGCAAGAAGGCGACATCGGAGGAGTGGAGGTCACCGAGGATCACCGCCGGCCCTTCCTTCGCGTGGAGGCTCTTCAAGCTCACCGTCATCTTCTTCCTCCACCTCCCTTCTCCATAGCTAGCCATCTCCCACATCTCCAGCACCTCCTCGTCCACAGCAGCGTCCGTGAGCACCAGCAGGCACAGCCTCCCCTCCACGGCGGCGATCCGCTTGCGCGCCCACGGGTCGTCCATCTCGTCCACCTCCCTCGGCAGCGCGATGAGCCGCCACGCCTCGGCCCTAACGTCGAACGCGAACACGTCCTGCGAGCCCGTGAGGCGGTCGGGCCAGCAGAGCTAGTGCATGGCGCCGTGCGCGCACACGGCGGGCGCCGCGGGCCGGAAGAGCGAATCCAGGCACAGCGGCACGTCCGGGGCGCGGCGCCACGCGAAACGCCGCGAGTCGAACACCTCGCAGCGCAGCCGGTCCCGCAGCGCCGGGACAGAGAACCGGATGACCTTGAGCTCCGCCGCGGTGCTAGAGGCGGAAGGCCGGGCCACCATGGCGACCGCCGCCGTGCGGAACCTTACCCTCGGGCTCGGCAGCGCCCGCCACTGCCGCGAGGCCGGCTTGCACACGTAGTAGCAGGGTGGCCGTGCCGTGTCGGCCTCGACGCAGCACGCGAGGCCGCGGTGCGCGGACACGGCCTCCACGCGGACGTGCGCGGACGGCAGGAAGTCGAGCGAGATCGCCTTCGGCGCCGCCCCCGGAGAGCCGTGCATGGAGACGAAGTCGGCGTGGTAGCGGTTGCGGGCCATGCTCTGGACGAGGTAGCCCGACACGGCGGCGGCGCGGCGGCAGTGCAGCGGCGCGAACGCCGGCTCGTATGTGAGCCTGCGCCACCACGTGGACACCATGCGGCACGCGGGGAGGTCGTCGAGGGGCACGCGCGTGAGGAGCTCGAACACCTGGTCCTCTGGTAGGCCCTCGCCTCCGCCGCCGCCGCCGCCGCCGCCGCCGTTCTCCTCCTCGTCGCGGTCACTACTAAAAAAACATTTTTAGGGGCGGCTGGTAACCCTTTGTAGGGACGGTTTGGTCAGCCGCCCCTACCAAACCGTCTTTACAAATCATGTATTTGTAGGGACGGTTCCCAGGCCGCCCCTATAAATCGATTTGTAGAGGCGGTTGGTGATTGAGCCGCCCCTACAAATCTATTTGTAGGGGCGGCTGGTATTACGAACCGCCCCTACAAATCGATTTGTAGGGGCGGCTCAATCATCAACCGTCCCTATAAATCGATTTGTAGGGGCGGCTGTAGTGCCAGCCGCCTCTATAATACCTGTTTGTAGGGGCGGTCTAGAACCGCCCCTACAGTACATTTTTCCGTAAAAAAATTCAAATTTACAATTCAAATTCGACCAGAACTGTTTGTTTCCGCGTATTCCATCCAGCGTTTGCGTTGCCGAACGCCCCGCGACCAACGTTCTGAACCGCGTTCGCGTTGCCGAACGCCCCATGACCAACATTCCGAACGCGACTACAAGCACAATAGTATTATATAAACTACAATTACAAGTCCAATTCATAAGGATATATACAATCCATCATTTAATATACAAATTCCATAAACATTGTTATCAACGTCCTAGAGCTAGCTTTTCAGTCTCATGAAGGTGTTTGTACTGAGGATTTCTACCTAAGTCAGACTCTCGGTCATGGTAGGCGCCTTTGACGTATATAATCTGGTCTAATATAAAGTTACAAAGGTCGCCGATGAGCTCTAAGAGTTGGTCATCCTTGTATGGGTCTTTTTTCATTCATTTCTCTTCTCTCCACTACAAGAGAACAAGTTTCGGTTTAGTATTTCATACCATGTATGAAGTTTTTATACTACTGATGAAGAGGTTCAAACTTACCCTTAAGGAGTGTCTCCTGTAGGCACTAGTGTTACTCATCATAGAACATATATAATATCCATAATGTACACTCCCAGGCCTCTGTTTGGGGCACTGTGTGTTTTGCATATGAAAATATTAGGTAATGCTTTTGACAGCCATGTAACGGAGTACTGAAGAAGTAAGTTACACTTACCGCATATAGTGTTTTTATAGCCAGCTTTTCCTTCCTCGTTGGATCATGCCTTCCGTGATGATGAGTGACATAGAACCTAAATGTCCTGTTTGAATTATTTTAACAAATACAACTTGTTAGTATCCATAAGTGAACGTTACAAGTATGTATACAAACATATAAGCTAATGAGGATTGTCGATATGTATACATCTTGAGAATCGATATGAAGTCTTTGTATGTCGCCAAGTCCTTATCTATTGAATCAAAAACCCATGCCATGCTCATCCAGACATCGACGGCTATACAAATCCAGTGGTTGCTGTATGGATTTAATCATAGAACTAGATAAGCTCTTTTGCATCGAATAAAATATATCGAACAAAGCTTTAAGTATATAGTTGAACTTACTCGAAGTTGTATGGTAGCCATATAGTAGAGTGTTGTAGATTTTTGAAAGCCAGAGCAATATATGCCGCAACCTTAAGGGACTCTTCCTTTAGTTTCGCCGTACGGATGCGCTCTTTCTCCCAAAGAGACTTTGCAGCAGCTAGCTCTTTGACATCCAGTGTCCACTGTTTAGGGTAATTAAAATTTGGTTGGGCTATAGCTTGAGGATCTATATACTCGGCTTTTAGACTTGGCATTTGTTTGACAATGTGCACTTGCATTCTACAAATCACGGTGTTGGTTAGTTACAACAAAATTCAAAGATTATATTCATATCATATCGGAAGGACAAGGACTTACAAGCACCACGTGCGAATTAGATTCATCTCCATTTCTCCTAGATGAAAGCATATGTGCATGTCATTGAAGTTAAAGACAATTTTCCTGACTGGGCTTCCAAATGTGTCGGTGGGGAAACATGCTTGTACGAGATCTATGCTTGTTGGGAGAACACGCAAGTACCAATCATGAAACATTCTCATTCCAAGTGATAGGCGCTGCATGTCCTGGTTTGGTATGAAGGGCTTGCCTCTTTCATATATTTTCGGGCAATTCTTTGACCATTTGATGTCATCAATATTTGGATACTGCTTTGCAATTTGGTGGAGTTTGCTAGTTACGGCCTCCTTAGAACCCCATGATGGGACTTGTTTAACTTGGTTCTCAGGCTTGAACTGGTCATGTGAATACCACTTGGACACCGACGAGACGTCTTTCATCGAAACATAAACTGGCCTTATGTTGATTGGAATATTTTTTCAAAGTTCCTATTCAGACACGTCCTCGTCTTCTTGTGCATCACCTTCTTCAAGAGGCACTCGTTGTTCATGTATCGGCTGTGCTTGTTGAGAAGACTATGGCATCTCATCATGCACTTGCTTGGTACGAGCTAGAGAAGGTTGTGGCATCTCATCAAACACATGCTTGCTAGGAGACAGGGAAGAATGTGGCATCTTAGGTATGTGGTGGTCACGAGACGGTGAAAATATCTCACCAACCACAACAACTCGCTCCAAATTTGGGAGAAGGGGAGGCGGCGAAGAAGCAGTCAATATAATGTCCCATTTGTGTCAGAGGATGAACAGCCCAATAACATCTCCAAGTAACACCAGCCCCTCGGGAGTTGCGTAGTCTATCCTCCACTGCATGAACTTGGGCTTCACGGTATGCACCTCGACCCTAGTGTAGTCCGACGGTATCTTATTATTGTGGTGTAAGCCACTGGAAGGATGTGCCACACCCGTTGCCACCTCCATCACAGTGTTCTGTTGGCCGCTAAGAAACACCAAGGTGTAACTAGTTGGTTCCCGTATGCGATCGATGGGGGTTGTGGCTGTAGTGGAACCTTGGTTGCTAGGAACTTTTGGAGGGCTACCAACTAATGCTAGTTCTCCCGGTGGCGTCACTAATATCCATGGCTCTATAGATAGTCCTTGCTCCTCCAGCGCCTTCACAACTAGAGCCTTCACTTGGAGCTTAAGACTAGTCTCCCAGTCTCGGCCATGTTTCTTGTACATGTGCCTGTCCTCTTTGAATCCTTGCTTCCAGGCCGTCCTTTTCCCTAGCCCCCTGGTGCAGCCTGTGTGCTCCTTGTTTCCCAAGCCAAGGCTAAGCTCGTCCCTCTCTCTAGAAGGATTGAAGGAGCCCTTCTCCTTGTCTTTAGCATATTTCAGTATCCTTGATACCTTCTCTTGGGTCTCCGGCTTATTAAACTTAAGATTACTGTCGGATGATTCTATACTCCTCGCATATATCTAGTTCCTTGAGCGTACCTTCAGATTCGTCACATCGATATTCCCAGCAGCTATGGCCTTTTCGTCCATCTTCCTAAACTGCTCTTCCTTGGCATAGTAGCCACCGGGACCTAGATGGTGGTGGTGTTTGTTCCTCTTCGCTAGCTCGGTGTTATGGGCACTGAGCTCCAATGCCTTTGGTGAAGTTTTCTGAGCCACGAGCTCCTCCCATTGACTAGGAGTTATTTTGCTGAACTCTTTAAAGGGAGTTAACCCCTTTTGGATATACTTCATGTTGAGCTTCGACCTCCAACGTCGGAATACCTCTCCCATCATCCTAAAAGCATTTTTTTACCAGTTCATGCTTACCCTCCGGAAATCTAAAATTGACCCTCAGGTGCCTATTCCATAGTTCATTCTTTTTGTTCTCTGGTACCTCTTTCCAATTAGGGATTGCTGGGTTCAATTTATCTCTTACTAGGGCCCCGATCGCATTATGAAATCGTCCTCTTAATTCCTTCGGCTCAAGGACCTCCCCTGCTGGCCCGACTTTCGTTATCACATAGCATGCCTTATCTGGATATAGATTTCTTTTTCTATCCCCTTGTTTCCTCTTAGGCTTGGTAGTCGTGGTTGTGTCTTTAAGTTGTGGAGCAGAGGCATCGTGGTCCGTCTCTGTGGCTGTTGCCTCTGCTCTCCTTTCCTCTACTCCGTCTTGTCCAGCGAGATGTCGCGGACGTCGACGTCGTCTTTTCTGAGTTTTAGGAGGGACCTCTATATACGACAGGTCAAAGTGTTAGCAGAGGTAATATAGCCAAAGCTTTAGCAAAATTTACAAGCTAAGGCTTTTTCCCTACCTCCTCGTTTGGGTCAAAGTCCTTGTCCAAATCTTCCTCCGTTGGCCTTATTCTGGCTTCACATGGGAAAGGATCCTTGGGACTTATATATCCCTCTTTTGAGTCATCATCAGCATCATCCTCTTCTTCTTCGCCTTCAGCAGCCTCTTCCTCGGGGCCTTCCTCCTTGTCACACTGCTCCTGAGTAAGCATCACTTCTAGATCATTTTGTACCTCCTTATTGAACTGTTCCTGAGTAAGCTGGCCCTCTAGTGCTTGCTTCTCAAGGGTTGGTTGCTCATCATGCTCGGGGCATCGGGCTACACTGTCTGGTGTTCGCGACATTATTTCATGCTTTGTTCTAATAAATGCAAGAAAATATGCTTTAGGTACGTGAGAAGGTATAAGAAATCAAAAAGGTCTATAAACCAAAGTAGTCCTATAAAACAACAATATATAAAAAACGAGAAGTAGCAGTGGTAGAGGCCTCAGAAACATGTCAAACAGCATCTGATCTTGAACTTGGAGCATCAAGGCATCATAACAGAGAAGAGAGGAGAAGGTAATGTAGGGGCGGCTGCTAATGATGCCAAATTCCTCACAAGTTCTTGATCATCAGCTCATATTCCATATAATGTATGGACTTAGATGATTTCATCATCGGTAAAACAAAGGAGAGGAGAGGAGAGGAGAGGAGAGATTTGGCAAAAAAAAGCAGGTGCTGCTTCCAAAACATAGAGGATAGGAAAGGTGGCAACAAATAGAGGAGAGGGGAGATTTGGCAAAAAAAAGCAGGTGCTGCTTCCTAGAAAAAGCAACATGACAATGTAAGAACATCATATGCTTAATATCTTTCGAACCTGATAAGCAGATCGGACAATCAAAAGTAGTAGACAGTAGTAGTAGGGAAGTAGTAGAAGTAGCAAAAAAAAAACAACAGCTGCTTAGGAGAGGAGAGGAGTAGAGTGGAGTAGAGGAGAGTAGTAGTAGAAGAGGAGTACAGAGAAGACATCAAGTACAGAGAAGATTAGTAGCCACCGGCCACAATAATATAAACAAACAAGTGCAAGGCTGCAAGCATACAAATGACAATGTAAGAAGAATAATATAAATGCAAGGATTATTTCTACTCAGCAGATATTTATTCCCAAAAAAATGAAACTGGATGAATCGAAGTCCCACTAATTAAACAAACAAATGCAAGGATGCAAGCATACAATGAAAGAACAGCTAGGATTAATGAGCTAATGAGCTGTTGCAAATGGCAGAAAACGAGTACCAACAGTTCACAGATGGGAAATAATACTATTAAGAATGTATAGAAACATCATTGTAAAGTGCCTTAGGTCTCAATTAATAACCCAAGTTCTCATCAAAGCTACTAATCAGTCCACAGATACCATTAGGAAATAGTGCTAATTAGACAGGGAGGATGCACTGAGGGGGTGTGCTGATTATTAGCTAGCAAAAATTGCAGACAACAATCGTAAGTAAGGTGCGGCTGCCGCACCTAAGGGTGCTCCTCCTGCGCCTACAAATCTAACATCATTGACCTAAGGCACTTTGCTCAGTGTGAATCAAAATGGGCATGAACATCATGTATAGTTCCCATTACTCTAGGCACTTTGCTCAGCGTGTAAAAATCGAAATAGCCATCATCATGTCCCAAGATAAGCATTAACAACTTCTACAATTGGAAGCCTGTTTCAATTTTGAGCAGCAAGCAGAGCGGAGTAGTGGTGGATCCAAATTGCGGCATCCAATTGTACAAGCATGCCCAGTTGTACAAGCATGCCCAGGAGTAGTAAGAGGAGGAGTAGTAGGAGTAGTAAGAGCAGTGGAGTAGTAGTAAGAGTAGTAGTGTAAGAGTAGTGAAGTAGTAGTAAGAGTATAAAGTAGTAGCAAGGACAACTTAAGTATTAGTTAAGTAGTAGTATAGAGTATCAGCAGCAGTTAAGTAGTACAGAGTAGTAGTAGTAGTATAGAGAAGTGGCAGTAGTTATGTAGTAGTAAGAGAAGTAGTAGGCACATATCCAGTTAACTTTGTAGTAGTAGGGTAGTATAGAGAGTAGTACGAGTAAGAGTAAGAGTAAGAGTAAGAGTACAGACAATAGCATCAAAGCAAATACAGTGTATGTATAATATGAGAAGAAGCTGATGCAAGTGTGCAACCAACTGGAGGAAGAAGCTGGAAGTCTACCAAGAAGTGTTGATGTTGCATCAAGAAACAACTATGAAAAAGAACAAAAAAGACAGAGAAAGAGTGGTAACATAGAAGGACTGATGGAGATATCTTATTCATGTAACTTGCTACTGGCAACCTGCTGGTACATAGATAGGGTAGTTTACCAAGAATTGTCTAGTCAACTAACAGTAGTTAGCTTGAAGCTTTAGGTCGAGATACAGCAACATATGACTTCTTAATCTAATGCTATTTTTTCTATAATGTGCCAGTGATCCATTAAGTTTGTTTATAACTTATTAAAAGTAGCCATTGTTGTTATTACATTACTATGGAGAATAGAAGATTGACTCTGCTAGTATCACAAACATAATTTCAGTTCCAGTGCTTATTTCACCTTGAGCACACAAAAGGATTGACTATTAATTTGCACCGTTCAAATATAAGTGTTTAAGATTTTACATTTCTACTTGTTGCACAGTTCAAATATAAGTGTTTATGTCGGAGTGAAGCTAATGTAATATACTATTTTGTGAACTCTTCAAGTCTGACCTTAATATGAACGGCAAATGCCACTAAAAAGACTTGCATGTGCTAAAAGTAGTATGCTAGAACAATGCTAGAACAAATAATGCAAGAACCTACCACAAATCATATTATGTCATACTGCAAATAAGAAATAACATATGTACTCGCTGATAAAAAACAAATAATTAAGTTTTACTATAGTATATAATCCAGAAAGTCAGAACAGATCATTAAAGAAATAATTCTGTACTCAAGTAGTATGCTAGAATAATTCAGCGATAATCCAGTGGACAGTCAAAATGCATAGATCAGAGATAGTCCAGGAGACAGCCACCACCCGCAACATTGCAAATATCATCATCATAACTAGCACGCAGCATACCTTCGTCACCGGTGGGCTCAGCTCCTCCAGCAGATCGAGATGTGGCGGGGACTAATGGAGGCTGGAGATGAGGTGCCGGCGACGCGCACAGGTTGAAGACGGTCGTCAACCACCGTGCGAAACAGAGCTGTAGCTGGTCCTAGGGTAGGCGACCTGCACAGGGGAAACTCCTCGCATGGGCTGTCCTAGGGCAGCCGGTCGGCAGGCGCCAACCACCGGGGAGCGGGCGGGCGTCGGCGGCAAGGTCAGAAAACCCTAGGGCGGGGAGGAGCAGGCGCACGGGTACGAGGAAGGAGCAGGCGCATGGGGGTAGAGATGGGGCGCGCGGGTGAGGGGAAGTGGCGCGGGCCGACGTCGGTGGGGAAGGGGCGTGGGCCGACGTCGGCGGGGCAGCCTGACGACATCGGAGGTTGAAGACGGCCGTCAACCACCGCGCGAAACAGAGCTATAGCAGGTCCTAGGGCGGGCAACCTGCACAGGGGAAACTCCCCGCACGGGCTGTCCTGGGGCGGCCGGGCGGCGGGGGCCAACCACCGGGGAGCGGGCGAGCATCGGCGGTGGGGTCAGAAACCCTAGGGCGGGGAGGAGCAGGCGCGCGGGTGTGGGGAAGGAGCAGGCGGGCGGGGGTGGAGATGGGGCGCACGGGTGAGGAGAAGTGGCATGGGCCGGCGTCAGCGGGGAAGGGGCACGGGCCGGCGTCGACGGGGCAGCCTGACGGCGTCGGAGGAGAAGAGAGCGTCCAAATAAAGACAACACCCGTACACCCTCGTATATATAGACAGAATGATTTGTAGGGGCGGTTTCTGATCCAGCCGCCCCTACAAATGCATTTGTAGGGGCGGTTAGAAATATATTTTTTTTAAATTGTTAATTCTGTATTATAAAAACAATTGTGTATATATAAAACAATTATGACCAAAATAAAAGTAATATAAAAATAATTGTGTATATGCACAAATATAATATTTTGTATTATTATATATATGAAGAAATATATATATAAACGATTGTAGTCAAAACAATATAGAAAACAAAAAAAATTATAAATTTGAATTTTAAAATTTCGACTACAATTTTATGACTTTAAATTAAATAAAATGAAAATGTTGTAAACATAAAAGTTGTATAACTCATCGACATGTATAACTTTTATTTTGGTCATCTTGTCATGTGACTTTGTTTGAACGATTCAAATTTTGAAATTCAAATAATTTCAACTTAAAACAATATTTTAAAAGAGTAAATGATTTTAGATGAAAAACTCATGAATACCAATGTTGTACAACTCATCAATATGTACAACTTTTATTTTGATCATATTTTCATTTGGCTAAATTTGAACCGTTGTAATTTTGAATTTCATTAAATGGCAACTTTAAACAAGATTTTAAAACCTTAAATGATTTCAACAATAAAAGTCGTGAACATAAAAGTTGTTGAACTCCTCACTATCTACAACTTTTATTTTGATCACTTCTTCATGTGACAATTCAAATTTTAAATTTCAGAAAATGATAGCTTTAAACCTGATTTTCTAACACTAAATGATTTCAGCTGTAAATGTGATGAATATAAGAGTTGTATAACTCATCAAGATCTCCTACTTTTATTTTAATCATTTCATAAAGTGTTAAGTGATTTCATAAAGTTTTAGTAGTAATAGAGTGGATGTTCAAATAGAGTCATCTGGATGTTGCAAAGGGTAGTCTCACATGCATAAAATGTAGTCTCACACACATACAAAAATATGTAGTCTTACATACATACATAAATATATAGTCTCACACGTATGCATAAATGAAGTCTTACAAATATACACTTACACAAACACTACACGTTCAACAACTAGCTAGCCCGCTGTAACGACTTTTTCCTTGACACCTTTTCATTCCTATGGCATTATGTTTTTGGGGAGATTCTTTTCCACAAGACTGATCTTCTTAGGAAAGTCTATGAATAGTAGCATCTCATCGTAGTTATTGTAAGCTTCAACATCGTCCACGCCATCAACTCCAATAATGTGCTATTTCCCGGAGGCAACCACGTGCTTTGTCTTCTTCTTCGGGAGGAGATTACTTTGTGGGTCAGACATATAGAAAACTTGTGCGACACGTGAAGCGAGCACCCAAGGGTCATCTTGGTAGCCTAGATTCTCGAGATCTAGGACTCTCAATCCGATCTCGTTCAGTTGGTGTTGTTTGATCCAGCGGCATCGAAACAGGGCCACCGTTATATCCCGTCCATAGTCAAGTTCCCATATCTCTTCAATGATACCAAAGTATTGGATCTTTTGCCCTAATCCATCGAGAGCCTCTATTCAAACGCCGCTATTTTGGTTCACATATTTACTATCCTTTACGTGGGTATAGTACGTATACCCATTGATGTCATAAGCATTCCAAGATGTCACTTGTCTCGATGGCCCCTCCGCCAACCTACTGATGGTAATAGAGTCTATAGTTTCTCCAGGCGGTATGTTTTGGTCCTTCAACCATATAGTTAGTCATTGCTTATGTTGTTTCATGACCCAATCATCCGAACGGCCATTTCTCTCCACCATAATGATAGCCAAGTGTTCATCAATATACGGTTGCATCAGTTGTGTACTCTGCAAGACACTGTAATGCGCCTGACTCACCTCTTTGTAATCATGGTCGATGAACACTTTTCTACCACTGGTGCCCTTCCTAGCCAGCCTACCCTTGTGATGAGAATTGGGTTTACCAATCCCTTTATGTACTTTTAGGTACTCTTGACAGCACTCGATGACTTCTTCAGTACTGTAACCCTCTATCATGGAGCCCTCTGGGTATGCTCGATTATGCACGTATCGACTTAGAACTGACATAAACCACTCATAGGACCACATTTCATGCAAGTAGCTAGGGCCAAGCGCCTATATTTGATGAACCATGTGAATCATGAGATGTGGCATTATATAAAAAAAGCAGGAGGTAAACACATCTCCAGTTGGTTTCACCACAAATTCATGTAGGTCACTCAGCTCTTCCTTGCCAATCGTCTTCTATGAGATCTTTGAAAAGAAGTAGCACATGCGGGTGATGGCCATTTTCAAGAACTCTGGCTTTATAGCCCTGATTATAATAGGTAGAAATACTGTCAGCATCACATGGCAATCGTGAGCCTTGCAGTGTGTTATAGACAAGTCCTTCATCGACACTAGCTTCTTCATATTTGCTGAAAACCCAGTTGGGACTTTGATCCCTCTCAGGAAAGTGCATATAGCTCTCTTCTCGTCTGATGTTAGGTTGAAGCACGCCATGGGCAGAGTGTATTTTCCATTAGCCTCAGGTACCGGGTGAAGCTGTGGCATCATGTTTAGCTGCACCATTTCTTTCCATGCTTTCAGACCATCCTTTGACTTGCCAGTGTCCATCAAGATAGCAATGAGACTCTCAAAGACATTCTTCTGCATGTGCATAGCATCAATGGCATGGGGGACCTCCAAGTCTAGCCAATAAGGCAGATACTAAAAAAAGATCGATTGTTTCTTGAAAGGTACGCCTTCGACAGGAGGTGTGCTTCTATCTCTGTTCGTCCCATCCGGATTCTTCTTTCCATAGATGACGCGTATGTTTTTCACCATTCTGTACACGTGTTCTCCGTTATGACGTCTCTCCGGAGGGGGTTCAATCTCCGGGGCGTTGTTATAAAATCTAAAAAAACAATTTGCTGCGGTACTTGTGACTTATCTTTAAGAAGCATCGGTTCCTTAGGTAAACTATCTTCTTGGATGCATCCAGATACACCCATGTAGTACCATCCAAGCAAACCAAGCATCCCGTCTTCCCTTTGATCTGTCCAGACAAAGCAAACAGCGCGGGATAATCATTGGTAGTAACAAATATTATTGCTCTATATATGAAGTCCTCCTTTCAGAACGCATCGTACATCTGCTCCCCATGCCTCCATAGCCTCTCCATTTCTTGCATCAAGGGCTCGAGGAACACGTCTATATCAATGCCTGGTTGTTTAGGGTCAGAAATAAGAATAGTGGGGAGAAGGTACTTTCTCTTTTGACACAGCCATGTTGAAATGTTGTACATGGTCAAGATCACTGGCCATGTGCTGTGGTCGCTCATCCTCTCATTGAAGGGATTCATTCCATTGGTGCTCAAGCCAAACCATACATTCCTTGGGTCATCGCTGAATTCTTTGTGCTTCTCATCAAACCTTTGCCACTGACTACAATCAACCAGGTGTGCAATCTTATCATCATCCACCTTGCGCTCATCATCCCACCATGTCATGAGTGCGGCTTCTTTAGGGTTTAGAAAGATACGTCTCAAGCGGTCGGCCACTGGTAGATACCACATTACTAGGGCAGGAATTCTTCTTTGCTTTGCATCGTTGCCTAATGAAGTGTCCTCTGGGGGCTGAGATTCTTGTACCACCTTTTTGGTATCTTCTTATTCCTCGTGGAGGGTTCGTCCCCACCGTAAAGGTCATTGTTCTTGTACCGGTTGGCCCCCACACTAGGAACATTTATCTAGTGACTTGAACGTTTCGCCATAAAAAAATATACAGTGGTTGGGGCATGCATGAATTTTTTCAACCCCCATTGTCAATGGACTTATGACCTTCTTCACTTAGTATGTGTTGGTGGGAACTGAGTTTGATTGTGGCAGCACCCATGACAGGAGATACAATAGATCATTGAAACTACAGTCTGACCAGCCGTACTTAGCCTTCAGAATGAGCAGCTCAAGCACAAAACGTAGCAATGTCTAATGTATCGGACAACCCTTTTGAACACCATACACAGTCTTCTTCGATGTTTTTGTCACCCTTTCCAAATTTTCTAGACCTTTCGGGCTATTTAGTAAAATCTCTGGTCCAAGGGCTCGAATCATGTCCTCCAAATCATCTTCATCCCCGATACGTACTCCACCATCATTATTAGCACCACCTTCGTCGTTACCACTCCAACCACCAGCATCACCACCTTGTTCATTGCCAAACTCGAAATCCATTCGTGCATCAAGCTCTGCTGAATATTGGGACAGGGATTCTATGGTTTCGTCGTCGTATTTCTCCTCATCCTCATCGTTAACAATAACTGTTTCACCATGATGAATCCATACTGTGTAGTCCTCAACAAATCCTCACATAATCAAATGTGATCTGATGATAGTCACATCTGTCTATGCCATACGGTTCTTGCAATCTTTACATGGGCAAAAAATTATATCCTTATTCTCTTTCAATATCGTTGCATGCTTCTTTGCGGCTTCAATAAATTTATCCACCTCTTCACGGAAACCTGCCTTGAACCTTAACGAACCATACATCCAAGAGTTCATGTACTCCATCTTTTACAACAACAACAAAACAAACATTAAAGAAGTACTTATTCAGATATATATAAAAATAAAACAAATTAATAATTACTTGAGAATAATTGTATATACTTCAGATATATATGAATATAAATCTAATATAATTACATGAAGCATACAAACACACCATGGTAAAAGAAAATTAATTAACGGCCCATTTATCCATAAATAATTAAAATACATATTTATTGATTACAATAAATAATTTCAAAGACAACAATTAGCAACAATTATACTTGACCCAATATCTTTCATACAAACCCTAGTCCAATTTCATCAAACATAAATTTACAAAAATGAAATTAATAAAAAAACCAAACCCTAGATCTAGATCCACATGCACATGAAACATCCATAAAACTAACTAATTGTTCACTAAAATTAAGAAACATGGATCAAATAAGGGTATGATCTTGTTTCCCTCCCTAATTTACCCTAGTACATTTAAACGTTGGGTCTAATTTGCTTCATAAATAGCCCAAGCACCATAGAAGAGAGAGAAAAATAAAACTCTAATTACTCACTAACCAACCATTAAAACTTCAAAAAAAAAGTATGAAATATCATTTTCTTACCTTCTACAACATCTCCACCAAAGGATTTGAGACCAAAATCTTTTCCCTTAGTAGAGCAATTTTTGGGAGGTGCCCAAGGCCTCTCCACCTTTGTTTCACGGGTTGGAGTAAGTGACCCGATGAGAAAGAAGGTGCTACATTTGTTTTATATGGGGGGCATTTGTAGGGGCGGCTGGTGATTAAGTCGCCCCTACAAATCGATGCTATAAATATGGGGCCATTTGTAGGGGCGGCTCAATCACCAGCCGCCCCTATAAATAGAATTTCCAGGGGCGGCTGGTGATTGAGCCGCCCCTACAAATCAGACCCCATTTATAGGGGCGGCTCGTAACACCAGCCGTCCCTGCTGTTCCATTTGTAGGGGCGGCTGATGTCTAGGCATCCGAGCACGTTACTGTAGGGACGGCTCCATCATCAGCCGCCTCTAAAAAAATCAAACTATTGCTAAAAAATCGTTTTTTAGGTTGTGTGTGGCTCCGCTCCTCCTCCGGCGCCGACAACGGCGACGACGCTATTGCCACGCTACCTACTGTGTTGACTAGTAGTAAGAGGTAGTAACAAAAACCACCAGCTATGTGTAGCTGTAGCTACATATACCTGCTCAGGAAGACAGAAAGGACCGAACGATGTGGATCGCAGCAACAACTCGTCGTCGCTAACCTCGGTCGTCGTATGTGCTATATTATATATGGTGACTGGTGAGAAAGATCCATGGTGGACCGACCGTCCGTCCGTCCTTCACCGATTCGGGCTGGAAAACCTGGGCGAGCTGAGATCGACCTGGACGACAGCCCATCCATTAATGCGAATTACACGTTTTTACACCGCCGCCGCCGGCCGAAGAAGTTGCCATATTTAACATCGTGCACACACGTTTAGCCCATGTTTAGTTCCAATCCAAAATCCCAAAAAGTGTTACAGTAGCTATCACATCAAATATTTGCGGCCTATACATAGAGCATTAAATGTAGACGAAAAAAAAACTAACTGCAATGTTGACATCCTGTGTTTGTTCCCGTAGCAGCCAAGCATATATCGTATACGAGATCTGGTGTTTGTTTCATTCCATGCAAGGAAAAGCCCATCTATCGTTGGGGATTGCACAACGGCTAGCTATACGTAAGAGTACCTGGCTGACTGCAAGAGCACACAGCTACTCCTCCTATGTGCTAGGAGTAGTAGGGCCAAACTCGCGCGCAGCTCATCACAAGTCACAACTAGGAGGTCTCTCACTGGAGTACCATGCAAGAAAGAAACTTTCTGTTCGTTTGAAACCGAGGTCGTGTTTAGTTGTACCGAATCAGGGCCGCCGAGAATGCTGTAGCGTTTGTTTTTATTTGGTAATAATTGTTCAATCGTTGACTAATTAGGCTCAGAACATTCGTCTCGCAAAGTATAACCAAACTGTGCAATTAGTTTTTGATTTCGTCAACATTTAGTACTCCATGCATGTACCGCAAGTTTGATGTGACGGAGAATCTTCTTTTTATATAATGTCAAAGTTGGGAATTTTGTGGAACTAAACATGGCCCGAACGATCTGGAAGACAGTCAATTCTTCATGTTTGGACTGCAGGATCCCAATGCAAGAGAAGGGATTGATATTCCTTTGACATTATTCTCGCAGGGCTGATCGGCGCAACATTGCAAATGGGATGGGCGGCATGCGGCATGCATGCTTGATTCCAATTGTATTATTTCTTCCATACCATCTCATCTTTGATTGTTCAGACATACAGATCGACCGTTTTCTTCACCCATATTTGTTTGGGCTTGTTTGACTGATAAGCCATGGCTGAAAGTACTGTTGACCGGTTTGGTGTGAAAGAAAAGTACTGTTCGTTGGCTAAAAAAGTACAACTTATAAGCCAAACAAGCCAAAACAAACAGGGTGCTTATTCTTTTCAAAAGTGCGGCAAAAAGAGTTTGCCACGAGTTGAGTTTTGTTAGATCATTATTAAAGAGAGAGAGAAAAAAATAAAAAAACAACTTTAAGACAACTCCCTAAATTGTCTTTTTCGAAAAGGAGAAAATAGCCCTCCAATAATTTTATACCTGAAGTATCTAAAGATAAGCACTTGGTAAATCATCTTCTCAACTCACAAATATACGCATGCTGCTTCTGCGCTTGCTATCTGTCTAGGAGCCCTCTCCATCCCAGTTTTAGCACGCGGTTTATTTTTATTCACTTTGCATGATTATTGGTTTAATAGTAAATTTAAGTAGTTTTTTTAGATAAGAAATTTTAAGGAGTTTTGAAACATAGACTCTAGTGGAATGTATATTCATCAGTTGCCATAGAACTATTGACAGTTTGACACCCCACTAGTACTTGTACATGAGAGCTAAGAGAGTCGAGGTTCCAATCTGAAACGTCCCGTTTCCGTAGCAACCAAGTTTAGAACTCTTTGGGGGTTGTGCACACGGCCGTTCCTACACGCATGGCTACATGCATGCCATGCGTAACACTTTTGGGAGCTAAAACACAGCCTAAGAGCAAGTATAATAGCAGGCTGTAAGGCGACTAAATGCTGAGATGGAGGAGAGAGGGGAGGAGAGAGAGAAGAAGCGGGCTGTAAGCTTACAGCCGGCTTAGGCACAAGAACCAAGAAAGTCTGTGAGAGAGACAAGTGGGCCATGTATTAACTGTAAAGAGCCAACTACTATATGAGTGAGCTGAGAGAATGCTACAAAGAACCTTACAGCCAGCTGACTGTATTATTAGCATTGCTCTAAGTAGCGTAGCTTGCTGCCGGCCAGAGACTATAGTCAATTACTAATTAGTTGGGTTCCCGAGAGAAGGGGTCCTCCTGTCCATTGCATGCAACAACTCCAAAGGGAGGCAGATTCAGAACCAGAAATGCTGTTACATGATTTTTTTTATGGTCACCTGTGGGGAAAGGATCCACACCTGAATTTTTGTATTGATTGAATGGTGCCGTTGGCACTGAGTTACAGAAAATTTTACATCATCTGATGTTTTTTTTTTCTCGAATACGCACGAGTACTGTGTATCATTGTATTTAAAGAGAATCAAGTGTTTGTCACACAAGAATGCCGGTCTCCGGCCGCGTTAGTGAATGTAAACAACTACATTTTGAAGGTAACCAATTTCTTACAGAAAATTTTACATCATTTGATCCTCAAGTGACCAATTTCTTACATTGCAGCTGTGAAAACACCTACCCATACATCGGCAAGGTTCCTGTCCTTTCCTAGGTAGCCTAAGCTTCCATAGATTGGCATCAGAGATAGATTATAGATACATGCTGAAAACGTCTGTTGGAGACTAGTTGTTTCAGACCTGAAGATGACTCCATCTCTACGCTACCAAAGCTGCCAACAGCATAGGGCAACAAATGTGTTTAAATGTTTCTGAGGAAGGTTAAGATGGGCAACAAATGTTGTGGATGTCACCCAGCCTACCAGAGGAGAGGATGGGAGTAGAAAAGCCGATTGCAGACCAGAAATCCTTCACAAATAGCATTGTCCACGATCTTCTTGCGCAGCAAGTTGCTCCGGCTTTGAATCCTTCCTTGAACGAGGAGCCATGTAAAATGCTGAACTCTCTTTGGTGCACAGCTGTCCCAAACAAAGGCAGCAGCAGGAACAGGGGTTCCATCACGCGACCTGAGTAATCGATCTGTACAGTCCGCCGGAGTCAAACTTTCCATTTGGCAGACAAAATGCTCCACGTCTGGTCTGGCATCCTCTGCATCCGTAAGCTGTGTTGTTTGATTCACCAGTTGCCTCACTTCATCTAGTTCAGCGGACGCCTGCAGCGAGAGTCTGTCCACCCAAAATCCAGGGCCATCGACACCAGTCTCCTTTACTTGTGCACCAAAGAGATTATTGTTACAGGATTATTGTTTACTTGCAACAAAAGGAGTCCAACTCATCAAAAAAAAAGGAGTCCAAGCAAGTCGTGTCCAACAAGCTACTTCTCCCCCTACTGCTACTACTCTAGGCACGAGGGCAGGAGTTGAGGCCTGAGGGTGGAAAGTTCATGTGTTACCTCGTCCTGCGGTTCGGCGTGATCTGTGATGGCCGTGGCCTATAGCCCTATTCGTTTGGGCTTATTTAGCTTATAAGCTATGGCTGAAAGTACTGTTAGCTTATTTGGTGTGAGAAAAAAATATTATTCGTTGGCTGATAAGCCATAACTTATAAGCCGAATGCGACCAAACGAACAGGCCATTGTCCAGCTAATCTGTCACGACAAATCATGACAACCAGCAGGTGGAACAAGCACTTAATTTCAACATCCATAATTTAACTTTTTCTTCGTTTTTCTTCCCCATATAAATGTACTTTATTTAGCTTTTGGGACCATATATGTTATCGGCAATGCAGCAAGCATAAGAATATCTACCCACAATCAGGCCTTTTTTTTCACGACATAATATAGTTTTTAGTCATTGGAATCATGTACGTTGCAACCATCAATGACACAAACAGGAACATGAATTGAGACCATGTATTATGTATATATGTTGCAACCGTCAATGCCGTATACAGGCACATGAATATCCAAAATCAACGCTTTTTTTTTTCTTTCTTCAACGTAATAATATATATACCTGTTGTATGTTTTTTTATGAGGCCGTGTTTAGATCAATTAGCCGCTAATAGTTCACATCTAATATTAGTTGTTATTAGTTAGTTAGTTTGGTCCAACTAGTGAAACAATTGTTATTTGACTATTCAACTAATAATTAACTAAATTATTAGTTAGACCTATTTAAATCAAGAAGCTAATTATTAGCACATAACTATTACTTGTTGAATGTTGTATCCATTGAAACTATTGCACCCATATTTCACGTCATTCATACACTATGGGGAGCCGGCGATGCACGTCGGCCACGGATTAGGCAAGTTCTAGGACAGTGTCCTGTCCTCACATAGCACGACCACCTAGTCAACGAACGTATGCACATGGTGTGCTTCTCTAGCGGTCTTCCAAAACAGTCCATTTTTAAAGCCAAAACAACCATTTTTTTATGATGCAGCGTGAAATACCGTTGCTAAAAAAAATAAATTTAGGAGACAACCTCTTTATTTTATGAGGCGGACCAAAACTGTCTATCTTAAAAAACCGACGATTTTCAGAGACGATTGATCTATTTATAGAGGTAAAAAAATAACCATCACCTGAAGTCTTAAGCCATCCAGCTCTAAAATAAGAATACGAGGCCTACCTATATTAAAAACACCCGACCCATAGAAAACATAGCACTAATAAAACTATCACCCAGACGCCCAACCCTTTGCTATTGTCCATTTCTACCATGTGATGCCCACCTCTCTATTCCTCTCTCCTCTCTACATCTCTTTCTCATAGTCACATCCTAGCCAACCTCATGTCTTCTCGGAGGACTAATCTAACAAACCAAAAATCAACCTTTTTTAAAAAAAATAATTCAAAATCCTTGTTAAACTGCAAATTTGTCTTGTTTCTCTGGTCATGACGGAGGAGAGATCCGGTGGAGGAGGGATGGATCTAGCAGCACCACTTGCCCTGTACCCCTAGCCCAATCTATGGCGGCGCGGGAAGGGCACGTGATGACGACGACGGTGGTGCGGGATTGGCATGAGGGTGAGGAGAGATGAGAGTGGGAGAAAAGGGCATCCGGGTCCGTCCTGTCAGCGCACAGGGCACTACTGGAGGTGCAAGGCGCATGCGGCAAAAGGTGCTGGTTGGACACAAGCGCTTCATGCTTTTTAGTTGTGTAGATGTAGATACAGAGATAGTACGTCCTACTCTTGAAATGCCGGTAGTGTTCGTCTCAAACTGTGTTAAGCTTTGATTCCTAAAAGTGATTTACAGTTTGGAAACGTTTAGATTCTGTTGCACAAATGGATTAACAATTGAAAGATACATCAGTTCCGTCCCAAATTCTGCGGTTAATTCGCTTGAATTCGTGTTGATGGTCATTAATCCGACCGTTTTCATTTTTTGTTCTTGGCAAATCTAGAACTAGGACGAAAGTGACTGTTTTTTCGATCGTTTTTGCTTTTTCCGTTTTTTCTGCCGGGATATCCGCTTTTGTCTGCATAGGATAGATATCCTGTTTTAGAAAGTGCAATAATGCAGCACAGTCATTTATGCCACATCGTAGTAGCCTTGTCATCTTATATCTTGCAATCTTATACTTCTATCATCTTATGAGCCTTACGACATGGTCTAATATTATTTATGTGCTGACAATGTTGCTATGTCAGGTCGGTAGGTCAGTCATGTTTCTTGGTTCTATATGTCGACGTTCACATTTTGTCTGTCTATATCCTGACATGTTATCAACATGTTTCCATTCGAATGGATCCGTTTTCGATTTTCGTTGAATCCCGTTTTCGTTCCCATTTCTGGCCGTCCTGATTTCGATTTCGTTTCCATATTAAAATGTAAAAGTGAAAATAGGAGAGGATCTATCCCGACCGGTCCCATTCGTTTTCATCACAAATCCTCTTATTACCGCTAGCAGACATGTCCGTGCTTGCAACGACACCTGGACCCGTTCATACCAGTAATAAAGAGCTACCTATCTTTGTTGTGGATTTTAGTTACACTTGGTCCAAGCTTATTTCAATTAATTCAATAAGTTCTAAAACCCATAGTATATCACTACTGGAAATATCCACTTCTATGACAAATAACTTTCGTTACTGAAAGAGCCAAATTCGTCATAGTTTCAGTTTTATGACGAAAAACAGTTCGTCATAGAAGTCGCGTCATACTTTAACTTTTATGACCATTTTCGCAAATCGTCATAGAAGTGGCTTGATCTGTGACGAAAACAGAACATCATAGAACTGTTTTGGCATGCATGGCAGGGGGGCTGTCACGCTGGTGGGTGCTTCTGTTGGAGATGCTTTTCACGTGTACATGCTACAGCCGGTTGCATTGGAGATGGTTTAGGTATGTGTCACGGTTGGCGGTCCTTAACTCATACTATTAACCGCCAACATTTATATAAAATCCATCCAAATGAACAACAAACTTAGAAATAGGGCTCATAACTAACAAAGTTCCACGAGTTTTGGTGATTCATCAATTGTAGGAGAACATGTCGGGATAACATAAGAAACGTGCCAAAAGTACACAAAGAACAAGACGTAACATCATCCGACATGAGTCCAAGGGGAGAAGGCCCACTTACCAGGCAAATTAGGGCCATGTGAGGTGGAGAAAAAAAATGCCAAAACCCATGTCAAATCAACTCCAAACGGCGCAAAACTTTGCAGGACCCACCTAGAGGCATAAAGGAAGCATCTCACCAAAGATGGGGCCATTTGGGCCCAGTTGGGGTGCGAACGCACACACTCTTATCTTAGCTTCTAGCTAGTTCTAGTGTAGGGAGTGAGAGAGTAAGAGTGGAGAAGTACCGGAGTTGTCGGCTACCTTCACTAGTGTACTCGAGCCACTTGTACATTTAGCGGAAGGAATACCGGGAATCATCGTCTCTTCTACACTTGTACCTGTGGTAGAACCGCCCAACTTATATGGCCCACATGTGCTCATCATTATGGCCTTCTTTAATCAAAATTATACATGGTGTAATCTTGGTTGAATGAACTTTGGAGTACTACTGTCATAAACAATGGAAGTAATTATGTTGGAGATAAACCAAGGCCAAGATTTATTGCATCTTTACCATAAGCCTTGCTTGAGTGTTGCTAAAAGATAAAAGTTAGGTGAACAAATATAATATAATATAATATAAAAAATAAACAAACAAATAATAATAATAATAAATGTAATAATAATAAAGTTTAGGTTCCCAGTGCAATATTATGTGATGCAAGTATGCCTCTCTTTCTTACCTACCCAAAACTACATAAAAAGCCTTTAGAGGTAGGATGAAAAGAAGGCAAATATCAAAAGCCTTTAGTAAGGACTATACACATTGAGTGATCGAGTGAATCATTTTGAGGAGCAAAGCTAAACTTTATATTTTCAAAATCAAACAAAATCCAAGTTTCTAAGCAAAAGTAGAGTAGAAAGATTTGAATCCTTACTGTTTCATTATCCAATCACTCAAGATTTTAGGGTAGACACTCAGAATGTTCACATGCCCCGGTGAGGTTTGGAATAACTTGTATGCAGATTTCAATCGAGGAGATGAGCCAGCTTAATCCTTAGAACTTTACTTGAGCATGAGCAAAGGACTAAGTGTGGAGGAGCTTGTTGGTGGTTCTTAACTCACACTTTTAACCGCCAATATTTATATAAAATCTATCGAAATGAACACCAAACTTAGAAATAGGGCTCATAACTAACAAAGTTCCACGAGTTTTGGTGATTCATCAATTGCAGGAGGACATGTTGGGCTAACACAAGAAATGTGTCAAAAGTACACAAAGAACAAGGCATAACATCACCTGACATGAGTCCAAGAGGAGAAGGTCCACTTACTAGGCAAATCAGGGTCCAATGAGGTAGAGAAAAAATGCCAAAACCCATATCAAATCAACTCCAAACGACGCAAAACTTTACAGGACCGACCTAGAGGCCCAAAGGAAGCATCCCACCAAAGATGGGGCCATTTGGGCCCAGTTGGGGTGTGGCCACACCACTAGTGCGCTCGCACCACCACTAGGGCCTCTCGGGCCCATCTTTCACGTGTTGATAGATGCCGCCTTACCCATGTCGGGTCCTAGGGTGTCGTCCAGTTTTAGTGCACCTAGATGGTGGTTTGTAGGTTGGTTTGGTGCTCTCCATGAGGGGATGAAACATTTTCCAAGGAATCCCCTCCTCTCCACCTATAAAAGGAGGCCTCTCCCCTCCTCATTTGATCATCAAGGAAGAAACACAACACAAGAGGGCACAAATGTAGCAAGAAGAGAAGAAGAGCCACACTCTTATCTTAACTTCTAGCTAGTTATAGTGTAGGGAGTGAGAGAGTAAGAGTGGAGAAGTACCAGAGTTGTCAGCTACCTCCACTAGTGTACGATGGGCCACTTGTATATTTAGCGGAAGGAATGCCGAGAATCATTGGCTCTTCTACACTTATACCTCTACGTTTTGAATACTACTTGGAGTATAAGGTTCGCGTTTATCTTCGGTGGTGAGTTCTACTTTAAGTTAGTCTTGTTCATTATTTACTTGCGGGTTCGTTGTTTGTCCTTGTGATGAATACTCTAGTAAAGGGCCCTGATAAAGACGGATAAACTTGATCGATGCTAGAGTAGTAGTGGATAGCGTAGACGTGGTGTCTAGGCTAGAGGCTACCTTTGTTTGTGTCGTTCCCTATGGTTAAGGGATAGGTGGCAGGTGGTGACAGCCCTGTCCATCCCTCGTAACCCCCCACATTTGGGTTCAGTGTAGAGTTGGAAGCCATAGGTACTTGGCAGACCAAGTATAAGCCGGTGCCCGAAGTAAGTCGATAGTGGCAAAGCTATCTTAACTTAGGATCTCTATCCCTAGAAAACCTCATGACCCGACCTATCTTTTTTCTTGTTTCATTAGGTGAACTAGCTTAAGAGACTCTTACACCTCCGTTACTCATGAAAATACGATACCCTGAATACTTCCGGGTGAAATGCTACAACGGTAATTCCATGCGCTTGTGGATTATTTCTATATGTGTTAAGAAATATCAACAATCACCTTCTTATTGCACAACGTGGCCATCTCTGGTTCTTGCATGTTTTAGGTTCTTACTGAACCACGTGTCGGTTCCTTATTGTTCCACATGTCAGTTTTCTACTAGCACACGTGTCGTGTTGCCGTTGGATCACATGTCACTTCTTTATTGGACCATGTGTCGTATTTTTATTGGCCCACATGTCCGTTTCTTATTTGACCACGCGTCACGATGCTGTTCGTCCACGTGTTGTATTTTTATATGTCCACGTGGCTTAATGATTTCCTTCCATGTGTCGGATTTTTGATAACCCACGTGTCGTGCCCTGGCCAATTCATGTGTCATGCACTGGTTGGTCCACGTGTCGCATTTTTATTTGATCACATGGCCTATCCTAGTTCTACCGCGTGCAGGACTAATTACATCAGAAAAGTAATTCAAGATCGTCAATACTGCATAGACTAACAACATAATTATTCAAGCTAGCAATTAAATACCAATAATTAATATTTCACACGTCAACAGCAAGCCACTGACAGAGTTTCACCACAACAAACCATCACATGAGTCCACACAACAGACCACAAATGTTCACTGCGTTAAGCCGCATGAGTTGAAGACTGAGAGTTAATTACCAGGAGAGCTTAAGCGCATGACTTACTCACAAAGCCTATTGTACTCCTCCTGTCGCTGTTTCTTGAATTCCTCAAACTCCCTTCCAAACTATTCTGTCTTTCTCTTTAGTTCATCCACTAGTTCGATGAGGGTAGCGGTACTTTCCTATTCACCAGCAAGCTGCTCCCAAAGTGTCATCTCCACTGATGTCTCTGCTCTAGTGAAGCTTCTCAGGATACCAATATTCTTCAAAAAATGGTTTTTCCTGCTTGCCTAGGAGGGGGCTTGCCCTGGTAGAGGTAGAGGACCTTGGAAGCAACATCAGCACTAGTCATTGGTTGCTGCTCATCAGCAACATGTTCTGCTTGCATAGCTTTCATAGCTTCCTATGAAATTTAATCAGTAAAATATTAGGTTACAGATAGTGGAAGAGGACTTCAATTGAAAACCCAAGAAATTAATTCATAACAAGTAATGCATATGACTTCCTTAGCCTACTGCTAATAGAGATTACATAAGCACAATGCATAGGTCTTTTTGTAGCCTACTGCCTATAGAGATTACATAAGCACAATGTACAGGTGCCATATTGATTGGTGTAAAATTGTAACTACAAAATTAAATGATGTTGCCACATTAGGCTCCTAATGTGTTTCCTTCTTTTATGGCAATGTGTTTAGTAGATTTTAAGGAAAGCAAATGAGGGTACTTACAACTGCTGCTCTTGCATCATCGCTCAGGCCCTTTTTCATACTAGTATGGAAGTCCTTGAAGACTTCCATAGCATTAACATCTTCATCAGGTCGACCATGTTGTTCAAGTCCTGGATCATTATGTTGTTCATCAAGTCATTGTTTGTGTTCTATGGCCTTCCTCTTGTTCTCCTTCTGTGCACATTGTACATGAGTTTCTGTTTATATTTATACAAAGGAAAGAGTAATAATAAAATACAACCATCACTTATAAATGTTTGTAGCTGGACAACATAGGAGCGAGATCCTATAGACTGGTGGTACTTCACTTTTGCACGGTTTTGCTTGTTCTTCTTAGATGTTTCCTATAGCTTTGTTTGTGTTAGACTGCAGCCCAAGTAGACCATAACATGACTAGACAAAAAATTAATGGGTTCACACACACCTTGTTCTTGGCACTAGACCAAGTCTCAAGAAGTTCACACCACTGTGCATTGGTTATGGACGAGACATGAGAGGTCATAGGGATCTGATCAGCAGGGACATCATTGAAGTGTGTTTGCTTCAACCTATAGTGTGCCTGTCGTACCCCAGACTACAATATATTCTAGCAAGCTTCTTGTGTTGGTGGGTGAGCCTTGTCAATGTCCAGCCTTGATTGCACGCAGTAGTGTGAATGAAAAGTAAATCCGTTAAAGTTGCTCAAAGCAGAGTTGAATGTCAAGAGAGGATACCCATACATATAGTTAGCCTATTCATAAAATTCCTGTAATGGATGATACCAGAGGGCTTCTTATAATGTTTCCAATGTGTCAAAATTGGTATTTGATGCCTGACTACTATACCTGCCTCTGAGGCAAACTTAGTAGCTTGCACTGGATCATGTGGCCTTCTGTTCCCCTCAGCAACAGAGATGGGCATTGATGAGGACATGACACCCATGCATATGACCATGTTTGGCACATGGGATGGAGGGGAAGGAGGCCAGCAAGGGTGTCCAAGTCAAGAAGGAGGCCCGAGGCTAATTTGGTTTGAGTCCCTGAGGTGGAGGCCCAAAGCAACTCAAGTTCGAGTCTACCTCGGAATCCAGGACTAGTCTGTCTTAAACTGATCACCCAGGACGCATCCAGACTCCATTTTCGATGATCCACATATGGATGAAAAGATAATTGATAAGGAAGCTAATCCAAGTGGTTTCACGTCAAAATCTCTTCAGAATCAACAGGAATCATCGAAACAAATCAGCGTCCAGAATCTGCTAGGGTGCTGCGACATCTTCTTTTGGTCCGTTGGACCATGTATCGTGTTTGGGCCCATTAGGGGGCGCGTCTAGGGTAGGCGACGACCCTAAGACCTTTATAATCATACGCCGCTGCCGTCATTAGGTTTTGGGGTTTTGCTTATATTATTCTGTCAAGAACAGTTTCATCGTTCATCAGTTTATGAGCCCCTAACTTCGTGAGATAATCATTCATCTACAATTTGGTTGCGTTCTTTCTTGTTCTTGCTTGTGTTCTTCATTGCGCAGGCAGGGATTAGCCTTCTTGGTGAGGTCAACTTGGTCCGTGACTTGGTTGATAACTAGAGAAGCTATGGTGCTAAGATTACAGGGTTTGATCTTTCGATCTGAAGTCGGATCAGTGTATCATTCTCCGCCACAACGATAGTTACCATCACCTGACGGAAGATCGGGATCCCCAACTCCAAAAAGTGGTAATCAGAGCTAAGGTATACCGTCAGGTTGACTTTTATTCCTTAGTTTTGAGTGTTTTGCATTCGTCCCATAGTCTAGTGCCATACTCGTTTTTCCTGTCCTAGAACCTTCCACGTCATAACCTTTGCATATTTCAGTTTCAGAGTCCGTCATGTTGAGTTTGTGTCCTGGTCGAGATCTTGTTGCTAGTTAGGTCGTGTTAGAGTCCTGTTCGTGTGTTTTCCCCCATCGTTTCCATCAAATCTTTGCTGTTGTGACCAGTTTTGTGCATATTGTTCCCGTTTTGTTCTCTAATTCGGAGCTAATTCTTAAAACTTGTCTAGTTTTCGCATACGAACTTTGATTTTGACGTTCCATATATCAAAATCGATTAGAAATTTTTTTTGGATCCGTCCATCCCCCATCTTGTTGGGGTTCAAAAATTTTAGATTGGTCAAAAAGTGGTCACAAGATCCTCTTTTCGTGGTCACAAGGTTTTTGTCGATTTTGAGCAAGTTTTCTAAAAATTCCATAGGCCACATCTTTTACTTGTTTCAGCTCATATTTTCTGTGGTTACTTCTTTTGTGCCCCTAAGTAAAGAAAAAATATCAAAAAAAATAAAATAAAATAATCAAAATTTCCCAAAAAAAAAACAATGACAGACCAAAAAATAGAAAAAAGAGGGGCAAAAGAGGAACAATATTTAGAGGAGCACATAGAGAAGACCAAAGTGAGCTGTGTTAGCGTGTGCTGTCTGGTTCTTTGTTTGTGTTGCTGTTTCTATCCACCATACTTGTTTTTCATACACTTATCACCTTGCTATCCACCATACTTTTGTCACACATCTGATACTTGGAATATTTTAGACCAGCAATGAGAACAAGTATTTTAGACTATAATTTAGCATTACTTTCTGTTACTGACTTATGTGCCAGATATATATATTACTCTTTGTTTGTCTTCCAAGCTCCACAAATTCTTTAGATTAGTACAGAAAAAAGGGCTTTGTAATCTCGGTACCACTGCCTCATAGGTATCACAAACCAGCCGCCAATTATATCGCCACTGCTTGCATTGGTAAGAACTTTGTAAGAGCTTGGTAAGACATTTCCACTTGTTGTAAAAAGTGACACCACTGCAACCACGTAGTTATTTGGTAGGGATAACTTTCACCATTTATTCCTTGTTTTTGTGTTTACAATGACAGGTTGTTCGTATCCACCGACTTATGATGGTATAGGTGCCGATGAGTACATAGAGTGAGAAATTGCCATCGATAACATATTTGCTACTCGCTTTATGTGTCTAAGGAGAAAGGTAAAAATGCAGCTACTGTTTTACGATATTCTGCTTTATCTTGGTGGGAGTCTTTAGATCCTTCTGATAAACCTCAAACTTGGAATGATATGAAACTTCTTATGTGAGAAACCTTTGTTAATCCACCTCCTATTTTGACTTCGTATGCTAAGGTGCACCATTTAGAGGAAGAGTCTGTTGTTATTCCTCTTGCTATGACTAACCTTCTGCAGAATAATGTACATAAGCGAGAGGATGACATGGAAGAAAATGAGGAGCTCACAACCTCATATGCAAATTCAGAACCATCACTTCACCATGCACCTATTACTCCTGCTGAGAACACAGGTAATGCCCATAGTCCTACACTCACAGAAGGTAAAAATTGTCTTAATGTACTAAATTTTTCCACAAACCATGCTGTCATAGAGCAATTGTTAGTGGAACCCTCTCTTGATTTATCTTTGTCCCATGATAATTTGCTTGATGTTCCTTGGGACAAAGATGAATTGGTTGAAGATGCTTCAGTTTTACATGTTTTGAAACTAGTGACTTATGCTGAAAATAAACATGTTATTCATATTGCTACTAATTGTCTTCTTTACATACTTTGGGTTACATTGAATTTGATATTTTGTGTATCCTAGATTGTTTGGAAGAGAGCCTTTTTAAATATGCTGATTTGCCTTGGTTTTTGAAACACACATATCATGTTATTGGCAGATATAACAACAAGGGACAATATATGATACATCGAGTATACATTCGTAATAATATGAATTCTCCTTTTGTTGTATAAGATTATGATCATTTAGAGGGCAGCAATAATAATACAAATATTTTCTCATGTTCCTTAAAGAAACAAATTCACTTCCAAGAAGGGGAGCATTGTTGGTTGCTACCTATGTCTGCTCGACCATCTATTCCTACATTGTCTTTGGTTAGTTCTAATCTTTTGCATGATAGTGTTGACATACATCGTGTGCATTCGGATCATGGAGTCTACATGCTTGCTGAAATTTTTATGCGAGATGACATGCTAGAAACTTGGAAACATGTTCATGTTCCTTCTCACAATCATTTCAGTTTTCTTTGTCCTCGCAACCCCGTTCTCCTTTATGTTGTGCATGATTAGTTTCAAGCACAATCGACGCCGAGGACGGCTTTTCATCAAGAAGGGGAGGATGATAAGGACATGACACCCATGCATATGACCATGTTTGGCGCATGGGATGGAGAGGAAGGAGGCCAGCAAGGGTGTCCAAGTCAAGATGGAGGCCTAAGGCTAATTCGGTTTGAGTCCCCGAGGTGGAGGCCCAAAGCAACTCAAGTTCGAGTCTGCCTCGGAATCCAGGACTAGTCTGCCTTAAACTGGTCGCACAGGACGCATCCGGACTCCGTTTTTGATGATACACATATGGATGGAAAGATAATTTGATAAGGAAGCTAATCCAAGTGGTTTCACGTCAAAAGATCTTTGGAATCAACAGGAATCGTCAAAACAAGTCAGTGTCTAGAATCTGCCAGGGTGCTACGACACCTTCTTTTGGTCCATTAGACCGTGTATCGTGTTTGGGCCTATTAGGGGGCGCGTCTAGGGTAGACGACGACCCTAAGACCTTTATAATCATACGCCACCGCCATCATTAGGTTTTGGTGTTTTGCTTAGATTATTCTATCAAGAACAGTTTTGTCGTTCATCGGTTTGTGAGCCCCCAACTTTGTGAGATAATCATTCATCTGTAATTTGGTTGCGTTTTTTCTTGTTTTTGCTTGTGTTCTTCGATGCGTAGGTAGGGATTAGCCTTCTTGGTGAGGTCAACCTGATTCGTGACTTGGTTGATAACTAGAGGAGCTATGGTGCTAAGATTGTAGGGTTTGATCTTTCGATCTAAAGCCGGATCGGTGTGTCATTCTCTGCCACAACGATAGCTACCATCACCTGATGGAAGATCGGGATCCCCGTCTCCATTAGGCATCCTCAATCCTCCCATTGATTTGCTCATTTTGTCAAGCAAAATTCCACGAGTTCGAGGCATCGGCTTCCTCACACTTCTCAGCAATGGTACTATAAAATTTTCATACATTCAGATTATTAGAAAATTAACATGGATATCAAATAGCTAGTGTGAATTAATTGATAGACATGTGTAAGGTAATACCAACCTAGACAACTTTTATTGTTCTACGGGTAGGTGGAGACGGGAGTTTTCCTAGAGGGCTCCTCTTTAGCATGGCTATCATCATCTGGCCGTGAGTAGTCTCTCATAGGGCTAGGTAGCTTAGAGGGCTCCTCTTCAATATGGCTATCATCATCTGGCTATGGGCAATCTCTCATAGGGCTAGGTAGGGTGTTGTCCTGACAAATGTCTCCAGTCAATTCATGAAGTTTAAATTGATCCCTACGTACAAGTGTCAACACAGCAGAGCAAGAGTATGCAAATAAGCACCTAACTAGTAATGACAACTTATACGGAAGTCATTAATCTAATAAAGCACATGTCAGCTATACTCAAATATAGGAAATATGTAACCCCATCGCTATCTACATATCCTTGGTTTAGTCTCTACAGTAGAGCACACATCATAAAAGGAATTTGGGTACCTCTTTCTTCGTGTCCGTGTTCAGATCCAGTCTTGTCATCATGGTCGCGGAGCTAGTGCAGCCGACATTGACAAAGGGGTAATAGATCTAGCTCTAGCTAGGGTTTAGATTTGGTCGGTTATGGCAGGAGCCAAGGTAGGGGATCTAGATCTGGCTTGTGCCATCGTCAAGGCTGGGGTTCAGAAATGTATGAGATAGGGTGCAGCTAGAGAGTGGAGAGGGAGTCGAGCTACTGTGTCGATGGCACCTAGGGTCTAGAGCGGGGTGGCAGAGGGGCCGGCTGGAGAGTGGAGAGGGAGGCCATGGGACTAGGATTTGGAGTTGGAGTTGGAGGAGAGACGGTGCGGGTGGAGAATGGAGATGGAGGCGGAGACGACGACTCTTTGCGCTTTTATGTGCCATCACATTACCACAAATGCCCTTATCTGAAATCGATGGCGTGGTAAACCTATTTTCTGCGCGGAGGGCAAAAGAGAGACATCTAATTTTTGGTGCGTGTTGGCGGGACTACTCGGCGTGGTGCGAAATTAAATTTTCAAGGCGTGTTGGAGGGACTACTCGGCGCGCAGGCGCGGTGCTCAACAGAGATCGTAACTTATTCCTTGATTTAATAGGAAATGATTACGATAAAATGTTACTTACCTAATATCCATCTTTTCATTTTTTCTCCTGTGCACTTGTTTATATATCCGATGAGTTAGTTATTGCCTTTTTGTTTTTTTTCATAATAATATAAATAAATATAAAACTAAAAGAGGATGATAATAAATAAATAATTAAAATATGCATGAATTTGACACCTAAAAATTACCAAAAAAAGAAAAAAATAAACCTACTCGTTGTAGCTTGTTGCGCTGCATCTGTCGATTTTTTTTTGTGTGTGATTGCATCTGTGGCTGTTTGAACTAAGGCCTATAATTTGGAAGCAAGAGGAAGTCAGGCCTAGGGATGAAAAACCCTCCATAAATAATTAAATGGGTTATTGATATCGCCATGGATTTTCCAACCTGAAAAAAGTCATAAATTCTAAAGGGATTTGAGTTTTCAGAGAAAGAGAAAACAACACCATCCTCCTCGCTAGTGCTCTGGCAATTTGCCGACTCGCAGTACTCCGGGTCGTCCACCTCCTCGCTAGAGTTGCAGTTAGTGTTGTACATACCATCGCTCAAGTACGTTCCCATTGCTCGTCGCCGTTACTACTCGAATCGCCCGTGTATCAGAAAGTCCATAGCTCTATGTATTTGTTTACACCAAAATTTGGAAAGAAGAACGCGGGAACTCGAAGCTTCCAACATTGTGTCAATCAAGAATCGATTGCATAAGGATCGATATTAGTTGATTTAGATGCGACACTAGAATTGGCTCTCTTCGAATGACATCAGCAGATAACGACAAAGACCTGCAGTTGGCATCGGGAAATACATATCAGACTCTACAAAAAGGAAAAGATTAGGGTCCAAGTTATCTTAAGTTAGGAATGTTTTCTTTTATACCAAAGATTGTAATGAGTCGTACTTGAGTAGAATTCATACTTAGGCTCCGGGTATAAATATTGGACCCCGACTATTTTAAAAAGGACATCCAATCAACCAATACAAGTTATTTTCTTTTTTGGCTCCGTGCCAACCCTTAGGAGTAGGAGTAGAGTAGAAGCCGACCTCTGGCTGTATCGGTGTCAACAAGTAGGGCTCCGTGTCAACAAGTAGGGCTGTATCGGTTCGGCCGACCTCTGGCTTACCTGTAAGTACCGTCATGGCTTATACTTCTATTTATATGGCTGCATCGGTTAAGTTTGACCTCCACTGTGAACTCTAGTATAAGCTAGTTATCGATTTTTACCTAGTTCAAGTATGGCTGCATCGATCCGGTCGACCTCCATTGCTTGAATTAGATTAAGGTCAAGTTATCAGCTCTACCTAAGGGTGGCGTCCTTCGGGTAGATTCATTAAGTTACCGATCTTGCTGATATTTTTATCGTCGTTAGTTTGCAGCAACATCAACCTATCCAGTCGAGATCGATCTAGATTGGACTCACATCCTTTTAATCCCTTGTTTATCTTGTACATTGCAATGGTTCTTACTTCAAATGATGGACTACGTTTTATTGGCTATTCTACTTCGATCTTGATTGTGCGTAGTACGTGGTCAAGGCATGTCTGATCTTGAGAAGGTTTACTAGCTAGTTGAATCTGGTCTATAGCCCATTATCATGGCTGCATCGATCCGGTCGACCCTCACTATTAGTACTCTAGATCGGAGGATGCTAGCTGGTAGGTTTGCTTTTGACCAACCATGACCCTAGCTATTTGCTATGCCTGTATCGGCTAAATAGCCGATCACCCGTATTTCAACGTTCATAGTGTGTTTTGATGATCCTGCTAAATATGAGTAGATCTGTTTTCTTTAAGGATAGAATCTATTATCTTTATTATTGCTACATTGATCCGGTCGAACCCCACTATTGAAGATGATAGGTTAGATTTGAGGAGTTGATAGGTCTGCTCGGGTTGAATAGTCAATTGTTCACATGATATGATTCTTTTTCTACCCGAATCGGCTCTTTTAGCCGATTCGTCCGTGCTTTCACAGATATGACACGCTCTCATAAACCTGTTGAAGTATGGTTGATTCTATGAATTCTCTGGATTTAGTTTGTTGTTATCATCATAGCTGCATCAATCCAGTCGAACTTCACTGTTGATGGCAATGGATTAGGTCTAGACGGTTCGTGGGTCTGTCTGTATCAAACAGTCGATTGTGTGCGTGGCATATCCCTTTTTCTTACTAAATTCATTGGCTCTACACTACGTGTTGATCAAAATCTGATTTAGCCAGTGATGTATCTCTGACACATATATGTTAATAGTTCAAGGGAAAGAATCACTAAAATTGGGTACATCGCAATTGTCACTATAAAATCAGTCACAACCCGCGAGCATTACAATTCTTAACAGCTGATTTTCTTCTTGTATCGGTTTATTTGATCGATTTTCCCATTTGGCTGTTAGCCCACTGGATCGCTGAGCACTCACCAGCGTTGTCGACCACGACTAACGTTGTCCGACCACACACTATGACTAGAGGTAAAATAATGATGGTTCATGGTCGGCATCACTAACGCGTGCTCGACAACATTAGTGAGTGGTCGGATATCTCCGTGATCCAGTGGGCTAACACTGGCTGCTCCCGAAGCGGCACACTTGGAATGGTCTGGGCAAAAACCAGCATGTTCCATCTTAAATTACTTATAGGCTTTCTCTCCTTGTCAATTGCAGGTCAAATTGACTAGCACGCCCTTGGGAGGAATTCATAGGGTCAACTGGTCCTGCGTTGAAGCTAAGCAGATCTCTAGCCTTGCTCCATCAAGCAAATCCTTTCGGCTTACTGTGTGTCGACATTTTTGTGTTGACACATGTTTTGGCATGCCCGGTGGGACCCCACAATTGTCATAGCGACTTACAACAATAATGACATCCTTATGGTGCCTTATAAAGACCTACCCGATGAAGATAAAGATGTCATCAACAAAGCTATAGAAGAATTTTAGAACAAGTGTTTGTTGTCCTATACCAAGACACGCGACAATAAAGTTGTTTAGAAATTTCCACTACCAAGAATCTTGTTGCATGGGCAATCAGATACAGATGAAGCTAAGGACATGCATTTCTTCGTGGATGCCATAAACAAATCTATTCATGATGCCATATTAAACCATAATATAGTTTTTTTTCGAACACATTCCACAACACCATGAAAGAGGTGTTTCATGGATATCCAGTTGATCAGATCGGACTGGCTTATTACAACATTCCACATCCGTTGACTCAGGAGACTAATCAAGCTAGCACTAGCCATTAAGAAGCAGCACCAGCTGGTAATGATGATGTCCAGGTAGTTCATAGCTCATCTGAGCAGATTTAAGGTACCACCACCAATCAGATACAATATAATCCTGGATCATCAGCACAACATGTGCAATAGTCGATGGGGCAAGGTTAGAACCAGATGGTTAATTTTGGCACATTAGGCCAAATACCATCGTTGGCTCAAAAAATAGCGCCATCAGTTCAAAGGATTCATAGAGATATAAATTCTAATATCTATAACCAGAGACTTCAAGCAACAAACCAGCAAAGGACCCAACAGATAGAGGTTCCGCAAGGATATTATTATGGTACAGATTACAATACTCTTCATATGATTCCACATCTAGGGTATTGAGGTACCCAAAATTTTAATCCACAGATGGGTCAGTAATTGCAGAGAAATCCAAATTCAAATGGTGATGAATTGTTGTTTAGAGTGACCGAGATGATGAAGAATCATTTCAGTTTGAAGCCAAAATGGTAGACCTTCTCGTACAAACGCCCATATCCAGAGTGGTATGATTTGGTCGCTCTTACTACAAATTATAGGCTCCTAGAGTTTGCTAAGTTTATTGGTCAAGATAGCACAAGCACGATAGAATATGTCAATCGGTATCTCACACAGTTGGGTGAAACATCCATTGAAGAAGCCCATCGAGTTTATTTCTTCTCCTTGTCTCTGTCAGGACTAGCCTTCACTTGGTTTTCGTCGCTGCCAGTCAATTCCATTACCAATTGGGCTGACCTAGAGAAGAAGTTTCATACATATTTTTACACTAGGACAGGAGAAAAGAAAATTACCGATTTGACGACTATAAGGCAAAAAACTAATGAATCGGGCACTGAGTTTTTTTAGAGGTTCTGAGAGACCAGAAATTTATGCTTCTCATTGAACTTAACTGATGACCAGCTAGCTGCTTTGGTCATTCAAGAAATGTTGTCAACGTGGAGAGAGAAGCTACTGGGATACGATTTTGATAACTTAGGTTAGTTGGCTCAATGAGTGGCAGCTCTCAATAGCCAATTCCAGAATATGCGCAGAGATACCCGATTATAGAAGAATGTCGTAATTGCTGAAACCTATAATCCATATTTAGTTGATGACGGCTATGAAGATGATGATGAAGAGGTGGTTGCCACGGCTGAGTGGAATTGGGGTAAGAAGATAGTAATGGTGTCAAATCCTTGGGGAAGGAGAGTCAAAGAAAGCTATGATTTTGACATCACAAAATTAGACAAGCTCTTTAATTTCTTGCTCAAGAAGGGACAAATCAAGTTGTCCGATAATCATGTCATGTTGCCTCCTGATCAGTTGAAGAATAAGAAGTTCTACAAATTTCACAACGCCACTTCTCATTCTACTAATGAGTGTAGAATTTTTTGGGAACACATACAGAGGGCTATTCAACAAGGGAGGCTCAAATTTGATACGCCTCAAAAGATGAAAGTTGATGATAATCCTTTCCCAATAGATCAGAAACATGGTTGATGCTAGGCTGCTCAAAGGGAAGACTAAAATCCTAACATCAACCAGATCAAGAGAAACTAGAATAGTCAATCCTGAGATGCAAATATCGGCTGATGAATATAGAGAGATTAGAAGGCGTCGTGACCAACAAAAGAGTCGATATGAGCAGGAAGAGACATCAAGGGATGGGGCGACAAGCCGCGTGGTACATCTCAAATTTTGTTGAATAAGTGACAGCAGCAGAAGGAAAAGGATTATCAGCGTTGGTGTAGAAGAGCAAGAATACCAGCATCAACAAGAAAAAGAGAGGTATAAAAGAAAGCAAGTTGAATCACATTGGAATTGTCCTTTCTTCAGACATTGCTAGAACGAAGGTTTGAAATTAATTACCAGAAATAACTATCCAGAGTGCTATGAGTAATATTGGGAGTTTAGGCAATCTCAAACCAATCGTCGGTCTATCCATACTGAAGATGAGTATCATCATAATAACATGGATCGGCGCTTAAAAAATAGAAGTGTTCATGATCGGCTTGAAAAGCGAGTTGTTGATCAAAATTGGGCTGATTATGAAGAAAAAAGTAATGAGGAAGAATATGTTTGGCAGGAAGGCCAATGATGTCCAGGAGGTTTGACAAAAAGCCAAAAAAGAAGGATGCAATGCCTAAGGAGCAGAGAGCTAGAACAGGCTTAGGCATCCGGTAGACCTCAAGTGTAGTGTGCTAAACAAACAGCCGGTAGGGGTCAATCATCGGCTAATATTCAAGTGGCTTTTTTATTACCATTAGAATTTAGAGCTCCAGCAAACCAAGAAGTCTATTCGAATTTTGATAAATCAGAGTATGAAGAGATAGTTGCCAAGTTGACGGTTATACAGCGGGCTATATTCGATAAGCCAGTGAAACATCGACACTTAAAGGCTTTATATGTAAAAGATTTTGTTGATGGGAAGTTGATGAGCAAGATGTTGGTGGACGGAGGTGCTTCTGTCAATGTGTCTAAGACCTGGGACTAGGAGATTTGATTAAAACTGATATGATGCTTAAGGATTTTGGGGGTAATGCGTCTAAGACCCGGGGGGCAATGAACGTCGAACTAACAATCGAGAGTAAGATTCTGCTCACCACATTCTTCGTCATCGATGGAAAAGGTTCATACAGTTTACTCCTCGGTCGTGATTGGATTCATGCAAATTGTTGTGTACCATCGACCATGCATCATTGTTTGATTCAATGGTATGGAGATGATGTTGAGCTGGTTCGCGCTGATGAATCTGTGAGTATCGCAACGGCCGATCCAATATATTGGGAGCTAGAAGACTTTGAGTGTTTTTCTGGCAAGCTATGGGAAAAAGGCTTCATTAAGATCAGTGATAAAAGCCAACAGCCAATCCAAGCAATTAGCTCTTAGAGTTTGTTTTGATGGATAATCATGTCTTCGCGTCGACCAATGGGTTAAGGGAGATAAACATTGGTCCTAGAGATAGGCCTAGGCCGATGTACGTGAGCGCTAAGTCAAATCCTGAGTACAAGCCAGAGTTGGTAGATTTATTAAAGGGAATTTAAAGATTGTTCTGCTTAATGAGATGCTTGGCTTGGGTCGATCGATCATTTAATCTTTGATCTAAAAAGTTATGGTGTAACCTGTCAATAAGCAATCGATGGAAAATGTTTAAAGGAATATTATCCTAGTGCTTGGATCAACACTTGATGGCCGATTTGTTCAGTCATCGACTCTAATAGACGGTACCCGAAGGGTATCGCCTCTAGTTTAAAAATTAACCCAAAAGAGGGGAAAAGCCGATACAAGATGTATCACCTATAGAGCAAAACAAACACAGGAGCACTCATGATATATACAAAAACATTGCAGGAGTACGCTAAGATACAATCATGAAAAAATAGAGGACTTTATTGATTAGTTTGCCCTAAATACAAACTAATCGAAGACATGTTTATCACATCCTGAGCGGATGTGATGTCCACAATGGCCTCCGCTGCTTCGACGAATTCCTCAATCAACTCCTCATGCTCCTCGAGGCCGTAGCCCATCAGGAAGCTAGTCTCTATGATATGGAGCTTGTACCCGGTCTTGACCTACGCCATGGCCAGTGCCACCGATGTGCCATGACGAATGCCATGAAGGGCAATCTCCTAGATGAGGGTCGGAACATCATGGAGGCGGGCATTGATGAGGGGGCCCCAGGCATTGACGGCCGCCGTAGCCATGTTCGTCACCAACTAGAGAGACTCCAACTACACTATCAGGGCTAGCGATCACAGAAGCAGAAAAGTTATCAAGATAAAGACAGTGGAAATCAAAATAAAGGTGTTCCTAGAATCCATCTTACCCGCCACCATGGCGTCATACTCGGCCAGCCGCACCCGAGCAGCACTGGCCTCCCCCTCGATGGCGTGAAGGGCTGCTTGAGAAGCCCCGAGGTAGATCTCGAGCTGACCATTTTCTCGAGTTGCCTCGAAATAACGGTCCTTGGCTACCCTCCACTCTCGGAGGAAACGCCAGGCATCGTTGCCATTATAGAAGTCGGAGGAGTCCAACAACTAGTCCGCCATAGAAGCAGTATCAGATACAACATTGGAGGGCTCACTGGCCCTGGGAAGAGGACAAAGGCTATCATTTAAGATGAACCTATAAACAAGTTAGAAGAGTTCACCGCCGTGAGCAAAAGATATCGATCTCACCTCATACGATGAAGGCGCTGGCTCACCGACATGTCCTCCTCCAGAACCTCCCTCGTCGTGCGCTTGCCTCGGTTGTCCTCGCTGGCCATGGAGTTTGGTTGGATCTATAGAGAGGAGAAAGGAAACCGCTACAGGATTTGAGAAGGTGGAGAAGTGCAAAGGAATAGGAACAGTTGCGAGTGTAGATGTGTTCAAGGTCAGAGCCCTCGGCTGGTATTTGTAACCACGAAGCAAAGTGGTGGATATCTCAGGACATGCAAAAGGCAACCGCAATTAATAGAAGGCGAAGCGTCACTGCACTAATGCCGAAGAGAATACGACGTTGATAACTAAAGATAGAAGGTTGAAGGAGTTCTCTTAATAAAGGCCATATTTTTAGACTTAATCGGATTAAGGATAGAAGTCTGGAATCGGCTATTTTCAAATCAGCTCTTTAGCCAAAACAAGAAATATGATAAGGCAACAGAAAATATGGTTATCATTGATTCTACACAAGATACATGTTGATATACAGATTATAAGTCTAGAGCATCTTGGATTGTTTTCAATACTTCTAGCCGGATAGCATAGACTTATGTGATTTGTTGCTTATCTTCTTTGGCTGATCTAGGGATATCCTTGAGGCTACTGTAGATGACCCTGGCTTCTCTGACCTTGGTCAATAGTTCCTATTTCTTCTGCTTAATGGCATCGGGTATTTAGGCCAGAATGGACTTGTGGCGATCAATGGTAGCTTTCACGTTCTCTAGTTCCTTCTCAAGTTCTGCACACCCAACTTCCAGTTGGGTCAGCTCTAGATCGATCCTGAGAGAAGAGTTCTTCAAATCATTGATCAACTATGTCAACTCTTTGTCCTCTTGCCTGTTGGAGTTCTTCTTGGCTAGTAAAGCTTCATGGTTAGACAGTCTCCTCTAGGCCTTTTTCACCTTTAGAGCTTGATCCTCAATAATGGACAAGGATGACAAAACCTTGGTAAGAACCAGGGATGGATTACCTTTAAAGACCAAGGAGACTCTTTGCATTAAATCCACATCTCAGACCAAATCAGCTATATTCTTCTCAAGCATTAGCAACATATCCTTTTGCCGATTTCTGGTCTTTTCTGATAGAGCTTCTTTAGAAGAGGTGGCTGATGAGCTGATTTTATCTTCATCTAGATACTCTTCAAGATTGAAAGAGTAGCTTAGAGCTGAAAGATTAAATGCCTATATATAAGAAAATCTTGTTAAGAGGATTGAATCGGTTGATAATAAGATAAACGATGAAGCAAGTACAATACATTTTCTATGGTAGCCTCTATCTAGGAAGAAGGAGCAGCTGATGATGCACTAATGATATCTGGTTGAATTGGCTCTGAACTCTCAACATTGATATCTACAGACATCAAGGAAGATTTTTTAGTTCATGTTTGTTGCAGAGAAATAAACTAAGCATATGACTTTCTTACCATCAGTTGTGTGCTAGACTGGGGAATCGATAGTTTGAGTGTCAACAACAATAAGATCATTTTTAATAAGGAGACTATCAGACTCCTGCTCTTGCATAGGTGTTTCCTCAGGAAGTATCTGGCATGATAAGAAGTCAGATGAAGGATGAAAAATTGAATAAAATTAAAAGTTTTGAGAAAATACTTCAACAACATCAAGGGTAAAATGGAAGGGCTCACATCTTCTGCTGTCTTGGAAGCATTAGCTATTTCAACCAAAGTTGGCTCCTCTTGGGGATCGGCTGATGAAGGTCAAGTTGATGCTGAATCAAATGCCTAGGATAATAGTTCTACACCCAGAGTCGATTGGGATGCAATGGTTGATAGCTGTGAAGAAAGAGGATTAGAAGTTGAATATCATTTTGAGGAAAAAATAAATTGTTTACCTAGGCAGCCGATGGTCTCATTTTGCGAAGTCTTTTCCTAGTAATAGTTTTCTGGGTTGTCCCTTGGCCTATCTTGCATTTTGAGGATTGATACGTTATGATTGTAGGGGCAACTTGAGTTTTCATCAGCTTCTTCAGTGGAGGTGCAGCTGATCCTATTCTTGAAACTAGGCATGGTGGCTGATAATCTATAGGACGCCCCTCTCTATCCATGCTTGGGGGATCGAATTTGGTGTCCTGAAAAGGTCTGTTAGAATAGTTGGCAGGGGAACTCATCAAGTAATGTTTTTGAAAAAAGGAATGGTAAGTTACCTTACTATCAGAAGCAAACTCTCCATCTAGAGCTATGCATCTAGGATGGACCGGCCCACAGAAGAGGTGGGAGTGCCATTCTTGCCACCAGGAGTCAAAAAGATTAAAAGAGAAGTTGACTCTTGTCCAGTTGTGCAAGTAAAGAGAAGGAAGATCTGATCCTAGTTGGAAAACTTTGGAGTCTTTCATTACTTCACTAATGCCCTCTCTTAGCCTCAGTATATCGTTGAAGAATAGTTGAGGAGGTAGTTGACCAAGACCAAACTAATGAGCTACAAAAGAAGAGTTGTAAAACTCATAGGTTGGAAGGTTGCTTGGAAGGAAGGAACCTATAGACATTTTGCCGTGGCCATGACAAAACTCGGCTGGAAGAACACAGGGCTTGATGAAAGAATTAAAGATTGTGGCCGCCGTTTCATCTAAACAGCCTAATTCAAATCAAAATTTGAATGGGAAGATCAACTTATTGTTCTCATTCTCATCATAGGGTAGCCAAGTCAGGATATCTGAATCAAACCCTCCATAAAACCTTTTGAAGAGATGGCCAACATAGACAACAATTGTTATGGCCGATGCAGCTTCACCATAACTCATGCACTGATGGGTTCTTCCTTCTTCGCCTCTATATTCCTCATCAAAGTTGGAGGAAGGAAAGCTCAGGTTTCTGAGATCAGGCCTTACAATCTTGTGCATATACAGGTTCAAACATAACTGTATCAACCACCAAGGGCCACTAATAGTATGCACTGGTTCGTTCTTTAGTAACTAGGCAGCTACCTGGTACATCAGATAATAAGCAGCTCCTAACAGATACTTTCTAAGAGGAATATCCTTGCCTACTGTTAGATGCTCTATCATAAGTTTATGATTGTAAGTTAGACCACAAGATGACCCATAGAAAATAAATCTCTCTAACCACATGTTCTGAAAGGCCACATATTCTCTTTCGCTAACAGTTGATTCATCTCCAATATGGTTCAGAATGTAGCTTGCCCATCCTGTGCAATCTGATATTTTGGCTAATTTCTTAGATCCAACACTTAAGAAGTCATAAGGCTGCATCGATCCTATTATTCTAAGGCCGGTCAGCATATAAACATCGGCCAAAGTGATGGTCATTGGGCCATGACAAAAAACAAAAGCATTTAGGGTGTTGGACCAGAAATAAGATGCAGAAATTAAGAGTGAATCATTCTCTTCATCCCAAACAACGAAAGTGTCAAGCATTGATTTAGATCATAAAGCTCCTAATCTCCACCCTTTTTCTCGAACATCCTACGAAACCAGTCTCTCCATCCCTTAGGCATTTTGGGCCAATTTCTGAAGGGAGTCTTGATATTCCAGGAAGACGAATCCACTATAGATTGTTTGAAGGAGATTTGCTTGGTTTCTTAACAGATAAAATCAGATGGATTAGGGTCACCCATAGGCCCAAGAAAATAGACATTAGGAGCACTAGCCGATGGAATCAAGATTTCGTTCCTCATTTCCTAGAAATCAGATAAAATAAAATTGAGAAGAAGGGAAATGCAGGGAAGCGGCCGATACTTGGAGAATGGGAACTTGAAAGCATACCTTAGGGACATGGTCGCTGGTCACCATTACAGCCAAAATAGATTTGAATCTAAGAAAGATCACTTGGATGAAAGCTTGATAGGGCAGAGGATTCGCTAGGGTTGAAGCTTTGGCGATGGCAGCGCCGACTGTTAAGATTTTCTCGAGAAAGAAAGGGAAAGCAAATGGGTCGAGTGAGTTGGAAGAGATACTATTGGGATATGATATAAGACTCGGACTAGAAAGTCAGGAGTCACGCGTATATCTCGAAATAAAATGGTTGTGACGTGGTAAACAGATAAATAGGAATTTTGGAATAAAATCATTTTTATCCCAAAATTGGGGGGCATGTGTTTACACCAAAATTTGGGAAGAAGAACGCAGGAACTCGAAGCTTCCAAGATTGTGTCAATCAAGAATCAATTGCATAAGGATCGATATCAGTTGATTCAGATATGACACTGAAATCGACTCTCTTCGAATGACGTCAACCGATAACGACAAAGAGCTGTGGTTGGCGTCGGGAAATACATATCGGACTCTACAAAAAGAGAAAGATTAGGGTCCAAGTTATCTTAAGTTAGGAATGTTTTCTTTTATACCAAAGATTGTACTGAGTCATACTTGAGTAGGATTCATGCTTAGGCTTCGGGTATAAATATTGGACCCCGACTATTGTAAAAAGGACATCCAATCAACCAATACAAGTTACTTTCTTTTTTGGCTCCGTGCCAACCCTTAGGAGTAGGAGTAGAGTAGAAGCTAATGAGTTCTTCAACAAGAAGGGCTGCATCGGTTCGGCCGACCTCCGGCTTGCCTGTAAGTACCATCATGGCTTATATTTCTATTTGTACGACTGCATCGGTTAAGTTCGACATCCACTATGAACTCTAGTATAAGCTAGTTATCGATCTTTATCTAGTTTAAGTATGACTGCATCGATCCGGTCGACCTCCACTGCTCGAATTAAATTAAGGTCAAGTTATCGGCTCTACCTAAGGGTGGCATCCTTCGGGTAGATTCATTAAGTTATCGATCTTGCTGATGTTTTTATCGTCGTTAGTTTGCAGCAACATCAACCTGCCCAGTCAAGATTGATCTAGATCGGCCTCACATCATTTTAATCCCTCGTTTATCTTGTTACATTGCAATGGTTCTTACTTCAAATGATGGATTATGTTTTATTGGCTGGTCTACTTTGATCTTGATTGTGCATAGTACGCGGTCAAGGCATGTCTGATCTTGAGGATGTTTACTAGCTAGTTGAATCTGGTCTATAGCCCACTATCACGGCTGCATCGATTCGGTCGACCCCCACTGTTAGTACTCTAGATTGGAGGATGCTAGCTGGTAGGTTTGCTTTTGACCAGGCATGGCCCTGGCTGTTTGCTATGCCTGCATCGACTAAATAGCCGATCGCCCGTATTTCAATGTTCATAGTGTGTTTTCATGATCCTGCTAAATATGAGTCGATTTGTTTTCTTTAAGGATATAATCTGTTATCTTTATTATGGCTGCATCGATCCGGTCGAACCCCGCTGTTAAAGATAATATGTTAGATTTGAGGAGTTGATAGGTCTGCTCGTGTTGAATAGTTGATTGTTCACATGCTATGATCCTTTTTCAACCCGAATCGGCTCTTTTAGCCGATTCATCCGCGCTTTTACAAATATGACACGCTCTCATGAACCTATTAAAGTATGGTCGATTCTATGAATTCTCTGGATTTAGTTTGTTGTTATCATCAAGCTACATCGATCCGGTCGAACCTCACTGTTGATGGCAATGGATTAGGTCTAGACAGTTCATGGGTCTGTCTGTATCAAATAGTCGATTGTGTGCGTGGCATATCCCTTTTTCTTACTAAATTCATTGGCTCTACACTACGTATTGATAGAAATCTGATTTAGCTAGTGATGTATCTCTGACACATACATGTTAATAGTTCAAGGAAAAGAATCACTAAAATTGGGTACGTCGCAATTGTCACTATAAAATCAGTCACAACCTGTGAGCATTACAGTTCTTAACAGTCGATTTTCTTCTTGTATCAGTTTATTTGATCGATTTTCCCATTTGGCTGTTAGGCCACTGGATCGTTGAGCACTCACCAGTGTTGTCGACCACGACTAACGTTGTCCGACCACACACTATGACTAGAGGTAAAATAATGATGGTTCGTGGTCGGCATCACTAACGCGTGCTTGGGAACATTTGTGAGTGGTCGGATATCTCCGTGATCCAGTGGGCTAACACTGGCTGCTCCTGAAGCGGCACACTTGGAACTGTCTGGGCAAAAACTGGCATGTTCCACCTTAAATTACTAATAAGCTTTCGCTCCTTGTCTATTACAGGTCAAATTGACTGGCATGCCCTCGGGAGGAATTTGCAGGGTCGACTGGTCCTGCATTGAAGCCAAGCGGATCTCCAGCCTTGCTCCATTAAGCAGATCCTTCCGCTTTGCTGTGTGTCGACGTTTTTGCGTTGACAGTATTTAACGCACTAGACTTTCTCATAATCAGAATAGGAAAATGTGCCAACCCCTCGACTACTACTCTGACTACTCGTATTCTGAATCTATTTTATTAGTAATTAGTAACGCTACGGGGACTCACATCTTCTAACGTTTGTTAGCATCTACGTCGAGTATAAATATCCTTCCTGGTCTCTTTTACTTTTCACTTGCAAGTTGCTAGCCAAGGAAAGGAGGTAGTGTTACAACTTCGTTATTCAATCATAGGAAGTGGACGAACAAATCAATAGGCCATAAGTAACGTCGAAGGCAACCTAACAACCTAGCAACTCACCTTTTTAGGACTCAAGCTAGGAGGCTGATGAGAAGCAGGGTGCAACTCACCTCATATTAGCCAAACTGATGTCTGCTTTCATCATCTTTGAAAACACCAACTCGCATATCGGCAGCAAGGACCAAGACAACGAGATGCCACTACATCATGGCGTGCAATCTTATGTCAACAGAATGTCATCAATCAATGGTGATCTATAGATGGTGTCTCATGGAATCATGAACAACCATGGACACGAGAAGACATCCCTAAGTCATCAGAGATGAAGCTTTCATGCAAATTCCAATGAGGTTTCTTCCTCGACTATCAAGATGGCTGGCGTATCACTAACAAACAAAGAAGAAGAACTCTCCGCCATGTCATTAGAGGACAAAGACAACCAAGGAGAAATTTGAGTTTGCATCTTAATGAACCCTAACTCGTCAACCAAGGATCAACAAAAATCAAGAAAGGTTGATGGAAGAAGAACATGCAATTGTCCGTATCCTCATCTCTAGGATTGGATGGTGCAAAGAAAAGCTAAAGGCAAGAAGAGGTCCTGCTCAATGGACCTAAAGCCATGAAGCTCTCGCCAATAGGTAAATTGGATAAGCTTCCTTCAGGTATGTTTTGTCACTAATAATTTCAATAAAACAAAGGAAAACACAAGGTAGATTCAACCAAGCATTATGCAACATGGAATCACATTCACAAGAGAATTCTGTCAACCAAACTTGATTATGCATTCTGCAAAATTCAAGTGTGGGGAATAGAGTTCTCTAAAACATCTCATGTCATATTGCTAGTTTGTCTTGGTCATCCCTACCTTTGTGATGTGCTCAACTTGCTAAATCTCTAATAAGTAACAATTTAAATAATCATGCTCCTTTGAGTCACCATACATATTGTTGTTTCTACTCGAATGAATCTCTTTAGTCTTTTAAACTTTCTTATTCTATTGTAAGTATGTTTCGACATATTATACGAACATAATCATTAAATCAAAACATACTTGTATAGAATTTGGTTGTATATGTGGACTAACCCTTGCAGAAAAATATTCAAATTTTGTTAGGAATGTTAGGAGATCATTCGAAGAAACAAATCAAGGTTTGAGATATTCTTCAAAATAATTTTGCACATTTTTGCCTGAACCTTGTTGAAAAATTGAAGTAGTGGTGAATAATAAATGCACATTATTTAAAACATGGGATACAGATGACCTTTAGCTCTATGACAACACTATCCTTGTTTTAAATCATTTGTATACTCCTTTGGATATGTGCTGTCCACTAATCCTTTGCAGAGAAGAAACAATGAGTAGAGCAGAAGGTCCAAACAAAATGACAAGATCCTCAAAAGAAAGAACAAAAAGATGGCATGGTAAAAGAATGAGAAAGAGGGAGTGCGACATAGGAGACAAGATACTCATGAAGAGCTCAAGCAAGGAAAGCTTCGAGCAGAAAGAGACGACCACCACAAGTAATCTGCCCTTCATCACATGGTGTCATTCTGCTTCAATAATGAAGGTCATCATTAATGAAGATAAGTGGTCATCATTCTGCTTCGAGCATTATTTATTCTTATAACATCTTAAGATAAGTGGTCATCATTTTCCTATTGATCTTGGTATGCACATAAATGAAGACATAAACACGTTTGAGTTACAACTTTGCTTGATTTAACTTGATTAACTCAACATGTGTTTGTTCCTTAAGTTTGTTCATAGCACCACTTTCTTGATCTCATAGTCTTAACCAAATGAGCTAAAATGTTGCATATCTTATCTTTGGAAGATGATAGTCATAATCATATAAAGTTTGATACATTATAAAGATGGACAATCCTTCATAGGTTGAGCAACTCCACTCTTTCTGTTATCCTTCTGATCTTATCACCCTTGTTATAAGAATAAATAATGCACATAACATCAACCTTATCATGATTCAATATACCTAAGGCTAAAGAAGAATAAATGAAGTTTTGGTTCTGTTGGTGTTTTTCCACCAACAGAGTCCATGCACTTGATCTCTACCTTGTTTTTATAAGCAGAACACACTTCGAGCAAAGTGTGGGGGAGTTGATCCCTCAAATTCTATAAGTGAAAGTTCTAAATCGATAATAATGATACACACAAGATGTTGCCAGCTTATACTGTTGATGATTGACATCGAAACACTAAACAAGGAGGAAGAACAAGGCAAGAAGAATGAACATGTCAAACCAAAATCAAATTTAAAACCAAGATAGGTTTAGCAGAAAAAGGTGGCACCACCATTGAAAGTGCCACTACTGGAGGCACCACCTCAAGAATCCTCATCTTCAAGAGCGAACCTAGTGAACCGAGGGAGGACGCATGTCTTTCTCTAGCCGAGGATATCATGACTCTTAGGAGGCCTTCCACTGCTTCGTCAACAGACTTGCAACCATTGAATAGACAAAACGATACCATACAATGTATGTTACATAATCATATACAATGGTAGATAAGCATGGGACATGAGATGGCCAGCCTCCAGCAACAACAGCAACAACAAAATCAAAATTGGAAGGCTCTGTTTTAGCACCTCCACATCCGGCCATCTCGTTGAGCAACCACGACAACAACTATCTTAGGGGAGAAAACATGCCCTGTATATCTAGATAAGTATTTCTTTTTCTTTTATTATTCTTAGTTTGCTTTTATTAGAAAAAAAGATTGAACAATAAAAATAAAATAAAAAAAGTGTGTCTAGTTTGCTTTAATTTCTTTTAAGAGCTAAATAAACAATAACGGACTCTGAAGATGATTTTTTAAAATAGAAATAATAAATAGTTGATCTGCTATAATTTTTTTAAAATATCTGGTTTTCAGCCTTGAATTCTCTCAAATTTTACATAGGATTCTTTTGATATAAGGATTTACCAGCCTATTCGCTTGTTGATTTCAACCGCACAAACCAGCCAGCCAACAATATTTTCCTCTCGTAACGAACCAGGGCCAGCCAGCCCAAATCACCCCAATAGCAGCGAACAAGCCGTACGTCGGCGAGCCCTTCTTCTTCGCCGCCACGTGCAGCGACGACTTGCGTCGCCTTCGGGAGGTTCAGCAAAGCCCGGCGGGTGGCGGCTGGTTCCACGACAGAGCCTGCCTCGTCGTGCTCAGATGGTGGCCACGGGGATGACGAACTAGTACGTCGACGAACATGAACTTTCCTTTTGTTTGGATTTTATAGTGCTTCTATAAAAAATTGGGGATTTTTCCTGCAATAGGTTTTCAGGTTTTGGGGAATTTGGACTTAGATTGAATGAGTAATTGATCTTAATCTCTATGGGCATGTTGGCACCAACAATAGTCGTTGTTCCCTCCTCGTACTTGGTATCTGTAGTCGGATTGTCTTAATTTTCCGCGGTGCAGAGTCGGAGTCGGATTTCAGAAGGCTGGATCGACAACGCGTTTTGGGTTCTCGCCTTCCCCTTCCCGCGGTTTCATAAATCCCCCGATCCCATCTCCTCTAGCGCCCACTCCGATCCCTTTCGCGTTTCTCCTCTCTACCGCCACGCCCGCCATTAATCCCTAGCGAGCCGCCGCCGCCGGAGCAATAGAGTCACCGTCCATGGCCGCACAGCTTGGTCTTGCTCCTGGCTTCCATTTTGTGCCCACTGACGTGGAGGTGGTCAGGCTTCACCTCCTCCCTTGCATCCAGGACCAGCCCCAACCGCCGAACGACATCATCGTGGACGATCCGCTGAGCGCGCCGCCGTGGGCTCTCCTCGAGAAGCATGGGCGGAAGCATGAGGCTTTCTTCTTCGCGGTGGGGCAGGCCCTGAACGCCAAGGGCAACCGCCAGAAGCGGACCTGCGAGGGACACGGGACCTGGGAAGGGCAGGGCAAGAGAAAGCGCCAGGAAGAAGGCAAGGAAAAGGAAACCAAGAAGCGCATGCGCGTGAGCGTGTGCGGCCGCACCAAGGAGATCGAGTGGGAGAAGTACGCGCTCAGCTTCCACGAGCGCGGCGTCAAAGGCAGCACGGGCTGGGTCATGCACGAGTACTCCATCACTTCCCCACCTGAGTTCGCTCGGTCGCCGATGAGGGTGTACTGCATCCGCCACAGTGGCCACGGCAAGAACGCCAAGAAGCACAACAGGGACGCGGACGATTGGGGCAGCGACGGTGAGGACGATGATGAAGTGGACGATGCAACCCTCGCCACTACCTCGTGTACTGCGGAGGAAGATCCTGCCCTGTTCATCGGTGAGTACCCACTAGCACCGCAGGCCAAGCACGCCACTTCTCTTCCTGTGGCGGCGGCTGATGTTGTCAATGCCAATCCTGCTGATGGGGCGGGCGCAGGAGCAGGCAATGATCAGGACTTGCCCGCGTTGGTGGAGGACAACGCCACTACCTGGTGTGCTGCAGAGGAAGATCCTGCCCTGTTCATCGGTGAGTACCCGCTTGCACCACAGGCCGAGTACGTGACTTCTCTTCCTGTGGCGGTGGCTGATGTTGTCAACGCCAATCCTGCTGATGGGGCGGGCACAGGAGCAGGCAATGATCAGGACTTGCCCGCGCTGGTGGAGGACGATGACTGTTTCGCTTTCATGAACTCTTTGTCTGATTTGGTGCCTGGTTTTGACTTCGCAATGAGACCATGGTGCCGGATGCATGATTAAACACGCCAAAAATTGATTTAGCTCCTTAACTTGTAGCTTGAGATAGCGAATTGCTGTATCTGTTGATTTTGTTGAGGATTCTTCGATTCGTAGGTGCCGCCTTTTTTTTTGTTTAACTGTACTGCCTTTTTAGTACTAGTTAGTTTAACCATCTTGATTTGTCTTAAAGATACTTGATGAGATCCTATTTGTGACCATTGGTGTATGTGGGCAATTCAAAATCTGCTTCTCTGCTATCATTTTTTTACTATTTTTGTTTTATACTTAAATACAATCAATGATACTGAAAGAACCTTGATAAATGCTGCAGAAGGTGAGAATTACTATGGAGTTGTGAACTCAATTATTACCAATCAGTAACAGTTTGAGCAAATAAACAGAACCTGAAGCTAATGGTACTCACTAAGGATGCACATACTGTTAACTCTATTGATTAGACTGAATGCTTCTGTGTCTACTTATTTGTTTGTTTATATTTAACTACTACACTATTAGTGGAGAAGAAGCAAGATTAGGAACATGTGTGGTTTCTTGGAATCAGATTGCATTTGTGTGTGATTATTAGTGAATACATTATTGCTTTCTCAAGAAATATTTATTCTTGTCACAGTTAACATACAAGTTGTTTATCAGAATTTTTAGATAATTACACCTTTCTTTCCTGAAACGATGAGTTTATATATTAGAAGGGAGGTAATTAGATGTGCAGTTTTCTTATCTTCTCATCAGTTGCAATGATCTATCTAGTTCACTTTTATCTAAAAAAAACTATCTAGTTAACTAATGATAAATCATGTTCTTTTGTTTGCTCAGACTGGAGTGAGAAATGGGGATGAAGCTTCCAAGGGTTCAGTTGTGAATAGCCAGAAGGATTGCATCAAATTAAGGACCTCTGTTGCTTTGACAATGGATGTTGCGTCAGCTTCCCCTCGTTGATATTTCTTCGAGGCAAGAATCAATATTTTGAATTCATCTTATAACCTCTTTTGTGTTATTTTGATATTACATATCTAATATGTCATACCATGCAGCCACTGCTCACATAACACCAATGTCCTTTGGTAGGTCATGAGCTTTTTTTGCAATAGGTGAACGTGAAAAGAAGAAGCGTCAGTATTTTTGTTTCTCTTGAAGGAAGAGATCATCTTTACCAGTACAATCAGAAGGAGAGTATGACTATTCATAGATGGCTTGGCATGCACAATAATTTTGGCAATAATAATACCCATTTTTGTCTTCAGTTATTTTCCATGGTGCAGTTGTGACATGATTTTTGGTGTTTTTAGGTGTTGGAGGATTTTCCTTGAGTACAAATGCCTTTTGAATGGCTGGCGCATCTAACACCTGCCACTGAAGAAAAGATCCTTTTTCCATCTCATCATCTCTATAGGCACATCCAAATCAAATTCAGTTGAGTGTTAGCATTGTAGCATGGCTTACTCCATTCGAGAGAACCCGGCATGGACTCTGATCTACATGGCTGACCAGGCTCAATCCAAAGAAATGTATGTTCTGCTTCAATTAGCTTACAGTTAGTATCCTCTCTTCTGCTTAACTTCTTCCACGTCCATTGGTTTCTCTTGGCCGACAAAGGGACTTACAGCGATTTCCCTTGTAATTTCTGTCGTATCCTGCATCGTCAAGGCGTCATCCAACCCTACCAACACCTCTGCCGCTGCAGTCGGCTTCTCCTTGGTAATTTCTTAACTAGTCTATGCCAGTACTTGTGTTTTGTCGACTCTTGGGACCATGATCTGCAAGTGCTCCCTAGATAGTAATAACAAGCCTGAGATCAGATCCGCCTACTAATAATGGTGACTATGTAGCAAATTTTGTCTATATTTTGAATCAATCATAATGGCAACTTGTGTGTAAATTATGCAGCGGCCCCTGTTCATCAGTCACTACTTATGTCTCAACCATTGTAAGTTGAGATTAGCAAGTATCATACACATGATTCATATATGCTTGACTGAACCTACTGTTTGGCATGCAAGAAGAGTGGTATTGACATTTCCAACTGGGCTGAAAAATTTATATATATACATGCATCCCATATGCTTGCTATGTGCTTGACTGAATTGAATAATGGTGCATCTTGGAGCTGCCTGTCTGAATTTTTGTGATGTATAGCTGTTAATATATATTATTTATGACCAGTAACGTTTTCCCATTAATCCATTGGTTCTTTGGTATTTGAAGGACGGGCCTGGTGCAAGCGGTAGAGTCTTACTGCTTGTGACCGGAAGGTCCCGGGTTCGAGTCGTGGTCTCCTCGTATTGCACAGGCGAGGGTAAGGCTTGCCACTGACACCCTTCTCCAGACCCCGCATAGAGCGGGAGCTCTCTGCACTGGGTACGCCCTTTATATTTGCAGTTGCATTGCATTCTCTTTTGTCCTATTCAGTGAGCTATGATTTTTGTTTTCTACATTTTGAGATACGATGCGTTGAATCTGTGTACGACTCAGTGGTGACTGCTGATTAATGGTATGCTTATGTTGTCTCTGCAGGAGAGAAATATAGGTCCTCATCAAGGAGGCGGAAGGTTTCTGGATGCACCCTCTTGTACTTGGATTTGTACATATTAGTTAACATTATCCTAGAATATCTGCAATCTCCAACCACATATATATACAGTGATCACGCTCAAAAAAGTATATGCAGTGAGCAGTGAGCTTGATAATTTGTTCCACTTTGTAAATGACTGCCTTTCTTTAAGACTGCAGGTGTTTGATGTCACAGAAATAATTTTTGTACTCTGATCATGATAGAAGCAGGGTTACTGTACTCTGCTCCATCTAGTCCCTATATTTTATCTAGGTTATGTATTCTCAATCTTAAAATAAAACTTCTAGCATCTTGGGGGTCTCTTGCTGATGATTAAAGAATGCAGAATTTGTGTTTGAGCACTTGTTCATTGAGATTAAATTGCAGAATTTGTCTTTGAGCGATTGTTCCTTGGGATTAAAATGTTGGGTTACTAGTCTTCTGTGTAGGTATCAATGGATTGACTATTTATTGAAGATATGATTTGAGCAAATTTGTCATTATTATAAGCTGCCAATATTTATATTATGACAAGTAATGGCTTATCTTGTTCTTTTGAATCTTTTTTTTATTATTTATGATATTTTAAGATCTTCCAAATACTGGTAGTATATACTGTATAAAAGCTAATAGGCGAAAGCAAGGAAGATGATGCGGCAAAGGCAAGGGAGATGATGCAATGTTGGCATGCAGCTTTATAGGCTTCCACATAGCAAACAAACTCGGTACTGTGGACGGCGGCGCTGCGGACAACCAGCTCCCGGTGGTACGTCCGGCGGCCGCATTGTGGCTGATGCGGAGGCAGGGTGGGCAGCTGTTACGGGGAGGGTGAGCTCTTTGGATTGGGCACGATGAGTGCGGGGATGCCCATTCTTTGTCCAAAGGCATCACTACTGATCGCCTTTCTATCTTCGACTTTTCTTTTTCAATAAAAATGTCATCAAATTTCCTTTTGTCCTTTTTGTTTCATATATCCATTCTAGATTCTAGTAAATAGTGCATTATGACTCCCAAAATTTGTGCTGAAATGTAAGGCATTCTATGCAGTGTTCATGTTCAGATTTAGTAAAATTTGTAAACAGGGAAACTAGTCATATATTGAGCTGTCAGACTTTTCCTCTGGATCAGACCTGTCACTAACTTGCTTATATCATTCAAAATGTAAAACTAGTCACGCAAAATTAGAGGAGAAAACAAAGTGACAACACAACCATGACGGTGTAGAGTTCTAATCTGAGTCACATTACTCTGTCGAGTGTCGACCTCTGCAGATCAAATGGTTACAGTATCCATCTGAGATATTTTTTTATGCGCCTTACTGAAAAAATAGGAAAAGGGACCCGACGACAACATGGCAACCTGAATCGCATCACTCTGTGCACCTGTGCAGATCAAATGGTTACAATATCCATTTGAGATATCAGATCGCATATTCTTGTCATTCCAATGTGACGCCGGGTCAGCATGCGGCGTCGATCACGCCCCCCAAAGAAAAACAGTTGATGCACAAAGAAGAGAATAATGCAAAGAGAAGTGTTTCCGAAAGGCAATGAGCTTATGCAATGCATTCATGGTATTCCGATTGCCACCTTGTAATACATCATTCCTTTTCTAGCACCTATCCACAAACAAAAAGCCTACAGAATATTCTCAACCCATTGCTGATCACTACTGCTGCTCTAATCCTCTTCCAGTCTGAAAATAACTTGTGGATCGCACCTTGCCGAATCATAGCAAGCTGACCATAGGATGATACGGTGTAAGTTGTGCAACAAGCAAGGTCACCACTGCAATTGCCAGGGCAGATCGGAGCACAATGGACGCCGACCACCATGACGTTATTTTCAGAGCACTGGCGTCACTTGCCTTCAAGGATGCGAGCCACACTGAATCTTCCAGTTGCTCGTGGCTTGGCCTCCGCGGCGAATGTTTGGATTTGTTGCTGCAAATATGTCAAAAGAAATATTGATCAAGTCTGCACAGTATATTAGTAGTTCGTCAACAAGAGCAACAGATGTGAGACCCTCGATCAGTCTGATGTGTTCCTTGCAGTTCCAACTCGGCAATTGTGATTTTCTAGTCACACACCACACAAGGTGGCAGGCAAGGGTGCTGAGTGGGGACAGAAGGAAAAGGATGGGAAAGAGAAGAGTACAAATCAAAGCTTCTTTGCTTTGCTCCAAGCCTAAGAATTCCGAATCAAGACCTCCTCACGTAATCGAGTATGTCAAACAAGCATTGCAGCTCGAAATTGCAACTGAAACTGAAACTGAAGGAGCTAGATGAAGGAATGGACGATCTGATTTGCGCAAGAGGTAATAAGAAGAGCCTAACCTCGTCGGAGTGGATTTGGGGCAGAAGGTGATGGTGTAATCGGTGTGGTTGCAGGTGAAGGTGGAGGTGGCGTCGTCGTAGGCGTAGCTGTAGGATTTGGGGCACGCCGACTTGAAGAGCTGCGAGTACTGCGACGGGTGGCAGGTGTTGGGGTTGCCGTAGGCGCCGTTGCAGCAGTACTCGGGGCTGCCGAACGCCTCGCACGCGCTGCGGCAGGCGCGGCCGTCGTCGGCGCGGAGCTCGTCGGGGCAGCGCTCGTTGAGGTCGACGAGGCACCCCGTGTCGGGGCAGTCGGGCACGGCGGCCTGCACGAGCATGGGCAGGTTGTAGCCGTCGACGAGGCTGACGTCGTAGAAGTCCTTGCCCCCCGCGCCGTCGAGCGTGAACTCGACGAGCGTGGCGGGCGGGGACGCCCCGGCCCCCCGGCACTCGACCTCGCCGGACCCGCAGTCGCCCGTGGCGCACGAGCCCTTGCCGGAGTCGTCGAAGGCGCAGCCGGACCGGCCCCAGAAGCGGCCCGACCACCCCTGCGGCGCGTACAGCGACCGCGACTGCCCTGGAGACAGCGCGAACCCCGTGGTCTCCAGCGGCGGCGTCCCCGAGCCCGACAGCAGGCCCGGCCACACCGTGTCGTCGCAGCGGTTGGTGAAGGTGAACGTGATGCCGCACACCGATCCTGCGCGACGGACGGACGGACGCGAGCACCGCCACCGGAAACAATCGACACGGTTCAGTCACACACACTTGCAGCTTGCCCATCCATCCCCCCACGAATCCAAGCAATCAATCCAAGGCAGGGAAATGAATCGGAGCCGCCACGTACGTACCTTGGAAGAAGGAGAGGATGAGGACGGCGATCGAGGCCGGCGAGCCCGGCAGGCGCGCCCCAGAAGCCATTGAAGGAGGTGGCACGGTGTTGGGAGGGAAGCTCGAGCGCGAGGCGTGCTGGTGGTCGGATTATGAGGCTGGATGGGCGATTGGTACTAGCTAGAGTGAGGAGGAGCCGGGGCGTGTGCGGCCGTGTAATAAGGCGGCGGCGGCGGCGGCGGTTGGGGGGAGGTGGAACCGTGGAAGTGGGCGCGACCCTCACGGCCCGTATCCCCACCTCGCCTCGCCTTCGCTCGCGGAGCGGGGGGAACGGGGGATGCGCCGATGTGGGGGGGGGGGGGGGGGGGGGGGGGGGGGGGGGGGGGCTGCGGGAGCCGAGAGGCGTGCCGTGCGTGGCTTGCCGGTTTTATAACTGCCGGGGACGATCGGGGAGGACCGGCCGGCACCGGCAGCAAACCAGTCAATTTAAACCAAGATGAGTGGATTCCCTGTGTCCCGTTCTCTCCTCTCGTCTCATGGGTCAAGCAATCAGCGATTTGGAAGGGTCCTATTCAAAGGGACAAAACAGATCTGGCGTGGCTCACCGTCCTTTTTCTTTCATTCATTCGTTCATGAGTCATGACTCATCAAGCCCGGTTTAAATCTAGATCTATCAGGTGTTACATGAGAAGTGTCACATAACGTGTTTGGATTCTAATAGAAAATAAATTATAGAATCCGTTAATCCACAAAACAAATTTATTAAGCCTAATTAATACATCATTAGCACATGTGTTACTGTAGCATCACAATGTCAAATCATGGGCTAATTAGGTTTCAAAGATTTATCTCGCAAATTAGTATGCAATTAGTTATTTTTTAGTCTATATATAATACTCTATGCATGTGTCCAAACATTCGATGGGATAGGAAGTAAATTTTAGGGGAGGAACTAACATCCCGTTTGGATGTTGGCATTGAGATATGAATCAGAGAATTGGAATTGCATATTTTTAATACCACGTGTTTGGAGTCTTGAAATTCACTCTTCGAATTTGACCTCAAATTCCACGTAGTATTGCCATAGTTACTAATCAGCCAGTCACATACCGAGCTGGAGAGGTCTGTATTGGTCGGAATCAGCCGAACGAAGCACGACCGCACGAGCTGGTGCCCTGCGCCGCTGTACCTCAACAGCGCCGCCCATCACCGTCGAGCTGCCCAACATCGCTGCCCGCCGCCGTCGAGCTGCCCAGCGCCGTCGTCCGCTGTCAGAGCTCGGCAACACGGCTTGCAGCTTGCTGCCATCGAGTTGCCCTACGTCGTCATCTGCCTCCCGCCGCCGGAGCTACCCAGCGCCGCCCACCGTGGATCTCGGTAGTGCCGGACACCATGGATCTCGTCCGCGTGCGCTGCCCACCATGGATCTCATCGGCGCCGCCTGCCGTGGGTCCCTGCAGCGCCAGCTGCCGTGAGCTCGTCGTGGTGGGTCCGCTCCTCGCCATGGAGATTTTTTTTTTTATTTTTAACACTTTTTGTAAACTAATTTTAAATGTAACACTGTTTTTTTTTCAAAACTAACACTTTTGGCCGCGCCTATTGCCATGGCGCGGTGAAACACATTTGCCGCGCCATGCATGGTGGCGCGGCGAGGGGATGATGTGGCGTCATCGTGGCTGGGTCAGCCGCGCCATCCATCTTGGCGCGGCTGTGACGCGTCATCGCTGGTGGCGTGGCAAGGCCCAATTAAAAGCCCGCGACGCCCCACTACGCCCGCCCTCGCCCCCGAACGCCGCCGCCACCATCGCCTGCGCCCCCGCCCGCCCAGCCCCTGCCAGCGCCGCCGCCTGCTAGCGACTCCTCGCTTGCACCAGCCGCCACCGCCTCGCCTTCCAGCGCCGCCTCCTCTCCTTTGGCTCATATCAAGGTACTCTCTCTCTCTCTCTCTCGATTTCTTGTTATTATGAATGTTATTTTAGTTAGGGTTAGTGATTTAGGATAGTTAGGGTTAGTGATTTAGTATAGTTAATTTAGTGAATTTGTTTATTTAGGTAGGTAGTTTTTAGGGTTTACATTGTGTGTTGTAGTATAGTTAAGGTTTTGTCAGGTAGTTAAGGTTTAGGTTACTGTTAGTTAGGCCTTTGGGTTTAGGGATTGATTAGGTATTTATTATTTAGTTAGTTTATAGTAGTAAAGGTTGTCAGTATAGATACTAGTTTTCAAGTGTAGGTACTTAGTAGTGCGTAATACGATGATTTGGAATGGTTTGATGAACCTCCTAGTTTTAATGACGTTTGTGTCCGTTTGAACACATAGAAGTTGCTTATTTTCCAAGTGAAGTTGCTTAAAATATGTCTGTTAATGTTACTTTGAATATATACATGTGCTTTCTGAAAGGATCAAGATATCCAAGAGGGGGTGAATTGGGCTAATTCTAAATTATCTTGCAATAATCAAATCCTACGGATAACCCAATTAACTCCTTGTGCCTAAAAAAGTGTTTCTATCAAACTAACGCACAACGGACTTGCAACCTATGTTTCAAACTTACTCTAGCATGACAATTCTATGAATGTAAAGACAAGTATTGAATTGCTCAAAGTAAATACTCAAAGTAAATGCTTAAAGTAAATAGAGAGAGGAATGCAGCAATGTTTTACCGAGGTATCAGAGAGTCACCACTCCCCACTAGTCCTCGTTGGAGCACCCGCGTAAGGGTGTAGCTCCCCCTTGATCCACGCAAGGATCAAGTGCTCTCTACGGGTTGATTCTTCGACACTCCATCGCGGCGAATCACCCAAAGCCGCTCACAACTTGAGTTGGGTCACCCACAAGCTCCGTCGGGTGATCACCAAGCTCTCAATCACCACCAAGCCGTCTAGGTGATGACGATCACCAAGAGTAACAAGCATGAACTCTCACTTCACCACTCGAAGCCTAATGAGAAGATGGATGCACACTTTGCTACTCTTGATTCACTAATGAGGCTACTCTCTTGGATTCTCAAATCTCAATCACCTCACTAGGACCTTGCTCTTCTTGGCACTCACAAACATGTTTCTCAGCTGTTGGAATGAGCAAAAGTGACTCCACACATGAGTGGAGCTTCTATTTATAAGGCAGCCTAAAAAACGAACCGTTATGAGCTTCTACGGGGTGACCGGACGCTCCGGTCAGTTCAACCCGCGAATCAGTGAAAATGTGTTGACCGGACGCTGGCAGGGTCTGGTCACTACTGACCGGACGCGTTCGGTCGCATTAAACCCTTATTGGAACCTTACTGTACTCGACCGGACGTTGAACCCCCAGGGTCCGGTCAGTACTGACCGGACGCGTCCGATCACAGAATCCCTTCTCTGGAACCTTACTAGAGTCGATCGGACGCTGCCTCTCAGCGTCCGGTCACTTGACCTCTCCAGCGTCCGGTCGCATCGAACGCAGTCTGTTGATCAAATGAACTGATCGGACCTTGCGGCCAGCGTCCGGTCACAACGAAGCCAGCGTCTAGTCAGCATTTGACCCTCCATTCACTTCCAACTCTCGATCATATGTGAATGAAGTTTGCTCCAAAGGATCTTAGGCATTCGTAGGAGCTACCTAGAGCTAGTTTTAACAAGTATGCACCATATCTAACTCACTAGACTCACCTAGGTCAAGCTACCCATCCATACCCCCCTTAATAGTATGGCTAAAGGAAAATAAAGTCCTAAACTACTCTAAGTGTCTCTTCAACTCCAATCGACACTTAGAACTAGTCATCCTTAACCTTGTCGTCCATCCTTTGAAAACCAAAATGATTTCCATCGTAGGGGCATGACCATCTCGATTGCCCAATCGATCTCCATTACCATGACCTAACTTAATTGCCTCTGCAAAACACACGTTAGTCATAGTAATCTTGTATTGTCATTAATCACCGAAACCCAACTAGGGGCCTAGATGTTTTCAATCTCCCCCTTTTTGGTGATTGATGACAATACCACCTCGAGTATGTGAAAGAGTGAGGTTTTTGACGGGCTTGGTTCTTATAAGCTTTTATCGATAAGAATAAAAGTGTTAGTCAAACTTATATGACCCAAGCCAACACAATTTACTTAAAGGATATAAATTAAGCATGAGTACGAGCAACAAAGCTCATTTGCATCGAAGTATAAACGCGGAAGCAAAGGCAAATGAGCATGACACAAGTGATATGACATATAAATAATGTAAATTAGAGAGCACACATGTCATATATCATAATCATGTAGATATCACTATCACATAGATATAATAATATGCATGAAAGTAACACACGAATGCATAATAGTAATAGTGTATCACACAGATAAAACTCCAAATGTATATAATAAGCTAATACTAGATAACTAGCTCCCCCTAAAAGTCACTCCCCCTGAGTCTACATACTCGAACCCTCTCCCCCTTTGGCGTTAAACACCAAAACCTAAGGGTCGGTCGGCAGGGCTGCAGCGGACGAGCCAGGCGCTGAGGTACAAGGAGCAAGCTGGAACTGGGCGCCATCATCATCTGACCCTGAGCTCTATACTGACTGACCCTCTGTGGTAGGAAGTGTCGCTGAAGCGGTCTGGGTCTGAGCTGGGGCAGGTGCTGCCTGTGATGCTGCTAGGACGTCTGTCGTAGGATCTGATGAGGCGACAGACGAGGGGAGCCTCTGAGTAGTCATGACAACTGGAGCTGCTATAGAAGGACCGGCGGCATGCATATGAGGTGGTGTAGGCATGCCAATTAACTCATTAAAGGATGCTCCAAGACTCCTAGAGACTGAAGTGTCAGGCACAAAAAGCAAGGAAGACTGATCTGGTGAGAAGCCTGTATGATATGGAGTGAACTGCGGGGCTACCACTGGTGAGGACAACCACTAGGACACCTGAACTGTGGGTGAAGCAAAAGGAGCTAGAGGCTGTCCCTGACTCTGAAGCCCACTGGGTTGTACAGCTAGAGTCGTGGTGGTGGTGGCAGGCTGAGCAAGCTGGGGCGAAAGCTGTGGCTGTGGGGCCCCAAGAGCTATTACTACATGCTACATAAATCCCTTGAGCTGCTGCTACATATGTATCTATTGCTGATGCATCTGCTGCTGCTGCTGCTGAAGGAGCTGCTGCTGCCGCTGGAACTCGTCCTGACAAGCCTAAAACTGTGCGAAGTTGGCAGCGGTCTCCTGAGCCTGTCGTGCCTGATCCTGCTATATCTGCTCAAGAATAGCAATCAAAGCAGGGTCCGTCTGTGGTGTAGGAGGAGCTGAGCTAGAACTACCGACCTCTACATCATGTCTGCATGGAGGCATATGAGGAATTGGCAGATAGTCGTCATCTGAGCTGTCACTAGACTCTGTCGCCTCCTGCTGTGCCTCAAGCTACTCCTCCTCTGTAGCGGCAATGCCTCTAATGATCTTGTCCTGCTAAGCTGCTGACTCTAGAACATCTGGACGATGGCTGGGCTGAGCGGGTGCCTGTGGAGTGCTATGCCTGATCCTCTGTGCCATGTTATATGCTGGAAACTCTATGATGGCACCCTTGTACTCTGCAACCATCTTAGGGGTCCAAACCTGCACAGACTTGAGCATCAAGAATGTGATCCAATGTGCATAAGAAAGCTGCCTATGACCCTTAAAGCCCTTAGCAATAGTATCCTCCATCTCTGATAGAAGGAGGTCCCAAATGTCGAACACGGTCTGCTGCATCAGAGCATTAAGGAGCCAGAGCTATAGGCGAGTCAGACCCTCTCAGTATCCCAACCTAGGAAGTAGTGTCCTCCTGATAATGGCCTCTAGCACATGAGCTATAGGAGTCAGGTCACTAGGGTTCCTCCTCGACCCCTCACCAAAGGGCTCCTTGAAGTAATGTCGCACAAGATCAGTAGGGGGCACTAAACCTCCATGAGGGCGCCTGAGAGGCTCCTACTGTCCATAACATACCTCATGCAATTTGATAGGCTAATCCTGTAGCCTCAGTATCTCCTGGGCCCTAAAACTCATCACCCTGTAGTCTCTGCCATTGAATGCAAAGTGTATGAAGTTATGCTGCGGATCAACATAGAGTGAAGCATAAAACTGCCGAACCCAAGATGGCACATACAGTCCAGTCTGGCCAATCAGATATGACAACCCCGGCAAATATGACAAGTAGGGGCGGATATGCTCTTCGGCTGCTACCACAATAGACTCTATACTGCATACCCGCTGAGATCTTAACACTGCCCACTGTTGTGATAAGTGTTGTAGAAATCCTCCTACAGTGGCGTGTAGAAACCCATAGCTGCTCTCTCATCCCTCCTCAGAGGGAACCACACCTCAAACTCAACAAACCTCAGCTGGCGAACCTGTCTGGCTATGGCAGCCCTCAAGTCAAGATGTACTATTGGAGGCGGACCCTGTGGTCTAGGCGGTGGGCGTGAACCCCTACACTATGTAGCTAGCCTCGGTGGAACTATAGCACTGGTATGACCAGAGCGGCGTAGCTAGGGTGCCGGCTCGGTCTCCTTGGCCTGCTGACCCTCTTGAGTCTCCTGAGCTAACTGAGGTTCTACTGGTGGGGGCTACTGTTGTGGCTCCTACTGAGACTCCTCCTGACGCTAAGGCTCCTCAATAGCTAGACGACGTCCTGCCATTATGACAGTCCTAGGTGGACTATCATGAAGTCGCTCAATCTCCCTTAGTCTGCCCTGCGTGTCTGGTGCCAGCTGATCTGCTATGACAACTCCACTGCGGGCACCTCCTCTCTTGGCATGCTCTGCGGCCTCAGCGACTACTGCTGCTCTCGATGTCTCTACGTCAGGGTACTTGCGCTTCTTAGATGTCACCTGCTTCGTTGCCTTGCCTTTCGATCCTGCAGGCTGGCAAGGCAGGGGCCTCCGATCGTCATCTCCTGGACCACCACCAACATTCTTCGTGCGAGCCATCTGATCTGACAAGAAGATGAACTGCCGCTGACAAAGATCAACTATCAAACTGACACTCCCAAGGCTTGGCCTTGATCCGTACTCACGAGCTTGGCTCCGAGTTGTCTGACAACTGCCACAAGAACCTCAATGGCACCGACTCGCTGCACGATAGAATAGATGGATATATGAATAAATACAATATATCTAATAGATGCGAAAGACCTAGGAAGCAAGCAATGTAGGTGAAAAATTGAGACGACGAGCATGCTACCTGACGATCAGCGATCCGGGAAAAGAAGAGATGTTGTGCGGGGAAACACAGAATCGGCTAGGGTTAGGATTCACGAAGCTCTATGAAGAATCGGCCGGGGATCAACGACAATGACGAAGTTAGGGTTGCTGCGCTGACGCAAGGTAATCTGATGAATCGGTAGAAGGGCCTTACCAGCGCGGAGGCAGGGCTAGGGCATGGCAGATCAGCGCGGTGGAGCTGCTCGCTGGCTAGAGGCACCGGACGCATTGGCTCGGCTCCAGTGACACTGGATCACGAGAGGCGCGCGGGAGCAGAGGACGGCGATGGTGACTCATGGTGGCTTGAGCACACGAGGAGGCTCGGTGGCGTGCGCGGCTAGCAAGGGCGCGGAGCAGGGGCAGACGGTGGTGGTGCGTGGCTGCAGTGGATGGTGGCACGTGGAACTGGATGGTGGCGTTGGCACGAGAAGCACACGGCGAGCTAGCGAGGCGTGCTGTGGCGGCATCGGCGGTGTAGGCTAGGGCTCAGGAAAGCTACGGCGGTGTACGGGTTAGGTCAAAATCCACACGATGGCTGTGGTTAAATGAGGACCCCAACGCGACAGAATAGGAAATGGAAGAAGAGTCCTGATGCCGCATGAGATCCACTGACCGGGCGCTTCGGTGGTAGCGACCGGACGCTACCACCCAGCGTCCAATCGATTCTAGAGAGGTCCAATTCCTCTGGAATCACGACCGGACGCGTCCATTGGTCCATGACCGGACGCGGGCAGGGCCCGATCAGTTTAGCCCGTTTCCTATTCAAACGACCGGACGCTGGATCCCTTCCTAACCGAATGCACAAACGCAGCGTCCGGTCACTCCTTCAGCAGCAGTTCACCTCCTTTGAACTGACAGGATACTGGACAGCAGCATCCGGTGGTCCTTTTCCAGCAAATCTTCAAAGTTCCTTCGCGCTGCCTGTTCCCAATCAAGTCCCAACTTGAATAAGATCCTAATAAGCACCAATTGGGACTGATGTGAGTGACCTCTTTCAAACCCTCATATTTTTCAAAATATTTTGCCTTAGGCTATAATTCTTTTTAAGAAAATAGGCAATAAGAGGGCAAATGGAACAAAACGACAAAAGAACATCCATGCATATGCAATACTTTGTAAGTAAATCTAGTTGCTTGTCAAGTTTGATCCAAGGTTAAGCTTCTTCACACGCTTTTTGACGGTTATCTTAACCATGTTAGACAAGCCCTATATGCATTGCCAAAAATTTAAACATGTTGTATATTACAATGAATGCGAGGGACAACACAAGCTCAATTTTTTGTGAAGTTGCTAAAGCCAAGTATACTGAGCTCATTCCGCAATCTACAAAATATAGCCTCATCTAGCGGTTTAGTGAAGATATCCGCTAATTGATCTTCGATTCTTACACCTTCTAGTGATATATCATTTTTAGCAACATGATCTCTTAGAAAGTGATGGCAGATATCTATGTGCTTAGTGCGAGAGTGTTGAACCGGATTATTTGCAAGTTTTACCGCACTTTCATTGTCGCACAAAAGAGGTACCTTTTCTAGAACTACACCATAGTCTAGTAAAGTTTGTTTCATGTATAAAATTTGTGCATAACAAGCACCCACGGCAATGTATTCCGCTTCGGCGGTGGACAAAGCCACACTATTTTGTTTCTTGGAGGACCAAGACACAAGTGATCTACCAAGCAAATGGCACCCTCCGAATGTGCTCTTTCTATCAACTTTGCAACCAGCATAATCCGAATCAGAATAGCCAACTAATTCAAATATAGCTCCTTTGGGATACTAAAGGCCAATGCTTGGTATGTGCTTGAGGCATCTAAGGATTCTTTTTACGGAAATTAAATGTGTTTCCTTAGGATTAGCTTGAAATCTAGCACACATACACACACTAAACATGATGTTGGGTCTAGATGTGGTTAAATATAACAAGCTACCAATCATAGAATGGTAGAGAGTTTGATCAACTGGGTTACCTCCCTCATCTAGGTCGAGATGTCCATTGGTAGGCATTGGTGTCTTGATTGACTTACATTCATCCATCTTGAATCTCTTGAGAAGATCTTTTGTGTATTTCTCTTGAGAGATGAAGATGCCTTCTTTCATTTGCTTAACTTGAAAACCAAGAAAGAATGTAAGCTCACCAATCATGGACATCTCGATCTCCTTCGATATCAATTCACCAAATTCTTTGCATGAGTCTTCATTTGATGATCCAAAGATGATATCATCAACATATACTTGACAAATGAAGATGTGCCCATCAAGCTTCTTGGTGAATAGTGTGGTATCGGCCTTCCCAATGGTGAAGCCCTTCTCAATGAGGAAGTCCCAAAGGCGCTCATACCAAGCTCTCGGGGCTTGATTAGGATATCTAGGGTCTTCAAACCCGGGAGGTTGATCAACATAGACTAGTTCATTAATAAAGCCATTTAAAAATGCAATTTTCACATCCATTTGATATAGTTTCATTTCATGATGTGATGCATATGCAAGTAGGGTACGGATGGCTTCTAATCTTGCAACCGGTGCAAAGGTCTCCCCAAAATCCAAACCTTCAACTTGGGAGAATCCATTTGCAACTAGTCTTGCCTTGTTCCTCATAACAACACCTTGATCATCTTGCTTATTACGGAACACCCACTTTGTTCCAATGACTCTTGCACCTTTTGGTCGCTCTTCAAGAGTCCAAACATCATTACGAGTGAAGTTGTTCAACTCTTCATACCTAGCATTGATCCAATCCGGATCTTTGAGAGCTTCTTCTACCTTAGTAGGCTCATAGCAAGAGACAAAAGAGTGATAAGCAATAAATGAAGCAAGTTTTTGAGATCAAGTCATTACACCCTTTGATGGACTCCCTATGATGAGATCTTGTGGATGATCTTATAGGAGAGGTGTATTTCTTCTATTGACCACTTGAGGAGGAGGTTGTGGAGCATCAACATCTTGTGCTTGTACCACCATTTGCTCATGGAAGATATGAGTATCTTCATTTTCTACTCTCCTATCTTTTTCACCATCTTGTGGCACACTTGATGAAGAAGGTTGATCAATGACTTGTACATCATCTTCATCATCTTTTGGTTTGATGTCTCCAACTAGAATGTTCTTCATAGCCTCCCTCAATGGTTCATCACCTACATCATCAAGATTCTCATGTGCTCCTTGGGAGCCGTTAGATTCATCAAATTCCACATCATATGTTTCTTCAACCAAGCTGGTGGCATGATTAAATACTCTATATGCTTTGGACTTTGATGAGTAACCAATAAGAAAACCAATATCACAACGTCTTTGAAACTTCCCTAGGTGTTGCCGCTTCTTGTAGATGTAGCATTTGCAACCAAACACCCTAAAGAAGGAGACATCTGGCTTCTTCCCATTGAGCAACTCATAAGGAGTCTTGCCAAGGAACTTTTGAAGGAATAGGTGATTTGATGCATAACATGCGGTGTTGATTGCTTCCGCCCATAGAGCTTCGGGGGTGTTGTACTCATCTAGCATTGTCCTTGTAAGAGTGATCAAAGTCCGGTTCTTCCTCTCAACTACACCATTTTGTTGAGGAGTATAAGTTGAGGAGACTTCATGCTTGATCCCAACTTCATCACAATAAGCTTCAATGTTTGTGTTGTCAAATTCTTTTCTGTTGTCACTTCTTATCTTCTTGAGCTTCACTTCAAATTCATTTTGAGCTCTCTTGGTAAACTTCTTGAAGCAAGATGCAACTTCAGATTTGTCATGAAGGAAGAATACCTATGTATACCTTGAATAGTCATCAACAATCACAAGATAATAGAGATTTCCTCCCAAACTCTTGTATATTGTTGGTCCAAATAAATCCATGTGTAGGAGTTCTAGCACTCTTGTGGTTGACATGAAAGCTTTGGTTGAATGAGTATTTGCAACTTGCTTGCCGGCTTGACATGCACTACAAAGCTTGTCCTTTTCAAACTTCACATCCTTCAACCCTCTCACCAAATCATTCTTCATAAACTTCTTGAGTGAGCTCATCCCAACATGAGCAAGTCTTCTATGCCATAGCCACCCAGGTATTGTTTTGGTGAATAGGCAAGTCTTCAAGTTTGCATCTTCGAAGGTGAAGTCCACTAGATATAGATTGTTGTATCTAAAACCATTAAATATCACTTGATTGTCATCTACCTTGGATACAACAACCTCCTTCTCGGTGAACAAGCATTGGAAGCCAAGATCACACAATTGCCCAACGGATAGCAAGTTGAAGCTCAATGAAGCAACATAGAGCACATTGGAGATGGAATGATCATTTGATATTGCCACTTTGCCCAATCCTTTAACCTTGCCCTTTGAGTTATCTCCAAATGTTATTTTCTCTTGTCCATCTACCTCTTCATCTAGTGAGGGAACATACGAGGATCACCGGTCATATATTGAGTGCAACCACTATCAATAACCCAATGACTTCCATCAGTCTTATAGTTTATCTACACACAAGAGATTCAAGCTTTAGGAATCCAAACTTGTTGAGGGCCCTTCACCTTCTCAACAAGTGACTTAGCCACCCAAATCTTCTTAGGCCTATTCTTATTAGGGAGACCTAAGAACATGACTTTCATCTTTCCACTAGAGTTCTTTCTAAGCATATAGTGAGCATTGAAGGCAAAGGGTCTAGCATGCTTGGGCAAGGGTTGTGGCGGTGGAGTTTGACACTCATGAGCAAAGTGGCCTTCTTGTCCACACTCAAAACATCTCTTTGGCTTTGGCTTTGGCTTTGATTATTATTGTTGAACTTGAGCCTTCTTCTTCTCTATACTTGCCACATATCCAATGCCACTTCTATCCATCTTCATGACGGTGTTCATGGGTAGCTCACTTTGGAGATGCTTGCCTCTAGCAAACTTGCTCAATCCAATCTTGAGATGCTCTTTCTCCAACTTGAGCTTCTTATTTTCTTCCTTTAGAGCATCATCTTTCTTCTCTTCCTTGAGCTTCTTGTTTTCTTCTTTGAGCTTCTCATTCTCAAGAATCAACTCTTTGTCATGATCAAGAGTTTCTAGCACAATGGTGTTGTGGTTTTTCATTTCTTCAAGATCTTTCATGAGCTTCTCATTTATGTTCTTGAGCTTGACATATTCATCATAGTCATTGCACTCAACCACTTGCTTGCCTTTGCCACTAGATCCTTTCTCAATGCTCTCATCAATCAATTCATCACATGATGTAGCTATATCAATCTTAACAACATGGTTAGTAGCATCATGTGGCTCATTTGGTAGGAATTCTTGAGCAATGACAAGAGTATCATGATTGATCTTAAGAGTTGTATACTCATCTTTTAGCTTGTTGTGACTAGTGATGAGCTCATTGTGCACCCACTCAAGTTTATCATGTTTATCTTTAAGCTCTTTCTTAGAAGATTTGAGCTCCTTGAGTTTGGATGATATAGCATCATTAGTTTCTCTAAGCTCATCATTAGCCTTTTCCAATGTATCGCACTTAGCTAAGAGTGAATCATTTTTAGCATCAAGCTTTTCATTTGTAGCTCTACTTTTTCTAATGATCTTAGTGTATTTTCTTAGTATTTTGACAAGATCATCATATGTAGGTGAATCATCATCATTGCTATCGCTATCATCATCACTAGCTTGCTCATCATCACTACTATCATCATTCTTAGTTACCTTGCGTTCACCCTTGGCCATAAGGCATAGGTGTGTAGAGGATGATGGCGATGGTGGCGGTGAAGATGCAAGATCAATAGCAATGGCGGCCACCTTCTCATTGTCACTATCATCATTGGATGATCCACTTGATGAATCAATGTCCATGAGCCAATCACCGACAATGTAGGCCTTTCCACTCTTCTTCTTCTTGTAGAAGTCTCTCTTTTTGCCATCTCTTTTCTTGTATGGCTTGCTCTTTTTCTTCTCATCTTCATCCTCATTGCTTGAGTCATCTTTCTTGCCCTTGTTCTTGTTCTTGAACTTGTCTTTCTTGGGCTTTGTGCATTGATGAGCTAGATGGCCAAGTTCACCATAATTGTAGCAATCCATCTCGGAGATTGGCTTTCTTCTTGAGCTAGTGAAGAACTTCTTCTTCTTGCTGTCAAACTTGATGCCACTCTTGTTTAGCTTCTTTAGCATCTTGGCGGTCTTCTTCACCATGAGAGCAAGACTTTCTTCATCATCTTCTTCATCACTTGAGCTCTCATACTCAAGTCTTGCTTTGCCCTTATCTTGGCTAGCTTCGAATGCTAAGTCCTTCTCTTTCTTCTTTGTAGAGGATGAGCCATCTTGTGGTGTGATGTGCATGTACATCTCATGAGCATTGATCTTTCCCAAGATTTGTGTTGGTATAGCGGTGGAAAGATCACCTTGATGTAGCACGGTTACAATATGTCCATATTTGTCAATGGGGAGGACACTCAAGATCTTTCTCACAATGTCGGATAGTGACATTTGAGTAAGTCCAAGCCCATTGACTTCCTCTACAAGAACATTTAAACGAGAATACATCTCATTAGCACTTTCTTTGGGAAGCATTTCAAATGAATTTAGCTTTTTAATCACAAGATGATAGCGTTCCTCATGCTCACTCTTGGTTCCCTCATAGAGCGCACAAATGTCCGACCATAGTGCATGGGCGTCTTTGTGGTTCCTTACACGGTTGAACACATCTTTGCAAAGGCCTCTAAAGATGGTGTTGCGAGCCTTTGCATTCTATTTTTCATAATTAACCTCATCGCCTTGTAGGTTAGTAGCATCCTGAGGTTTTGGGAAGCCTTGTGAGGTGACTCTAAGAATACCAATGTCTAGAGCTTCTAAGTACACCTCCATTCGGATTTTCCAATATGGAAAGTCATCTCCCTCAAAGATAGAAGGAGGTCCATCCCCATGAGACATCTTGCTCTAAGCGGTTAAGCTTAAAAAT